>NC_069796.1:54344583-54992500 GCF_027406575.1 Nycticebus coucang | reverse complement strand
ATTTTTCTATGGACAACTACCCATTGCCCCACTGAGACCCTCTTGAGGTGCTGCTTATAAGGGTTTATGTGCTGGCCCATTGGTGCCTGAGCCAATCACTGGAAAATTGGGCTGGCTAAATTTTCAACCTCACCCTTCAGTGCCCCATCTACCTCTTTATATAAGGAATTGATCATCTTTCAGGACATAACTTGCCTCATTCCAAGTTTATCTACTTTTTCCTCAGTATTTCTCTGATGATGGTGTCACCTTAAGTTAAGGCCCAATGTTTACTTAACTTAGCTGAGCTGGGTTCATAGACCACCACCAGGAAGCAATAATGGGAGGAAGGACAGGAATTTGGAAAAGCTATGTCAATGGGAGGTGGCAAGGAGGATTGATGGTAGGGAAAATGGGTCATCAAATCCAGCCTGCCTGTGGCCTGATCTGTTTACTACTATAAACCTTTAGATGCTTGTTACATTTCCTTGTTGACTGTGGACATTGGGCAGGGCAGACATTTTTATTTTCATTGCTTTTGTTATTTGGTTTTTTTTTAAAAGAGCTGAACTTTGGCTATTTGGTGACTCTAGTGTGATCAAAGGCATGTTGATCCTTCCCTGGGAAACACTTTTGACTCTCAGGAACTCTGTTTATTACAACCATTACCTTTTATTTATGTTTGTCAGTTGCTGGGCAGCTAACTAGACTGTGGCATACAGATCCCCAAAGGCAAAAGAGAACGACTCCAAATGCTGGTTTGCTGTCTAAAAAGGAGTTCATATTTATGATTTTGCTTGCCTCACATTGAGAATTTAAATGTGGCAATTTTGAAGCTAGGAAAACAGTTTCTATTAACAGATCCCAGAAATAAACTCTTTAGTTTTTTAATACTTTTAGGGGCAAACTCCTTCATCTCTCTTTCTTTCTTTCTTTCTTTCTTTTCTCTCTCTCTCCCTCCCTCTTTATTTATTTCTTCCTTCTTTTTCTCTCTCAAAAAAATAAAGAAACAAACAAAAAATAAAAAAAACACCAAAATAGTTTCTGTGCTTGAATGAGCACACAAAAGGCAATCCCCTAGGATTTTTCCTGAGGAAGGCTCAAAAGCTTAGATAGATGGACAGCCACTGCCTAGGTTTTGTAACCTTTCCTTCTACTTCTTCACTTTAAGCAAATGTAGGTAGAAAGTCTCAAAGTAGGAGAGGTAGGGGTGTCAGTGCAGGGATAAAATGGAAGAAAATACAGCAAAGGAAGGTACAGGGATCAATTAAAACAAAACAAAACAAAAGTTGGCGTCCCTAAGTTCTTAATTCTCATTTTCACTGTGAACTATAAGATCATTTTTCTGTCTTCAAAAATAAAGTTCAACTGTTCCATTCAGACACAGAATCTAGTTTAGGGTCAATAGCATAAAGAATTGTTCAGGGAAAGTGGACAACGCTCATGGAACGAGTCCCACAGTGGGCAATATGGGCAGAATTTATGTCCTACGTCAGTGGGCTCTTGCCCTCACAGTCAGGTCAAATAAGGGACTGCCTGAAAAGGCATTAATTAAATTTCACCTCAAAAATGTTCCCGTCCTCATAAATTCTCTGGACTTGACTCACATCCCTTATGCTATAATGTTGTTTTACCTTGTTGGTGTGTTGGCTGTGTCTCCTCAAATAGACAGTTAGTTCCCTAAACAGAGATGGTGTTCTCCGTGTTTCTAGGACCTCTCCCTGCAGTATTTAGTATAGTATGCTCCATGCAATGTACTCCTCCCCCAATAAACGAATGAATGAACAGACAAAACCTAAGTGCAATATCACCTATGTGACTATAATGCAGCTATTGGTCAAGCTTACTTGTCCAGAACATAATAGAAAAGGACTTGAAAGTGAGCAAAGAAAATTCATAGGTTTATCAGATGATCATTGTAGTTAACATTTATTTTATGGAAGGCTTAAAGTGGGTCAGGTCTTATACTGATTTGATACTGACATCTCCATTTAGTTGTCATATTTTTACTGCTTCCATTTTATAGACAAATATATAACTTGCCTAAGGTTCTAATTTAGTTCTATATGACTAGAGTTCATGTATATAACCACTATGCTGAATAAACACTGTAAACAGTGGGTACAAATGAGGTACTGTCTGCCCCTGTCTGGTGCTCATTGAGCATTTTTTTTTTTCCCACCAATCACTTCTTTTTTAAACTCTTATGTTGCATGTAGTTGTAACACCATAGATCTCTATTCTCAGCCTAAGGAGAGAAAAGATAGCAAATAAGAAAAGCCTCATCATAGGCCATTTCATAAGATGCTAATTCACAACTTGACAGCAAGGAGAGGGCTAAAGTATGTCTTGTCTTTCTTTTTAATTAAGGATACAAAAATGATTGTGCTAAAAGAAGGCTAGTGTGGGGTTATTTTGGTTCTGGAAAACTGCCCCATGATATGTGCCCTCTGAAAGATTTACTGTATTCTAATCCAGTGCCTTTGATAATTGATAATGATAGAGTTGTCAAGAAAAGGCTACATTCAAAACAACAAAAGTTAGAGGTATGAGTCTAATTAAAAAAAAAAAATCCCTTAAAAATGTTACATTAAAAGGGACCACCATCTTTGTAAAATACAGAGTTCTAGATAGCAGAGGACATTCTCTAGACTAGCAGAAATCTGGATTTCATGGATAATTTTTAGAAATCTAGATTTCATAGACAAGGAACAAAAAATAAAATGGGGATGGGAGGACCAACAGGGATGTTAAATGTTCATTAGACTAAGTAAAAAGGTTTAAACAGAACAACTGCCATTCACTGTCATCTTCTCTTAACAGAAGTAGACACATTCACATCAAAGCAATGGGAAGGACAGCATTTTATAATAAAGGAAAGTCCTTTAGGTTGAATAAAATTAGACACTTTTTTATTTTTTGCATTTCACCTTACTCTCGTGAGAAGTTTATCTTGGGCAAACAATGATTGGCCTACAACTTGCCATTTAAAAGATGCTATTCTGGAAAAATATCATTTAATTGGCCATATCCAGGGTCCAGTTTTACATTTTCATCACTTCTACCTAAGAACAACTTATGAAGAGTCAACATGGAGTGTTTGGTTCTCTCTCCCAAGGTTCAAGTGGAGTTCGCTAAGAGTCCTGCAAGCTGGTGTTCATGTATCTTATCTATAGAGATGGACCCAAGAGGACCAACTTCTGTGGTATATAAGTATTATCATTGTTGTTTGTATGAAGAAAGGATTTTCGGGAAAAACTTTAAATTTGAGTTAAAACTGGTTAGCAAAGTAAGACTATCTTTCCATTAAAAAAAATCACCAGTTTTCCTGATGCTAAATTAATGAGGGGGATATATCGTGCGAGTAGTCCCTAACCATGTTGGACAAGAAAGCTATATATTTTTAATGAAAGGAAGCTATTATACAAAACCTCCCTAAAAAGAAAAGCCCGGGACCAGATGGTTTCATGTCAGAATTCTACCAAACCTTTAAAGAGGAATTAGTACCTATATTACTCAACCTGTTACAAAAGGTAGAAAAAGAAGGAAGACTACCCAACACATTCTAGGAAGCAAACATCACCCTGATCCCCAAACCAGGAAAAGACCCAACAAGAAAAGAAAATTATAGACCGATATCACTAATGAATATAGATGCAAAAATATTCAACAAGATCCTAACAAACAGAATCCAGCAACACATCAAACAAATTATACATCATTACCAAGTCGGTTTTATCCCAGGGTCTGAAGGCTGGTTCAACATACATAAATCTATAAATGTAATTCAACACATAAACAAATTAAAAAACAAAGACCATATGATTCTCTCAATCGATGCAGAAAAAGCTTTTGATAATATCCAGCATCCCTTCATGATCAGAACACTTAAGAAAATTGGTATAGGGGGGACATTTCTTTTTCTTTTTTTTTTTATTATTTTATTATTATTTTTTTTTTGTAGAGACAGAGTCTCACTGTACCGCCCTCCGGTAGAGTGCCGTGGCATCACACGGCTCACAGCAACCTCTAACTCTTGGGCTTACGCGATTCTCCTGCCTCAGCCTCCCAAGCAGCTGGGACTACAGGAGGAGGGACATTTCTTAAATTGATAGAGACCATCTACAGCAAACCCACAGCCAATATCATATTGAATGGAGTTAAATTGGAATCATTTCCACTCAGATCAGGAACCAGACAAGGCTGCCCATTGTCTCCATTGCTTTTTAACATTGTAATGGAAGTTTTAGCCACCGCAATTAGGGAAGAAAAGGCGATCAAGGGTTTCCATATAGGGTCAGAAGAGATCAAACTTTCTCTCTTCGCAGATGATATGATCGTATATCTGGAAAACACTAGGGACTCTACTACAAAACTCTTAGAAGTGATCAAGGAATACAGCAGCGTCTCAGGTTACAAAATCAACATTCATAAATCGGTAGCCTTTATATATACCAACAATAGTCAAGTTGAAAAAAACAGTTAAGGACTCTATCCCATTCACAGTAGTGCCAAAGAAGATGAAATATTTGGGAATTTATCTAACAAAGGACGTGAAAAATCTCTATAAAGAGAACTATGAAACTCTAAGAAAAGAAATAGCTGAAAATGTTAAGAAATGGAAAAACATACCATGCTCATGGCTGGGAAGAATCAACATTGTTAAAATGTGCATACTACCCAAAGCAATATATAATTTCAATGCAATCCCTATTAAAGCTCCACTGTCATACTTTAAAGATCTTGAAAAAACATTACTTCATTTTATATGGAATCAGAAAAAACCTCAAATAGCCAACACATTACTCAGAAATAAAAACAAAGCAGGAGGAATTACGCTACCAGACCTCAGACTATACTACAAATCGATAGTGATAAAAACAGCATGGTATTGGCACAAAAACAGAGAAGTAGATGTCTGGAACAGAATAGAGAACCAAGAGATGAATCCAGCTACTTACCGTTATCTTTGACAAGCCAATTAAAAACATTAAGTGGGGAAAAGATTCCCTATTTAACAAATGGTGCTGGGTGAACTGGCTGGCAACCTGCAGAAGACTGAAACTGGACCCACACCTTTCACCATTAACTAAGATAGACTCTCACTGGATTAAAGATTTAAACTTAAGACATGAAACTATAAAAATACTAGAGGAGAGTGCAGGGAAAACCCTTGAAGAAATCGGTCTGGGCAAGAATTTTATGAGGAGAACCCCCTGGGGAATTGAAGCAGCTTCAAAAATACACTACTGGGACTTGACCAAACTAAAAAGCTTCTGCACAGCCAAGAACACAGTAAGTAAAGCAAGCAAACAGCCCTCAGAATGGGAGAAGATATTTGCAGGTTATGTCTCTGACAAAGGTTTAATAACCAGAATCCACACAGAACTCAAATGCATTAGCAAGAAAAGAACAAGGGATCCCATCGCAGGCTGGGCAAGGGATTTGAAGAGAAACTTCTCTGAAGAAGACAGGCGCACAGCCTTCAGACATATGAAAAAATGCTCATCATCTTTAATCATCAGAGAAATGCAAATCAAAACTGCTTTGAGATATCATATAACTCCAGTGAGACTAGCCTATATCACAAAATCCCAAGACCAGAGATGTTGGCGCGGATGTGGAGAAAAGGCAACACTTTTCTACTGCTGGTGGGAATGCAAATTAATACATTCCTTTTGGAAAGAGATATGGAGAACACTTAGAGATCTAAAAATAGATCTGCCATTCAATCCTATAATTCCGCTAGTGGGCATATACCCAGAAGTCAAAAATCATATCATAACAAAGATATTTTCACCAGAATGTTTATTGCAGCCCTATTCATAATTGCTAATTCATGGAAAAAGCCCAAGTGCCCATCGATCCACGAATGCATTAATAAATTGTGGTATATGTACACCATGGAATATTATGCAGCCTTAAAGAAAGATGGAGACTTTACCTCTTTCATGTTTACATGGATGGAGCTGGAACATATTCTTAGTAAAGTATCTCAAGAATGGAGGAAAAAGTACCCAATGTATTCATCCCTACTATGAAACTAATTTAGGGCTTTCACATGAAAGCTATAACTCAGTTACAACCTAAGAATAGGGGGAAGGGGGAAAGGGAGGGGAGGGAGGGGAAGGTGGGTAGAGGGAAGGGGATTGGTGGGATTACACCTGCGGTGCATCTTACAAGGGTATATGTGAAACTTGGTAAATGTGGAATGTAAGTGTCTTGGCACAGTAACTGAGAGAATGCCAGGAAGGCTATGTTAACCAGTGTGATGAAAGTGTGTCAAACGGTCTGTGAAGCTAGTGAGTGATGCCCCATGATCATATCAATGTACACAGATATGATTTAATAAAAAAATTGGTAAGAAAAGAAGAAAAATATAAAAAAAATAAAAAAATTAAAGGAAGCTATTAAAAACATGAGTTTTACTGACTTATAATAAGAATGCTTGCATAAGCAAATAAGACTGACTGTTTTTTTCTTGAAAGCATTAAAATAGAATAGGTCAAACCTCAAAAAAATGAATGTCTTTAGGGAATATTTGGGTATTCTGGGCAAGTGACCATGTGAGTGTTTCTTTTGTTATAAACTTCTTTCAAATGTGCCAGTCTTCGGACTGCCTCCTGTGACCTCTGATTCTCCACTCACTCTCAGGAGCCATCTCAGTGGGGGCAGTGGCTACCTCTGCTTTAAATGAGAATCTCTGTTACCAAGGGATTTCCACTGTACTAGCTGTACCTGAGCCTCTGGGTCCTTACCAGACAAATGGGATACTAGAAGTTCTAACTCAGAATTACTATCAATTACCTGTTTCATAAAACAACTTAGCTACTATCAGCAATACATAATAACAGTAATAACAGCAATATTGTTATTGTTCCCATAGAACCGAGCACCTAAATTAGAGTCAGGACACTTGAGCTTAAATCTTAGCCCTATCACTTACAATGTTCCACTGGGCAAGTCAATGAACTTTTCTAACCCTCAGATTTTCATGTGTGAAACTGAGATTATAATATCTGCTGAGCCCCTAAAAAGGAGCTCAGCAAATATTCATTAGCTCTAACTTATGTGGGATCAAAGGTGTAAAATAGAAAAATATGGCACAACATGTGACATAGCCTGAGATTTTACCTGGAAATGACTTTGAAGACTTTTTTCTTTTCTTTTTTTTTTTTTTTTGTAGAGACAGAGTCTCACTTTATGGCCCTCGGTAGAGTGCCGTGGCCTCACACAGCTCACAGCAACCTCCAACTCCTGGGCTTAAGCGATTCTCTTGCCTCAGCCTCCCGAGTAGCTGGGACTACAGGCGCCCGCCACAACACCCTGCTATTTTTTTTTTTTTTTTTTTGGTTGCAGTTCAGCCGGGACTGGGTTTGAACCCGTCACCCTCGGTATATGGGGCCGGCGCCTTACTGACTGAGCCACAGGTGCTGCCCGACTTTGAAGACTTTTAAAATATCCCCAAGATGACCTTACTTTCTTGTATTTTATTCTTTCTACTGAAATTTGAAGTCAGTTGCTTATTGCAGTTAATTATGTATTCTTCATATTCTTCATTTATGAAGGTTGGCTTTACATGCTTTAAAGAAAAGTCTAAACGAAATTGACTAGGAAGTGGTTTTAGTTTCACAAGCTCAGTATGCTGTTGATAATTGTATATGTGTATATAAAATATTAAAAGAGGCTATTAGAAATATACAAAGGGAGGAGATGCCTTCTTTACTATGCTCTTGTCTTATCACCTGTTGAGGATTGTACTCAGTACTAGACAATGATTTTCAGGAATAGGGAAAAACTAGAATGTATGAAAAGGAGAACAACAAGAACAATGTGGATGGACTTGGAATTATCACATATATGGGATAACGTTGAAGGAGATGTGACTTAGGGAAAATATGAGAACTGCCTTCAAGTATGTGAAGGACTGACTTACAGAACTGAGAGCAATTTTATACAGTGAAGTTCTACGTGGGAGAACTATGACCAATAGGCAAAAGTCATAGGACACATTTTGGCTCAATATGAAGAAGAAATGACATGCTGAGCGAAAGAAAAATGAAATTGGCTATCTTAAAAAAAAAGCCCCTTGAGATGTGAGACATTCAGAAACAGACTAGATGATTATTTATCAGGATTTTTAATGGAAGGGAGTGCTACATTGGGTGTGAGACCATCATACTTGGCCATAAACTCATTCAATAACCATGAATATAGCTGAGCCTTTGCTATTAGGAGACGTCCTGTACATAGAGACAGAGGTAGTTCCTGCCCTAGTGAAGGTGAAGCTGACAGTCTCTTTGGAGGAACAGACTGTAAGAGGAAATTCTATGTGCTATAAAGAGGGTGAAGTGACAGAAGATGCCAGAGGTTGTCTGGGAACATGAATCTGAAGAGGTGACATTTAAGTTGAGACTAGAGGGAGGAGAGGGAGCCATATTTGGAAAGGGAGAGGAAGGTTGGGCTGTAAGAGACCACATTCCAGGCAGAAGGCAGCCCTTGGGGGGATGATTTAGTGTTTTATTATGAGATTGACAGGTGTTTGTGATAAAGTTAATAAAGTTCACTTGCTGCAGGGAGGAAAAAAGACAAAAGGGAGGTGAGTGGGGAAATATGGAAGTCAGTTAGGCTGTGGGAGGAGCCCAGGCAAGAGTCAATGATTAATTGGACAGAAGAAAAAGGCTATGAAGGAGAGAGAATATGTTGTGAGTAGTGGAGAGGAACTGGCTATGGGAGCTACAAGGAAAGAAAGATTCAAGTTGATTTCTCCCTTGAGATTTTTGTAGATGGTGGAACCCTTTGTGGAGATGAGAGATAGATTTGGGAGAAGCTTAGGAATTCAACTTTATATGCATTAAGTTTAAGATAACTGTGAGATATCCAAGCAGAGCAATGTCAGTCCTCCTAGAAGATACAAATCTGGAGGTCAGAAGAGATGGTCAGGCTGGAGATAGAAACTCAAGAGTCTGTAATTTGAATAATAAGATAGACATATAAGGAATTCAGCAAGAATTTTACAAAGGGCTCATGGTTGTAAAAATTACTTATTTGATTAAAAAAAAATTCTGGTGGAACTTTTCTTATGCCAAGTCCTATGCTTGGCACTGAGAAAAGTAAACAGACATGAAGCAAATAAACAAATAAAAAGGAATCAGACGTGGTTCTAATTTGGCAGAATTAGAGTCATCTAAAAATTCTCAGATTTAGACAGATGTTCAGCATAAGACAGATGATGGTCCTGGGTCATCAGAGGACACAGCCAGGCCTATAATCACTGACACAGTGCATGCATGGCATTTATTTCCCAAAAGCGCCAATGAGTAAAAGGAACCCTCCAATAGCAGAGCCCTAACATTTAGCCACAGGATTTGATCAGTTCAGAGGAGTATGCTAATTACTGAATTATTTTTGGAAATCTTGGGTAGGGAAGACTTGGAACTCTGTAACAAGGTCTCTAAGATGACCTTGTGCATATTAAGGTCCAGCGTATCCAACCTTACATTTTAAAGAAGATCAATTATCTTATACTGCAGGAAATTAAAGTTTGGGAAAAAAGCAGCCTAGGGAGATATTTTTAATTGGGTCTCAATTTATGGAAGGCTAAGTACTGAATTCTGGGCTTTAGTTCTGAAGTTATCAATACTTTCGCTCTTGCCTTCAAAACCTTGAATTCAAGGATCTGAGGAGTCCTGGATGAAATAACCCTTGGAGTTCCACCAAGCCTGTAAGGATGTGCTTTGCCTCTTCTCACCCAAAGGCAGCTTCAGTTCTAATCAGAACAGGTTGCCAGGCATTCCACTCTCTCCTGACCAGCAGGCCTGTGCCTGCTTTAGGGTGCTTGCTTCTTGCTATTCTTTTTAACTTCTCTTTTAAGACTTGGTTACTCTACAATGCTCCCCTTGTCCTTGAACCATTCATTTTTCATTGACCTTTCCTTTACACTTTCCCCAGCACGTAGTAGTCAATTCATCGCACTGCCTACTACTGTTTCATGTGCGCCAGTTTTAGTCTGACTTGGGTATAAGAACGTTGGAGTAAAGAGTTGATGCCTTTGGGTCAACTCCCTAAATATTTATGAAGGCCAATTAAGTGCCAAGCCCAGTGTTAGGTCATAGCTGAAACAAAAAGTTGAAAAAGTTCTAAACCTCCTCCTTTCAGGATCAAGCAATTTATTGTGAGGAGGAAGAAATGTTTCTCAATAGTCATGGAAGTATAAGATTTTTAAAATAAAGGGCTATGGAAATGCCACAAAAGGAGAAAGGTTAATTCTGACTGTGGGTGGAAGTTAGAAAACCATTAGGGAGTGTTCTGTGAATAGGGTGAAGTGACATTGGAAACCCAGAGCCTGTGGTCCTAATGGAGGATACTTCTGGGAGATGAAGTCAGAACAGCTGACAGAATCCTCATCATGAACACCCCTGAATGGTGTGCTGAGGGGTCAACACTTTATCCATGGGCAAGGGAAATATGGAAGATTTTTAAGCAGAGGGAGTCTCACACGAGCAGCTACATTCAGCAGACAGTGAATGATACAATCAGTCCTAAGTAATTACATGTCAATTAACTGAAAGATACAATGGAGAGGAACAGATGAGGTCAAATATTTTAACCCTGGGTCCAGGGATGATGGAGACAGTGGGTCACTTTAAAGCAAACTGGACTCATGTGGAAACCTGGGCTTGGCTGTCTGTGGAAGAGGAATTATTCACTGAGATGCCAGAGGGAAGAATTAGATCAGGGGGACAAAGCCAAGGGACACAGATGGCTGCTCACTATGATGGGGAACTCTTTGGAGCTCTCTAGCTATTTTCAAGTAGCAGTTTTTTTTTTGGAGGGGGTGTCGTTATTGGGACAACTGTTTGTTAGGAATAACATGGACGAAATTTATGAACCAGGTATTAAGTTGGGATTTAATCAGTGGTGCCCAATCGGGTGGTCCAATGAGCTGGGCCAATTTGTTATCACTCATCAATCGGTGGAAAAATAGGGAAAGATAAGGGTTGTGTAGTGAGTTTTCAGGAAACTGAGCTTTTCCATTTAAAAGATAGTCCTTTATGTGCAATTGATCAATTTCCTTTCTTCCTTTTCAGTGTTAACATAGTTCTTCTGTTATTATATGATGTTGAAGAGGGGTGGTAATTTTGTTTTGAACCACTGGACTTTTAGGGGAAAAGACATTAAAGAACTCTCCATCTACTCTTAAGAGTGGGGGAGAGCAGCTATTGATGAATAACATTTAAACACATTTAGGAGGGATTGTTAAGGGTGAGGATTTCCTTGCACTGGATTAAAGATCAGTGTGCAAATGAGCATGGTCCTTCCTTCCATGAGGCTTGAGGGTTTAGGTGCCACAGACCTCCCTCTATGAATAAGGTCTGGTCATCTCATTTCTCCCTTTACACTTTCCCCTGAGCTGAGCAGGTTTCAGTAGTACCCCTCCATAGGCCTGCAGAGGGAGGATGAGCAAGTCACTTCCACTCAGGGGAAGGAGGAGAAACCTTCCCAGAGTGGGTTTTCTGCTCCTTTGCCAAGGCTAAGCCAGGGTTATTTTGCTGGGCATGGGGACCAGAGATCATCAGCAAGAACCAAAGCTTGCTAACCCTACCATGGCAAGGAAAAAGAGTGGTTGAGTTTAGAACAGGACTGAGTGTAGGTGGGCCTGCATCCTTCCTTAATCACTTCTCCTTTGGCAATAGTCTCAAAGGCTCCTCATCTTTGGTCCAGTCTCTGGCATTATTGGCTGTGTGGGCTGTCTAAGGCAAACTGGCTGTGTAATCACTGACTGGGCAGAAAACTGAAGGACCACAGGACTCTGCTGACCCAGTAGGTTGGGGTGATGAGTAGAGTGGGGGAGGCAAATAATGACCAAGCAGAAGGAAGTAAAGAGTTAGTGAGGTTATATCAGGAGCCTCAATTAAAATGCAGACATCTTCACATCTCCTTAAGGAATACAGGTAGGATCAAAGTTCCCTTCCCCCTGACCATTCCAGATGGTGCTCCTCTCTTGAGTATGCTCAAGGAACAGGCCATTCTGTGATGTTGTGGGAGAGAATGTTGGTCAGCAAGTGAGTCGGCAGAAGACAGAGGCTTTGTCTTTGTTTCTCTTTCATTTCTAACTAAAATGATTCAAACCAATTTTTTAAAGGCAAAAAAACATAAAACATATATAGATCACTGTCTTAATCACTCTGTACACAGGTGGAGGAAAGAGTATGAAGGCCTGATTTGAGTCCTTTACTCATCTCTGATTAAGTTTTAGGTCACATCATGTAACTACATCTAGGGTGACCCCACTGGTCCCAGTTGGCCTAGGATGTTCTTGGTTTTAGCACTAAAAATCTCACACCCTAGGGACCTTTTCAATCCTGAGCAAACCAAGCCAGTTTGCTTAGGATTGAGCAAGCTGAACCTCAGTTTTCCCATGTGTAAGATGGGTATCACGTTATAATCCTGCCCTAGCTGCCTGCAGTCAGAAGATCAAACAGGGCAACAGATGAGGAAAATGCTTTGAGATTAATGCTGGATAGATGTAGGTGGATAGATTGGAGCATCACTAAAGCCCGCCTCTGTGTGTTGGTACATGCATTACCTAAGACACTTTGTGGAACCCTAGTCATCTTACAGACCTCTAATACATGCTCTTCTTTGCTAATCCTCCTCATGCCCCATGGCAGAATGGATCAAGCCTTCCTTTCTGGCCCCAGTGTACTTGCAAGCTCTGTGGCAGCACACTCATCACTCTATTCCCACATCTGCTTCCCTGACCTGACTGAGAGCCCTTTATTGGCAGGAACCCTGCACCCAGCATCACAGCTAACACAGTAGCTGCTTGATAAATGTTTTCTGAATGAAGAAGTAATTTTTAATTCCTGAGATATACCACGGAGGGAGTTATTTGAAGCCCTGGAAACTGAACACTGCTGGTTTTACACGTGTGAATGTGTATTTCTGACCCTCTAACTTTCTTTTAGGGTTCTATGGTTAAGATCAGCTGCTACAGCTCAGAGACCTAGATGTGAGAACTGAAGTCTGGCTTCTCTGGGAGGAATTCTACAGACAGAAAGCATTTCTCAGGCACATCTGATCCCCAACCTGCCCCATACTGTGAGAAGCAGGTGTCAACAGTTCATTTGCAGCTCACAGTAAACCACGTCTGGTCCTGTAATGCAGAGCCATTTGTCAGCAGCAGCAGGCACACAGGTCTGTGTCAGACACCTCAGAGACGCTTGACAAAAGATAACAGAGAGAATGAATGAAAGTCCCCCTACCCTTAATGGAGGGAGTAGAAACACCACTCAGCTCAAGAGCCGGCCCACTGGTCTCATCTCAGCCACCTCTGGTTTAAAGAATGGAAGCAAAGCTGGGCCAGTTCTAAGGACTAGCTACTGAAAGGCAGATGCCAGCACGAACAGGATACTGGGCAGGCCAGCAGGGCCTTTTTTTCTTTTTTTGTGGGTTTTAAAATTCACAGGGTCATAATGCTGGAAAATTCCCTCCTCCAGTGATAGAAAACAGCTCCTGAGGAAGAGAAGACCGCTGCCCAGGTCTGCAGCCCCAGCCTGACCCTGCATCTCTGCTTTCACTTTCTCCTCTTCCTCTCATCTCTGCCACCATCTCCAGCCCAGCTCCACTTGGCTCTGTCATTTATAATGGGATTCCATGAGAGATTTTGTTTGACAAAATGATTCCGTGTTGCAAACAGCAATAATGAAGATTGAAAAAGAATGCATGCATCACCCTCCCCTTCACTCCTGCACTGAACACTCAGGGTGGCTTTACCTGGAATACCTTTCTCTCCAGCTTACACAGGATGTTTTGCCCACTGGGTAAGGAATAGTTCAGGGAGTGTAGGCTCCTCCTGGAGACCTTCCTAGAGGAGGGGCAAGGTATTAGCCCTTCCCTGCTTGGTCCCCCTTGCTCCCCACCTTGCACACGTATCTAACTATTTATTTATATGGTACTTGCTTCCTCCATTATAGTCGTGTTAGTTGCTACCAGCTTGTTTTTTCTCTTTCCTTCTAAGTGTGGTCACTCCTAAAAAATTTGAATAGTTCACGCAATAATTGAGATTTCTATTAATAGTTTCTTTTGAAAAATAAGGTGATGCAGGAACATTCCTACATGCCAACATTAGACCAGAACTGCATGGAGGTTGACTGCTCTAGACGAGGAACACACTTTGGTTTACTAAGTTCTTATCATTTTCCATGGTCTCTGATGCTCAGTTATCAGTTTCCACCAACATTTAGGGATGTGCAACCTACAACCTGCCGGCCCCATTTTCATTTTATAAGGATTTTTTTTTGCTAATCTGTGGTATCAGATATCATAAAGTATGCATGGATCTTCAAATTTTTAATTTTTTTTGATCATCAGCTTTTTTTAGTGTTTGTGTAATGTGTGTGGCCCAGGACAACTCTTCTTCTTCCAATGTATGGCAGAGAGAAAAAAAAAGATTGGGACCTCTACAGTGTAGAGGATAACAGCATAGTCACTGAACTTGGATTGCCTGGGTTCAAATTCTGGCTCTGTCACTCAATAGCGATGTAACCTTTGACAAGTTACTTAATCTCTCTATGGCAGTGATTCATTATCTATAAAATGATATTATACAGAAGATAGATATTATAATACCTACTTCATTGATTTTTTTGTGAGAATTCCATAAATTGGGGAAAGCGTATGAGGATTTAGAGATTGCTTGTCATATATAGTGAGTATACAACTAATATAAACTATGGTTACTATTTACCATAGTATTGGCACTGTGGTTTTGTTTCTTGGAATAGAGAAGTATTGTCTGTATTCATAACTCTACGTTACAAAGGAGGCCACCACTTACGATTTACCCCGATCCACTCCCTCATTTTCTTTACCCGGCCTGTGGGGACATTTGAGGTTGCACTAGATGATGAAGTTTTGGGAATGCCAGTGTCATAATGTATTCATCTCTGTTTTCTTTAAGTATTCACTTTAGCATTTTAAAAATACTGTATTTGGAATGTAGGTAGAATTTAATTGTAAATTAAATTGTAGGTAGAATTAAACACAATTTAATCTGCTTTCATTTGCTGCTTTTAGAATATTCACTAGTAATGGCTAAAGAGGCACATAGATTGAGTTTGTTGTTTTAATTCATCTTGTACGGTTTGTGGACCTACACAGTAGGTCTGGTGTTTCTTGGTTCTCATGAGTTTGACAGATCAGACACAACTACTCATTCCACAATGTGCTCACGAAGTCACCATACACATGGAACTGATCTATGTCACGAGTGGTTGCTTGCAGAAGTTTCCTACACACTAAATTCTCTACTAGGTTCTCCAAACAGCTGGCACTTGCTTCACTGAACTGTAACCAGAAATACAGGTGGAGGGTGGATGGTAGCAATAACAGCAAAGATACAGAAGTGGGGAAAATCTGTTTGTGGGCCACAGAGACTGGCTTGATGAGTGGAATGACTTTTGTTTTACATTCCTCTTCCAAAAGAATTAATTTCATTCCCATGGGAATACAGAACAGGATTAAGATATCATTGTGTTCTTTTTTTCCTTCTAGATGTTTGTGCTGAGGAAGAATGAATAATATATGTAAATTTCTGTGCCTGATGGTCTTTTGTTTGGGACTCCACTATGAGGGAGGAAGCTGGTTCCTTTGGTTAGGGCTTCACCTGGGCCTTTGCTCCTTTTCCACTGAGGAAGAAGCTGATTAGACATGATTGTGGAACCACGATCGTAGCCTGTGGGGTAATTCATTACATATTATTGGGACAGATGACCCAGGCTTGTTCTGCAGGGGCCCAGCTCAGGGCTAGCCCTTCCCCTCCCTTTCTGCTTGTCCTCACAGAGCAGGCTTTGCTCAGATATTGGAACTGCCTACCTTTAGGCATGTGGATGGATGCAGTATATGGCTATTAGCTGAATATTTGGGGCACTGAGTGTGAGGAGGAATAAAACCACACATATGAAAATTTCTATCTTGGTATCTAAATCTTCAAGTTTCCACCTCATTGCAATGAAAATAATTTGGCTATGGTCTGGCCCAGAGAAGGCAATCACTACTAATTTGGGTGAGATACCAAGAAACAGAATAGACAGTGAGTACAGAGGGGAAGAGAAGTACAGAAGAAAAGGGGGTTCTTATTCAAGAGCGACTCCTATACTGGGAACCTTCATAAGGGTTCATAATTCATTTCATCCCTAAGACAATCCTAGGAAGCTTATAGCAAGGTCCCATTGGGAAGATGAGAAAATTAAACTTCAGAGATATTAAAATGATAGTTGTTAACACTTTTTAGTCATTTTCTTATTATTTCTTCTAACTAATCACTTAGCAGCCACAGCAATAAATGCTTTGATATTTGAAACTGAGGTTTAGGGAGGTGAAGTAACTTCTTCAAGAAACTTTTGTTATTAACTGGCAGACCTGAGATTCATACTCAGTCCTGATCTCAAGGGCATACTGCTATTTGCTACTCTCCCAAGATCCATGGGTAGATGTAAGAGTCAGGGTTTGAAGTCAGATCTCATCAACCCCAAAGCATATTTGCTTTCCAAATCCACAAGCCCCAGTGGCAGCGGAGTACGGGTATCCAACCCTTCCCCCTCCTGTCCTGCCTTTGTGTTATAGCAGCTATCAACATAGGAAAAAAAGGCAAAAGACCCAGCAATTCTGAAATAAAGTTGCTGATGAGAGGGAGAGAGAGAGAGAGAGAAAAATAGATGCTATTTTTGACAGAGTCAGCTTCTAAAAGAAAGCAACATACAATTTGTATATCAGCGGGAGAAAGCAGTGCTTCAGCGGGCAAATCACAGCCTGTGCTGGGCTGCTGTTCTCGCCTAGGTAAAGGCCATTCATTTCCCTTGTTGTTCTCCCCAGATCTATCCTTGCCACCTTGCTCTCACCACCTTCCTTTTCTCTCTCTCTTTAATGTGTTTCTTAGCCATTTATGAGCTTCCCAACCAGGCACAAGAAAGACGGAGCTCTAACAAGAGTAAATGCACATTTGTCTTTTTGATTTCACCAGGATTCTCCAAAATAACTCAGTACTGTGGAGCTCCAGCCTAACCTAGTCCTTCAAGACAGAGTGCTTGGGCTGTGGAGCCCCCTGACATCTCACATCCCCTGATGTTTTCCTTGGATGTTTTAAGGATGCTACCTTTTAAAGTAGTGATGGGAACCCCCATTAGCACAGAGGGGAGGTGGGGGAAGGAATGGGGGTTTCAAAGTCAGGGTTCATGCCTAAGTTCCATTCCACAAATCACTTTGAGAACCTGACCAAAGTATCACCTCTCTGAATCTTAGTTTCCTAACCTGTGAAAAGGTAAATTATAATACCTAAATCAGAAGAGGAGGGAAAGATTAATACATGAACATCCACAGGGGACTGAATGCACCCCCACACTATGGTACAATCAGTCTATAACAATCTGCTTTTCATTGCTGAGAGGAATAAAGGCATATAGGGTTTGGGAAACAAAACTTTTTGGTGTGTTTTTAAATTTGATCAGTCACAGGGGAATAATAATATGTATTAGGTGTACCTTTTTTCATTTAGTGTAGCACAAAACATCAACTGTCGGATGGCACTGATCCTGGGGAAAATACTTGTGCCCTGCAGGAGAATGTGCAGAACAGAGGCCAAGATTCCCTGGGAGTTCAGGCAGAGCCAACTGCTATTTCCCCCATGGAACCTTGTCAGTTTTCTTATTTGTATATTGGTTGGGTAGGATTAAATTGTATTGAGGGTATAGGGATATTAAATGAATAATCATTCCTTCCTCATAATTTCCCTCCTTACATTCTTGAGAAGGCATTCTTGCCTAATGCTTGGAAGAGGTACTGGAGTTAGGCTGCCTGTATTAAAAATTCAAATGTCCCATTTGCACACCAGATAATCTTGGGAAAATTCCATAACCATTCTGTGCCTCACAGTTCAGCTTCCTGAAGACAAAAAACAATATTACCTTCACAGTATTGTTGTTAGGATTAAATAAAATAACACACATCAAATGTTTCTTAAAACTACCTGGGGTGAGTCAGGGCTCAACAATGTTAACAAGTCTTATCATCACCGCCACTAACATGTTAACACAAGCCTTGCTGCTTGGACTTTTGCACTGGCCTACTGCACTGGTCTCTTGGCAAGCCTTTTTGGTACTCTCTATAATCCATCCACGTGTCCTGATCTGAGAAAGCTTTTGTATCGATGCAGCTCTCCTTTGGCAAACTTCCAGTCTCTACGCAAACACACACACACACACTCTTTCTCTCTCTGTCTCTCTCTTTCCCTTGTCCCTCTCTATCAAAATCCCTCCCTTTTTTTCCTCTCTTCTTTTTTAATCTCCCCATTCCCTCTCTCTTTTCTTTTCTCTCCAGCTCTTCTGAGGATGCAGGCAAATCCAGCCTCTCTACTCTGAAGGCTTTGTCTCTGATCAGGCTTGACCTGGGTCACAGAGTTCATGGGGTTACCATGACAACAAGCATCCCTGGCTACCCTTCAGGAGGCAAGGCCCAATTGAAAGGACTGTCATTTCCCTGGGACATACTGTATTTATCCTCAGCAGCAGGCCATGCACCAGTACTATACTATGGGAAGACAGGCTGTTACTTGTGAGGGTGGAGGGAGGCAGAGAAAGAAATATTAGGGTTTTTTTTTTTTTAGTGTGTTCTCTGTGGGGGAGAACTACAAATTGTTCTCAGAGAGAGACATTTATTTCTAATGCAGCCAGTGCATGTGTGGGGGGTGAGGGTGGGTCTCCTTGGTGTTTCTGATGAACACAGTTGATTTTACAAAGAATAAAAAAAACAAGTTATTTGGCTCGAAAGTGATTTTTTGGTAGCTCTAATGGGAGGAGGAGAGGGGTGGAAAATTAACATTAGCGAGCATCGTCTGTGACAGGCAATTGCTGCTATTTCATCACATCATCAAAGCAACTGCACAGAATTATTATTCCAATTTTTCTTTAAGAAAACAGCGGCTTATACAGTTATAGTGACTTACCCAGTCAGATCAAACTCTGTTAAGACAATGGGCCCGCTACTTGAATCGAGTATCTGACACCAGAGATGGGGGCTTAGACAGCATTCCATGTAGACCCCCAGGCGCCCAGCCAGCAGGTTCCTCTCTGCTCCTCAGAGCCTCCTGCTGGTGTTCCGCTTCCTTCCACCACTTGCACATGTCTCTCCCCTGACTTTCTCTAGTCCTCCCTTTCAGAGTGCAGTGCTATCTACCTCGAACACAGCCGCTGGGGGGGCTTGTTTAAATTGCATATTCCTGGATCCTACCCTGGACCTGCAGAATCAGAAATCTCAAAAATTAGAGTCTAGGAAGGGGCATTCTTAACCAGCTTCGCCAGGTAATTTTGATGCACAATGAAGTTGGGGAATGGCTCTTTAGAGGAATGGACTTAGCTTATACGAAACAGCACCTGCTTATTCGTTTCCCAATTATTTTCTGGGTCAACATGAATTTCTAAAAGTAAAGAACTCTCCATGGCCTCTGCAACACTCAGGTTAGAGTTAGGTCAAAAAAAAGTGTTCAGAGAAGACCCAGTGGACCAAACTGAAGATACAATCATTGTTTATGATCCCTGTGTGGGTGGTGGGCAATTAGGAGACCCTCAGTCCTACCCACAGAAATTTGGTGATGTTTCTTACTGAGTTACAGTTTTAACCTCCATCCTTTCCTTACCAGATTCCAAAATAGAACAATCAGCTCTTGGTGGATATTTCCAGCATAGGGTTATGTGAAGGAAGAAAAATAAATTCAGTGGGCATGCTGGTGAGACTAAAATGTCAATGAAGAATTTTGACCTTATGCTATGTTTTTTTTTTTTTTTAAAAAAACACAGACAATCAATGCAGCAGTAAGTGGTAAAAGGTGATTGGCATCCTCCACCAACCATTCTTGCTGGTGTGCCAGAAATCCCGTACTCCTCCCAGTGGGCTTTCTTAATCTTCTAGGCATTCCAGAGGTAAAATTGAAGTGGTAGCAATTATTCTGCTTGGGACGTAAACCCTGTATCTTTCCATTTTCTGTCCTTGCCAGAATCAGTTTGTACCTGGCCAGGCCTTAAGCAGGAGCACAGAAGTCCCAGAAAGCTTACACAACAGACTTCTTTCCCAAACTTCCCAGCTTCAAAGTGAAGGATATGACTAGTGATGAACATAGAGCCCACCATTTTCCCCTTCTGTCCCCATTCCATATGACCTATGAGCACACTCATTACCTTCTACCAAGATGACCATAATAGCTTTCTAAATGTCTTCCTTCCTTCCCTGTAATCTTTTCTGTGATTCACTTTGAAACCATTGCCAGGGTCATCTTTAGGAGTCTGGCTGATCATCTCTCTGTCAACTCAATGGCCCCTGTTGATATCCAATCAAAATTCAGATATTTGAGATATTTCACTATATGACTGCAACCAATTACCCCTACTCGTTAATGCATTCTCTAGTTAAAGTTGTTACTGAAAACAAGCAGCTTTCCTGCTTTCCCACCTCTGTATTTACTCATGCACCCTTTCCGGCAATCTAGAGCACTCTCTTCCAGCTCTCATCTACCGCAATTCTTCAAGTCCTATTCAGATGTCACCTTTCCTCAAAAATTCACAAATTCTCCCATTCAAAGATTGATTCTCTTCCCTTTGAGGGAAGAGTGTTTCTCATGCTTTTATGGCACTGGTAAACTAATAGGTATCTACATAATTCTGCTCATGAGCTGTACTTGATTATTCATTATTTGGAAACTGGGATTGCATCTCTCACTGCTGCTCCCTACGGTATTATGCACAGTGCTTTGTTTAAGAAGGTACTTGGAAATGGATCTATGAAGCTAAATGGAAAGCACAGGGTGTGGGTCTCAGACCTTCCTCGGTGCCCACTGCCCATTAAGTGCAGGGTAAAGCTGCACTGTGTCCCTACCCCCTTGGCCCATACATCTGGCATGGACAAGACACTTGACAGAAGACAAACATGTCATGATCACAGAGACCAGAGAAGACTCCATGTAACCACAGTCACAGTTAAAGACCAGACTTTCACCAATGTCCTAATTAACTTTTAGCAAATCCATTAAACTCTTGGTAAATAGTTTGTGAAATATAATCATTAGCTAAGATTTTAACTGAGGCCAATCTGATGTAGATCCCTTCTTGGGTTGATAAAACAGGGACCATCCCCCCTTATTTAGGAAATTTGAATACATCATCTCTCACTGAAGGGAATATTCATCATAATTAAAAAAAGACTAGAATTTAGACTAGCAGATAAATTTAGTTGGCACAAAGAGGACTAATAGATCATAATTAGTGGATTTACAAATTGCCTTTCCCTGGTGACCGGCATTGGCTGCATAGGTCTTTATCCATAACCCTAGGGCTTTTGAAACATAACTCAGCCCCTCGCCCAACCCCATACATGCAGTGACAGCCAACAAACAGCACCTGTTTCAAAGAAACACCACCTGTCCAAATGGAAAATCAAGCATTGAACCACCTCCCTTCATCAGAGTATTTGTTTCCAGAGCAGAAGATACACAAAAACCATTCTGGGCTAACATAGTCTTTTAACACTCTGTGGGGATCATGGTCTGGCTTCTGCCAAGTAGACTTGGCAAATTTTAGAGGAACATTTGGGCCTTACATGTCAGTTTTCTGATCTTCAGAGGCAAAGCTGGAGGATCTGTCTTGAAAAAACCTGAAACTTGTTTCAGGTAGGTTGGGAGGAAGCCAATGCCCTACAGGTGTGGCCAGGTCTGGCTTCATGGAGAGTTTAAATGGTGGAGAAAGACTGCCAGGAAGGTCCTTTCTTGAAGCAAGCATAGTCATTGAGTTCAGAGAACATCTGCCTGAGGGCTGAAAAAGCTCCAGCTTTTATAGGGCTGAAGAGAAGTTTGTAACAACCCCTGGCATGTGCTGAGGCACTATTCTGTAGCTTAAACATTTCTGAAGACCTTGCAGTCTTATGAATGTCTGAACAGTTTTTAAAAGAGTATTTCCTAGAACTGAAAATAAATTTGAAGGCAAAACTGTTTTCCTCTGCCAGATCATCTTTAAACACATACTGCCCTCCTTTCAATGGTCCAAAGGAATTGTTCCTTTGTTCACTTTCTACCAGAATGGATTCTTGGCATCAAATTGGTGGATCTAAGATCCCTGGAGCAGGTACATGTGTCTGTGGCATTTAGTTTTCCATGACTCTCTGGTATTTGACCATGTCTTGGTGAAATGGCACCATTTGGGGCATGTGAGGCAGAGGTATGATGGAAACCCACTTGGAGTGTGTGTGTGTGTGTGTGTGCATGCACACGAGAAAGGATGTTCCTATTTTCTGTAACCATTCTTCAGTGGTAGGTATTGTTAACCTCTACACTATGATAGATAATCGGTGGTCCCTTTTAACGCATGGAGAAGAAGCAGAATCCCAGAGAAGGCAGAGGGAATTTCCTAGATTAGAAGACACTCAAGGCCCTTTGAGAACAGGCATTACTCTTCTGATTTTGAGTCAGGTGTTGTGGAGGCCCCTTGGCCACCATCAGGCTTGTCACTGGAGGGCAAGGAATGCTGCGAGAAAACTGGAGCATAGATAGGACCCTCGGTTGGGTATTCTTGACTTGCAGATCAGCCATCATGGTGACATGATTGTCCAACCAATAGAGTCCCTCTGCCTCCTCCAGGCCACAAGTGCCTGGAACAAGGTGACAGCTCAGAAAATACAGGGCTGAAGAGAAGTTTGTAACAACCCCTGACAGATAAAGACAGTTATCTGTCTTTGAAACACGCTCCTGTTCATTTTTCCTCCCCTTTCTTTCACTCTCTCTTTTTCAAAATCAATAAATGGCTTGTTAAGTCTTTTACAGAGATGGAAGCAAAAGGATCAGGTTTTTCTTCTGTTAGAGTTGAATTATTTTCAGTATTCATTCTAGAAATAAACTTTGAGCTTACAAAATCTATGAAAACAATGTTACTACTCAAAGGAGTGGTGCTTAGTACATTACAATGAGTGTCTATGATCACCTTCTGTCTGTAACGTGGGGAATGGATACTCTGGACTCCAAAGTCTGCTTCTGATTCGTGAGCTGATAGTTGTTATTTGGCTCATGAGAATAGGTAGAAAGAATCTGACCTAAGTCCAGTCTCTTTACTTTAATGACTGTCATAAATTCCAGTACAGCTTTACTGTAAGTTGCATCCATAGGCTTGGAGGTCAGACTACCTGAGGTTGAAATCTGTTTTCTACCTTATTAGGTGTGTCATCTTGATTAGGTAACTTACCTCTGTTCCTCATCTATAAAATAGGAATAATGGTACTTCATAGAAATGTTGCAAGGGTTATATGAGATAACACACACACCATGGTGTGTGGCACTTAGTAGGCACTAACTTGATGATGGCTTTTATTATAGTGGAAAGTCATCTGAGTGCTAGATGACTTGAGTTTTAGATCATTTTACTCAAAAATCCAATATTTTCTGAGCTGTCACCTTGTTCCAGGCACTTGTGGCCTGGAGGAGGCAGAGGGACTATATTGGTTGGACAATCATGTCACCAATCTGCATTGTTTTCTTAACTATACATCCAAGTATTAAGATCAAATGATGTCCTTAACTCATAAAACTTTCAGTCAATTATGCATGTAATAGTGAAGCAGAATTGATGTTTCAGGACCTATAAAACCCCATTTCCTACTTGGGGACTTTCTAAGGTGATGTTCTGTATGTTTCTGAGATAAAAAAAAATCTCTTCCTTGCCAAACACTATTGTCAGGATTCCTTTGAACTTTACCCAACCTTGCTCAAAAAGACTTTGAAGTTCTATCAGGAAAAAATGCATGATTGATAATGCCAGGCCATTTGATGTCACTTTATTAGGTCACATTCAATTATGTCTATACTCCTCCAGATACCTTTATTTTCCTAATTTTCAGACAATTACTTAAAAATTTTTAAAGTATTTTCAATATTCTTTAAAGAAAGACAAAAATCCTTTACAAAAATTTTCCCTACCTCATTCTCCGACTTCTGCATTGTCTCTTTTCCTCTTTCCTACCTGTGGTCTGGGAATGCTTAGCTTCTTTTAGTTAATCAACTGTCCCATCATTTGTTGCCTTAAGTCTTTGCACATGCTGTTCTTTCTGCTTCGACCACTCTTTTCTCCTCCTCCCTGCATTTTATCTAGATAACTCCAATTAATCTGTCAGACCTCACCATGAAAAAATCATCCTTGGGCCAGTCTTCTCAGTCATCCCCATCCCCCACCCATCCTGCAGAGCAAATTGTACCTTTTTATATATGGGTATGTTAGAGATCTTCTTTTTGTCTTTATTATTCTGCAGTTTCAAATAAACCAGCTGCTGATTTTCACCTATTCATTTTTCTTGGGATGCAATTTTCAAATCTGAGGATTTATGTTTTCCATAAATTCTAGAAATTTTCTTTAAAATATTGCCTCCACTCTATCATCTCTTGTCTCTACCTGGAACTGATAGCTAGTTGATTTTTGTTCGCTTTTATGTCTCTTAAATTCTTTATTATATTTTCTTTTTATCTCTCTGGGTGATATTTCGGGGAATTGTCTCTGATTATGCCCCCTCCCGGTGCACCAAACCTTTCTTTAACTTTGTCTAATTTGCAATTTAATCCTTCCATTGCGATTTTTTTTTTAAAAATTGAGACAGAGTGCTGTGGCATCATAACTCACAGCAACCTCAAACTCATGGGCTCAAGCAATTTTCTTTGCCTCAGCGTTCCTAGTAGCTGGGACTACAGGCGCCCACCACAATGCCTGGCTATTTTTTTGTTTGTTTGTTTAGCAGGCCCGGGCTTGTTCAAACCCACCTGCCCCAGAGCATGTGGCTGGTGCCCTAACCACTGAGCTATGGGTGCCCCCCTTTCCATTGGGACTTTATATGAATGACTATTTTTTATTTCCTCTAAGTTCTGATTCATACTTTTTCGAATGTGTCTGATCTTTCATGAGAGTGTCTTTTTTTTTTAAAATTGTTTCTGATGACTTTAATGTCTTTTGTTGTACTTCAGATTCTTGATTATGTAAATTGTCACATAATTTGTAACTTTGCCCTGCTTAGGTAGTTCCAGAATAATTAGTTTATGCTTTTCATTCTGGTTTTGATTTCTTTTTTCTTTTTTGGTCCCAGGGATTTCAGTTTTGCATTTAAAAGGCTATTTATTATATTTTATCCGGCATATCAAGGTGTTTTATAGTTTGAATTTTGTTCTGCCATATTGTGGGAAGTAGATGTCCTCTAGGTCCCTTTTCATAGACTGTTCTAGTGTTCTGTTCTTAAACATTAAATGATAATAATCTATCTAATGCTATCTCCCTTACAATGATGCAGTGCCATGGGAACAGGGACTATGTCCGTCTTATTCAAAATCATAGCTCTAGCTACTAGCCCAGTGCCTAGAACACTGGCTTAGGGCTTAATATTATTAATATACACACATGAAGTAGAGACAGAGTGGCTCTGGATATTGTGTCAAGATGGGTTAGGAATCTCTCTCCATCCTTTTGCAAAATTCATTAACCCTTCTTATTCAACTATCTTGAAATGCAACACTTCCCTAAAATGATTCACTCTCTCTATAATTGACATACTTTCTCACAAGTGATATCACATTATACTGCTTTTTATTACCCTGTTTCCCTGAAAATAAGACATCCTCCGAAAATAAGACCTACTTACAGGAAAGATAAGACGTCCCCTGAAAATAAGACCTAGCGCATCTTTGGGAGCACACCTTAAAATAAGACACTGTCTTATTTTTGGGGAAACAGGGTACCTTCTGCATAGGTTATCCCTTTTGAACTCACAGCCAGCTCAAGCCTAGAAGGGCTGGGATGATCATCCTCCCTTTATAGATGAGGAAACTGAGGGTCTGGAGATGATGCATCTAACCGTTTGTAGGACAGTCAGTAGTAAATGCAGAATTAAATCTAGGTCTTCTGATTCCAAGTCTATAGGGCTGTTCCTCGGCTGTTGAAAATGAACATCAGAGAAAAGAAAAGTCCTCCTTGCTTCTTTACCAAGCTACCTATTTATTTATTTATTTATTTTGTTTTTTTGTAGAGACAGAGTCTCACTTTATGGCCCTAGGTAGAGTGCCATGGCATCACACAGCTCACAGCAACCTCCAACTCCTGGGCTTAAGCAATTCTCTTGCCTCAGCCTCCCAAGTAGCTGGGACTACAGGCGCCCGCCACAACACCTGGCTATTTTTTTGTTGCAGTTTGGCCGGGGCTGGGTTTGAACCCACCACCCTAGGTATATGGGGCCGGCACCTTACTGACTGAGCCACAGGTGCCGCCCCCATATCTTATACTGATTTAGAGAAGCGAATATCTAGGTATAAATAGGTGCTACCATCAATTTGGTGCTATTCATTCTCATAGCCAGAGTCTCTACTTGATTTTTCATTTGGACAATGTATTTATGTTTCTTTCAAGACAAACATTTTAAACCACCTTCTGTTAAAAGAATCCAGGTTGCTGGAGAACCCTGTTCATGGCCTCATCGGATGCAGGGGTATCTGGTAAAGGATGGGGTATTACAGACCACATGACAAAAAAACACAAGGTTCATCGATGTCTAACACACTTGGACGGGTAGGATGAGGTGTGTAGGGGGAAAACATGGCAGGGACAGTCACAGCAAGCTGAGGCCCCCGAGTCAATTTCCAACCTCAGGGCTGAAGATCTTAGATGGCTGGAATCTTCCAGGCCCTCTGGTGTTGTAGAAGAGCCCACTTGAGAGCTTGCATTGTGGCATTGGAGCTGGGTGGCAGACATGGAAGCTTCATTCTGAGATAGGGAGGGGAGAGGGAGTACCAAGGAAGCAAATCTTGGCTACTTACCTCAGGGCGGACCCCTTGGGTGTTGCAATGCCATAGCCTTTGGAATCCAAGTTACCTCCCACCTTCATGGTGTCACAGGGCTTTCGCTGCTCAATGTACTCATTCATGGTGGACTCCAGGAGGTAGGCGTATTTGCCTTTGGATTTCCTCACTCGGATCATCCCCTCCTCTGTGGTTCGCACAAAAACTGATGGTTCCGCTGACTTCATGTATGTCCACATCTTCTCAAACACGGCGATTTTAGACCTCTGGTGGGGACAAAAACAAAGCTGGAATTAAGTGCCAGCTGTGTTTGGAACTGGGGTCGATGTACACATTAATGAAAAGCGGAGTGAAGCTTGATCACACATTCATGAGTGAGATTAGCTCAGGAAGAAACAAATTATGAGTGATTGCAAAATAAGAGGCTCTAATTAGTACCAGTAGGTTCCAAAGTACTAATATCTTGCAAATACGCAATGAACAGAGTAGTTCAGAATCTTTTCATTACTTCTGAGTAATTACATTCTTCCTAAACATGGTGAGAGTTAAGAAATTGGGGCCATGCCTGGCTTATGCAGACATTTAAGGACCTATGTATTGTTCTATAACACCATATGTATGCTGCTGAGAAGTAGAGAGCTGAATCTCAGCAGAATCTGGTTTCGTTATTGGAAGAGAATACTGAAGAATTTCTGGGTCATAGGTTGCCAAGTTCTAGCCATCGCACATGACAAGACTTGCCCTCAGAATGTAAATTGTTTTCTGATGAAGCTAATACACTTGTTTACATATCAAAAACCTCCAAATCTAGTGAAACTGGCGTTCTTTTCTCCTCCTCAATGTACCTGGGGCCTTCTTTCCCTTGGCACTTTTCTTGGACTGTTTTCTTCACTTGATTTGCTAGTTCTGTCCCGTCACAACCATGCCTTTATTTCATAGACCAAAATAAAGCCAGTGTATTTGGAGCCCACCTCAGTTCCAAGGGCAATAGCAAACTATTTGGTTCCATCATCATGTACAGAGACTGTAAAAATGCAGATTCTCAGCCTCTCAATCTAGAGATTTTGATTCAGTAGGTCTGGGGTGGGTCTAGAATACACCTTTCCCAGAATTTCCCTCAAAACACGTGTTCTGATCTATATGGCTAATGTGCTCCCCATCCATTTTGAGAAACAGAATTCTGAGGGCTGGTATTCTTACTGGACACATAGTCTGGGTCACTTTCTGGGAGGCCAGGTTGAATCGCTGGAATTGCAAGTCATCTCTTGTGCACAGGTCTCAAGTATGTGGAACCTACCTGAGGGCAAGGCAGGGACTGTCGTCCCTTCTGAGGGTGCGTCATAGTCTAATTGAGTGCCTTGCACATAGTAGGCCCTTAGGCCCCATGATCCAGTACCATGGTCAGTCCTATCATTTAGCATGCTCCGTCTAAAAGATATCCTTTTTCCAAGGGGTAGACACAGTTTAGGGAGGTTGGGGTCTGGGTTTTGAAAATGCTTTATAAATGAACAAGTATTAAATACCTGGAAGGGACTGTTTTATTTTTAAACTTCATTACTACTAGAGTCACACCATCTCTATAATTTAGTGGTTAATATATAGATTACAGATTTATTTAATATAAAATTATCTCCCCCCCTCCCAAGCACAAATATCAGGCTGATTTCCTTGAAATTAATGCATATCAAAGGTGGTAAAACATTGATATATAGGCTGGTCAGGGTGGCTCACTCCTGTAATCATAGCACTCTGGGAGGTCAAGGTGAGTAGATTGCTTGAGCTCACGAATTCGAGACCAGCCTAAGCAAGAGCAAGACCCATCTCTTAAAACTAGCTGGGTGTTGTGATGGGTGCCTATAGCTCAAGCTACTCAGGAGACTGAGGCAAGAGAATTGCTTGAGCACTGTACCGAGAGTCACAAAGTGAGACTTTGTCTCAAAAAATAAAGTGTATATATATATATATATATATAATTATCATTTGAGCAAAGATATTTGTGGCCTGATAAAATTCTAGGTATCAAGGGAAAATACATGAAAACATTTGCTATTAAAACCTTAGTTTAATAGTCTATAGTTAGATAAACTAGATCATTTGTCAGACAGTATGGTTCACAATTTAGAAAGCATTGAACTGGGTATGAAGATCCCTGGGTTCCAGTTTTACTTTTACCTCTAAATCATGGTTTGTTCTATAAAGAACCCCTTTTCTTTGGGCTTTAGTTTCCCTATCTGCTCTATAAGAAGATGGGCATGGTACTTAAAGAAGTCATTTGCTTGCTTGAAATTTCTGATTCTTTACATGAAGACAGGTCCTTCAAGAAACAATGTCAATGTGAGAAAGAAGGAGAAAAAGGAAGGAGGATCCCAAGGTTAGGGGAGGAAATACCCAGAACCAATCATAGCATCACCAGTGTATTTAATATTCTCTCACAGGAAACAGGGAAATGTATAAATTCAGCTGTGATCAGATTTGCAGGTAATTTTCTAGGCACAAAACCAACAAAACACACAGCAGGGCAATTGCAAGATGCAATTTGACCTGACAGGACGGACACAGCAGGGAATTGGGCTGTTGACAAGCAGAGCTGAAGAGCCCTCTGGGAGATGGTATGCAGAAAATTAATATGTCCTCTAAGCCTCACCCCAGTGCCCCAAATGCTAAGGCTGTGCTCACAGACTCTCAGAGCAGACTATCAGGAAAATCTGATCTCCAGGAATGGGACGGTAGCATGAGTGGCAGGGAAGATTGGGAGCACACTCAGGATATTTGTTCTTGGATCTCTTCTATCATCTGCAGCTCCCATGGCCCTTCACACATCTTAATTAAAACGTCGATAGAGGATTAAGTGACTGTGTTGGGGATGCCAAGAAGCTCTGGGCTGCCACCGGGACTAGAAGCCAGATTTTTCAGAGACTGGAGCAGAAGAATTCTTGTCTCACTGTTTCCTCCTGCTTTGTGGAGGTGGTAGGTGATCATATTTCCACACCCACCAAAGTCCTGGTGGGATAATTCTCAAGGTCAAAGTCACAGAGGTGGAAGGGCTTGTGGGACATATCTTGGCGGTATTCTCCTTTTACAGGTGAAGAAACTGGAGCCCACAATGAGGAATGAACTGGCCAATGTCATGCAGCTTGTAGTGGCAGAGGCAGGAGTAAAACCCTAATCTCCTGATTGCACACCTTGCGCCTTGTGGCTACAACCAGCTGCGGCTCTCACTTTAGGCTTCATATGTTACTAGCTGCAGGATCTTGGGCAAGTAACATAAGATTTCTGAGCCTCAGTGTTCCTCTTCTGACAATGGTGTTAATAGTATCCATAGCACAGTGTTGCTCTGGAAATTATGAGAGAATAGAGGTAAAATGCATAACACAGTGAATGGCGCTAGGAAGGCTTCTTAAGTGGCATAATTACTACTAATAATTAGGCCCCCTTTTCAGGCTTTATTTTAGGGTGGGAATGCCCAATAAGTGGCTTACTTGGTTCTAGTTTCCTTTCTTCTTATACATATGGAAGATGTTGATATCAATCAAGAAATTCTTTCACACAGAATCCAGATGTGACCTCAGAAACTCTCAGCATAGAACTCAAGGCAACCACTACTGACCAATCAAAGTTGGCATGTGGACTACAACTTATTTGACACCAGTGGAGTAGGCCTGATTAGGGCATAGAACTTGTGGAATACACAGTGCCTCGGTTCTAGATTCCTGACTTTGTGCCATGAACAAGAGGCAGGAAAATGTCAGTTGATGTAGTTATTAACAAACAATGTTAAAGGCTTAAGTCCCAGCTGCATGTCTTATTATCTAGGCCATGACCATTTTCTTCTCTAGGCTTCAGCTTTCTCATGTGTAAAATGGTAGGGTTAGACTAGCGCTGTCTGCAGGCTCACATGTTGACCTGAGTGATCAATTTTTTAAAAAAACTTTTATTAGTTAGTGACACCACCACATCAGAACAATGTGGTTCAGTGGCAAGAAAATTTGAGTTGGAATCAGGAAACTCAGATTTGGCACACACCCTCCCCCACCCCTGGCACTTGGCATCAGGAATTCCCTGAATCTCAATTTCTTATCCACAAATTGGACACTGTACTACCTATTCTGTCTTAGGTCACCGGCGAAACAAAAATGAGACAATAGATGTCAAAGTGTTTTGGGGCATGGCACATGGTGTATATTCCATGGGGATGAGCACACTGTTAAATTAGGTGGTTCCCCAACTACATCAGCAGGGGTTGGGGCATAGGACCAGCTTTATGGACATAGATCAAGTACCTTCTTCATATTTTGCTTGCAGTCAAAAAGTGTCAGAGCACTGTAACAAGATTACAAACTGGCTTTTCTTCTAATTGGTTTGGTGAGCTTAAGCAAGTAATGCCTTTCTCTAAAATGACGGGCTCTGACCAGGTGACCCCTGAAGCACCTTCTTGCTCTGGCATTTTAAAATTTGATGATTTTAGCCTTGGAAGTGAAATCAGTGATAGTAAAGACTTTTGTCCTTTTCTTCCCTGTCATACAGGACATAAAGGCCAAGATCAAGAACCTGCAGCACATCACACAGTGGCTTATTTGGAGCCTAGGGTTTTCTCCATGAAATTTCAGTGAGAACCTGTGGGAGTCTGGATGGGATCCCCACACTCTCGCCTGAAGCAGTGGCTTGCCCTCTGTACTCCTGTAATTCATTAGCTGTGTGACCTTAGATGACTGCTTTTACTTCTCTAAGCTTCATCTGTAAAATGGGGACAACAATCCCTAACTCATCTCTAATGAGAAGATTAAATGAGGTAATTAATGTAAGATTTAGCACAGGACCTGACTTATCAGTACCAAGTAGCAATTGCTTATTATTATTATTTGATCACTGCATGGTAGCTCTATGTGCTGTTTCAACTGCAAGGATGAACATGTCCAAAGTCCAGGGAATGACAGTTTCCTGCTTCTGAGAATCTGTTCAAGTTGTCCCCTTTGCCTAGAATGTACTTAGCCTACTCAGATACAACCTGCTTTTTTGAGATCTAGCAATGTTTTCAAGTCTACCCTGTGTAACGTCAATCCTCAACCCTTCTTTAAGATGCCTTCCACATGCTTTCATTTCCTTAAAGCCCTACTGGTAAATGGAGCTTCCATTTCTTGTGCCTATTTTCCTCCTATTTTAGATGATAAGCTATTAAGATGACTTATCATCTAAAATAATCTCATGAACACGCTGAGGTAGACATTATTGTCCTCACTTTGTAGATGAATAGAAATGGTGTCACAGAGGCCAAGTGCATAGAACAAGGAAAAGATGGAGTGAGGGTCTCCATCTGCTGACCTGAAAAGTTGTGCTCCCAAGCTCTCTGCTCTTTTGCTTTCACTCACTCCTCCTGTCAAAGAATATCTCAGCACCTCTACTACCACTTTACATTTTCTTTCTCTCCTAGTACTATTTAATAGATCACCTCTTCCAGTTATTTTTTTCCATATACTATCTTATTTATTAAGTCTATAAATATTCATTGAGCTTCTTCTATGAGATAGGAGGAAACACAAATAGCAGTTTGAACCTTGTCCATAAGCTGTTTCTAATCAGTGACTAACTAGACTATAAGGTCTTTGTGGGAGCAGGGAGGAAATCATATTCAATGTCCATTGCAGCACTCAGAGAATTAGCACAGATAGGTTTATGCAAATGGTCTAAATCACGCAGGGCCTTTGAAACTTCCATGAATGCAGAAAAGCAGATTTCTCAGTGGACTGTGGACAGCTGAGAAATACCCTGTGTTTCTCTAAGTTGTAGTCAGGTAAGCAGCAGCCCTGGCTGCCTATGATCTCATGCTATATAATGAGAAGGACATTTTCATGACAGTTGTGTTTCCCCTTTGTGAAAGTGCCTTGGGACCAGGGATATCCTTACCCTGAAGAACTCCTTAGTTGATCCTGCTTCCAGCGTCCCATAAGCAATTTCTGTCTGCTTCGCTAGGTCCTCTGCACTCTCAATGGGAGACACCATCCTCTCCACAGTCAGGAAGGCGGCCAGATTGGCTGTATATGAGGAAATGATGATCAAGGTGAAGAACCACCAGACGCCACCAACGATGCGACCAGACAGGGACCTGCAGGCCAAAAGGAAGAAGCATTAGGAGTGTGGACATCAGCTGCAGAAGGCTAGGGGGAAGGGCTGAGAGTCAGCCTGAGCCCCATCAGCAGAGCTGTCAAACCTGATAGCACCCGTTTCTGCTGTCAGCAAGATGTGAGAATTCAAATGTCAAGAGAGATTCTACATTTTGTCTCTTATCATGGATAAGGACCTGTGGGGTTGCAGTCCTTCAGGGGTGGTAAAGCCCAAACACACATATTCACACTCACTTTCACACACACATATACATCAAGACATATGCCAACAAAGACACAGATATGTCAACACTTGCCCACAAAAATCATAAACATGAACAAACATCCTTTTAAATGCAATTGCATGTATATCAAAAGTTTGTGCACATGCAAATGAAAGCAAATATGTTTACACACACGATGCACACCCTGGAGTGGTCCAGAGATGTTCTCAGACCACTTTTTCATGATTGTCTTCCTGCTTGGTGTGGGATACAAAAAAGATAGAAGGAGGAAAATACTGGCAACAGAATGAGAATGATCAACCTTCAGCTACTGTGGGGAATGTCATCATCCACCACTCAAGAAAAAAAATTTGGCCAAAATAAGATTAAAAAGGTAAATAAATAACAATCTTTCATCAGGTGAGAAATTTATTCTTTAACTTCTCCGTATTCTATTCTCCTCTCTTATGCCTCAAACAATGAGGAGAAACGTGGCCAGCAAAGTCCACCGTGATCTGTCTGATTTGCTAGGATATTTCCAAGTCCAGGGCTTCCCAAAGAAACTGTAGGGAAGGATGATTTGGATGTTACATGGGGTGATTTTATGGGAGGAAAAGACATGACACCAAATCATACTGAATCATGTAGTGATAAAGTTATTTGCATTACATTTCTCTTCCCATCCTGTTCAGTTTATCAAAAAGTGCTATCCTGAAGCTGCTGTATCTTTAAACCTTTTGTAATGCGTGTTCTGACAGCCTCAAGCCTCAGAGCTTCATTAATGTACACAGCTATGATTTAATAAAAAAAAAAGTGAATTAACGGTAAACAAAAAATGCAAATTAAAATTATTTTTTCACCTTGCAAATAAAAAAAAAAGAGTTGTAATATATAACTAGAGAAATCACCAACCCAACCCACAACTTTTAGATAAAGAAACTTTTGGGTGGATTAGGATGCAGGACTTCCACTGAGCAAATAAGCAAAATCAATACACAGAGGCAAAATCACTCCCTAAATGCCCCAGAACCAGTCGCAGCTGGACTCAAAATCACAGCAGTCTTTACATAACTAGCCCAATGTTCTTTTCATTTTAAGAGATGGCAGATACAAGTGTCAAGGCCATTTGAAGCTTCAACTTCTTTCCCATATATGGATGACCACCATGGCATCTAAACTGAACTATAAAAGTAAATTCTGGCTTTTAATTTTACACAAAAGTATTATACACATTTATGTGGTACAGTGTGATGTTTTGAAACATGTATATATTGTGTAACGATCAAATAAGGGTAATTAGCATATCCATCACCTCAAACATTTATCGTTCCTTTGTGGTGAGAATATTCAAGATCCCTTCTTATTTTGAAGAGATTATTATTGTTACTGTAATCAACCTATGGTGAAATACAACACCAAAACTTATCACTTCTGTCTAATTGAACCTTTCTACCCATTGACCAACCTCTCACAACCATGCCCTCCCCTGTCCCTTCCTCAGCCTCTGGTAACCACTATTCTACTTTCTGCTGCTATGAGATCACCTTCTTTGGATTTTACATATAAATGAGATCTTTAAGTATCTGTCATTCTGTGTATGGCTTATTTCACTTAATGTAATATCCTCGAGGTTCATCCATATTGCAACAAATGACAGAATTTTATACCCTTTATGGCTGAATAGTTACTTCATTTTGTATATGTATTTTTATCCATTCATCTGTTGATAGGTGCTTAGGTCAATTCCGTTTTTTTTTTTTATTGTGAATAGCACTGCAATAAACATTTTGCAGATATCTTTTTGACATAGAGATTTCATTTCCTTTGGATACTAATCGAATTGTTGGATCATATGACAGTTTTATTTTTATTTTTTTGAGAAATATCAATAATGTCTACAGTGGCTGCACTAATTTACATTTCCACCAACATTTTTTTCGTTTTGATAATAGCTATTCTAACTGGGGTGAGGTGATATCTCATTATGATTTTGATTTGTATTTTCCTGATGGTTAGATGTTGAGAATTTATTTGTGTATTTGTTGATCATTTGTATTTTGCTATTAAGAAGTGCCTATGTGGATCTCTTTGTCTATTTTAAATCAGATTATTATTATTACTACTATTATTTTGCTATTAGATTGTTTTATTTTTTTTTCTTTTTTCTTTTATTAAATCATAACTGTATACAATGATATGATTATGGGGCATCATACACTCACTTCATAAACCATTTGACACATTTTTATCACAGTGGTTAACATAGCCTTTCCGGCATTATCTCAGTTACTGTGCCAAAACATTTACATTCTACATTTACCAAGTTTCGCAAATACCCCTGTAATATGCACCACAGGTGTGATCCCACCTATTCCCCTCCCTCTACCCACCCCCCCCTTTCCCACTTCCCCCTATTGTTAAGTTGTAGCTGGGTTATAGCTTTCATGTGAGAGTCCCAAATTAGTTTCATAGTAGGGCTGTGTACATTGGGTATTTTTTCTTCCATTCTTGGGATACTTTACTAAGAAGAATATGTTCCAGCTCCATCCATGTAAACATGAAAGAGGTAAAGTCTCCATCTTTCTTTAAGGCTGCATAGTATTCCATGGTATACATATACCACAATTTATTAATCCATTCGTGGATCTATGGGCACTTGGGCTTTTTCCATGACTTAGCTATTATGAATTGGGCTGCAATAAACATTCTGGTACAAATATCTTTGTTATGTGGTGATTTTTGGTCTTCTGGGTATATGCCCAGCAGAGGAATTACAGGATTGAATGGCAGATCTATTTTTAGATCTCTGAGTGTTCTCCATATATCTTTCCAAAAGGAATGTATTAATTTGCATTCCCACCAGCAGTGCAGAAGTGTTCCCTTTTCTCCGCATCCACGCCAACATCTCTGGTCTTGAGATTTTGTGATATAGGCTAGTCTCATTGGAGTTAGATGATATCTCAAAGTAGTTTTGATTTGCATTTCTCTGATGATTAAAGATGATGAGCATTTTTTCATATGTCTGAAGGCCGTGTGCCTGTCTTCTTCAGAGAAGTTTCTCTTCAAATCCCTTGCCCAGCCTGCGATGGGATCCCTTGTTTTTTTCTTGCTGATGCGTTTGAGTTCTCTGTGGATTCTGGTTATTAAACCTTTGTCAGAGATATACCCTGCAAATATCTTCTCCCATTCTGAGGGCTGTCTGCTTGCTCTGCTTACTGTGTTCTTAGCTGTGCAGAAGCTTTTTAGTTTGATCAAGTCCCAGTAGTGTATTTTTGAAGCTGCTTCAATTGCCCGGGGGGTTCTCCTCATGAAATACTCACCCAGACCAATTTCTTCAAGGGTTTTCCCTGCATTCTCCTCTAGTATTTTTATAGTTTCATGTCTTAAGTTTAACTCTTTAATCCAATGAGAGTCTATCTTAGTTAATGGTGAAAGGTGTGGGTCCAATTTCAGTCTTCTGCAGGTTGCCAGCCAGTTCACCCAGCACCATTGGTTAAATAGGGAATCTTTTCCCCACTGAATGTTTTTAATTGGCTTGTCAAAAATCAAATAGCGGTAAGTAGCTGGATTCATCTCTTGGTTCTCTATTCTGTTCCAGAGATCTACTTCTCTGTTTTTGTGCCAATACCATGCTGTTTTGATCACTATCGATTTGTAGTAAAGTCTGAGGTCTGGTAGTGTGATTCCTCCTGTTTTGTTTTTATTTCTGAGTAATGTCTTGGCTATTCGAGGTTTTTTCTGATTCCATATAAAACGAAGTAATGTTTTTTCAAGATCTTTAAAATATGACAGTGGAGCTTTAATAGGGAGTGCGTTGAAATTATATATTGCTTTGGGTAGTATGGACATTTTGATAATGTTGATTCTTCCTAGCCATGAGCATGGTATGTTTTTCCATTTGTTAACATTTTCAGCTATTTCTTTTCTTAGAGTTTCATAGTTCTCTTTATAGAGATCTTTCACGTCTTTTGTTAGGTAAATTCCCAAATATTTCATCTTCTTTGGCACTACTGTGAATGGGATAGAGTCCTTAACTGCTTTTTCAATTTGACTGTTGTTGGTGTATATAAAGGCTACCGATTTATGAATGTTGATTTTGTAACCTGAGACGCTGCTGTATTCCTTGATCACTTCTAGGAGTTTTGTAGTAGAGTCCCTACTGTTTTCCAGATACACAATCATATCATCTGCGAAGAGTGAGAGTTTGATCTCTTCCGACCCTATATGGATACCCTTGATCGCCTTTTCTTCCCTAATTGCGGTGGCTAAAACTTCCATTACAATGTTGAAAAGCAATGGAGACAATGGGCAGCCTTGTCTGGTTCCTGATCTGAGTGGAAATGATTCCAATTTAACTCCATTCAATATGATATTGGCTGTGGGTTTGCTGTAGATAGCCTCTATCAGTTTAAGAAAAGTCCCTTCTAGACCAATTTTCTTGAGTGTTCTGATCATGAAGGGATGCTGGATATTACCAAAAGCTTTTTCTGCATCAATTGAGAGAATCATATGGTCTTTGTTTTTTAATTTGTTTATGTGCTGAATTACATTTATAGATTTACGTATATTGAACCAGCCTTGAGACCCTGGGATAAAACCAACTTGGTCATGATGTATAATTTGTTTGATGTGTTGCTGGATTCTGTTTGTTAGGATCTTGTAGAATATTTTTGCATCTATATTCATTAGTGATATTGGTCTATAATTTTCTTTTCTTGTTGGGTCTTTTCCTGGTTTGGGGATCAGGGTGATGTTTGCTTCATAGAACGTGTTGGGTAGTCTTCCTTCTTTTTCTACCTTTTGGAACAGGTTGAGTAATATAGGTACTAATTCCTCTTTAAAGGTTTGGTAGAATTCTGACGTGAAACCATTTGGTCCCGGGCTTTTCTTTTTAGGGAGGTTTTGTATAGTTGATGCTATTTCTGAACTTGATATGGGTCTGTTCAACATTTCCACTTGATTCTGGTTAAGTCTTGGAAGGTGGCGTGCTTCCAAGTATCGGTCTATTTCCTTCAGATTTTCATATTTCTGAGAATAAAGTTTCTTGTAATATTCATTAAGGATTTTTTGGATTTCTCATGAGTCTGTGGTTATTTCGTCTTTGTTGTTTCTGATTGATGATATTAGAGATTTTACTCTTTTTTTCCTGATTAGGTTGGCCAGAGGTTTATCTATTTTATTGACCTTTTCAAAAAACCAGCTTTTTGATTTATTGATCTGTTGTATTATTCTTTTGTTTTCAATTTCATTTAATTCTGCTCTAATTTTGGTTATTTCTTTTCTTCTACTGGGTTTGGGGTTGGAATGTTCTTCCTTTTCCAGTTGCGTGAGATGTCCCATTAAGTTGTTAACTTCCTCTCTTTCCGTTCTCTTGAGGAAGGCTTGCAGTGCTATAAATTTCCCTCTTAGAACTGCCTTTGCAGTGTCCCAGAGGTTCTGATAGTTTGTGTCTTCATTGTCGTTTTGTTCCAAAAAATTGGTGATTTCTTTCTTAATCTCATCTCTGACCCAGCTATCATTCAGCATAAGGTTATTTAACTTCCATGTTTTTGTATGAGTATGCAGATTCCTGTTGTTACTCAATTCAAGTTTTATTCCATGATGGTCCGAGAAGATGCATGGAATAATTTCTATTCCTTTAAATTTACTGAGGTTAGACTTGTGACCTAAAATGTGATCAATTTTGGAGTAAGTTCCGTGGGCTGATGAGAAGTATGTGTATTCAGTTTTGTTGGGATGAAATGTTCTGTAGATGTCTGCTAAATCTAAATATTGGATGGTTAGGTTTAAATCTAAGATTTCTTTGCTCAGCTTCTTTCTGGAGGATCGATCCAACACTGCCAAGGGAGTGTTGAAATCTCCAACGATTATGGAGCTGGAGGAAATCAAGTTACTCATGTCTGTTAGAGTTTCTCTTATAAATTGAGGTGCATTCTGGTTGGGTGCATAGATATTAATAATTGAGATCTCGTCATATTGAGCATTACCCTTAACAAATATGAAGTGACCATTCTTGTCCTTCCTTACTTTTGATGGTTTAAAGCCTACTGTATCTGCAAATAAAATTGCAACACCTGCTTTTTTCTGATTACCATTTGCCTGAAATATGGATGACCATCCTTTCACCCTGAGTCTGTATTTATCTTTTAAGTTGAGATGTGACTCTTGTATGCAACAAATATCTGGCTTGAGTTTTTGTATCCAGTCAGCTAACCTATGCCTCTTTAGAGGACAGTTTAAGCCATTCACATTGATGGAGAGTATTGATAAGTCTGGTGGAATTTTGGGTATCGAGTTTTTCAAAGGTCCAGTGGACATTTTTAATCCTTTCGCCAGTGTGGAAGTTGGAGTTTGATCCGAAGTTTCTGAGTGAGTTTACTTTTGTGGTATAGGATTGGGTTGGTCATTGTGGAGGATAGGTCTGAGAACATCCTGAAGAGCTGGTTTACTTATGGCAAATTTTTCAACATATAAATGTCATTGAAGTATTTAATTTCTCCATCATAGATGAAACTCAGTTTAGCTGGATACAAGATCCTGGGTTGAAAATTTTTTTGCTTTAGGAGATTAAAAGTTGATGACCAGCCTCTTCTTGCTTGAAAAGTTTCAGCAGAGAGATCTGCAGTTATTCTAATATTCTTACCTTTGTACGTTATAGTTTTCTTTCACCGGGCTGCTTTGAGAATCTTCTCCTTCATGTTAACTTTAGTGAAGCTAATTATGATATGTCTGGGAGATGGCTTATTGGGGTTGAATCGTGCTGGGGTTCTGAAGCTGTCTGCTATCTGAATTTCAGATTCTCTAGGCATGTCTGGAAAATTTTCTTTCATAATTTCATGTAGAAGGGCCTCTGTGCCCTTGGCAGCCTCTTCATCGTTCTCCGAAATTCCTATAACCCTTATGTTGTTTTTTTTCGAATTATCTGAGAGTTCTCTGAGTGAGTGATCCGTTTTTGCTCTCCATTTCTCTTCCTCTTTGAGAGATTGGGAGCGTTCGAAGACTTTATCTTTAATGTCAGAAATCCTTTCTTCTGCTTGCTCCATTCTGTTACTGAGGGATTCTACTGTATTTTTCATATCTTTGAGGGCTGTTAGTTCTTGTTTCAGTGTGTCTAAGTCTTTGGTGGTTTTGTCTTTAAATTCGTTAAATTCTTGAGACAATTTTTGAATTTCTCCTCGAATTCCTAATTCCATTTTATTAATCTTGTCTGCAAACCAAATTCTGAATTCGACTTCTGACATCTCAGCCAGTTGTTTATGAATGGGATCTTCAATCACATCTGCCTTATCTTTTCTTGGGGGGGTTGATCTATTCTGGTTATTCATGTTACCAGAGTTTTTCCGCTGATTCCGCCCCATGGTTTACTCCCTTTGGTTTTTCCCCTGGGGTTTTATCCAGGGCCCGTACAGTGTTGTGGCCTGAGAAACTGGGGCCCTGTCTGGTGTGGTGGAGCAAAGTGGTTCTGTCTTGTTTTCAGCTGGTTTCTGTTCGATCCTATTGCAACTTCTACTCTGGCTTGAAGTCTCAGCTGTGTGGAAAAATCAGCAATTAAGTCACCCCGCCTGCCCACCTCTGGCCCCAGTTGGAAAAGGAGAATCAAACCTTCCTACAATCGCACACCCAGGGCACCGCCTGAAAAGTCCTCAGTCTATTAGCTCAGTTCAAAAGGCCCGAATCAACTGTCTCAATCGGCACTTGTCTTCAGTGGAAGGGTTCAAGAGGTCTCTGGGAACTGGATCACAGGGGCCTGGTGACTCCTCTGACACAGCTCACCCCAGTGCAGCGTGGAGTCAGGAGGAGCCACCCAGCAAACAGAGCAGTCTGGGAAGGTTGATGTCTCCTTCCCCACTTTGCCCCTCCGTCGGACCCAGTCACTGGTATCTCTGCAGATGGCTAACCCAGTTGCCTGCAGTGAACAGACACTCCAGGGGTTTGCACCTGCCTGAATCGCGAGGAAGTCTGCCAGGCCCCCGCAGACTGCCGCTATCTAGCAGGAGGAGATGGGGCCTAACATCTTTGAGTGTTTGATGCAGGTGATGGGAAGGAGGTGTTCACTCAGGCTTAGCCCCGTCCCTGATGGATGCTGCTAACAGAACAGAACAGAACAGACAACTTTGTGAGGTTCTGTCTCTGTTCCTGTCGTCGCCTACAGAAGACGGGCTGTTTTGAGTTCAAACGTCTTTGCTGTTGGAGAATTGCGTCTGAACACCTCTCTGGGTCGCCCCGCCCTGGAAGCTTCCCGGGTTTGTGAGCTGTGTCGCCGGTGGCCTCCTCTGGTTGCCCAGGGAGACAGGGGGTGTGGCCTCTGAATATCCAGAAGTGAGCGTTCTGCCGTTAAAGAAAAAACAGCTGTTGATCTACCTCTAGGGAACTGCTGCTCTGGTGTGGGCACTCAGGCGACCCTTTTCTCCTCTGTCCCGCGCCCCAGAGTCAGCACTGAGCGGCCGCAGTTTGTGCTGGGTCCACACCCCTTAAGAGATCCCCCAAGAATCAGAACTCTTGGGGGATGGGCCCCCAGACCCCGATTGGGAGGGAGGGGGGAAGCTAGAGTTCCTTTCAGTTTTACGCAATACTACGGTCCGGGGAGGGCTCCTGCACTGCACCGCAGGGAAGTGCCGCCAAGGCTTGATTTCCCCTCAGCAGAGTGCCCTCTCCTCGCTCACGTATCCCAGAGTCAGCGCTGACCTGACGCAGCTCAGGCACTGTGCACTCCCCTCGAGAAATCACCCAAGGAGCTGAACTCCTGGGGGATAGGCCCTCAGACCCCGAGTGAGAGTAGGGGTTCTCAGCTCTCAGCGGGGAGGCCAGAGTCTTATTCAGTCTTGGGCCCCGTACGCCCGGGGAGGGTTGCTGCACTGCACTGCAGGGAAGTGCCGCGAGGCGTGACTCCCCCTCAGCCCAGTGCCCTCTCCTCACTTGCGCGCCTCAGAGTCAATGCTGACCAGTCGCAACTCGGGGACTGTCCACTCCCCTTGAGAAATCACCCAAGGATCTGAACTCCTGGGGGACAGGCCTCCAGACCTCAGTGGGTGGGAGGGGAGCGCCGGGGATTCAGGGTTGCCGGCAAAGGATTCCCAAAGTTTTATTCAGCCCTATGTCCGGCAGGAGAACGCCACGGCACCCCAGTAGGGGAGGTAGGTCCAGTTTTTAGAAGGTCTCTCCCGTGGAGTGTAGTGGGAGGGCCTTTAATTTCTGCCTGCTTGTTCAATTGTGGGGCTCTAGAGCCGGTCTCATGGGGGAGGGGGACTCCTGTCCGCTTGGTGGTGGATTTTGTACCTTTTGTTTGCGTCCTTGTAATCACAACTTGCCTCAGCGGTGTTGATGTGCGTTCTTCAGCCTTCTCTCTTGGTGAGGCTCAAGTCCACCAGGATACTTACTAAATTCCTGTCCCTTAACTCTCCTTCTGGACGGGAGCCTTTGTTGAAAGCTGGCTTCAGTCCGCCATCTTGTCTCCCCTCCTATTAGATTGTTTTAGTTTCATATATATTCTGGATATTAACCCCTTGACAGATGCATAGTTTGCAATTATTTTCTTTCATTCTGTGGGTTCTCTCTTCACTGTGTTGATTGTTTCCTTTGCTATGCATAAGATTTTTAGTTAGATGTAATCCTATTGGTCTATTTTTGCTTTTATTATATGTGCTCTAGTGGTCCTAGTCAAAAAATTCTTATCCAGACCAATGTCATGAAGTATTTTCTCTAGTATTTTCATAGTTTTGGGCTTTACATTTAATTTACTTTGAGTTGATTTTGTATATGGTGAGAGATAGGAATCTACTTTTATTGTCCTGCACATGAATATCCCATTTTTCCACCACCATTTATTGAGGAGATAGTCCGTTTCCCAATGTGTGTTTTTGGTGCCTTTTTCAAAAACCAGTTGGCTGTAAATGTGTGAATTTATTTCTGGGTTTTCTATTTTGCTCCACTGGTTTATGTGTCTGTTTTTATGCTTGTATCACACTGTATAGGTTACTCTATTTTTGTAATATATATATATTTTTTAAATTTCAGAATATTAGTGCTATCAAGAATATTTCTAAGTCAGGTGCTGTGATATCTCTAGCTTTGTTCTTTTTGTACAAGATTACTTTGGCTATTTGGGGTCTTTCGTTCACATACATTTTAGGATTTTTTTTCTATTTTTGTGAAGAATTTCATTGGTAGTTTAATAGGAATTGCATTGAACTCTGTAGATTACTTTGGGTAGTATGGAGATATATATATATGTGTATATATATATATATATATATATTTATTGTTGGGGATTCATTGAGCATGCAAGAAACCAGGTTACACTGATTGCATTTGTTAGGTAAAGTCCCCCTTACAATCATGTTTTGCCCCCAAAAGGTGTGGCACACACCAAGGCCCCACCCCTCTTGCTCCTTCCCTCTCTCTGCTCTTCTTTTTCCCACTCCTCCCTCCTTCTTTCTCTCTCTGCTCTCTCCTTCCCTCACCTTCACCGTGTCCTTAATTGTCATTAATTGTCCTCATATCAAAATTGAGTAGATAGGATTCATGCTTCTCAATTCTTATAATGCTTTAAAAGAATAATATGTTCCACTTCCATCCAGGGTAATACAAAGGCTGTAAAGTCTCCAATTTTTTAATGGCTGAATAGTATTCCATGGTGTACATATATCACAGCTTGTTAATCCATTCCTGGGTTGGTGGGCATTTAGGCTGTTTCCACATTTTGATGATTGTAAATTGAGCTGCAATAAACAGTCTAGTGCAAGTGTTCTTATGATAAAATGATTTTTTTCCTTCTGGGTAGATGCCCAGTAATGGAATTGCAGGATCAAATGGGAGGTCTAATTTGAGTTCTGTGAGGGTTCTCCATACTTCCTTCCAAAAAGGTCATACTAGTTTGCAGTCCCACCAGCTGTGTAAAAGTGTTCCCTTCTCTCCACATTCACGCCAGCATCTGCAGTTTTTTTTTTTTTTTTTATTGTTGGGGATTCATTGAGGGTACAATAAGCCAGGTTACACTGATTGCAATTGTTCGGTAAAGTCCCTCTTGCAATCATGTCTTGCCCCCATAAAGTGTGACACACACCAAGGCCCCATCCCCCTCCCTCCTTCCCTCTTTCTGTTCCCCCCCCATAATCATAATTGTCATTAATTGTCCTCATACCAAAATTGAGTACATAGGATTCATGCTTCTCCATTCTTGTGATGGTTTACTAAGAATAATGTCTTCCACATCCATCCAGGTTAATACAAAGGATGCAAAGTCTCCATTTTTTTTAATGGCTGAATAGTATTCCATGGTATACATATACCACAGCTTTTAATCCATTCCTGGGTTGGTGGGCATTTAGGCTGTTTCCACATTTTGACGATTGTAAATTGAGCTGCAATAAACAGTCTAGTACAAGTGTCCTTATGATAAAAGGATTTCTTTCCTTCTGGGTAGATGCCCAGTAATGGGATTGCAGGATCAAATGGGAGGTCTAGCTTGAGTGCTTTGAGGTTTCTCCATACTTCCTTCCAGAAAGGTTGTACTAGTTTGCAGTCCCACCAGCAGTGTAAAAGTGTTCCCTTCTCTCCACATCCACGCCAGCATCTGCAGTTTTGAGATTTTGTGATGTGGGCCATTCTCACTGGGGTTAGATGATATCTCAGGGTTGTTTTGATTTGCATTTCTCTAATATATAGAGATGATGAACATTTTCTCATGTGTTTGTTAGCCATTTGTCTGTCGTCTTTAGAGAAAGTTCTATTCATGTCTCTTGCCCATTGATATAAGGGATTGTTGGCTTTTTTCATGTGGATTAATTTGAGTTCTGTATAGATCCTAGTTATCAAGCTTTTGTCTGATTGAAAATATGCAAATATCCTTTCCCATTGTGTAGGTTGTCTCTTTGCTTTGGTTATTGTCTCCTTAGCTGTACAGAAGCTTTTCAATTTAATGAAGTCCCATTTGTTTATTTTTGTTGTTGTTGCAATTGCCATGGCAGTCTTCTTCATGAAGTCTTTCCCCAGGCCAATATCTTCCAGTGTTTTTCCTATGCTTTCTTGGAGGATTTTTATTATTTCATGCCTTAAATTTAAGTCCTTTATCCATCTTGAATCAATTTTTGTGAGTGGGGAAAGGTGTGGGTCCAGTTTCAGTCTTTTACATGTAGACATCCAGTTCTCCCAACACCATTTATTGAATAGGGAGTCTTTCCCCCAAGGTATGTTCTTGTTTGGTTTATCAAAGATTAGGTGGTTGTAAGATGTTAGTTTCATTTTTTCAATTCGATTCCAAGTGTCTATGTCTCTGTTTTTGTGCCAGTACCATGCTGTCTTGGGCACTATGGCTTTGTAGTACAGACTAAAATCTGGTATGCTGATGCCCCCAGCTTTATTTTTGTTACAGAGAACTGCCTTAGCTATACAGGGTTTTTTCCGGTTCCATCCAAAATGCAGAATCATTTTTTCCAAATCTTGAAAGTACGATGTAGGTACTTTGATAGGAATGGCATTGAATAGGTAGATTGCTTTGGGAAGTATAGACTTTTTAAGAATGTTGATTCTTCCCATCCATGAGCATGGTATGTTCTTCCATTTGTTAATATCCTCTGCTATTTCCTTTCTGAGGATTTCATAGTTTTGTTTATAGAGGTCCTTCACCTCCTTCGTTAGGTATACTCCTAGGTATTTCATTTTCTTTGAAACTATGGTGAAGGGAGTTGTGTCCTTAATTAGCTTCTCATCTTGACTGTTATTGGTGTATACAAAGGCTACTGACTTGTGGACATTGATTTTATATCCTGAAACATTACTGTATTTTTTGATGACATCTAGGAGTCTTGTGGTTGAGTCTTTGGGGTTCTCTAAGTATAAAATCATGTCGTCAGCAAACAGGGAGACTTTGACCTCCTCTGCTCCTATTTGGATTCCCTTTATTTCCTTGTCTTGCCTAATTGTATTGGCTAGAACTTCCAGCACTACGTTGAATAGTAAAGGTGACAGAGGACAACCTTGTCTGGTTCCAGTTCTAAGAGGAAAAGCTTTGAGTTTTACTCCATTCAGTAAAATATTGGCTGTGGGTTTGTCATAGATAGCTTCAGTCAGTTTTAGAAAAGTGCCACCTATGCCTATACTCTTCAGTGTTCTAATTAGAAAAGGATGCTGGATTTTATCAAATGCTTTTTCTGCATCTATTGAGAGGATCATGTGATGTTTATTTTTGCCTCTGTTAATATGGTGGATAATGTTTATGGACTTGCGTATGTTAAACCAGCCTTGCATCCCTGGGATGAAGCCTACCTGATCATGATGAATGACTTTTTTGATGATAAGCTGAAATCTATTGGCTAGAATTTTGTTCAGAATTTTTGCATCTATATTCATGAGTGAGATTGGTCTGAAATTCTCCTTTTTGTTGAGTCTTTTCCCGGTTTTGGTATCAGGGTGATGTTTGCTTCATAGAATGTGTTGGGGAAGATTCCTTCTTCCTCAATTTTTTGGAATAATTTCTGTACAGGAATAAGCTCTTCTTTGAAGGTTTGATAGAATTCTGGAGTGAAGCCATCTGGACCAGGGCATTTTTTGGTTGGAAGCTTTTTTATTGTTTGTTTGATCTCAGTGCTTGAAATTGGTCTGTTCAGGAGCTCTATTTCTTCCTGGCTGAGTCTAGGGAGAGGGTGTGATTCCAAATATTGATCCATTTCTTTCACATTGTCAAATTTCTGGGCATAGAGTTTCTGGTAGTATTCAGAGATGATCTCTTGTATCTCTGTGGGATCAGTTGTTATTTCCCCTTTATCATTTCTGATTGAGGTTACTAGAGATTTTACTTTTCTATTCCTCGTTAGTCTGGCCAATGATTTATCTATTTTATTTATTTTTTCAAAAAACCAACTCCTTGTTTCATTAATTTTCTGAATGATTCTTTTGTTTTCAATTTCATTGATCTCTGATTTGATTTTGGATATTTCTTTTCTTCTACTGAGTTTAGGCTTAGATTTTTCTTCTTTTTCCAATTCCATAAGATCTCTTGTGAGATTGTTGATGTGCTCTCTTTCTGTTTTTCGAATGTAGGCATCTAAAGCGATGAATTTTCCTCTCAAAACTGCTTTTGCAGTATCCCACAGGTTTTGGTAGCTTGTGTCTTCATTGTTGTTATGCTCAAGGAAGTTAATGATTTCCTGTTTTATTTCTTCCTGCACCCATCTGTTATTCAACAGAAGATTGTTTAATTTCCATGCCTTTGGGTGGGGTCGAGCATTTTTGTTAGAGTTGAGTTCCACCTTTAGTGCCTTATGATCTGAGAAGATACAAGGTAAAATTTCAATTCTTTTGATTCTGTTGATATTTGTTTTGTGTCCCAGGATATGATCAATTTTGGAGAATGTTCCATGGGGTGATGAGAAGAATGTATATTCTTTATCTTTGGGATGGAGTGTTCTATATGCGTCTATCAAGCACAGTTGTTCTAGGGTCTCATTTAAATCTCTTATATCCTTGTTTAATTTCTGTTTAGAGGGTCTGTCCAGCTCTGTAAGAGGAGTGTTAAGGTCCCCTGTTGTTACGGTCTTATCAGATATCATATTGCTCAGACTGAGTAAGGTCTGTTTCAAGAATCTGGGAGCATTTAAATTGGGTGCATAGATATTTAGAATTGAAATGTCTTCTTGTTGTATTTTTCCCTTGACCAATATAAAGTGACCATCTCTGTCTTTTTTGACTTTAGTTGCTTTAAATCCACATGTATCTGAAAATAAGATTGCAACTCCTCTTTTCTTCTGAATTCCATTTGCCTGAAAAATTGTCTTCCAACCCTTGACTCGGAGCTTTTATTTGTCTTTTGAAGCCAGATGTGTTTCTTGCAGACAGGAAATGGATGGCTTGTGTTTTTTAATCCAGTCAAGCAATCTATGTCTCTTTAGTGGGGAATTCAAGGCATTAACATTTATTGAGATAATTGATAAGTGTGGTAGTATTCTATTCGTCTTATTTGGTGAGAGTCCATTGCTTAGTTTTATCTTTTGCAACAGTGTGGAGGTTAGGTTCTGTCCTTTAATTTCTGAGTTCTTACTTTGCTGCTGATCCATTGTGGTGGTCAGTGTGCAGAACAGGTTGAAGTATTTCCTGTAGAGCTGGTCTTGTTGTGGCGAATTTCCTCAATGTTTGTATATCCGTAAATGATTTGATTTGTCTGTCAGTTTTGAAGCTTAGCTTAGCAGGGTACAGAATTCTGGGCTGGAAATTGTTCTGTTTAAGTAGATTAAACGTAGATGACCATTGTCTTCTTGCTTGGAAAGTTTCATTAGAGAAGTCTGCGGTCACTCTGATGGATTTGCCCCTGTAGGTCAACTGGCGCTTACTCCTGGCAGCTTGCAGAATCTTTTCTTTTGTCTTGACTTTGGACAGGTTCATCACAATGTGTCTTGGAGAATCTTGGTTAGAGTTGAGGCGACCTGGGGTCCGACAGCCCTGTGAAAGCAGTGTGTCAGAATCTTTGATGATATTTGGGAAATTTTCTTTTATAATATTCTCTAGTATGGGTTCCATTCCTCTGGGGCATTCTTCTTCCCCTTCCGGAATTCCTATAACTAGTATGTTGGAACGCTTCATAAAGCTCCATAATTCTGACAGTGAACGTTCTGCTTTCTCTGTCTTCTTTTCTGCCTCTTTTACTATCTGAGTTATCTCAAAAACTTTGTCTTGTACCTCTGAAAGTCATTCTTCTGCATGGTCTAACCTGTTGCTGATACTTTCCATTGCGTCTTTAAGTTCCCTGATTGACTGTTTCATTTCCTTCAGCTCTGCTATATCCTTTTTATACTCTTCATATCGTTCATCTCTTATTTGATTCTGTTTTTGAATTTTCTTTTGGTTATTTTCTACTTTATTAGCAGTTTCCTTCATTGTTTCCATCATTTCTTTCATTGTTTTCAAAATGTGTATTCTAAATTCCCTTTCTGTCATTCCTAACATTTCTGTATAAGTGGAATCCTCTGCAGTAGCTACCTCATGGTCCCTTGGCGGGGTTGTTCTGGACTGGTTCTTCATGTTGCCTTTAGTTTTCTGCTGATTCTTCCTCATGAGTGATTTCTTTTATCTGTTTCCTTGCCCTAATTTTCCTTTCACTTCCTGTTGCTGTTTAAGTTCTCTTGCCTGTGGACTAAGGGTTACAGGACCAGAAGGGTGAGAAGGTTTAAGAGCAAAAAAGGCATAAAAGAAAGGAGGACCGAGTGATAAGAAAAAAAAAAGATAAATAGAGAAAGGAGGGGGGGTGGGTAAAAGGAATATTGACAAAAAGAAGAGAGTCACAGAAAGAGGGAGACAGAGCAATATAGGTGTACAGTAGGGTACTTTGATAGAACCTTAAAAAAAAACCACCTTCTGGGGGTGCTCAGTTGGGTGGTTCCCTTGAGGTCAGCAGCTCTTTGCTAACCTGATCAGACACAGTACCCCACCTCCACCAAGTAGAGAGGAAAGACAAAAATGCTATAAATCAAACCAAAACAAGGAAAGAGAAAACTTTACAGGATAAAATTGGCTGGAAAAACCAAATAATAGTGGTAGAAACACTAACAGAAATGAAGTTCTAATTATTGAAATAGGCAGCAGTGGGAAATTATAATTAAACTAGAGAAATTGGGAAAGAAAAAGGATCTGTATGGAAAAGGTTGAACTTAAAAAACAAAAAAACAATCAACAACATCAAAATAAACAAAATAAACAACCAAACCAAAAAAAAAAAAAAAAGAAAAGAAAAACACAACCAAAAACAAAGCAGTATGTATATGTTATTGAATATTGTCTGGGCAATACGTGGTCTTCTGGGGTATGAGATGTTAATTACAATTCTGATACGACTGGAGGCTGCTAGTTTCTCAGACCCCAGCAGGTAGACACCCTAAATCTCTCTTCAGCCCACTTAAAAGGCACTTTGAACTTGTTCACTTGCTGTGCCGAAGCTTTCCCAGGGGAAGTGCTTGTGGCTGGAATCACTGCTGAAGTGGCTATCCACTTACCCTGTGTGCCAAAACTCGTCTCCCTCTGCCCCCAAGGGTTACGGCTACAAGGCGGCTCAGACCCTGCCCTTAGGCTACTTTGTCGCTGGGTTACCAGCTCCCACCCAATTCTAGCTCTGCGACCCTGAGGGCGGAGCTTGCCGGGGCAGATCGCTCACAATGGCTGCCTGTGACCCAGAGCCAAACACTATTAGCTCCGTCTGGCTCAGCGGCTCAGACTAGGGCCCTAGACAAAGGCCAAAGTTCTCCACACTCCCGCTCAGGCTCTCCCCAAGGCAGTTCAGCTGAGTGCCAAGTCCAAAGACACCAAAACAGTTCACAGGTAAGGCCTTTCTGGTTTGCAGTCTTGCTGCTACTGAACTTACAGTTGCGGGCGGGTTTAGACGGATTGAACACATGTGACCACTTGCTGGTTTTCCACTGTTTTAGTCCTCCTCTTGGGGTCCAGAAGTCTCTCGCTGACTCCTTGTATCCTCTCAGGGGTGATGATAGGCAGATCCCACCAGCCAGAGATGCCTGGAGTCCTATCTCCCCAGACTCACGGTGCCCAGATGCAAGGAAGCTGTTACTCGGCTGCCATCTTGCTCCGTCTCCAGCATCTGCAGTTTTGAGATTTTGTGATGTGGGCCATTCTCACTGGGGTTAGATGATATCTCAGGGTGGTTTTGATTTGCATTTCTCTGATAATTAGGGATGATGAGCATTTTTTCATATATTTGTTAGCAATTCATCTGTCTTCTTTAGAGAAGGTTCTATTCATGTCTCTTGCCCATTGATATAAGGGATTGTTGGCTTTTTTCATGTGGATTAATTTGAGTTCTCTATAGATCCTAGTTATCAAGTTTTTGTCTGATTCAAAATATGCAAATATCCTTTCCCATTGTGTAGATTGTCTATTTGCTTTGGTTGTTGTCTCCTTAGCTGTACAGAAGCTTTTCAGTTCAATGAAGTCCCATTTGTTTATTTTTGTTGTTGTTGCAATTGCCATGGCAGTCTTCTTCTTGAAGTCTTTTCCCAGGCCAATATCTTCCAGTGTTTTTCCTATGCTTTCTTTGAGGATTTTTATTGTTTCATGCCTTAAATTTAAGTCTTTTATCCATCTTGAATCAATTTTTGTGAATCAAGAAAGGTGTGGTTCATGTTTCAGTCTTTTACATGTGGATATCCAGTTCTCCCAGCATCATTTATTAAATAGGAAGTCTTTCCTGCAAGGTATGTTCTTGTTTGGTTTATCAAAGTTTAGGTGGTTGTAAGATGTTAGTTTCATTTCCTGGTTTTCTATTTGATACCAAATGTCTATGTCTCTATTTTTGTTCCAGGATCATGCTGTCTTGATCACTATGGCTTTGTAGTACAGCCTAAAATCTGGTATGGTGATGCCCCCAGCGTTATTTTTATTACCAAGAACTGCCTTAGCTATACGGGTTTTTTTTCTGGTTCCATACAAAGTGCAGAATCATTTTTTTCCAAATTTTGAAAGTACGATGTTGGTATTTTAATAGGAATGGTATTAAATAGGTAGATTGCTTTTGTTATTTGAAGAATTTATCTCTTTGTGTGTATAGGACCGAGGTCACCATTTTTTCACTGGCTGTCTGCATTGCTTATCCATCTTTAAGCCTAAAATAGTTTGTTAAGTCCCTCTCATTCTTTGAATCTCCCTAACTTCCACTAGCTGCAGAAAACTCCCTGCTTTTAAATAATTCACCTGATTGGGCCAGGCCCACCTGGTTATCTCTGTGTTTTACAGTCAGTTAATTTTATAGAACAATTACTTCTATAAAATATCTTCATAGCATTACAGAGATTCATGTTTTATTAAAGAACCAGGGGATAAAGATCTTTATAATTGTGAGTATCACACTATCCATTTATTTTGCAAGCATTTCTTGTGTGGCAAGCACTGTTGGATGTTGGAGAGATAAAAGTGAATATTCCATGGCCTCTCTCATGGGCTCACAGTCTGATGCAGTAGATGGGAAGGTAGTATAGCCTACTGATTAAAAACATGGGCTTTGGGAGGCAAATACCTTGGATTCTCTGCAAAGTATCTGGCACATAGTAAGCACTTGGTTAAGCCACCATCACCATCGTATGTACATATCATAGGCAATAAATATTGCACTATCTTAATTATGTGGCAAGTGAGAAAGCAGTATCCAGGGGACACAGAAGGGCTTGGTAATTACTCTGCTGGCAGAGGTCAGGAAACATTACCAAAGGAGAAGATATTGTGCTTGGTTTTGAAGTATGAGTAGGAGATTCCCAAGGAGGCTAATAGACGCAGACCTGGGAGAAAGCACAGCAGATAGAAGTAAAAAGGAGGAGGTAAGATATCACCTCCTCTGTAAACTTCCCCAAACTTTGCTGGCAGAGCACTGAGCCACCCTTTCTGTATTCCCATTAAACCACTGTCATTCTTCTAATACCATAATTATAACTCAACTGTATTTATTTGTTTAAGATGTTACTCTAATTGTTTCTCATGGACTAACAATAATGATGGACTTTATGGACTAACAATAATGATGATGGGTTGAACTAAAACAGGGCCCACTGAAGTTGGAAGAGGCAGACTAACTGAAGGGATAAAGAGATCCAGGTGGTAAAAATTGGCAATCCAGAGGTGCAGGGACTGGGGGACAGAAAAGATGCCAAATCCATGCCTGCTGGGTGAATGAATACTAACATGGTTTAGAAGTCAGATGCTGGCAGCAAGCTGTCTCTTCTTGCAAATTGTTTTTGTTTCCTTTCATTAATAAAATAGTAAATATATTAGTAAGTGCATTACTTGATGCTAGTGGAAGATAGTAAGGATCTGATCAGACTATATTCTGGTTCAACAGGCATTTCTTGTCCCAGGTATTGATTAGGATTACTGCAGACCTTTAAATGTGTTTTCTAATCTCACAGCTTGGATTTATTCCTCTAGACCAGAGGTCAGCAATTTTTTTCTGTAAATGTCCAGGTAGTAATTATTTTAGGCTTTGTGAACTGTACAGTCTCCATCACACCACTCAGCTCTGCTACTAGTGTGAAAGCAGCCAGAGACAATATGTGAGCACATGTGCATGGCTGTGCTCTAACAAGGCTTTAATTACAAAAACAAGCAGCAGGCTGGATTTGGCCTGCAGGCCACAGTTTTCTGACTCCTGCCTTCAATCCCTACTATGAGTCTCAGAGACCTTTGATCCAAGTTAATATGCAACAGTAGTCAAGATGTTTTTTTTTTTTTTTTTTATCATCTATTCAGTTATGAGCTCTTTCATGGGAACATCCAGATTACATACCAAAATGATTCATTTGGCAATTACTTGTGCCTGATTCTTAGGGAAAAGCAGGTGGCACTGTCCTTCTCTACCAAGAGAATAGGCTCAGAACTCAGACAAAGCAGGAGGCAGTGCTTCCTTGTTTCTTATTGGTTGTGTGACTTTGGGCAAGTCACTAAATCTTCTTGTGCTTACGTCTTTACAAAATGGAGTATAGTTGTACTCATCTTAAAAATATTCTTAAAAATTAAAAAGGGAAATTCAAATGCAGCAGGCAGCATGGTGCCTGGTACAGAGTAAACGGTTCAGGATGGAGGTGTGTGGACGGGGAGGACGAGACTGAGGAGGGGCAGGGCACTGGCTGCTGTGGCCAGGAGGCTTCAGGAAAGCAGACACCTTGTGTGAAGGGAGTGGAAAGTTGTTAGACAGCAACCAACTCTTGATCCCAGCAACCTCCGCTCTAGGACATCTCTGACAAGGACTTGGATATGGACATTCTTCTTTATTTCAAAAGCATGTGCTGTCATCCCCAAGAGAAGGGGACAGAAGGGACACCTCCTGTGTGCCTTCATTCAACTGAGCTCAAGAGGTCACTGAGTATAACCTATTTCCCTTTTCCCTTTGCTTCAGATGGCTATTTTTAAAAAGTAATAGAAACAGGCATGAAGGCATAGGCTTAGATGACCTGCCTTGAAATTACTGGGAGAAAAAACTCCATCTTGACTAATTATTGAGCTGAATTGTGTTCAGAGAGAGGCTCACTTGATAGTGGGCATCAAGGTTCCTAGACCAGGGTAATTAACTCTGGCCAAATGCAACAATTCCACTGATGAGGCCACTTCATCTGAGATGCTACATCTGGATGGCAAATCATAGCATTTGTCACCAGCTGCAAATCACTCAGCACTTCACTAGCAGAGCCTGAGTGATTGATTTTAATTGTCCCAGCTGCTGGCCACTCTGTTCTAGCACTGTAGTTGGGGGAGGGGCCAGACTCTGGTGGTGAGTCTCAGGGGTAGGGAGCTGGGGGTGAACAACCAGCTCCATGGAGAGCCCAGTACTCTGTAAGCCAGTGTTCTCCTCTAGAGGAGAGAATGGTCTTCTGTCTCTATTTTTTCCCGCTTAGATAGGCTATGGAAGTTTAGTGTGGGGCACTTCGGAAAAAAAAAAAAAAGGATGTAGATTCATTCATTCATTCAATCATTCATTCTTTGATTCAGTCTCTAAGCCTCAGTTTTTATACCTGAAAAGGGGGGATAATGAATCCCATCTCATGACTTATGGATTCAATAAGTCATAGCTCACATTTAGCACAGACACAGCAGAGCTCAACTTGTCACCTGTGATGATGATAGTGATGATGATGATTTATTCTGGAAATATTCCTTTTAGCTCCTAGGCCCCATCTTCTCTTGGGTCCCCTCCAGCCTCACAGGTTGGTCCATCTTTGTCTCCTTTGCTGTCTTCTTCCTTCTGCTTGATCTTGAGCTATTGTTGTGCTGAGAGCTCAGCTCTTAGCCCTCTTCCCTCCCTGTCTATGGTCTTACTCAGATGATTTCCTCCAGTCCCATGGTCTTCATACATGGATGCTGATAACTCCCCAACTTAAGTCTCTCCTTTTCTCTAAATACATATAAATAACTGCCTACTTGATATATCAAACCTGAAGCATCCAAACCAAATTCCCATTGAACCCTCACCAAAGAGCCCCAAATGAATACAACTAAATTTAATCTTCTCCATCTTCCTCATCTCAGAAAATGACACTGCCATCCAGTTGGCTGTTCAAACTAAGCGCTGGGGAGTCATTTCTGGCTCATCTCTTTTCTCACATCTAGTCCATTTGATAAAGTTGTTCCCCCATCTTCATTCTAGTTCCTCGATCCTAGCATAATATTTCCTGGCTACTTATCTTGTCCTTGTACAATTCATATCCACACCAAAGCTAGAGGGAACTTTTTAAGCTGTAAATAGGATCATGTTCTTCCCACCTCATTTAAAATCTGTCACATTTAGTTTTTGCTGCATCTGTGGGCAGTGTGGCTGCTGTGGTTTTCTCTCCTGTTCTCTCGTTTCCACTTAGGACCTGGGTCTGAAACTAGCAAGTAGGGTTTTTGCTCACATGGACTTTTTTTCATCCTATTCCTGGGAATTTCGCCTGACAAACTGAAGTAATGACCCTACCAGGCCCTTTCCCCTGGCTCCTCATCCCGTCCAACATTCAGTCAGTTGGTCCTCACGGCGATTCAGTAAGCTGAGCTGCACACAAACTGTTTACAGCGCAATTTCCTCTTGTTCTGATTGTTCAACATTCCTTTGAATCTTAGTCTCTCTTCGTTTTTGGTCTCTAATGCTTCTGTGCAAAGCTGAAGTCAGACAAAGCCTCACTTACCAGGGCACTGGGCATGAGCCAAGGGAAAGTAGCCTGTTGTTGAAGCTTGTCCCAGATGAGCAAAGTTGGAAAATAAACCCAGCTTTCAGAAGCTTTTTGAACCATCCCTGGAGGAGGCGGAGCAAGATGGCAGCCGAGTAAGAGCTTTCTTGCATCTGGGCACCGTGAGTCTGGGGAGATAGAACTCCAGGCATCTCTGGCTGGTGGGATCTGCCTATCATCACCCCTGCATGGATACAGGGAGTCAGCGAGAGACTTCTGGACCCCAAGAGGAGGACTAAAACAGTGGAAAACAGTCCACAGGCACAAGAACTTAAAGAGCAAGAGGAAGTGAAAGGAAAATTAGGGCAAGGAAACAGATAAAAGAAACCACTCATGAGGAAGAATCAGCAGAAAACTCCAGACAACATGAAGAACCAGTCCAGAACAACCCTGCCAAGGGACCATGAGGTAGCTACTGCAGAGGATTCCACCTATGAAGAAATGTTAGGAATGACAGAAAGGGAATTTAGAATACACATGTTGAAAACAATGAAAGAAATGATGGAAACAATGAAAGAAACTGCTAATAAAGTGGAAAATAACCAAAAGGAAATCCAAAAACAGAATCAAATAAGAGATGAACGATATGAAGAATATAAAAAGGATATAGCAGAGCTGAAGGAACTGAAACAGTCAATTAGGGAACTTAAAGATGCAATGGAAAGTTAGAGCAACAGGTTAGACCATGCAGAAGAAAGAATTTCAGAGGTAGAAGACAAAGTTCTTCAGATAACTCAGATAGTAAAAGAGGCAGAAAAGAAGAGAGAGAAAGCAGAACGTTCACTGTCAGAATTATGGGACTTTATGAAGAGTTCCAACATACGAGTTATAGGAATTCCGGAAGGGGAAGAAGAATGCCCCAGAGGAATGGAAGCCATACTAGAGAATATTATAAAAGAAAATTTCCCAAATATCACCAAAGATTCTGACACACTGCTTTCAGAGGGCTATCGCCTCAACTCTAACCGAGCTTCTCCAAGACACATTGTGATGAACCTGTGCAAAGTCAAGGCAAAAGAAAAGATTCTGCAAACTGCCAGGAGTAAGCGCCAGTTGACCTACAGGGGCGAATCCATCAGAGTGACCGCAGACTTCTCTAATGAAACTTTCCAAGAAAGAAGACAATGGTCATCTATCTTTAATCTACTTAAACAGAACAATTTCCAGCCCAGAATTCTGTACCCTGCTAAGCTAAGCTTAAAAATTGACGGAGAAATCAAATCATTTACGGATATACAAACATTGAGGAAATTCGCCACAACAAGACCAGCTCTATAGGAAATACTTCAACCTGTTCTGCACACTGACCACCACAATGGATCAGCAGCAAAGTAAGAACTCAGAAATTAAAGGACAGAACCTAACCTCCACACTGATGCAAAAGATAAAACTAAGCAATGGACTCTCACCAAATAAGATGAATAGAATACTACCACACTTATCAATTATCTCAATAAATGTTAATGGCTTGAATTCTCCACTGAAGAGACATAGATTGGCTGACTGGATTAAAAAACACAAGCCATCTATTTGCTGTCTGTAAGAAACACACCTGGCTTCAAAAGACAAATTAAAGCTCCGAGTCAAGGGTTGGAAGACAATTTTTCAGGCAAAGGGAATTCAGAAGAAAAGAAGAGTTGCAATCTTATTTTCCAATACATGTGGATTTAAAGCAACTAAAGTCAAAAAAGACAAAGATGGTCACTTTATATTGGTCAAGGGAAAACTACAACAAGAAGATATTTCAATTATAAATATCTATGCACCCAATTTAAATGCTCCCAGATTCTTGAAACAGACCTTACTCAGTCTGAGCAATATGATATCTGATAATACCATAATAACAGGGGACTTTAACACTACTCTTACAGAGCTGGACAGATCCTCTAAACAGAAATTAAACAAAGATATAAGAGATTTAAATGAGACCCTAGAACAACTGTGCTTGATAGACGCATATAGAACACTCCATCCCAAAGATAAAGAATATACATTCTTCTCATCACTCCATGGAACATTCTCCAAAATTGATCATATCCTGGGACACAAAACAAATATCAACAGAATCAAAAGAATTGAAATTTTACCTTGTATCTTCTCAGACCATAAGGCACTAAAGGTGGAACTCAACTCTAACAAAAATGCTTGACCCCACCCAAAGGCATGGGAATTAAACAATCTTCTGTTGAATAACAGATGGGTGCAGGAAGAAATAAAACAGGAAATCATTAACTTCCTTGAGCATAACAACAATGAAGACACAAGCTACCAAAACCTGTGGGATACCGCAAAAGCAGTTTTGAGAGGAAAATTCATTGCTTTAGATGCCTACATTCGAAAAACAGAAAGAGAGCACATCAACAATCTCACAAGAGATCTTATGGAATTGGAAAAAGAAGAACAATCTAAGCCTAAACTCAGTAGAAGAAAAGAAATATCCAAAATCAAATCAGAGATCAATGAAATTGAAAACAAAAGAATCATTCAGAAAATTAATGAAACAAGGAGTTGGTTTTTTGTAAAAATAAATAAAATAAGTAAACCATGGGCCAGACTAATGAGGAATAGAAAAGTAAAATCTCTAGTAACCTCAATCAGAAATGATAAAGGGGAAATAACAACTGATCCCACAGAGATACAAGAGATCATCTCTGAATAGTACCAGAAACTCTATGCCCAGGAATTTGACAATGTGAAGGAAATGGATAAATATTTGGAATCACACCCTCTCCCTAGACTTAGCCAGGAAGAAATAGAGCTCCTGAACAGACCAATTTCAAGCACCGAGATCAAAGAAACAATAAAAAGTCTTCCAACCAAAAAATGCCCTGGTCCAGATGGCTTCACACCAGAATTCTATCAAACCTTCAAGGAAGAGCTTATTCCTGTACTGCAGAAATTATTCCAAAAAATTGAGGAAGAAGGAATCTTCCCCAACACATTCTATGAAGCAAACATCACCCTGATACCAAAACCAGGAAAAGACCCAAACAAAAAGGAGAATTTCAGACCAATCTCACTCATGAATATAGATGCAAAAATCCTCAACAAAATCCTGGCCAATAGATTTCAGCTTATCATCAAAAAAGTCATTCATCATGATCAAGTAGGCTTCATCCCAGGGATGCAAGGCTGGTTTAACATACGCAAGTCCATAAACATTATCCACCATATTAACAGAGGCAAAAATAAAGATCACATGATCCTCTCAATAGATGCAGAAAAAGCATTTGATAAAATCCAGCATCCTTTTCTAATTAGAACACTGAAGAGTATAGGCATAGGTGGCACATTTCTAAAACTGATTGAAGCTATCTATGACATACTCACAGCCAGTATTTTACTGAATGGAGTAAAACTCAAAGCTTTTCCTCTTAGAACTGGAACCAGACAAGGTTGTCCTCTGTCACCTTTATTATTCAACGTAGTGCTGGAAGTTCTAGCCAATACAATTAGGCAAGACAAGGAAATAAAGGGAATCCAAATGGGAGCAGAGGAGGTCAAAGTCTCCCTGTTTGCTGACGACATGATCTTATACTTAGAGAACCCCAAAGACTCAACCACAAGACTCCTAGATGTCATCAAAAAATACAGTAATGTTTCAGGATATAAAATCAATGTCCACAAGTCAGTATCCTTTGTATACACCAATAACAGTCAAGATGAGAAGCTAATTAAGGACACAACTCCCTTCACCATAGTTTCAAAGAAAATGAAATACCTAGGAATATACCTAACGAAGGAGGTGAAGGACCTCTATAAAGAAAACTATGAACTCCTCAGAAAGGAAATAGCAGAGGATATTATGGAAGAACATACCATGTTCATGGATGGGAAGAATCAACATTGTTAAAATGTCTATACTTCCCAAAGCAATCTACCTATTCAATGCCATTCCTATCAAAATACCAACATCGTACTTTCAAGATTTGGAAAAAGTGATTCTGCATTTTGTATGGAACCGGAAAAAACCCTGTATAGCTAAGGCAGTTCTTAGTAACAAAAATAAAGGTGGCGACATCAGCATACCAGATTTTAGTCTGTACTGCAAAGCCATAGTGTTCAAGACAGCATGGTACTGGCACAAAAACAGAGACATAGACACTTGGAATCGAATTGAAAACCAAGAAATGAAACTAACATCTTACAACCACCTAATCTTTGATAAACCAAACAAGAACATACCTTGGGGGAAAGACTCCCTATTCAATAAATGGTGTTGGGAGAACTGGATGTCTACATGTAAAAGACTGAAACTGGACCCACACCTTTCCCCACTCACAAAAATTGATTCAAGATGGATAAAGGACTTAAATTTAAGGCATGAAACAATAAAAATCCTCAAAGAAAGCATAGGAAAAATACTGGAAGATATTGGCCTGGGGAAAGACTTCATGAAGAAGACTGCCATGGCAATTGCAACAACAACAAAAATAAACAAATGGGACTTCATTAAACTGAAAAGCTTCTGTACAGCTAAGGAGACAATAACCAAAGCAGAGAGACAATCTACACAATGGGAAATGATATTTGCATATTTTCAATCAGACAAAAGCTTGATAGCTAGGATCTATAGAGAACTCAAATTAATCCACATGAAAAAAGCCAACAATCCCTTATATCAATGGGCAAGAGACATGAATAGAACTTTCTCTAAAGATGACAGACGAATGGCTAACAAACACATGAAAAAATGTTCATCATCTCTATATATTAGAGAAATGCACATCAAAACAACACTGAGATATCATCTAACCCCAGTGAGAATGGCCCACATCTCAAAATCTCAAAACTGCAGATGCTGGCGTGGATGTGGAGAGAAGGGAACACTTTTACACTGCTGGTGGGACTGCAAACTAGTACAACCTTTCTGGAAGGAAGTATGGAGAAACCTCAAAGCACTCAAGCTAGACCTCCCAATTAATCCTGCAATCCCATTGCTGGGCATCTACCCAGAAGGAAAAAAATCCTTTTATCATAAGGACACTTGTACTAGACTGTTTATTGCAGCTCAACTTACAATCGCCAAAATGTGGAAACAGCCTAAATGTCCACCAACCCAGGAATGGATTAACAAGCTGTGGTATATGTATACCATGGAATACTATTCAGCCATTAAAAATAATGGAGACTTTACATCCTTCGTATTAACTTGGATGGAAGTGGAAGACATTATTCTTAGTAAAGCATCACAAGAATGGAGAAGCATGAATCCTATGTACTCAATTTTGATATGAGGACAATTAATGACAATTAAGGTTATGGGGGGGAAGCAGAAAGCGGGACGGAGGGAGTGTGGTGGGGTCTTGGTGTGTGTCACAGTTTATGGGGGCAAGACATGATTGCAAGAGGGACTTTACCTAACAATTGCAATCAGTGTACCCTCAATGAATCCCGAACAATAAAAAAAAAAAAAATCTGTCACATTTATTTATTTATTTATTTTTTTGTAGAGACAGAGTCTCACTTTATGGCCCTCGGCAGAGTGCCGTGGCTTCACACAGCTCACAGCAACCTCCAACTCCTTGTCTTAAGCGATTCTCTTGCCTCAGCCTCCCGAGTGGCTGGGACTACAGGCGCCAGCCACAACGCCCAGCTATTTTTTTGGTTGCAGTTTGGCCGGGGCCGGGTTTGAACCCGCCACCCTCGGTATATGGGGCTGGCGCCTTACCGACTGAGTCACAGGCACCACCCTGTCACATTTAAATAATAAAATCTAAATGTTCTATCAAGGCTTGCAAGGCACTAACTGAGCCAACCTACCTCTAATCTCCTCCTGAACCATTTCTCCCTCTATTGTTAGGCTCCAGTCTCTTTGGTCTTCTTGCAGCAATTAAAATACACCAAAGTCTTTCCCACATCAAGACCTTTGTAAAATTGCTAGTCCCTCTGCCTGGAACTCACTTCCCTGAAATTGTCCCAAACCTGCCTCCATCCTATCCTTCAGGTTTCGACTCTAATGTCACCTCCTCAGATAACACTACTGTAAGTATTGGTACCTCAGCCAACCATCCCTCTCTCATCTTATCTTATCTCCTGTCATTCAGACACTTCTCAAAGTCTAAGTCAGTGGTTCTTAACCTTCCTAATGCCACAACCCTTTAATGCAGTTCCTTATGTTGTGGTGACCCCCAACCATGAAACTATTTTCATTGCTATGAAGTATTGGGGGTCACCACAACATGAGGAACTGTATTAAAGGGTCATGGCATTAGGAAGGTTGAGAACTACTGGTCTAAGTGATATTTATATAATTATATATTTACTAATTAACTTGTTTATTACCTCTCTCCCTCTATTAATATACAAGTTCAGGGAGGGCAGAGGTCTTATCAGTGTCATTCATGGCTATATCCTTAGCACCCAGTACAGTGCCTGGCACAATTGAGTAGCTGCTCAACTGATGAATAGATGAATAGATGAATGATCACACAAATATTTAGTGAGATGACTATGTACCAAGCAAGATGGGAAAGAATTAAGGGGTTTCTTCTTAAGGAAATCAATTGAATAGAAGACACATGATCCACACGGAAGCAACTATAATAGCTGTATAGGGGTGAACAGCATAGAAAGTCATTGATAAGTGCTAAGAAAATGTAGAAACGGGAAAGGCCACATCCTGCTAGAAAAAATCCAGAAAGACTTCATGGAAGAGGTGTCATTTAACTGGGCTACACAGAGAAGGCTGGTTTTGGAGCATTCTGAAACAGAATGGCATTAGTACTATGGTGTGGAGGTACGACAAGAATGTCAACAAATCTTTTCACAAACCAATATCATCAAGAGTTTTTCCCATATTTTATTCTAGGAGTCTTATCATTTCATGTCTTAGATTTAAATCTTTTATCCATCTTGAGTCAATTTTTGTCAGTGGTGGAAGGCGTGGGTCCAGTTTCAGTCTTTTTACATGTGGTTATCCAGTTGTCCTAGCACCATTTGTTGAGTAAACAGAACACATTCTTCTTAGTAAAGTATCACAAGAATGGAGAAGCCAGAATCCAATGTACTCAATTCTGATATGAAGCCATTAGATGATCTAATACCCACATAAGAAAAAAACTCAAATCAATTCAAGGTGGGAGCCAGGATATGAGGGAGCGGGGTGAGGGGAGGAGGGAGTAGGATGGGGTGCTCCCACTGAATGGTCACAATGTTAGGGTGTATGGCACATCTCTTGGGGGCAGAACACAATTATAAGAGGGACTTTACCTAACAAATGCAAACATTGTAACCTAATTTTTTGTATCCTCAATTAACCTGAAACAATAAAAAAAGAAAAGAATGTGAACCAGTGAGAGTTTCACTTCACTGTATTAATGACAGCAGTAGCCACTGTTTTCTGACACTGAAGAAGATACCTGATGTCCATTTTTCTAATTCTTATCCTCTCTTTGGGCCAGGCCCCATCCTCTCTTGGGTTCCCTCCACCCTCACAGGTTGGTCCATCTTTCGTCTAGGCCCGAAGAGAGTAATACTCTTTTGATACATGAGGACGAGGAAACTGAGGGTCAGAGTGATGAAATAATTTAATAAGGTTGTAAAAAAAAGTCATGGAACTTAAACGTGAACCCAGATCTGCCTGATTCCAATAGTGTGATTTCAACTGTGCTCCAAGTGGGTCCAGCTCTGGCCAGTGCCACCACCCTCACCAGAGTTTACCTTCTAGGTTCCCAAGCACCACTTGCCACAGTTCCTAGACACCAAGGAACATATAGCATCACTCTGGTGTTAAAAATGCAACTTCCTCCATGTGTATTTTTGGGTTTAAGTTCTTAGAAGAAGCCACTTTCTTTTTATAGCTGCCTGCCGGACGGCCCATAATACCAAAACATATGGTTCCTCTACATCCAGAGCATCCCCACCCCCCAGAGCTCTTACTATCTGCTGAGCCACCAGCTTATTTTCAGAGGTGAGATGGGCTCCAAGGGCCTGGGTGGCTGTCCAGATGTTGGCCTGGGTTGTCATCTGTGGACTACCATGTCTGGCATTTGAAGTCTTTTGGGTTGGGAACATACTTAAATGAAGAATGTTGTAGGATTTGAAAAAATGGACCTCACTCTATAAGCAAATGGGAAATACAATAACAACATGTACTTCTGCATAATTAACATTTGGTTAGCACCCGCCCAAGTCGCCTGTTAAAAGGAACTATTCTCCTGAAAAATAATTCATTGAAAAGTCTCCATTTGCCAGGTATTTTTTTTTTCACCCTACTTAGTTCCCTGCACACTGAGCCACTCCCTCCCACATATCTCCAGCTGAGTGAGCAGAACAGCCCTCAGAGGCAGGGAACAGTCTCTCTTCCTCTCCTCACCTTAGGAAGCACCCCACCCCCATTATTTCTTCAAAGGGACACTCAGCTCTTTTTGAGGCAGTGAAAAGAATTATTAAGTGGGAGTTCTGGATCTGTAGACACTTCCTACTCCTGCCCATGTCAGTTACTAACTGTGATTTTGGGTAAGTCATTTCACAGCTCTGACCCTCAGTTTCTTCTCCCTATGAAATGGGGATAAGAACTTGAGCAACCTAAAAGGGCTGTTGTGAGGATGAGCTAGAATGTGCTTAGGTGGACTAGAGTAGATAGCTGGTAGAAGGAGCTACTACTAGTCAGAAATAAAAGAGGATGTGTAAACAAGTTTACCAGATGATGGTCAGTGAAAAAAGCAGGATATAAAAGAGAGTACACTATCTGATCCCATTTAAAAACTCAACTGTTGGGCCAGGCACAGTGGCTCATGCCTATAATCCTAGCACTTAAAAGGCTGAGGCAGGTGGATTGCCTGAGCTCATGGGTTCGAGACCAGCATGAGCAAAAGTGAGACTGCATCTCTAAAAATAGCCAGGCATTGTGGTGGGCACCTGTAGTTTCAGCTATTTGGGAGGCTGAAGCAAGAGAATCACTTGAGCCCAAGAGTTTGAGGTTGCTGTGAGTTATGGCACTCTGCTGAGGGTGACACAGTGAGACTGTCTCAAACATAAATAAATAAATATAAAAACTCAACTATTATAAAGCATGGTGGTGGGTGCCTGTAGTTCCAGCTACTGAGGATGCTGAGGCAAGAGGATCCTTAAACCAGGAGTTTGAAGTTGCACTGAGCTATGATGGCACCACTGCAGTCTAGCCTGGGTGACAGAGGGAGACTCTATCTCTTAAAAATAAACCAAGCCCTCACCCTTAACAGAGATAAGTTTCTGAAAGTATGTATTCTATGGGGGTAATGTAAGTGCCTGCATTATGGGCTTAATTTTTTTCTCACTTTCTTGCTTCTATTTTCTGATTCTCTAAGTGAATGCTTATAATTTTTATAATATGTAGAAAACCCAGAGCATAGCAGGTTAAAATTATAGACTGTAGGAATCATCCTGGGTTCAAATACAAGCTTCTTTTCTTGCAGGCTGGGTGACCGTGGGAAAGTGACCTAGGCTATTTGAATTTCCTCTCTCATCTGTAAAATGGAGAAAATAGCGACACTTCCTCATGGCAACCATTAAAGATCGTTATTTTTTAAGTCATGTATTTGGTGGGTGGCACAGAGTTAGGAAAAGGGAAGGAAGAGAACAATATAGATAGGGCAATGAGCTAAAGTCTCTCTAAAGGGGTGATATTAAGCTGAGAACTGAAGTTTGAGAATAATGTAGGTCTGAAGGAACACATTCGAGATACAGGAAACAGGAAGGGCAAAGGTTCCAAGGCTGGGAAAGGCTTCATGGGTTCCAGGTGGCTGGCAGCACAGGATGAGTCTGGGGAGTGGAGGGAAGGACCTGATGAAGGACAGCATCTGAAGCTAGGGCATGCACTCTGGACTCAATGTTCCAAAGTCCAGCCCCATTGCCACCTCCTCCAAGAAACCTGCTTCGCTGCTGCTTTCTGTGATCACTTTCATTTCTCTGAGCTCTTCTACTTTTTCTGTTAATACCACACATTGCTCTCTTCTTTATCACTTCCAACATGAGGCTAAATGATTAAATCATTAAGAGATTTTAGATTTCTTTCTAATTGTCTAGAACCTAATAATGCTACAGTCTTAATATTTGTTGAGTGACTATGAATCTCCATCAGTAGGCAATTTGTAATGTCTTCTTCTGAGTTATTTATAGTGAAAACATTTCTTAAACTAATAGCAAAAACATAATAGCACAGGGGTTGTTTATTCTATGGGTCGATAAACTGATTTCAAAAACTTGAGAAGCATCCATTTTTCAGAAAACAGTATCTACATATATCCATAATTCTTATGGATAGTCATAAAACCATGTTCCTTCAGAGTCTTTGCAAAATGTCATGGGGCAAATTATTGTATAAAGTAAAATAATAAAACTAAGTTTCTTTAAAAATATTGTGAAAAACTGATGTTCCCACAAATTCAGACAGGTCCCCATTCTTGGTAAATTGTTCTAAATTTGCTTGAATTTTTTATAGATGTGGAATATTAATTTTGGCTCTCTTCCCCTTTTCCTGAAAAATCCTCACCAAGCATGTCCTTCTAATAGGGATGTAATTGGACATGCACCTGGCCTTGGGCTTGCTTGTAATCTGAAGAGGCTGTAAGGAAACTTCAACTTTATCTTCACCCTCTGGAGATGAGAAAGGATTGTTTTCTTTAGTTCTTGAACAGGAAAAACAGCCCTTCCTAGAATGGTCATGACACTGTGTTCATTACCAAGACCTATACCCTAATTTCCAGCTTTGCCACTGTACCTTATCCTCTGTGTACTTTGTGTGTTTGACAACCAAGGGGTTATCTGTCCCATTATTCATGGAAAGTGCGCTGGGCAGAATTCTTAGAGGACCCCCTGACCTCTGCCCCCTGCTCTTACTCTTATGCTTATGTTATGTTCCACCTCAAAAGGGGTTTTGTTTTTGCAAATGTAGTTTATCAATCAGTTGAACTTAATACAGGAATATTATCTGGGTTGGCTTAATCTAATTATAGGAGTCATTTTCAAGAGAGTTTTTCTAGCTGAAGGCAGAAGAGGAAGTCAGAGAGATCTGAAGCAAGAAGGATTTCACAGAGGGACCACAGGCAAGGATCTGAGAGGGACATAGAGAAGCTGAGTGTGGTGTTCACAGACAGTCACCAAGAAAAGGGGGATTTCATCCTCACAATTACAAAAAACCAAACTCTGCTAATGACAGGCGTGAGTTGGGATGAAGACCCCAAGCTCTAGATGAGAACTCACTTGGCTGACATCTTGGATTCAGTCTTGTGAGACCCTGAGCAGGGAATCAAGTCATAATATCATGGACTCCTAACCGCTGAATATGGGTGTTAAGTTATAAAGTTTGTGGCTATTTGTTACACAGCAATAGAAAACTAATATGGGTGACTGCAAATTGGCATACAGTGTTCCCTTAAACCACCTTATGTGTCTGCCATTTGAGGATGTTTGCGATAAAATTATAATCCATTGTTTTAGTCTCATCTTCCACTTTTCCCTTTTACATTTTTCTGGACAAAGTGGTAGTTACGAGTAAAGGTTCTGCTATTAGGCTGCTTGGGATAAAAAGCCATTCTGCTAAGAACTAGATGGTTATCTTGCACAAGTTACCTAATCATACTCAGCTTCAATTTCTTCACCCACAAAGTGGAATATGGTAAGCAGAGAATTTGTCCCCCAAAGACATATATGCTCTAATTTCTAGGACCTGTATGTTATGTGACATGGCAAAAGAGACCTCTTAGAGTTAAGTTTGGGGACATCAAAATAGGGAGATTATTCTAGGGAACTCAGTGGAGTCACATTGGCCTTCAAAAGTGGAAAAGGAAAGCAGAAGAGTTGGTCAAAGAGGTGAAACAGGTGAAGAAATAGGAAAGATTGAAAGCAAGAGAGGGATTTGATTTTACATTGCTGGTGTTGAAGATAGAAAAATAGGGCTACAGGTCAAGGACTTAGGGTGTTCTATAGAAGATGGAAAGAGTCCTTATCCGACAGCCATCAAGGAAACAAGGACCCTAGTTCTACAAACATAGAAACTGAATTTTGCCAACAGACTGAATGAGGAAGGAAGTTGAATCTCCCCTAGAGGTCCTGGAAAGGAACCTCATCCTGCTGATGTTTTTACTTTAGCCTGGTGAGACACTTATTTGACTTTTGATCTATGTAAGATAAGATAATATGTGTGTCTGTGTGTGTGTTTACGTGCTTTAAAATTTAAGCTGTTTATATTTTGTTACAGCAGCAATAAAAAATGAATACAGAAATGTGAAGAATAAGTCCACGCAAATCACACAGGGCAGACCCTGGCACAGAGCAAGTTAATCCATGCTATTTCTTCTCATCACTGTTTTTATTAGTCATCCACTGCTCTCTTCTTCCCTTTTAATCTGAGTGCCTTCATTCCTGCATATTCTTACCTTTTTATATTGCTTCCCCATGTTAATATCCTTCCCAACTTCAAAATCCATCTCTGATGCCATCTTCTCCAAGAGGCTTTCTCACAATGCCCTCAACCAGATACAGTCTATTCCAAAGCAACACTTTTTATACATCTGCTAGCTATTACATTTATTTAAACCCTAGGTTATATGAAAGGTTTCTCTCTTAAATTCTATATGCTGTGATACGTTATCCTGTGAAAACTGACAACTCCCAATATCCCCAAATCTTGGCTTAAAACACCAAGTATATTTCCTTTTTTTTTTTTTTAAATTCATGTGGTAAGAACACTTAATATGAGATTTATTTTTTTTAATATGAGATTTATTATCTTGAAAATATTTTTAAGTACAATATTGTTGCCTTTAGGTACAGTAGTATACAGCAGATTTATAGAGCTTATGGATATTGCTTGACTGAAACTTTATTCCCATTGGTTAGTAACTCCTCATTTTCCCCTCCTCTCAGCTCCTGACATCCACCATTCCATTCTTGGAGTCTGTGAATAAACTATTTTAGATACCTCCTATAAGTGGAATCATGCAGTGTTTTTCGTTCTGTGACTGGCTTATTTCACTTAGCCTAATGTTCTCAAGGTTCATCCGTGGTGTTGCCCATTGCAGAATTTCCTTTTGTCTTTAAAGGTTGAATATGCTTCCATCGTATGTGTCTACCACATTTTCTTTATCCATTCATCTGATGATGTACACTTAGCTCATTTCTATACCTTGGCTATTTATGTGCTGTAATGAATGTGGGGGTGCTAATATCTATTTGAGATCTTGATTTCAACTATTTTGGATAAGTACCCAGAAGGGGATTACTGGATCATGTAGTAGTTTTACTTTGAATTTTGTAAGGAGCTTCCATGCTGTTTTCCATGGTGCTTGCACTTCCCAGTAGTGGACAAGGATTCTGATTTCCTCACTTCCTTGCTGAGAGTCGTTGCATTTTCAGGTATATTTCTTGCTCATATCACATGTCCATGGCAGGCTGGGGTCTTCTGCCACCCTCCCTCTGGAGCTAAGAATGGAAGAGAAGTTGTCCTCTGGAACATCCTCGGTTGCATATTGGCTCTCAAGCCATCTTCCTAGTAGTGCCACACTTCACTTGTGTTCATGGTTCACTGGCCACATGAAATGAGATGGCTGCACCTAGCTTCAGTCTGGAAATAGACCAGCAATAATCCTGCCTTGTGCACAAGAGGAAGAGAGCTGGATATATCTTGTGGGCAACAATCATGACACTCACAAGCATCTCCCACAACAGTCCCCCAGGGAGAAGTTTTCACCACAGTTAATGTTTCACATGTGAAGAGCTTGAGTCAGAAGATAGTTCTTGGTTACATGTTTTCTAAGTGACAGGGTTGGAACGAGGTCCCAGTATCCTCCCATTCTTCTTCCATCCTTGCTGACGCTCTTCATATAATGCTGTTATGTGTCTGCCACTGTGCTTAGGGTGCGGCAGAGAACAAACTTGGCTCAGGCTCTGACCTTAAATGACAATTGCTACTGTGCCCTGTTCTCCTTCCAGCACTCCATACCTGTGCCCTCATCTCACCCTACCTGTTGTATACATGCTACTTGGTATTATAGTGGTCCTCCTCTCCCCTTGCACAACTACACCACAGCAGCTGGAGGGCAGGCGTGGGATTTTCAACATTAAACCTTTTGCAATTCCTAATGTACTAGGCACTCAACAAATGTTCCTTGGGTTGAACACAAAATTGAAAACAAAAAATTCACTTTGGATGCCAAACATTTGTTCTCTGCTTATATCCCCCCATGTGTTCCCAAAACTAGTATATTAATAGGGATTTGCATGTGCTGTGCCAGATTATTATAAGGAACATTAGCTATCAGCATTTACTTTAAAAAGAGATTAATAAGATCATCAACAATATAACTCATAAATCACTCTGAAAATTGCCAAAGTAATTTTTCAGTTTCTTTTTTTTCTTCCAAGAAATTCCACTTTTTTCAATGACTTACACTAAACTGACAGTTTTAATTAGCAGTCAAGAAAACTCAAGCTTTTAAAAGTCATGGCAGATTAGAAAAGAATTTTCCAGAGATGTCATAAAACTTCTTCCCATGAGAGATGTCATGTGTCTCACTGGCTGGATTTAGGTGAGAAAGGAAAGCCCATGGGGAAGAGGATTAAAGGGGAAGAATGTGTCTCAGGTACCTCTCTGGCCTTCGCGGGTTGAGCAGGTCACTTGTAATTTTCTGCGCATGTGTTCATGACCCAGTGGGACTGCCGGGGAAGAGTCTACAGTATTTTATATCTCACAGCTCTGGGTCCTGTCTACAACCTTAAAGATTAAGTATAGGCCAGATGGGAGCCCAGTCTGTCCTCAACCTGCAGGGATTTAAGAAGTCATCACTGAGTCAGCTTTTATGCTGTCATTGACATTTATTTAGCAGATATTTAACAGGGGTCTTCTATGTGCCAGGCCTTGTGCTGATGATACTTCCCAGTTTTACTAGAGGAAGGATGTTCTAAGCTGAGACCTGAAGAATGATTTCCCTGTGGAAAGGATGGATGGTGGAGAAGGTTGTTATAGGCAGAAGAAATAATAAGAACTGAAGATTTTGGGAGTGGGCAGAAAAGAGCTAATTGGTCCTCCCAGTGGATAGATGGCAGAGGAGAGCTAGCAGGGCCTTGGTGGAAAGGTATAAAGTAGCGGGAAGTGAGGGCATGACGGGGCTCTGGGGACTGAAGGAGCCTGCAGCAGAAAGGTAGTAAGGGATGGCAAGCAGAGGATGACATGAGCCAAGACATGTGTTCTGAGAAATCATTGCCTTGTGGGATGGGGAATGGACTGGTATGAGGTAGAAGTAAGATGCTGCCATGGAGAAGAACAGGCAAGATCGCAGGAGCCCTGACCGGAGAGGGTTGCTAGAACCACATGGTGGCATCAAAGTGGAGAAAAACGAGTTTACAATTGGTTCAGGAGGTAGAATCTGTGTTTGAAGATCAATCAGATATAGGGGGTGAGGGAGAAGGCTCACTAACATTTTTGAGGGCTCTATATTTGAATGACTCTTTCATGCCAGGCTTTCTGTATTTGTATTAATTCTGTATTTTTATTAATATTTATTCCTCATCTCATACTAGGAGGGAAGTTGGGTTTAACTCTATTTTATGAATGGGGAAACTGAAGCTTGGCAAGGGTAGGTGTGTTTCCATGAACACACAGCTAGAATGCATGAAGAGTTCACCTTTTAACCCCTTGGGTATCCTGTCTCCCTGTCCTTGTCTCTCAGGTTTCTGGTTGGGCATCTCAGAAGAGGGTGGTGATGTTTTCTGATACGGGAAGCTCTATATGAAAAAATTGTCCAGTAGGACCTTTCCCAGAATTGCTGGAGAACCAGCTACCAGACCATCCTGGGCAATGATATCTACAACCTTACACTTCCTAAACTATAGGAGAGTCCTGAAGAACATTTCCTCTATGTCCTGTCTGGATAGGTTTTTAATCTTAGTTCCTTAGTTGTTGCTCCTGGGGAACCGGGTCTGGCCTGGTCCTGTTCTGTAGTCCCTGCTTAGCACCCTGGTGAGGATGGAGGCTAAGGTACACCCTTCCTTTAGACTCTCAGCAGTTAGCATTTAAGTTAGCAGTGGCAATCTTCCTGGGAATAAGAAATGGGATAGGCCCCAAGAGAGAGAAAAATGCCTGAGATGAGGAGGAGAGGCATCTAGTATATTAGAGCAATTGACTGGGGAGCTGTGTTAACCACGGACAAGGCACTACATTTCAAGTCTGTTTCCTCATCTGCATGTAAAACACAGGAGAGGTGATCATGCTTTTCTGTTTCGTGGTTTTTATGAAGGTCAAATATAATAATAGATGACTGTACTCTGAAAATTAAAACATTGCTTGTAAATGAGAGGAGTTAAAGTTCAGATATCACAAGGTAGAATCAGAGAACCAAGATACCTCTGGGATCGTCAAGGTCATCCTGATGATTTTACAGGTGAGGAAAACCAGGCTGAGGCTGAGAGCTTAAATGAATTTTCCCCAAATCACCCTCAAAATTAAGGTTGGAGCCAGATTTAGATGGAAAATCCTTGACCTTAAGCTGAGAGTTCTTTCCACTTTATTGCTTTGGCAGGATAGCAAAGTAATTGACTGTCAGATTGACTGAAGGTTTGACCCCCAGCTTTGCCACTTATTAATTTTGTGGTCTTGGCCAGTTTATCTAATTTGGGGGGCCTTGATTTTCTCATCTATAAAAATGGAATAGCTATAATTGTTAACTCAAGGGGTTGTTAAAAAGATTAAATGAGATAATGCTTGCAGGTACTGGTAGTTCTTTCTTTTTTTTTAATTTTTTTTATTAAGTCTTTTGTACATAAATCATAAATACATTTATGCCCATTTCAGTGTGTTGGTTATTACAAAATAACTTTCAACCCAGGATTCTGTATCCAGCTAAACTGAGTTTCATCTATGATGGAGAAATTAAATACTTTAATGACATGTACATGTTGAAGAAATTTGCCATAACTAAACCAGCCCTCCAGGAAATTCTCAGACCTATCCTCCATAATGAACAACACAATCCTCCACCACCAAAGTAAAATCACTCAGAAACTTTTGATCAAATTCTAACTTCCATAGTGGCAAAAGGATTAAAAATGTCCACTGGACTTTCAAAAAACTCGATACCCAATACTCTGTCAGGTTTATTATTACTCTCAATTAATGTGAATGGCTTAAATTGCCCTCTAAGGAGATACAGGGTGGCTGGTTGGATACAAAAACTCAGGCCAGACATCTGTTTCATTCAAGAATTATACCTTACATTAAAAGATAAATATTGACTCAGGCTGAAGGGATGGTCATCTATAATTCAGGCAAATGGAAATCAGAAAAAAGCAGGTGTTGCAATTTTATTCACAGATACAATAGGCTTTAAACCAATCAAAGTAAGAAAAGACAATGATGGTCACTTCTTATTTGTTAAGGGCAACACTCAACATGATGAGATTTCAATTATCAACATCTATGCACCCAACCAGAATGCGCCTTGATTTATAAGAGAAACTCTAACTGACATGAGCAATTTGATTTCCCCCAGCACCATAATTGTTGGAGACTTTAACACTCCTCTGGCAGTGTTGGATAGATCCTCAAAAAAGAAGCTCAGCAAAGAAATTTTAGAATTAAACTTAACCATTCAACATTTGCATCTAATAGACATCTATAGAACATTTTATCCTAACAAAACCGAATACACATTCTTCTCATCAGCCCATGGATCATTCTCCAAAATTGATCACATATTAGGTCACAAGTCTAACCTCAGCAAATTTAAAAGAATAGAAATCATTCCTTGTATTTTCTTGGACCACCACGGAATAAAAGTTGAACTCAGTAACAACAGGAATCTCCACACACATATAAAAACATGGAAATTAAATAACCTCATGCTAAATGATAGCTGGGTCATAGGCGAGATTAAGAAGGAAATTGCTAAATTTCTGGTAGCTATTTCTATGATAAGATCACACCTTGGACATTTCCTTTATGTTACCACATTCCTCGTTCACCCCAACTGAATTTGGCTTGAACTTCAGAGGCTTCCAACCCAACTCAATACATCTCTGATATTATTATTATTACTTTTGGTATGAATTTAAGGGGTACAAGTTACATGGAGAAATGGTGTAGTGGTGAATTCCAGGCTTGTAGTGTAAAAAAATGTCTATTGTACCCATTAAGTAGTTTGTCATCCATCACCACCCTCCCACTCTTATACCCTTCCAAGTTCCCAGTGTCTATTATCATGCCCAATCTTGCCTGATCTTATGAGGTAAACAGGGTCAGGCCTTGTTAGTACTCAGATGGGAAACATCCCTAATGAAGTATTTTACTGATTGAATGAGGGGTGAGGTCAAAGAGAATGAAATAATGATTCCTAACACTTGCTCAAGCTCATGCCAAAGGCCCATTGAAGGATATATTTTAGTTTGAAGCATGGTCAAGAAGCTGGGTATATACCTTATTGTAATATAATAGACTATTTCATGTAAATAACTGAGGACGGGTGGAGGGAAACATGGAATTTGATTGATGTATAATTATAGGGTCCACTATGTTTTTCCAGGGAAATCCTAATTCAGAAATGTGAAAGGTCTGAACATTAAGTGATCTAAAAGGTGCTCTCATTCTAGGGAATTTGCCTTTACACCATCAAAGTTAATATTCAGGATCTGACTCTCTCTCAAAGTTAAAGCATCAGAAAAGAATGAAAGTGTCTTTGTATCTGAGGAGACGTCATTGAAATGAGTTCTGGGTTCAGTCACTTCTGAACACCCGGTAATTATACATAAGGCCATCTCCATGATAAATAGGAACTATTAATTACTATCTCAGTAGGTTTAATTACAGATTGACTATATGCAAAAGGCTCTTGTCTATGCCCAGGTTCCCTTCTCAACTTCATTCTATGTGAATTTTAATTAAAGGCTTCAGTTTGCTTCCTCTCTTCTCTTATGAAAATGATAGCAGAAGGCCATGAAATACCATACCAGCAAATACATTTGCATTTCTGATAAGATAGCATAGAAATTTGAAGTCACATTAATTATAGAAAGATTTATACAAATAACCCCTTGTATGGTAATGGCAGGAGGTATTTATGATATCTTCTTTGATACATTTCCTTTGTCTGATTTCTAGAAGTCCAGAATCTCCTGGTTTTCCTACTACCTCGGTGGTTGCTCCTTCTCAGTCTCTTCAGATGGCTTTTCATGACCTCTAAATGCTCTAGGGTCCAAGTATTAGACCTTTCATCTTCATTAGACTCGTCTCAAAGTAACCTCATTCAGCCCCATGGCTTTAAATATTGTATGTTGATCATCCCTAAAATGCTGAAGTCTAACATGGATCTTCTTCCTCACCTCCAGACTCCTGAGCCGGATTCATATTTCTTCTTGCTTTAGATGTCTAATATACATATAAAATTTAGCATATTCCAAACCGAACAAATTTTTGATTTCTTTCCATTCTACACACTTGTTATTCCACAAATATTCCCTAGTTTAGTAAAGGGCATCATCATTCTTTTCATTACTGAGTCTTAAGACATTACCTGCTCTCCGTCCTTCACATTTCATTTCCAATCCATCAGAAATATTATTGATTTTATCTTCAATATTATTGATTTTCTCTGGATTATACCTTTCCTCACCATCTCCACAAAAATCACCTCACCCAAGATCATCATTTTTTGCTTAGATTAATGTAATATTCCCCTAACTGGTCATCCTTCTTTAAATCTGTAATAGTCTATTCTCCACATAGCACTTACAGGTTTTCTCAAACTCAGAACTGTTGACATTTGGGGTCAGATAATTCTTTGGGGTGGGAGGTTGACCTGTTTATTATAGAGTGTTTAACAACATCCCTGGACTCTATTCACTAGGTGTTATTAATCTTTCTCCCCAGATATGACAACCAAAAATATCTGCAGACATTACCAAATGTATCCTGGGGAGAAAAATCATCCTTGATTGATTGAGAAGTGAGTTAGAGAGATCCTTTAGAAATGTAAATAAGATCCAACAATTATTTTGCTGAAAACTTTTCAATGTTTCCCATCATACCTAAAATAAAATCTAAGTTCTTGATAATGGCTAACAAGTTATGTTCGATTCTGCCTACCTGAAATAACCTTTTCCTGTCTCTTCACTTGGCTAATCCTTACTCATCCTTTCAGTCTTAGCTTAAATGAAAATTCCTCCAGGAAGCCTTCCCTGGCTCATACCCTAATCTGGGTGAAGTCTCTACTCTATGTTCTCATACTGCCTGCTCTTCCTTTGACTCTGCACATTACACTGCACTATGTCTTATTTATCACTATATCTTCCCTTATGCATAGCATATGGCCTAGAAATATATGGTAGAGTGACCTAAGTTATAAACTGAGCTTGGCATGCATTACAGGTAAACATACAGAATTGACATAATGTTTGTGTGTAATTTAAGTTTAAATTTAAACGAACATTATGTCCACCCTGTATGATACTCAACATGGATGAGACTCTGGAAACAGAACTATGAAGCTAGATACTACCATGTCTTAGAAGTTTTCCAAAAAACTTACTTTCCAAATTAGTTCCAAAATTACTCTGGTGGAACATCAAGGTCAATCTCTGCTCTTAGTCAGAGAAGTCCTTTTTTAAGAATAACCCTTCATTCAAAAAACACTTTTTGCTCATCTGCTATGAGCTGGACACTGACCTGGCCGCCATAAATCTGCTGGTAGATAGAAAATTACATATGCAGGAATTTCAAGCTTACATTCCAGCATGGGTGCTGGTCATTTAGTACATAATAACATAATAAGTTACTTAATTGCTAATATGAACATTAGAGAAAGTGGGGCAGAGGTGGGAAACATTTAGGCATCATATCTTGGAGAATGGTTTATGTGTGCTTGAGAACAATGTGTATTTTGCTGCTTTTGAATGGAATTTTCTATATATGTTTGTTAGGTGCATTCGGTGTGAAGTGTAGTTCAAGTCCATTGTTTCCTTATTGAATTGATTTTCTCTCCAGATGATCTGTCTGTTGTTGAAAGTTGGTTTTGAAATCCCCTACTATTATGGTATTTCTATTTTTCCCTTTGGATCTGTTGAATTTTGCTTTATATATTTAGGTGCTATGATACTGAGTGCATATACATTTATAATTATTATATCATCTTGATTAATTAACTCCTTAATTATTATATATTGATCTTTTTTGTCTCTTCTTACAGATTTTGACTTAAAGTCTATTTTGTCTGATATAAATATAGCTACTCCATACTTATTTCCATTAGTATGAAATATCTTTCTCTATTTCTTCACTTTAAGCCTCTGTGGATGTACTTAAAATTGAAGTGAGTCTCTTCTAGGCAGCATATAGTTAAGTCTTGCTTTTTATGCATTCAGCCACTGTATTTCTTTTGATTGAAGAATTTAATCAAATTACACTTGAAGTAATTATTGATAGGTAAAGAGTTACTATTGAAAGTTAATTACTTTCTAGTTGCTTTGTAGTTCCTTTCTTCCTCTCTTCTTTGCAATTTTTTTGGTGATTTTATGTAGTGGTGTGCTTTGATTCTTTTATCTTTTGTGTATCTACTGTTTTTTGCTTTGTGGTTACTATGAGGATTACATAAAATATTTTTGAGACATTACAGTCTATTTAAAGCTGATAACAAACTAACTTCAATATACAAGCTCTATACTTTTGTCCCCCAAACATATACCATTTTAGGTATTTGATGTCTAATTTCTATCTCTATAAATTATGTACCCATTAACAAATAGATTCAAATGTATCCACAATAAATCAATAGCAAATTATTGCAAGTATAATTATTTTGATGCTTTTGTGTTTTAACTTTCATATAAGACCTAGAAATAATTTATATACCATCACTATAGTATTAGCAAAGTGTCAAGAATACACAAGGAGAAAGGGCAGTGTCCTCAATAGCATTGAGAAAACTGGGTAACCACATGAAAAATATGAAATTGGATCCTTCTTTTATACCATACACCAAAAAATCCGGCCCAAAATGGATTAAAGACTTAAATCTACGACATAGAACTATAAACTTCTAGAAGAAAACATAGGGAAAAAAAACTTGACATTGGTCTTGTCAATGATTTTTTGAATATGACTAAAAAAATCACAAGCAATAAAACAAAAATAAATAAGTGCATCTACATCAAATTAAAAAGTTTCTGTACAACAAAAGAAATAATTAGCAAAATTAAAAGAAAACTTATGGAATGGGAAGAAATATTTGCAAACTATATACCCAATAATAGTCTAATGCTCAAAATATAAAAAAAAGCCATACAATTTGAAATTAAGAAGGCCCCAAATACCCCAGTTAAAAAATGGACATTTTTCCAAGGAAAACATTCAAATGACCAACATATAAATGAAAAGATACTTACAAATCACTACTCAGCAGGGAAAAGCAATGCAAAACTAGCATGTGGTAGCACCTCACATTTGTTAGGATGGCTATTATCAAGTGTTAGTGAGGATGTGAAGAAAAGGGAACTCATACACTGTAGGTGAGATTATATATTAGTACAGCCATTATAAAAAACAATATAGAGGGTCTTCAAAAAATTAAAAATAGAACTAACATATGATCCAACAATCCCACTTCTGGGTATATATCCAAAGGGGAAAAAAACTCAGCATCTCAAAGAGATGTCTGCCTTCCCATTTTCATTGCAGCATTATTCACAGGAGCCAAGATATAGAAATAAACTATATGTCCATGGAAAGATGAATGGATAAAATAATGTGATATTTGTAATACAGTATTATTCAGTTTTAGAAAGCAGGAAATCCTACCATTTGTGACAGCATAGATGATACTGGAGGATTTTATGCTAAGTGAAAACATAAGCTAGATGCAAAAAGATAAAAACATAGTACCATGTGATCTCACTTAGATATGAAATCTAAAAACATTGAACTCACAAAAGAGAGTAGAAGGGTGGTTACCAGAGTTTGAAGAGTGGGGGAAATGAAAAATTGTTTTCAAAGTGTATAAACTTGAAAGTTATAAGACGAATAAGCTCTGGACACCTAATATACAGCATAGTGACTATAGTTAAGAATGTATTGCATATTTGAAAATTTATTAAAAGAGTAAATCTTCAGAGTTCTCACCACTCTCACACACAAATGGTAATAGTTATGTTAATTAGTTTGATTATGCATAGGGTAAACATTCAACAACATATATATATATATCAAAACATCACCCTATATACCTTAAATATATACAACTTTTATTTGTTAGTTATACCTCAATAAAAATAAAGTAAAAACTGGGTTCTGCCCTTGTGGAGCTTACATTTGTAGTCCAGGAAAGAGATAAATTGTAAAATCACAGATAATATGCTAAGAATTGATAGAAATACATGAAAAAAAATACCTAGGAGTGCTGAGGTAGAACCTGCAGGCTGTTCTAGCAGGTGGAGCTGAGGAGATCTGGAAAGACTCCCCTGAGAAAATGATACTTTAGCTGAGTCATGGGGATTTAGTCTACTAGACTGAGAGGTAGTCCAGGTAAAAGGACGGAGAAGTGAAAATTCAAAGGGGAATGGAATAGAAGATGAGAGAGGCCAGAATATAGAATACAGGAGAAAAATTGAGATGGGAAAAGGGGAGGGGTGGGGAGAGAGAGAGAATAGTATATGAAGCTTGAAAAGTAGAGGCCAGATTTTAGGGGCCTTTGAAGGCTTGAGCTTTATCCTGCATGTTGGAGAAGATAGAAGAATCAGGGTGAATAAAGGCTAGATTTTAGGTATGCAGAACAGACGTTAGGGAGAGAGCCTTGGAAGGAGGGAGTATGTCTGACCTTGACTGAAAGCCCTATGTGCTAGTTACCTCGAGTGTGAGATCTAAACCCTCAGACATTGAGTCTATGTTGCAGAGCTCTGCTGACTTGGCTTAGTTAGAGAAGTAATAGTCTGACATTAAGGAAGAGAATGGATCCTGCCATTAAAATATAGGTGGGATTCATTAGTTCCTCCCCTTACCTGCCTAAAAGGTAGTCTGGGACCTTGTGACCTCCATTTTGGACTAAAGCAACAATCTGCCACTTACTGATTTATTTACAAGTGGCCAATGCTACCAGATTAAGCATCTTAAAAGAAAACTTTTAGCACATCATTCTTCTATTGGAGAACTTACTGAGTTAGTCTTTATTTCCTGTATTCCTATATTCTTTATTCAGTCTTTTCTCTGGCTTTGAGAACACTTGATAATGTAATTTCACCTTCCTATCTATTTTATTTAATATTCTCCCTATCTTGCCTTCTTAACTTCATCAGACAGTGACTATTCTTATTTCTGTGCTTGCGGACATACTGCTAAACTTTTCTCATGTCTACCTACATGAAAATATACTGACACATGCAAATCACAAGAACCATTTGTTTAGACATTTATTCATTTACTTCTTCACTTGCTCAGCATACATTCTTCAAGGCTCTGTGGGAAGTACTGGAGTTACTGGGGTGAGCAAGACAGAGAAGTACTTATCCTCTTGGAGCAGAGTTAGTCTTGAACTTTGTTATTCAAAATGTGCATCCCTGGATTAGCAGCATTGACATCACCTGGGAGCTTGTTAGAAATGTAAAATCTTAGGTCCCATCTTTGACCTACTGAATTTTAATAAGACCCCTAGGTAATTTGAATACACAGCGAAATTTCAGAAGTAACAGTCTACTGGACAGGTATTGAACAAGCAATTGTAACAGCATGTAAAGATTGCTATGACATTGCGAAAACAGGGAAAAGAGAGTGAGCAGGCATTTGTTGAATGTTCAATTATTTAATTGGCATTTTTTTTTTTTTTTACTAAATTAAGTAAACAATAATTGTGTGTGTGTGTGTGTTTTCATAGGGACACTACTCTCCTTGAGAGTCTCCCACTCACATAACCCAGTCCTGAGTTTACTGTAGGTACATAACACATATTTTTGCTAACATTGATTGATTGAATTGTTTACAGAAGCACTCACAAATTTAAAGGTTTTAGTAAATGATGGTATTGCTCTATTTTTGCTAGTATAGTTTAGATTTATTGAGTGTGGAGGTTTTTGTTTTGCTACAACAGAAAGGGAAAGTTGTTTGTCCTTTTGAAAGCCACATAATTTCACCACAGGTGACATAAATAGGGGTGAAGAATTCACAAGATGAAATGGAGCCAAATTTTGTACAGAACAGTTTCTGCCCTGTAATTCAATGCTATGGATGAGTATGCTTTTTCTGTGAGTTGTTTGTATTTCTATCATGTGAAGAGAGCTGAGTGATTCACAATTTAGCCAATGCCCTTCATTGAACTGCCTCAACACATCTATTACTTTCTAATAGATTTAACAGTTTAAAAAATGATCTGCTTAGAAACAACTTTTCTGCTTTTTTTTTTTTTTTTGCAGTTTTTGGCGAGGGCTGGGTTTGAACCCACCACCTTCAGTATATGGGGCTGGCGCCCTACTCCTTTGAGCCACAGGTGCCACCTAACTTTTCTACTTTTTCATCTCTCTTATGATATACCCATGCAACCTCCAGCTTTCCTCACACATGGAGTTGAGACTAAGGGTCAAAGAAGCAACCCAGTTTTGAATGCATAACAGATTCCTTTTCATCCTCCACTTCTTTCTTTCTTTCTTTTTTTTTTTTTTTTGCAGTTTTTGGCCAGGGCTGGGTTTGAACCCACCACCTCTGGCATATGGGGCCAACACCCTACTCCTTTGAGCCACAGGTGCTGCCCCTCATCCTCCACTTCTTATTTCATTTGAAATGCCATTCTTCTTTTAAGTTAAAATAAATAAATTATTATTATTATTATTTTTGAGACAGAGTCTCATTCTCTTACCCTGGGTAGAGTGTTGTGGTGTCAATCTCTCAGCAACCTCAAACTCCTGAACTCAAGCTCCCCAAGTAACTGGGACTATAGGTGCCCACTACAACACCCAGATAATTTTTTAAGTTAATTTAAACAAAACCAAATTAATCCCTCTCCGGCTTTTCTGTAGTAGTCTCTAGAGTTTTGCTTATTCCACGTTTGGATGCTGAAAGATTACTTTCCTACCTACAAGTATCCTGAGCTTTAGCCATTAACTTTTGGTGTTTTGAAACACTGTCCAGAAAATCACTGACATACAGTGATTCATTATTGATTAGTTATTGATTCGTTCTAGACCCTTGAGAAAAGCCACAATCATTGGCACTACAATAGGATCATAGTATCTCACAGTTAAGAAACATTTTAACTCATGGGAGCAGATAATGTCTTATAGGAGACTCTACATGAAGAGAATTCCTTCTACATGTACCCCCACAACTCTCCCACTCTGTGTGATCGTCCAGCCTCTGTCTCAGCACCAGTTATTAAGACTTACAAAGCTATAGCAGTTAATATTGGGTAACACAGGGGCAATGTGTGTTCATTACAACCTACAAGTATACACACAGCAGAATAGAATCAAGAGTCCAGAAACAGACCTGCATGCATTTGATGTTTGATTTATGAGAAAGGAGTATGCAATAAAAAAAAGATGGCCTTAAAATAAATTATGCAAGTTCATGGGCAAAACAAACAAACAACCTCCCAATTCCTCTACCCCCAAACTTTGATTCTCTAACACATGTATGTAGGACACAAGGATCTCATAGGAAAGGTAAATCAAAAGCTTTTAGAAGAATCTATAGAATATCTTCATGACTTTGAGGTAGGCAAAGACTTCTTAAGCAAGACACAGAGAGTGCTAGCCATACAGGAAAGATCTTTCTAAACTGGACTATATTTAAGCAGTGCATTTCTGCTCATAATAACACTCCACCAAGACAGTCAAAAGATAAGTTACAAAATGTGAGATGATACTGACAAAATAGGTGACTGAAAAAGGAGTTCTGCAAAGACATATAAAGAACGATAAAAAAACAAACAGATAACCTAACAAAAAATGGGCAAGAGTCTTACAAAGGCACTTTCTAAGAAGGGCTAGCTCTTCAAATGGCTAAAAAATGTGAGAAAAATACTCATCACCAGGGAAATGCAAATTAAAACTATAATGTGGTATTACAACTCATCTACTTGCTAAAGTGAAGAAGGCAAATTTGGAGCAACTGAAACTCATATATGTTGCTGGTAAGAGTCCGAATTTGTACAGCTAGTCCTAAAAACAGTTTGATAGAATCTATAGTAGGGAAATACACATCACTTGACCCATGAATGCCACTCCTCGTTATATGCCCAACAAAAAGGCACGTATCGAAAGACTTTTACAAGAGTATTCCTAGCAGCTTCACAGTGGGAATAACCTGAATGTTCATCTGCAAAGAATGGATAGATACATTGTTATATATCCCCAAAATGAAATACTATACAATAATGAGAATGAATTAACTACAATTACAGGCAAACAATGAACAATTTTTCTTGGGGTCCAGGATACAATTAAGCTTTGTAAGTTCACTGTTTTGTGTGTTAGTCTTATCTTTTTTCTTAAGACTGTAACAGTCATGGAATGAAGCCTTGATGTTTCTTATTTCTATGTATTGTTGACGGTCCTATGGAGAGTATAGAATTTATCTCAGGGGTTAGTAAACACTTTCCATGGTAGAATGTCAGATTCTTCAGACTGAGATCTGAGGCCTGAGAAGAAAAGTGACTTGCCTGAGGTCATGGGGCCATAGTTAGGTATTCTGATTCCTGTCCTTGTCCAAAGTAGACTCTCAACACAGCCTTGATGAAGAAACACATAAGACCCCTTCCATTCTATTTCTCTTGGGTTTACTACTTAGATATGCAAAGGTATAACAACTCAGTTTTTCTTTTTTTTTTTTTAAATTTGTTTATTTTTTATTTTTTTGTAGAGACAGAGTCTCACTTTATCACCCTCAGTAGAGTGCTGTGGCGTCACAGCTCACAGCAACCTCCAACTCCTGGGCTTAGGTGATTCTCTTGCCTCAGCCTCCCAAGTAGCTGGGACTACAGGTGCCCGCCACAACGCCTGGCTATTTTTTTTTTTTTTTTATTGTTGGGGATTCATTGAGGGCACAATAAGCCGGGTTACACTGATTGCAATTGTTAGGTAAAGTCCCTCTTGCAATCATGTCTTTCCCCCATAACTTTTGATAGTTCTGCTCTGTTGACTACCCTGAACAAACACTGCCTCAACATGGAGACCTTTGCCTGGGGGCAAGAGGAGTAGTGCATAATCTCAAAAAGGCAAAGGCAGTGACCTGGCTCCTGTTAGCATTCAGACCTATTTTCTGACACAAAATGAGAACACATCAAGCTCTTGTGCTTCTCCTGTCTCTTTTCATTTGCCACCAGTGAAGTTAAAGGTCCTGTATCTCCTGATAGGTGCTGAAGTCCAAACATTAGTCTTTGAAAAATTATTCATTGTTTGCTAAGGGTTGCTTGAGTTATTTTCAACAAAATGCTTCATTCAAGTTTGGATATGACATATTCAATGCTGACTTAACTGACTATGTGAACTTCCTCCACCTTGGTTTCCCAATTTATAAAAGGAGGTGTTCAAACAAGAAATATATGACTTTAAGACTCTAGTCTATAGATTCATTAAGGATCTAATTTGTAGACTTATTAGCCTAACAAATAATTACTAGCATCTATTGTTGACACAAAATATTAGTAAGCACTGAGAACACAGAATAGTAATAAGCAATGACTATAAATGTTTTATATATGTGTGTGTGTATGTATATATATATATTTGAACAGATAAAGAAAACATGCCTTTTACTGAAAACTTATCATATGTCAGGCACCATGCTAAGTCTTTCAAATACCTTATCCCATTTAATCTTTACAATTATTCCATAAAGTATTCCCTTCATTTTATGTATAAGATGTTGCGGATTGTATTTTCCAAAGATGGTCACATCAATGCCTCCCATTCTACCTTTTCTTCTTATAATGTGATTTTGACACTTGTCCTATCAAATAGTGGGATCTATGTTTCTCCCCTTTTAATTGAATTGGGTTTGTAACTATGGCAGAAGTTACACTCTTGTCAGCTTCAAGGGTAGGTCATGCAAGTTGATTCAGCTTCTGCCTGCTTCTCTTTGGGACACTTATGAGGGTACAATACTGTGAGGGAGCCCACATAGGAGCATGGAGAAGGTGCATGTGTGTGTTCAGGTCAACTGCCTCAGCTGCCAAACATGTCAGGGAGAGAGAGAGCCTTCAGGTGACTCCTTCCCCTGTATCTGTCAAGTCATCCATAGCCTTCTAGATTTTCCATTCAAGGCTCTAGTGAGATAAGCTGTCCCACTGTTGCTCTCTTTTGAATTTCCAGACCCATGAAATCTATGAGTGTAATAAAATGGCTGTTACCTTATTCACAAGTTTAGATGAAGTGGTTGGTTATGCAGATATAGTAGTTGAGGCTCTGAGATGCCAAGCCAGTCATCCAGGGTCATATAGCAAGTCAGTGTAAGAGTTAGAACTAAGCAGAGGTCTGACTCCAGAGCCCGTGCTCTTAGCTGCTCTGTTGAGAAAGCTCTGCACATTTATAATTCCTTCCAAGCCAGGATCTGTCACTCTGGGATATAGAGAAAACCATTCTAATGCTGACCACAGGAAAACAAAACTAGGTGCCAAGGAGGGGACTGGCACATGGTATGGTTTGGCAAACCAGGGTTACTACTGGGCAGATGAGTCATGTCAGTGAATGAGGCAGGTGCTCGGATCCAGTTCCTGTTCAGGAACTGAGCTGAGAAACAATGCAAGGATGGGATGACTGATGCTGCCAATATCCTCGAGTCATAATGCTGCACCTGGCAGCCTTCCCCCTTCTCCTGAGAACAGTCTCTGGACTTCCCTCTGGCTGGAGGTGGGCCAGTAGCATAGCCAGCAAAGGAGATGCCTGTCAGTGAGTCTCACAAAGCTCCTCACAGAGAATAAATGATTGGTGGAGGGCCAGAGAAGTGTGGGAAGGAAGTAAAGTGACCATCATAAAGGCAGAGAAAGAAAATTAAGAATTTTGGACCCTTAGTAAACATTAGGCACTAGGCAACACTTTAGCCTGTGTTTGCTCATGCATTCTTACAATGATCTTGTGATACTGGTGTGAACAGCCTTTTTTTTTTTTTTTTTAAAGTTGAGGAAACTTAGGTTTGGTGGCTAAATTTCTGACTTGACTCTGAAAGCTTAGCAACTGGTGGAACTAGGCTTCAAACCCAGGTTTGTCTAAATAATGGATAGTTGGCTTCAAAACACAGTCATCTTTCCTTCTTTGCTTGTCCCCCAGGCTCACCTTGTCTTACCTGGAATTCCTTCTGTAAATCTTACTTTATCCCTTGGAACTAGCCCAAGTTTCCCAGTCCAGATCATTTTAGACCTTAATGATCGTTCTCTCTTACCTATTGACCACATAAATCTCACGCTTGGGAATTATCCAAATACTTGTTCTGCCTTATTATCTAGGTATTTTTCCTTGTCTACATTTGGCTCTTCTACAACCTTGCAAACTCAGAGGACTGAACTTACTCTGAGCTTCTTGAAATCTGCCATGATTCTTAGCCTTGTGCCTAATACAGGGTTTTGATGCCAGGTGGTGCTCAGTTAAAACTGATTGATTAGTCCTCCCTTGTATCTGTAGAAATTCACATCCACAATAAACAGAAAAAAAACAAAACAAATCTCCTTTCCATTCTTTTGTCTCATTCCCAGAATGAACATGAAAGGGAAAATGAATACTAGGTCAGTGCCAAGCCAAAAGGGAAGGCATCTTTCTCAGTAAGAAAGATAATAAATAATCCTGCTGCTCAGGATGATAAATAATCTGGCAGCAGCAGTGATAATGGCTTCCTGAGTTTCCAGTCAGGATCCTTGGAATCCCAGAAATTAGAATGTAGCTGGCAAGGTTCCATCCATGGTGGACTAAGCCTTAACCAACCCTTAACACCAATCAACAAATGCGTTCCATGGAAAGTTGAGAGCTACTTCCTGGAGCTCTTTCTGAGGGCCTGAGGAAGAACTGTCTTAATACTGGCTATTTGAGACTCTATATGTTTCTAAGGTGACATTCTAATGGCTTCCCAATAGGTTACAGGGATCAACAGTCATGGTATTGGGTGGATCATTAAACTTGTTGAGCTCTAAGCCTTTGGCCAATGAGTGCTTAGGGATGATCTTTTTTTTTATTTTTATTTTATTTTATTGTTGGGGATTCATTGAGGGTACAATAAGCCAGGTTACTCTCATTGCAATTGTTAGGTAAAGTCCCTCTTGCAATCATGTCTTGCCCCCATAAAGTGTGACACACACCAAGGCCCCACCCCCCTCCCTCCATCCCTCTTTCTGCTTCCCCCCCCATAACCTTAATTGTCATTAATTGTCCTCATATCAAAATTGAGTACATAGGATTCATGCTTCTCCATTCTTGTGATGCTTTACTAAGAATAATGTCTTCCATGTCCATCCAGGTTAATATGAAGGATGTAAAGTCTCCATTTTTTTTAATGGCTGAATAGTATTCCATGGTGTACATATACCACAGCTTGTTAATCCATTCCTGGGTTGGTGGGCATTTAGGCTGTTTCCACATTTTGACGATTGTAAATTGAGCTGCAATAAACAGTCTAGTACAAGTGTCCTTATGATAAAGGGATTTTTTTCCTTCTGGGTAGATGCCCAGTAATGAGATTGCAGGATCAAATGGGAGGTCTAGCTTGAGTGCTTTGAGGTTTCTCCATACTTCCTTCCAGAAAGGTTGTACTAGTTTGCAGTCCCACCAGCAGTGTAAAAGTGTTCCCTTCTCTCCACATCCACGCCAGCATCTGCAGTTTTGAGATTTTGTGATGTGGGCCATTCTCACTGGGGTTAGATGATATCTCAAGGTTGTTTTGATTTGCATTTCTCTAATATATAGAGATGATGAACATTTTTTCATGTGTTTGTTAGCCATTCGTCTGTCATCTTTAGAGAAAGTTCTATTCATGTCTCTTGCCCACTGATATATGGGATTGTTGGCTTTTTTCATGTGGATTAATTTGAGTTCTCTATAGATCCTAGTTATCAAGCTTTTGTCTGATTGAAAATATGCAAATATCCTTTCCCATTGTGTAGGTTGTCTCTTTGCTTTGGTTATTGTCTCCTTAGCTGTACAGAAGCTTTTCAGTTTAATGAAGTCCCATTTGTTTATTTTTGTTGTTGTTGAAATTGCCATGGCAGTCTTCTTCATGAAGTCTTTCCCCAGGCCAATATCTTCCAGTGTTTTTCCTATGCTTTCTTGGAGGATTTTTATTGTTTCATGCCTTAAATTTAAGTCCTTTATCCATCTTGAATCAATTTTTGTGAGTGGGGAAAGGTGTGGGTCCAGTTTCAGTCTTTTACATGTAGACATCCAGTTCTCCCAACACCATTTATTGAATAGGGAGTCTTTCCCCCAAGGTATGTTCTTGTTTGGTTTATCAAAGATTAGGTGGTTGTAAGATGTTAGTTTCATTTCTTGGTGTTCAATGCGATTCCAAGTGTCTATGTCTTTGTTTTTGTGCCAGTACCATGCTGTCTTGAGCACTATGGCTTTGTAGTACAGACTAAAATCTGGTATGCTGATGCCCCCAGCTTTACTTTTGTTACTAAGAATTGCCTTAACTATAGGGGTTTTTTTCTGGTTCCATACAAAACGCAGAATCATTTTTTCCAAATCTTGAAAGTACGATGTTGGTATTTTGATAAGAATGGCATTGAATAGGTAGATTGCTTTGGGAAGTATAGACATTTTAACAATGTTGATTCTTCCCATCCATGAGCATGGTATGTTCTTCCATTTGTTAATATCCTCTGCTATTTCCTTTCTGAGGATTTCATAGTTTTCTTTTTTTTGTAGAGACAGAGTCTCACTGTACCGCCCTTGGGTAGAGTGCCGTGGCGTCACACGGCTCACAGCAACCTCTAACTCTTGAGCTTACGCGATTCTCTTGCCTCAGCCTCCCGAGCAGCTGGGACTACAGGCGCCCGCCACAGCGCCCGGCTATTTTTCCGCTGCAGTTTGGCCGGGGCTGGGCCTGAACCCGCCACCCTCGGCATATGGGGCTGGCGCCCTACTCACTGAGCCACAGGCGCCGCCCCATAGTTTTCTTTATAGAGGTCCTTCACCTCCTTCGTTAGGTATATTCCTAGGTATTTCATTTTCTTTGAAACTATGGTGAAAGGAGTTGTGTCCTTAATTAGCTTCTCATCTTGACTGTTATTGGTGTACACAAAGGCTACTGACTTGTGGACATTGATTTTATATCCTGAAACATTACTGTATTTTTTGATGACTTCTAGGAGTCTTGTGGTTGAGTCTTTGGGGTTCTCTAAGTATAAGATCATGTCGTCAGCAAAGAGGGAGAGTTTGACCTCCTCTGCTCACATTTGGATTCCCTTTATTTCCTTGTCTTTCCTAATTGTATTGGCTAGAACTTCCAGCACTACGTTGAATAGTAAAGGTGACAGAGGACAATCTTTTCTGGTTCCAGTTCTAAGAGGAAAAGCTTTGAGTTTTACTCCATTCAGTAAAATATTGGCTGTGGGTTTGTCATAGATAGCTTCAATCAGTTTTAGAAATGTGCCACCTATGCCTATACTCTTCAGTGTTCTAATTAGAAAAGGATGCTGGATTTTATCAAATGCTTTTTCTGCATCTATTGAGAGGATCATGTGATCTTTATTTTTGCCTCTGTTAATATGGTGGATAATGTTTATGGACTTGCATATGTTAAACCAGCCTTGCATCCCTGGGATGAAGCCTACTTGATCATGATGAATGACTTTTTTGATGATAAGCTGTAATCTATTGGCTAGGATTTTGTTGAGAATTTTTGCGTCTATATTCATGAGTGAGATTGGTCTGATATTCTCCTTTTTGTTTGGGTCTTTTCCTGGTTTTGGTATCAGGGTGATGTTTGCTTCATAGAATGTGTTGGGGAAGATTCCTTCTTCCTCGATTTTTTGGAATAATTTCTGCAGTACAGGAATAAGCTCTTCCTTGAAGGTTTGATAGAATTCTGGATTGAAGCCATCTGGACCAGGGCATTTTTTGGTTGGAAGATTTTTTATTGTTTCTTTGATCTCAGTGCTTGAAATCGGTCTGTTCAGGAGCTCTATTTCTTCCTGGCTGATTCTAGGGAGAGAGTGTGATTCCAAATATTTATCCATTTCCTTCACATTGTCAAATTTCTGGGCATAGAGTTTCTGGTAGTATTCAGAGATGATCTCTTGTATCTCTGTGGGATCAGTTGTTATTTCCCCTTTATCATTTCTGATTGAGGTTACTAGAGATTTTACTTTTCTATTCCTCATTAGTCTGGCCAATGGTTTATCTATTTTATTTTTTCAAAAAACCAACTTCTTGTTTCATTAATTTTCTGAATGATTCTTTTGTTTTCAATTTCATTGATTTCTGATTTGATTTTGGATATTTCTTTTCTTCTACTGAGTTTAGGCTTAGATTTTTCTTCTTTTTCCAATTCCATAAGATCTCTTGTGAGATTGTTGATGCGCTCTCTTTCTGTTTTTCAAATGTAGGCATCTAAAGCGATGAATTTTCCTCTCAAAACTGCTTTTGCAGTATCCCACAGGTTTTGGTAGCTTGTATCTTCATTGTTGTTATGCTCAAGGAAGTTAATGATTTCCTGTTTTATTTCTTCCTGCACCCATCTGTTATTCAACAGAAGATTGTTTAATTTCCATGCCTTTGGGTGGGGTCGAGCGTTTTTGTTAGAGTTGAGTTCCACCTTTAGTGCCTTATGGTCTGAGAAGATACAAGGTAAAATTTCAATTCTTTTGATTCTGTTGATATTTGTTTTGTGTCCCAGGATATGATCAATTTTGGAGAATGTTCCATGGGGTGATGAGAAGAATGTATATTCTTTATCTTTGGGATGGAGTGTTCTATATGCGTCTATCAAGCACAGTTAAATCTCTTATATCTCTGTTTAATTTCTGTTTAGAGGATCTGTCCAGCTCTGTAAGAGGAGTGTTAAAGTCCCCTGTTAGCTTAGGGATGATCTTGATGGACAGGTCCCATGAATCAACTCATGCCCACCTCTTTGCCTTTGCTCATGGTCACCCACGATCAGGGATTTACATCCCATTTCTCTTGGATTTTATAAAAAAAAGTCTTATTTCATCTCCCAAAGCACCATCCAATGCTTCCCAGAAGTCTCTATTCACCTCAGTCCACACTAATTTTTCCTTTTTCAGAAAAACTCTAGCACCAATTCTGTGAATACAGAGTTTAGCTCTTGGTTACATATTCTCGTAGTTCCTGTGTTCCAGAGAGGCAACATGGGACAGTGAAAAGAGCCTACAATTTGGATCAGGAAGAGCATAACCCATTATTACTTCCCGGCACTGTGATCTTGGAGATCTCTACAAAGCTGCACAGCCATCCTTTCTCATGCACCTTTGCATCTGCATTCTGCACTGCCAGGTGATGACCTGCTATTGTTTGCACAGGTTTCTAAAGGTAAACACTGGGCTATTTCCTATTTTTCAAAGGACCATTGAGACTAACATCTTTACATACACATCTTGTCACATTTGCTCAACCATTTTCATGGGATGCATGTGTAGGTTTCAGATCTTTCTCACTTCCACAATTTTAGGGCCATTCTGGATTCTTTTCCCTTATTTCCTCTCCATTCCTACCTAATGTGATACTGTTAAGAACATGCCCTCTTTAGCTTTAGCTGCAACTATGGAGCATCCCAAAGCCATTTCCCAGTGAACACCAACTCTCCAAAGTGGCAGCAGTTCATTTTTGCTCTTGTCTCTATCTCACCATCTCCCTCACCCCAGCTGGCCAGGATGCACTCAGTCTTTGTGGGGAAGGGATGGAATGCACCCCTCGGGGCTCACCTTTCCTCCTTCAGGAGAGCCTTTGAAGACAAAGACAGTGTAAGGAATAATAATAAAGGAAGAAAAACAAAGGAAACAAAGCCCAGTGGAAGAAAAATCAGAGTTAAAAAACTCTATAGAAGTAAAAAGATACCTTTTTTTTTTTCTCTTCATGAATTATAACTATCTCCAGGAAGCTCCATTGGGAGTTAGAAAATTTTTGGTCAGGGAAGACAGCAGTGTGTCAAGGATAAATCATGGGTGTTAGAATCAGATGGATACAGGTGATAATCTCAGCTCTGCAGGGCACCCACAGGCATGAGCATTAATCTCTCCAAGCCCTAGTTTTCTCATCTAGAAAACGGTGTTGATATACATTTGTCATGATGATTAGCAGTAACATAATCTAATATGTATTAGAGTGCCTGACACATAATTGGTGCAACAAATGAAAGGAATTCTTACTTCTATTTTCCCAGCATAAAGAAAATTAGAGCTTTCCTGGAGAGTGGGATAGCTGGCAATATTAGGGTGACAAGGGAACTTTGTTTTCTGGCTCCTTTTAACTTCCTTATCTCTAATTCTTCCCACTTCTCCTTTAAGGCCATTTACCAGGACAGAATCTATGTTGCACAGGTAGTAAATGATAGCCAGAAATTCTCTCCATTAGTTTGTTTTCTCTTCACTAAATGAAAAATTACACAGTCCTTACAAGGCTACTGTGAAAATGGACATGCTCATTCAACAAACATGTTGTGTATTAAGAATACACGACACTTTATGTCAGGTTTTGAAGACTTGCAGAGATGAGTTTGCCAGACTACGTCTCAAAAAGGAACAGACATGGGTAAGTACAGTGCAGGATTGAAGATATAAGATGCCCTTGGACAGGTTTAGGTGACAATGGTGACAGCAACAAAGGCAGCAATAGCATTGACTGTGTGTCATCCCCATGCAAAGGAAATACCTTTCCTGCATTATGTTATTTAATCCTGAAAATATCCCATTTGCGGTTAGGTCTAATTATTTTCCCTATTTTTCAGAAGAGGAAAGTGAGGTGCAGAGACGCTATTTTCCCAAGTTTATGTAGGTAGTCAGCAGCAGAGCTAGGATTCAATCTGGCCATCCCTGTGCCAGACTACAAGCTTATGACCATCATTGTAAAGCACAGTTTCCAAGGAGTAGGTGAGGTTGGATGGTGGACAGTGATAAGGCAGTATTTGCAAAAGCAAAAGAAGTTAAACAGGAAAGATGGGTAAAGCCACTTCAAGTAGAGGGAAGCAGAGAGCTGGGGAAACAGAACGAAGCACAGCTTGGCTTGGCTGGACCTTGGCTAAGCTGGGAATCACAAGGAGACAAGTCTCAGCCACAGAGCTGGAGCCTTACCAGAGATGGCCCTGCTCCCATTTTGAGGAGGGACAAGTGAGCTGCAGAGAGAGGAAGTGACTCACCCAGTGGGCCAGCAGTAGGCTGAGGCTGAGCTTCTTTTTAAGCTCTGTCACCACCTCCTCCAGCAGCTGGTCCTGCCTCTCCCTTTGGGCAAGACTCTACTTTGCTGCTGACCTCCTTATTCTGAGCCCTTTCTTGCACTGTGCCTCCTTATTCTGAACCCTTTCTCCTGGGGCCACTAGATATACACAGTATCTGTAAGCACTTGGGGTGTGTTGCTGTATAGTGGCCTTGGCACCATTTGTTTTCTGTTGGGTACCTTGGGCTTAATTCCGCTATCATCTCCCTTGAACATAGCAGGGGTAAGAGTATATATAAATGGCGTGTGTAAGTATATAAAAATGACTCCTGTGCCAGAGCTGAATGGTGGCACTTAACTCATATTCAAAACCATCAGGCTTCTCATAGGAGTCTGAGCATACCTTCCTCATCAATTCAATCATGTTTTCATTTTTCCCTATATAGAACACAGTGCTTAGTTCCACAGGAGCTTCTCTTACTCTCACATGCTGTATTTCCAGAGAGGATTTAAAAAGAAACAAGAAGTCCACACTAGGAATCTGTGGACCCCAGAAGGATATAGTCAGCTATGAGTAGGCCCTTTTGGTTACAAAGATGTGGGGACCATCTTTCTTTTAGTGCAGCCCCCTATTCATGCCCTGGATTTTCCAAAGTATGTGAAAGAAAAGAAAATCACAGCTATCAGATTTTATACTTGGAACCAAAAGTGGAGAGGAAAAGAGAGAAAAAAATCCTTTTTAAAAGTTCATAAATATGTCATTCCAAATGTGTCTAAATGTATTATGTACCTTAAATGCATACAGGGTGTTTATACTCCTTACTATTCTTCCAGGGCTCTCAAACTGGTGGTCCACAAACTGAATCCAGGCACACTTTTGTTTGATATATGTAGAGTTCCCATCGCGGTGTCTGCCTGGAAGAGGGTGGGTGCTGCCTTCCTCAGCTGACAGTTCACCACTGCCCCCAGCAGATCTCCATTCTGTGGTACTGAGCTTACCTTGATTATCTGTGTCATCTTGACTACATCCCTTCCCTTTCCAGGAAGCCAGAATCCTCATCTATTCGATAGGGATATTTTGTTTTTGTTTATTTGTTTATTTTGTTTATTGCCTGCACCCTCTCCCTGGAATGTCAGCTCCAGAGCAAGGTATTTTGTCTGCTTTGTTCAGTGATGTCTCCACCACACATTGAACCATGCTTGCCACGTAACAGGTACTAAAGAAATACTTAATGAGCGAATAAATGAACCATTGGTTCTTTTTTTTCAGTTATAGCTTTTTTTTTTTTTTTATTGTTGGGGATTCATTGAGGGTACAATAAGCCAGGTTACACTGATTGCAATTGTTAGGTAAAGTCCCTCTTGCAATCATGTCTTGCCCCCATAAAGTGTGACACACACCAAGGCCCCACCCACCTCCCTCCTTCCCTCCTTCTGTTTCCCCCCCATAACCTTAATTGTCATTAATTGTCCTCATATCAAAATTGAGTACATAGGATTCATGCTTCTCCATTCTTGTGATGCTTTACTAAGAATAATGTCTTCCACGTCCATCCAGGTTAATACGAAGGATGTAAAGTCTCCATTTTTTTTAATGGCTGAATAGTATTCCATGGTACACATATACCACAGCTTGTTAATCCATTCCTGGGTTGGTGGGCATTTAGGCTGTTTCCACATTTTGGTGATTGTAAATTGAGCTGCAATAAACAGTCTAGTACAAGTGTCCTTATGATAAAAGGATTTCTTTCCTTCTGGGTAGATGCCCAGTAATGGGATTGCAGGATCAAATGGGAGGTCTAGCTTGAGTGCTTTGAGGTTTCTCCATACTTCCTTCCAGAAAGGTTGTACTAGTTTGCAGTCCCACCAGCAGTGTAAAAGTGTTCCCTTCTCTCCACATCCACGCCAGCATCTGCAGTTTTGAGATTTTGTGATGTGGGCCATTCTCACTGGGGTTAGATGATATCTCAGGGTTGTTTTGATTTGCATTTCTCTAATATATAGAGATGGTGAACATTTTTTCATGTGTTCGTTAGCCATTTGTCTGTCGTCTTTAGAGAAAGTTCTATTCATGTCTCTTGCCCATTGATATAAGGGATTGTTGGCTTTTTTCATGTGGATTAATTTGAGTTCTCTATAGATCCTAGTTATCAAGCTTTTGTCTGATTGAAAATATGCAAATATCCTTTCCCATTGTGTAGGTTGTCTCTTTGCTTTGGTTATTGTCTCCTTAGTTGTACAGAAGCTTTTCAGTTTAATGAAGTCCCATTTGTTTATTTTTGTTGTTGTTGCAATTGCCATGGCAGTCTTCTTCTTCATGAAGTCTTCCCCCAGGCCAATATCTTCCAGTGTTTTTCCTATGCTTTCTTTGAGGATTTTTATTGTTTCATGCCTTAAGTTTAAGTCCTTTATCCATCTTGAATCAATTTTTGTGAGTGGGAACCATTGGTTCTTAACATCCCTTTCAGCTCTGTGAAAAATTTTCTGAAAATTTACCTATTTATGATTTTGGAGAAGCAAAAATATCTCTCCCTCAAGCTGTTCAAACCATGGACTTCCGGAGTGACCTACAGAAAGATAGCACCGAGACTGCCTCCTTGCTGATGGCCTGACTGCTGTCTAAAACACAGAAATGATTTGGGTATCCAGTGAAGGCTTTTATTTTCTTGTCACTGCATTCATTTTAATACTTCCATGGAGCTTTTGGAGCTTCTGAAATTTCTACTCTTCTTGCCCAAAATCTGTGAAACTGCTCAGTAGCAGGGTCTGGTGCCAGGTCTCACCATCAGATAGTAGATGGTTAAAATGGAAAAAGTGGGAGGCATTGATCTAAGTCACCACTCTTCCCTTATGAGGGGCTCCACTTATAGACAGTCCATGCAAGTATCATACCTGCCTTTATTGCGGAATCACCTCCCCTGGGCCAGTCTCTCTTTGTTGGTGCTGCACGTTGATGGTGACAGAAGAGCAGTCAAGGGGAATATGCCATGGTGAATTCCTCTGTGAGCTTCTCCTCACAGCCTAGCCTGCAGGAGGTGGAGTCACCAGCAAAGCCTCTGCCTTCAGTGGCAAGTAATATACTCTGGGTTAGGTGAGCAGGCAGACCTTGGGCTCACTGTTTACGACTAGTGACACTGTTTCCAGCTGCCCCAGGGACCTTGCTTTCTGTACTTCAAAGCTAACTTCCCTGGATGGCACCCTAGTTGAATGATTTTTGAACTGTAAAACCCATCTGCCCTTGAGGCAGACTGGGCAGGGAGGCTTGGTATACAAGCAGACATCTCTCCCTTGCAAAGTTTCCAATCCCACAGATGTGAGGAAGGTCTGAGAATCTGCATTTGGGCAAACATCCCAGGTGATTCTGAGGCGGGGGATTCTGGCAGAAAGCCCTGTCCCTAAACTCAAGACACACAGCATCTCTCACATATATCCTGCCTCACTGTTCAGGTGTCCGGTGACACTACTCCTCGCAGAAATGAACCCATGGCCTAAATGAGCCTTGTGCTTTCAAATGGAAAACAGTTTAAAATTTCAGGCTGCTTCCATCAACTTTCCTGAATATTTCCCCAAAGTTCAGCCTCCTTCTTTTCCCCAAAACATTGCTGCTACATTAAGATGAATAAGCGGAGAGGATTTGCTGGGACCTCTCTGAGAAGGGAGGGCAGAGAGCAGAAAAGGGAGGGAGTTGGGCTCTCAGCTTCTTTCAGTGCTGGAGCCATACTGGTGGCTATGGTATTTGTGTGTGAATGCAAAGGTCAGGCTGTCATTGGTGATCCACTTGGGCTGTCCTCACTGGCCACTGGATTCCCATGATGAGCCAGTTACAGGGCCATCAAACAGTAAATTAGTTGATGAGGGGCAGATATATATAGGGGTCCAGATCTCCTATGTGCCATCACTCCCCAACCTGAGACTTCTCCCTGAAAGTAATAATTATCTTCATCAGGTGGAGATAATTACCATACAATCTAATACAGTCTATGATCACGAATAAAAGGAAGAGTTCTAAAAGCTGAAATCGTAATTTCCCATTTTCCTCTATTCCCCTAGGACTTTGTAACCTCATCTCATTCTCCTTTCTAAGGTCATCTGCACCCAGAAAAGTGCTGACACCATGGAGAAGCCATGGAGAGTGGGGGCCATATGCATCAAGAGTTGAAGAGGCTCACTCCTAGTTCACTTGTGGGCAGTGTCCTCTGGCCACGAGAGGTTGGCACTGGACTGGGTATCAACCAGCCATAGGTACTGTCTGAGCCATCTTAGAAGAAAACCCCCCTTCTCCCTTTCTTGCCTCAGTTTCCTCATGTGTGGCATGAAATGGATAAATTAGAGCATCCTAAAAGTCCCACCCAGCACTGCTGGTCTCTGTCTAAATGTGGCTCCATGTTTTCCAAATGCTCCCTCCGACCTGGATTAACCCCTGAATCCTCCCTCTCCTCATCCTCATAGATCAATCCATCCACAAATCTTGTCTACCCTAGCTTCAGAGAAGAACATAAATCCGTGTCTGTGACTGTCACTATAATTTCCAGCACTGTAATTTCCCCTGGATGGCTTGAAATCCTCTTGCTTGGTCCCTCTGCTTTCAGTCTGGACTCCTCTCTGCCCAAATTCATTTCCTCATAGCTCCCCAGACTGGCATTTTAGCATGCAAATCAATCCTCCTCTTGCTTAAAAACCCCCAATGGCTTTCGATCGCATCTAAAGTAAAACATCAAATTTATTCTATGAATTTGGCCCCTGAATGATTTGGCCCCTGCCTGTTTCTCCAATATTATCTCAACACTATTTTCTTCACTCACTATAAGCCAGACACACTGAGTGCTCCTCCAGTCCTCGAGAGCATTAAGTTATTTTTCACCTGAGAACCTTTGCACATGGCTATTTATGTCTCCCAGCTCTATGTAAGCTAAACTCCCTCTTACCCACCAGCTCCTCAGAGAAACCTTCACAGAATTCTCTAAGAAGTTTCCTTTAATTCCACTTCCTTTATTATCTATTGCAACAGCAGGTTCATTTTATTCATAGCATATCCCAATTTATACATTCACAATTGTTTGTTTAATGTCTGTCTTATATCACTATACTGCCAGCTCCTGGAAGCAAAGTCTTCCACCCCTCATGCTTCGTTATCAATATATTTTTATAGTCTCAGCACCTAGCACCATGCATGATCTAGACAGTTTGTAATATCTGTTGAATAAATGAATGATGTTGGCCACAAATAAGGGGGAATGGTGCAGAAAAAAATTGGGGGGAACTAAAGATAAATTTTGTCTGTAATGATTTTTATTCCTTTTTGAATATATCGCTTCTCAAAATGTTCCTCTGTATATAAAAAGGAAATTGAAACTATCTATTAAAAATAGGTCTTTGGGCACAAGAAAGAGGCCTACAAAATCAATTCACAGATGTCTTTTTAATCTTACCATCAAATTAACAAAAAAAATTATTATCTGTGATCACAGCTATACTAAATTTTAACTTTCACCTTAAAATAGGTTACACAAAACCAATTTATGAAATAAACATTTCAAAAAGAGAGTGGGAAGGAGTCTTTAAAGCATTTCAGTGGCATTTGCTGGTATACATCATTGCCTGTGCTAATAGCAGGTTATTTTTATCTATTTGTGATGTTAGTGAAGAAACACTGAATTCAGGCCCAGAGGTCAATGCTGCTGGTTGACCCACCCTACTAATATCCTTTCCTACCTCTTCTACTCTAAAGGCAAGAAAACCTAAATTCTTACCTTCCCAGCCTCCCTTGCCACTAGGAGTATCATGGACCACTGCTTTGACCAATGAGATAAAAGCAGACATCTGCATGGGGTGGAAAGTATTTTGTTAAGCTTTTGTTTTCCTGATCCAATGAGACAGAAATAGGAGGTAACACTTCTTTTCCTTCATGCTGCTTGAACATGGATGGGGTATCTGGAAGCTGCCATTTTGCAACCAAGAAAATCACAGAACAGCCAATGCTGATTTCCCGGAAGCACAAACCACTTTCTACCATCACTTTTCTTAGAGTGTGAATAAGATAACCCTCTACCTATTCACATTTCTGTGGCCACATTTTTTTTTTTTTATCACATTTGGCCACATTTTGTTGTCTTATGGTTATTAGACATTAACTTTTAAGAGATTAGAAAGATGTAAATCTACTTGTGGATACACGCAATTCACATGAAACTTAGTTCCTTAGATTCTAAATTAGTGAAGATTTACGATATATTCTCTAAATAAGCAGCAAGAACAATTAATTGACATTCATTTGGATAGATGTTTGCCTAAAAGTCCCTTTAACTGTAGCACCCAGTGTCTAACATAGTACTATGTATGAGATTGGACAATTAAGTTAGAGAACTCATCCTAGAAAAAGTGCTACATACCTCATTGCTGAATATCACTATGGTTATCAGATGGCCACAGAGAGTATTTTAAAGGTGACCATATGATATTTAATAATGAGGCACTGTAGCACTTTTCTAGGATAAGTTCCTAAACTTAATTATCTGACCTTGTATATCAGAGACTCCTGAAGTTTGCTGACTTCTTGAGGATGTATATACATCAACTTCTGTTGATGTTTTTTGTTGTCTACTTGGTTTTTGGTCCTCATCACTGTCTTAGTGCCCTTATCTTGTCTAGGTCAAGTTGAGAATGAAGTACATGTCTTTTCAATTTACATTTCTAAGAAACATTATCATGCATACACTAACTCTTATGGGGGTTTATACAGGCTTCTAAACTCTGGGATTGGCCAGAGTGGACTTGATAAGGATCCCATTCTGGCAGTTAACTCTTCTTGTGTTGGTCACGCCTTTCATCTAATGTCATAAATCCTTCCACCCACTTCTTATTAGAAGGAGCCCCAGGAAGGTGGACATTGTTGGTTTCTGGAGTGAATCACTGGCTATTTCTATTATGTCCATGGGCTTCCCCAGAAAAGGTACTAGGCTTTCAAACCAGTGTGAGCAGTGACATCCTTTCTTCTAGTGAGGTTTAGTCAAAGTCAAATATATAACATCAAAAAATAATTTTAAAAAAGCATCCATTTTACCATGATTCTTAAGTGAAGGCTGAATACTGTGTCATAGGTACTATGTATCAATCTCTTAAACCTTAAACCATACTTGAGGTAGGAACTATTAACACCATTTTGTCAATGAACACAGAGTGGAGCTTTTTTAGTAAAACTAGGGGGATGGGAGGCTGAGTGCATTGGCATTTACTCTCATCTTCATTTTTGTGTCAGCTCCTAAGATACTGCAGTGGAACCCCAAAAAGTACAGGAAAAACACAGTTTGAAAACCCTCTTGCAGCTAGAGGCTACACATTCAAGTACTCATGAAAGCCATCTGAGTCACTCAGGAATGAAATGTCAGGTGGGGGTTGTGGTGGACTGGCAAATGTGTGGACCGCTAAAGAGGATAGCCAACACTTAGTCTGGAAAACCATCGCCACATTCTGTACAGATAAGACAAAAACTATGTCTGGGCTTGGGGCCCATAGCACAGTGGGTAGGGCGCCAGCCACACACACTGAAGCTGGCAGGTTCAAGTCAGGCTCGGGCCTGCTAAACAATGACAACTGCAACAAAAAATAGCCAGGTGTTGTGGCGGGCACCTGTAGTCCCAGCTACTTGGAAGGCTGAGGCAAGAGACTCGCTTAAGCCTAAGAGTTTGAGATTGCTGTGAGCTATGATGCCATGGTACTCTACTAAGGGCCACATAGTGAGACTTTGTCTCAAAAAACAAACAAACAAAAAACTATGTCTGACACAGGATTCATTTTGTGGACCACGAACTTGAGAGCTCTGGAGGAAAAGTGGGTAGTATGAAAACACAACCTGAGGTCAGATCACAAAGTGCCGATAGGAGGCAAGAGGCCCACTGATGAAGGAGATAATGGAGAAAAACAAACTCATGAGTTTTGTTTGACACGTGCATGTTTGATGGCCCTACATTGTACTGACTAGATAAGAATCATTTTTTTCCCACTGTTTATCCACTGGTCTGATTTATTTTTAAGCAAGCCCTTCCCCTGTTTGGTTCTTTCTACTTTTCACCATGTGTTTGCCAGTATTGGCCAAGCATCCAGTCTCACACCTCCTCTCCCACGCCCCCCACCCTGACTGTCTTCTTATTTAAAGAAAAACAAGATCATAACGAACGATGAGACTTTCTAAGTTGTACAGCAGATAAAATAAGTCCTGCGGGAAGCTTGTTAGAAAGATTTTACTCTGCTGTCACTTAAGAATATCGTCCTCAATGACACTAAAATGCAAAACACAGACAGGTGGTAAAGATGCCTCCAGCAGCTGTCTGCAAGGCCTCGATATTTATGCACTTATGCCCTCAGATCTACCCATCGAGACCAAATTCTAAGCCCTGACTCCCTGCATGCTTCTGACATTTGGTAATCTACAAGGGAATGCCTATTAGAAAACAAAATCATAGACATTAGGCAACTGTAGAAGGAAAGACATACATAGTTGCTGATGAAGTAAATCAAAGGAGATTTGTAGAATGAATCGTCTAGAACGTAGTCAAAAGAACAAAAGACAGGAGGTTGGTAAATGTGAGAATTAGTCTAGATTGGTAGTTTCTACCCAAGAAACAAATTTTACCACTGAGCTGGATTATTTCCAGCTTCTTCCTCAGAACCAAGAAATGAGAACCTTTTTCTTTTTAATATAAAGAAGCCAATGTCTCCTAAAGTGAAATGATTTGCCCAGGGCCACACAGAAAGCCAGATGCTAGAGCCACTTGCTAGAACCCACTCATAATATGGTTCTCTTTCCACCACACAGAAGTTGTCTAGGTCAGTGGTCTGAATCTCAACTCACTTGTCTCCTGGCTGTACAACCTTGGCAAGACATTCAGCATTTCTGTTGTTCCTTATTTGTAGAGGGATATAATGGGAGTCACACCTTATGCTTTTATGAAGGTTCAAGGAGATAATGCATGTATAGGACTCAGAAACTCGTCCGGCATATGGTAGGTACTCAATAAATGTTAGTTGTACCACACTCTTCTTCAATCCTTTCTTTATACCTTCAGCTACAGAACATTGAAGTAGTGATTATGCTGACAGAGCCAATCAACCAGAGAGCACACAGAGCTTGCTCAGCCACAGAATGCATCCAGACAATCCACAGTATGAATGGACAGTTGACTATAAAGAAGAGTTGAAAAACTGATAAAATCTGGAAATAAATCCCATCTTAACTTTCCAGTATTCCCCCCCCCCCCAAATATAGCATTGAGCAAATAAAGGGATTGAGAAAGGCTGACTGACCTGGGAGAAATGTCACATCCTTGCTGCATGAAGGCTCCCAGGGAGAACCACAAGCTGTTGAATATCCCAAATTCATTGGACTGGTCACTGGTTGTCTGGTCCCGTCCTTCCTCAAACTCTTCACTGTGCCATTCATAGGGGCTGAAGCGGCTGACCAGGAAGAGGACGACACTCACTCCAATGTAGGCAAAAACAATGCACATCCAAATCTCATAAGCCAAAGGATCAAGGAAGGAGAAGACCCCTGGCTTGGATTTCTGTGGCTTTTTAATCATGATGGAGATCCCCAAACTCATAAATGGCTTGGAGAAATCTATAACCTCTTCCCGGACCAAGGTGATGGTTAAGGGAGCCACAGCCACATCTGCTCTCTGCAAAAAATTAAAAAAAGAAAAAAAAAAAGAAAAGAAAAGAAAAAAATGCTATTGAGCTTTCTTTGTTCTCTTGTTTCTCTTTTTACTGTGACTATTCTTTATAATCCTAAAGGATGCGAGAATGGGAAAGAACCTTGGAAGTACAACCCCTCCTGTTCTATCAAATATGTCTGAAAAATGGATGATCAACTCAGTATCTTACAGGAGAGAATGTCCTGTTATTTGATGGTTCTAATTGTTAGAGTTTTCTTCTCCATTTTGCAAAAAGGAAGCTGTGGTGGTATTTATTGTTTCTGCCTGTCCAGCAGCCATGCCACCTTCCTGTGGTCTGAAACCCTGCCTCAGTCCATAAGGTTGGAATGGGGCTGATCACTTTGGTTATATGGGGAAGCACATGACATGAGACTGGCCAATCAGCTTTCAAGAATGGCAAAGGACCCAAGTGGGGTTAGTGAAATTTAGCCCTGAGAGCCAGAGCTGAGAGACACAGAGGATGATCCCTGGTTCACTCTAAGTTGGGACTTACTAGGAACGTGTCAACGCATTCCTCTGTTGCAGAAAATACAAGCCAATGCTCTGTTTGCCTAAGCTAGTTTGACTTGGGTTTCTTTTACCTGTAACCAAGATAGTCCAGGCTAACAAGGAGGTACAGGGAAATTTAACTCAATAGACATATATCACTTATTATGTTCAAGCTCTAGGCTGGAAGTTGTAGGTAAACTATAATAAACCACACTTAGGAAATTAAAAACTAGTAGGAGATGACACACACACACATTTTTCTGTCTACAAGACGTATGGGATATATACTATCCAAGAGATAGAACACACTACAAGAGACCAGGGAGAGATTCATTCTGGCTGGCAAGATCAGGGACTGCCTTGGAGAAGAAGTGACGTGTAAATTTGGTACTGAAGGAAGGGTACAATTCTGATAGGTTACTTTGGCACTGAAGAGCATTCCAAAAGGACAGAACCATGTGAGTTAAAGGCCTGGCAGTAATAAGGTAAAATAGCATCAGAACTATTTTTTTTTTTTTTCAGGAAGATGGGTAAAAAATATACAAATAATCTGGGCAGTGCCTGTGGCTCAAGGAGTAGGGCGCTGGTCCCATATGCTGGAGGTGGCGGGTTCAAACCCAGCCCCAGCCAAAAAATAAAAAAGAAATATACAAATAATCCAATTTTAAATTTCAAATGCAGCAAATAGATAAATAAGAAAAGATTGTAAGATATGTTCATGCTTGCATGTGCAATCACCAGGGCTTGCTCTTCAGTCTTTCCTATCTCTCTCTAGTGGCTGAATAACTGGCACCTACTCAATAAAAATCCATTGCTTTATTAGCCTGAGATCAAGGGATCCTAGAAACTCAAGAGGGTTTCCCATGGACAGATGCCACAGTATTCATTTCTGAGTTGAAAGACAGGCTTCTGCAAGTCTCAGACATTTTTTTCAGGCAAATGGCTTTCTTTTATGACACTGTGCAACAGTCTAGATGTGAGGTTGGTGACAGATGCTGTGTAAATGAGAGCCCTGACCACCAGCCGGCTATTGCCTAGAGACAATTTCCACTGGTTTCTTTCATTGGCTGGGATTATTGAGAAGGTGCTTTAAGTGGAATAAAAAAGCCTGGCTTCAGAATGAGTTAAGTTCTCACTTATAGAAAGAAACTTTCTGTAAAGCAAAGTGGAGTCAGGTGTGAATTTCATAGTAATTCTGTTTTCTCTTCCTAACGCTTGTGGCATAAATCTTGAAAATTTTTACAAATACAAGCCAGTGCAAGGGAGAACATATCTACTTGTTTCTCTATAACCTAACAGAAAAGGAATGGGGAAGAAAAGTAATGGAAGGGACTCGAAGTGATTGACCACAAGTGACCCAGAAAAGAGCTAGCTAGCTTTAAATAATAGCTCTGAAAGGGGTAAATGGTATTGAATGGATTTGTTTGGTGCTTCTTGATAAGAGTTAATAAAAGGGATCACAGACCAGAAAATCATAGATTCATATAATCTTAATACTTAGTTAATTATCCATTCAAAAATTTGTTCCATAGAACATAATTTCTGGAAGGATGCTAACATGAAAATCACATATATGGGAAACATGTGTGTCCAAACAGGTTACTTCTCAGAACCTTTGAATGACCAATGGGCCCTGAGAATTTCCAAGAAAATTTTGATGATGGGTCATTCATTTCCCTAAGCATTGAATGACACATGGGCATAAGATACAGTGGAAGATGCTAAGATGTGAAAATTTGCATTTCTAGTAAGTTCCCAGGAGATGCTGATGCTGTCCAAGGACCACACTTTGAGAATCACTACCCCAAGAAATCATGAAATGAAATATGTGATGTCTAGAAACAGTCCTTGGAAAAAGTGTACAGTTTAAATGCAGTAGGAAAAAAACAAAAAGTGATTAAAACTGTCAGGGATAAGCTGGGCACAGTGGCTCATGCCTTTAATGCTAGCTCTCTGGGAGACTGAGGTAGGTGGATTGCTTGAGCTCAGGAGTTCAAGACCAGCCTGAGTAAGAGCAAGACCCGTCTTTACTAAAAATAGAAAAAACTAGCTGGTTATTGTGGCAGGGTCCTATAGTTCCAGCTACTTATGAGGCTGGGGCAAGAGGATTGGTGGAGCATAAGAGTTGGAAGTTTCTGTGAGCCATGATGCCTCATAGACTCTGCCTCAAAAACAAAACAGAACCAAAAGCAAACAAACAAAAAACTCCCTAAAACCAAAAAAAAAAAAAAAAAAAAAAAAACCACCCAAACAACTGTCAGGGATGGAGATTCATTCTGAGCCAGGCACTGCATAGGTAAATACTACCCATCACAGCCCTGTGGTAAGGATTCATTTCCCCATTTCCCCTGTTTCATTGGAGTGGCCCTTAGTGGAGTCATACCATTAGGAAGTTGATGGAATTGAAATTCAAATCCAGGTGTCTTTCTGTAAAGCTTTCCCTGCTCAGGAAGACAAAGGACAGCTGGCAAGAAGGCACAAAGAGAGATCTATGCAAAAAGCAGAAACTTTGTTTGAAGCATGTGGCATCTGCAAAAGCAGACGCTTGCTGTTCTCTCATCCAGTACGCGGATGGTGCTATTTCTATAGAGGCAGTATGTCCCACTCTGGAAGACAAAGCCAGGGCTGCGTGTCCTGGCTCTGCTTTCACTAGCTAGCTGCACTTTCTATGCCAAATCATCTAACCTAGTGCTTGATAATATAAAATGTGGACAATAATCTTAGTAACCTTATGGGACTGATAAGAGGAGTAAATGAGAGTATGTGAGTAAGGCGTTTAGCACAACACCTGGCATGTGCTCTGAGATGAAATGTTACTACTGCCATTGCTTACAAGAGCAAAAAGAGAGCTAGGAGAGCCCTGATGGACCTAGCAATTTGAAAGGCACTGAGAGAATAAATTTGGAGGCCTCCAAATGAATTTCTTTCCTGACCTCACTGGTGGTTTGTGGTTGGAAGGTACTTCCCTAGACCATCCTGTTCTTCCTTAGAGGGATAGGGAAAGAAAGCCAAACTGGAGATAAAGGACAGGCATCTATTGAGCCCATCCTGCAGACTCAGAAGACAGTTTTTACTGGGTTGAGTGATAGCCTGGTGACGGGGAGGAGGCCGGAACAAAGCTAGCTGCACAAGCATCCAGAGGTGACTCCAGCTTGTTGAGTCCTGATGAGCTGATCACTCACCACTGGGTGCTGGCTACTAGGAGGCTTGCCCTCAGGATGATCAGACTGCTATTCTGCCCACATCACGGCTTTTTACCAAGGGAACCTCATTACATGAGGTGAAGGTGAAGATGAATGCTGGAGAAGGTGAAAAGTTCATAGCAGTTGCCAGGGGGATGACCTTAAGTGCTTGGTGGGAGTTCCCATGGAAACCAGCCTGCAGCTGCAGTGTGCACCATCCACATCCCTATTTTCCATCAATGGAGCTTCCCAAAGCGAGAGAGAATAAGAAAGGGGAGAGCACTTCTATTCCTCGACTCATTAACCACCTTCACAGGTCATCTCAAAAGCCTCTCCCTGAGGATAATTTTTTTTTTAATTTCTATTTTTTTCTTCTTTGAATTCCTTTTGTATGTCTCTCATGGCCATCATGATTCCTCCTGCCCTGATACGAGACAAGATTTAATATCCTCCTAAATGATTGCCCCCCTGACCAGCACTTGACATCCAGCTGGGGTGGCTCATGCTTCAGCAAAAAGACCCAGCTTGGAGTTTTCCATTTCTGTGAGTGAAGCCATGGAGGTCCCCTCCCCAGGAGATGGCCAGCTGCTTTGCCCATTGCCTTTCATTGTTTGTCTTCTCAAGTACCTTCGTGGTCTGCTAGAAGCGCCCACACCCTTTTTCTTGTCATTTCTTACTCAAACTCATGCCTGAATACTCCTCAACCCAAGCCCTCGACAAAACCATCAGTGTTTTCTCACTCTCTTCCCACACCTTACTTATTTCCACTACCACCCTGTTTTTTATATTTCAGAAATTCCTGGGCTGCCTTTCTCTCTTTCTAGTCACATATGGCCGCTTCTTAAGTTCCACATCCTTCCCAAGGGCTAGACAAACTCACGCTGGCCTCACATCTGAACCACACAACTTAGGCTGCTAGATTTTATGCTATTTGTTTACTTTTCTTTCTCATTGTCTGTTCTACCCCATAAAGTGTTAAGATCTTTGGGGATTGGGATCAGACCTTTTGCTTCCCAGTGATTCCCTAAATACTTAAAACAATGTTGGACACTCAGTGAGTTCTCAAAACTGCTTTAATTTATTGAAGACTTTATAGCAACTCTGTATGGAGTCACTTCAAGTGCAGTGAGTGATGTAAAGATGAAACAGACCTACCTCTATTACACAGATAAGCATTATATAAGGCAGGGTAAGCCATAAAAGAAGCAGATGCTAAATTCTACAGGGGATGACAAGAGCAGATAAAAGGGGAGTCTGTACCAGTTATGGGGAGAAAGAAATGACACCTTGGAAAAAGTAATATTTGATTAAGATTTTGAAGGAGGAGTAGGATTTGAGAAGTAGAGAATGGAAGGGAGAGAGCACCCTGGGGAACAGAGGGAGTGAGGAAAGTTTGGTTGACTTGAAAGTTTCATGAAAAGGAGTAGAAGGGTTAAGTGACTAGAAAGTTAGTTTGGATACAGGTACATCTAATACCAGAGAGGAAACTATTACTGAGAGAGCTGCGGTAGGTCACTCTTGCAGAGGAGTGACAACTCAGCAGTCAGTCTTGGGGAAAACTGATCATGGAGTTACACTGTCACCCGTTTTGAAGAAAAATTAACTGAAGTCACAAGACCGTCAGTGGGGTTGAGGAAGCTGGGAACAGGAACCTGAATAAAGAGTGTCTTAAGACCTTGGATTTTGGATGGTTCATCTATTTACTCAATTATAAATTTTAATAAGCATCTGTGGGCAGGGCCCCCAACCTACCAAATGATTTCCTGTCAAAACACCTGCCTGTGCCCTCCAACTCCCCATCAGGGGGAAAACTTACCCCATAGACCAGCTCCCCCACCATGCCATTCCAGGCCTTCGTGTCAGGATCTCGGGCTCCATATTTTCCATCACTGACGATCTCAAGACGGTAGGAGTAGCCCACATGTTTGGCAATCTCTGCTGCCAGCTCCACACAGTATCCCTCATAGCGGTCATTGCCCTCAAACTGGTTAGCATTCTTCTTGAGCATCACATAAGGATCTTCCTGGTAGAGAAAAGGTGTGACAGAGAATGTGAGTTACAGGCTCACCAGGGGACAGGGAGGACTTCGGTATGGCAGAAGAGAGCATCACAAACATTAGTGAATACTGAAGAAGGCTCTCTAGACCCTAAATCCTCTTCCTCAATTTCTTCAACCCCTACTCTATTGCAAATTTCTTGGGTGAAGGAAGCAAACTTTATTAAGATAAAAATGTTTCGGGTGGTGCCTGTGGCTCAAGGAGTAGGGTGCCAGTCCCATATGCCAGAGGTGGTGGGTTCAAACCCAGTCCCGGCCAAAAACTACAAAAAAAAAAAAAAAAAAAAAATGTTTCATCATATAGTTCATAGTTTTCCGAATTATGTTCCAGGGAGATTATGGTTATTTTTGAAGATACCTCTGGGGGTACCATAAAGGGGAAGTAATTGAGTAGCCTCCAGGTTTCTCATGATGAATCATTGAAAATCAAGCTGCTTCACTTATAGCTACTTCATGTGATGACCTTCAGATGACTTTCTTTGAAAATGGCTTCTACCGAGGGAGGATGGAACATGAAAACCAACACAATTTAGCCTTACTCTTATGTTTTATACATGGAAAAACTGGCTCACAAAAGCATAAGTGGTGTACCTACAAAGTATGAGATAGCGAAACTGAGAGGTACAGAATGAAAATCTAGAACCTCTTTTCCAGGGCTTGCCTGTATTCCACTCTCTGTTTATATTTATAACAGTTTGTCAAGAAGAATAACAAGCTTTCACCCCTGGTGGAAAATCACTGTGGTGGTCCAAGTTGAATCCCAAGTAACACTGATGAAGGACTGAGTACTCACTAGGATTGTAGTGACGATGTATGTCCTATTCTGAACGCTTGAATTATCACCCCCAGCTTGAGCATCTGTGGCTGCAGGAACAAACTTGTCATCTTCATTCCAATAACCGATCTGTTAATAAGAAGAAGGCAGAGATGTAAGGTGGGCTAAACTCTTTAGGACTGGCCTGCTCTGGGCCACCCACTCAACACTGGAGACAGAAAGACAAGGAGCTCAGCATCACACCACACAGTATTAGACGTGCCAGCTCTGAGATGCTGGTGGAGAGAAACAAGAGGCTGGATGCTTTCCAGGTGATCCTTACCTTGCCCTGGTGAAAATCCTCACCATGGTGGCTAGGCCTAGAAACTGCCCCCTCTGAGGGGTAAGGGCTTAACTGTTTACACAGCTAAACTATTTTGTGTAAAGCAAATGTGAGATGGTGGGGATTTTCTTTTTTGCAGTAGTTCCTCCTGCTGGAACCCTCTTTTCCCCCCCCATGTCTATTAACCCCTCCCTTCACTGAGCTCATTCTGAACTGTGGTTGGCATCATATGATTTAAACATTACATTTCGTTTACTTTCTGTTTAGATTAACTATAGTTTTTCCATCTAGATTCAACTTTGTTTACATGGCTGTTTTATTCTTCATTTATTTCTCTTATTTCCAAGTATAAACTATTATGATATTAAGCATATAGTAGTGCCTACAAATAATGATGGACAATGTTAATTTTTCAAATATCAATAGGTTACTTGTACTGACTTGTTTTCCAAGGTCTTCCAGGAACTAGTAAGTGAATCATTATTGCATGCAAGACTCTGAGCTAAAACTGATGGTGTTGCACAGCAGAGTTGAGAGAAATACAAAGTAGTCTAAGAGACAGGCCTTGTTCTGAGATCACCTCTGGTCTACTTGAGAAGATATGACATACACAGATACACTGCCCTAGCATTGATAGGTCTAGGGGCTCAGAGAAGCAAAAGCCATGTGCGGAATTCTAAGCAGGAAGCAGTGCAGCAAGAGGAGGGTCATGAGACACCAAAAGGCTGGCCCCAGACCTTTCAGGTTAGGGACAGTATGAGTCAAAGAGTGCAGTGTAAGCTCAGTGGGTCTTGAGAGGAAGATGAGGTTATCCCAAGAGAGCAGTTGGTTCTTGGGGTCTAGGGAGCAGGGGGCTTTGAAAGCCAGACTAGTCATAGCAAGAGGGATCATAGAAGGTATGGGGACAGCAGAATGCAACACACACACCCCCCTCTAAACTTCTATACCTATCTCTCTCTTTCTCCACATACCCACCCCTATATATATCTTATATATCTTTATCTCTGTATCTCTTTATACAATTGTGTTTTGTTTTGTGATCACACCTGCAGGTATAAAGGGGAAAGCACAGAGAACTGGAAGAGCATGTGCAGAGGCAAGAGCAGGGAACAGTCAGAACTCAGCTCAGACTCAGGCAGACCAAGGCACTGTCAGCTGAAATATCTCCTTCAACTATGTCTTTCCCATTTCCTTCAGTGGGAGATAAACAGTTCTTCCCGCAATCTTGCAGCGATTAGCAACAATAATTGCTAGCACTCCTGATGTTCTTGCTCTGTCAGAGGCGAAGTGTTCAACAGTTCTCATGCCATTTTGCCTGGCTCAGGGGAGTGTGTTAACTTGTCCAAGGTGATGCAGTTAGAAAGGGGCTGAGCCTGGCCTGGAACTCTGGCAATCTGCCTCAGATTTTGCCCACTATGCTGTTCTTGCTGAGAGGGGACTTGGCCTGGGCTGGGAATCCTTTCAGTTATCATTTGTTGAATGCTTATTACATTTCAGGGACTCTTCTAAGTGCTTTTTATTTTTTAACTCTTTTCATCCTCACAAAAAGCTATGAAGTCGTTATCATTTCCATTTTAAGTGTGAAGAAACTGAGATGTGGAGAAGGGAAGTAGCATCCCCTGGACTACATAACAGCTGTGGAGCCCAGATCTGAGCTAGGAAAGCCAACTCAGAGGCTGTGCCCTCCTGCACTCCCCTGAGCTGCCAGGCAGCCCTGGAGCACCTTGTGTACACTTCCCTTAGAGCCCTGTGCCCTAGCCATTGGCACGTCTGTCCCCTTCTGTCTACAGTGCTGTAGACTCCTCATGCTCATTCTAGGGATCTTAGCCACCACATCCTTTCCCAGAGAAACAGCTCAGAAAATGTCTGTGGAGAGAATGAATATACCCAGGCACCCGAGACCCAGCATAGGCTTGGTGGCTCCTGTTAATGCAGTTCTGGTATTGAGATCTCCCCTCAGCGCAGGCATGTGTGGGATTCTGTTAATCAGTGTGGAAAGACACATTTCTCTCTAATGACACAAGAATCAGAAGCTCAGGTTTCTAGGATGTTAGAGCTGGAAAAGGCCTTGGGGATCATTTCATCCAATTCCTTCCTTTTACACAGGTGGAAACAGAGGCTCAGAGATCAGAGATTTACTTAAGACCAAAGTGCTCCCTCACTTTGCTAGGGCAGTGCTCTAGGGAATCCTAGGGTACTTGTGGGGACCATTTCCTCCTTTCAAGGGGAGTGGGAAGTGGGAGAGTAGGGAAGCTCTGGGTTCCTGGTCCTCGCTCCCATGGTCAGCTCTGCCTTTTATCTATTTTCCATATTGAGTGGGATTCTCCTTTTATTCACAGGGAGCACTCTGACTAAAAAATATTTTAAAACTACTATCGTAATGTATCATGAGGCAAAGTTTTTGTGTTTTGTGGGTTTTTTTTGATATTTAAAACATCTTCAGAATACTTTCACATTTAACTCTTTTGATCCTTACACTGTGTGAATAGTACAAATGGTTTAGGATTATTTTCTCTGTTTAACAGACAAGAAAATTTAGGCTGAGAGAAATCAAATGATATAACAAAATAACAGGTTATATAACAGATTAGTGGCATGAACCTCAAAGGTGAGATTATTTAACAAAATCAACATGAGCTTGGGAAAATGTCTGTCCAATATGATTGCTACCCACTCCCCCACCCCGGGTATTAATGATGCTAAGGTGTTTTTGTTTCTTCCTTTTCCCCTTTCATCTGTTTTCTTCTTTCTCATGTTTCTTTCTTTTCTTCCTTCCTTTGCTCTTCCCTCTTCACAATTAGTCCACACATTTAGCTGTTTCTACTCAAAATGTAAAACCATCAGGAAGTTGTTCCCTTTGACATGCAACTAATTCCTCTAAAATCCACAGAGTATTAAGGGGTATCATTTTAAAAAGAATAAAAATAATATTCAGTAATCAAGAGAATGGTCTCCAACCTCAGGCAGATCTGGTATAAAAGCTAGACTTTCCCAATTACTAATGGTATGACCTCAAGCAAGCTACTTGACCTCTACGGGCCTCAGTTCCTGATCTGTAGGATGCAGTACCTGCCTCACCAGCTGCTATGAGGACTACACAAGTTAATGCTTCTAAAGCAATCAGCATAATGCATGGTTTATATTAAGTTGTCAAAAAGGTAAAAAAATTCTATTAATTAGGGTAATGCCTAGTTGAATGTTCACAGGTTTCTATACTACAAGATATTTCAGTTTTCAATTTGCTATTAAACATTATCAATCTCCAAAGGAAATACTGAGAAATATACAGTATTTCTCAACTTTCTTGATAACATAACCCTTCTTGGCATACAGAATATTCTCAGAAAAATGGTTCAAAAATGCAAAACACAGCTTAAAATCTCAGGTTATTTTTATGAAAGGTAGGAATAAAAAGCAAGATGAATCTGTATAGACTAGATTTATAAGGCTCAGAAAGAGGCTTTAATTTTTAAAGATAGTGGTCCTTCAAGACTAGTATCATAAAACTATTATTGAAATCTATAAAAAAAATTGTATAGCTTGGCTTATATATAGCTACTTTTATATCAAAAGCTAGTAGAATAGTTGAATGTTGTAAACAAGCTTATTTTATTCCTTATTTTTGTAGGTAAATAAAGCATAATATCACCAGGGTCAGTAAAGACTGAGAGATGCTTCGCCTCATTCTTGAGCTTCATGTAAGCCAGTAGACTGAGAAATCTGTTTCCCCAGTTTGATAAAAAGAAACTGGAAAAGATTTTTGAAGAGACGTTGCACTATGCAGGTGAGAGTAAATTTCCTCTTTTCAGGAAATAGTTGGGTTATTATACAGCACTTTGATTTTCTACTAAGGATATGCACGACCTTTGATTCTACCTGAAAGTAAATCAGAGTTAGTGGTTGGTAAAGATTGGGGGCCACCATTCAAGAAAGTATTTAAACAATTCTAACAGTGAAAGGTCTTATTCTGTGTCTGGTTATAATTTTTGATCTCCTGTTTTCCATCTACCTCTAAAGATTCTTTGAATGTGGAAAATGAGTCTAGATGGTAGATCAGATTTTTTTTTAAGTAGGTGAAGTCTTAAAAAGAGATGATCAATATTCAACAAGACCCTAAAAAACAGAATTCAGCAACACAGCAACACATCAAACAAATTATACATCATGACTAACTCGGTTTTATCCTAGGGTCTCAAGGCTGGTTCTATATACGTAAATCTATAAGTATAATTCAGCACAAAAACAAATTAAAAAACAAAGACCTTGGTGTATGCCACACCTTCTGGGGGCAAGACATGATTGCAAGAGGGACTTTACCTACCAAATGTAATCAGTGTAACCGGCTTATTGTATCCTCAATGAATCCCCAACAATAAAAAAAAATAAATAACAAAGACCATATGATTCTCTCAATTGATGCAGAAAAAGCTTTTGATAATATCCAGCATCTCTTCATGATCAGAACACTTAAGAAAATTGGTATAGACGGGACATTTCTTAAACTGTTAGAGGGTATCTACAGCAAACCCACAGCCAATATTGTATTGAATGGAGTTAAATTGAAATCATTTCCACTCAGATCAGGAACCAAACAAGGCTGACCATTGTCTCCACTGCTCTTTAACATTGTAATGGAAGTTTTAGCCATCACAATTAGGGAAGAAAAGGCGATCAAGGGTATCCATATAGGGCCAGAAGAGATTAAACTTTCGCTCTTCGCAGATGATATGATTGTATATCTGGAAAACACCAGGGATTCTACTACAAAACTCTTAGAAGTGATCAAGGAATACAGAAGTGTCTCAGGTTACAAAATCAACATTCATAAATTGGTAGCCTTTATATATACCAACAATAGTCAAGCTGAAAAAACAGTGAAGGATTCTATTCCATTCACAGTAGTGCCAAAGAAGATGAAATATTTGGGAGTTTATCTAACAAAGGATGTGAAAGATCTCTATAAAGAGAACTATGAAACTCTAAGAAAAGAAATAGCTGAAAATGTTAAGAAATGGAAAAACATACCATGCTCATGGCTGGGAAGAATCAACATTGTTAAAATGTCCATACTACCCAAAGCAATATACAATTTTAATGCAATCTCTGTTAAAGCTCCACTGTCATACTTTAAAGATCTTGAAAAATAATACTTCATTTTATATGGAATCAGAAAAAACCTCGAATAGCGAAGACATTACTCAGAAATAAAAACAAAGCAGGAGGAATCACGCTACCAGACCTCAGACTATATTATAAATCGATAGTGATCAAAACAGCATGGTACTGGCACAAAAACAGAGAAGTAGATGTCTGGAACAGAATAGAGAAACAAGAGATGAATCCAGCTACTACTGTTATTTGATCTTTGACAGTGGGGAAAAGATTCCCTATTTAACAAATGGTGCTGGGTAAACTGGTTGGCAACCTGTAGAAGACTGAAACTGGACCACACCTTTCACCATTAATTAAGATAGACTCACTGGATTAAAGATTTAAACTTAAGACATGAAACTATAAAAATATTAGAGGAGAGTGCAGAGAAAACCCTTGAAGAAATCGGTCTGGGTGAGTATTTTATGAGGAGAACCCCCTGGGGAATTGAAGCAGCTTCAAAAATACACTACTGGGACCTGATCAAACTAAAAAGCTTCTGCACAGCCAAGAACACAGTAAGTAAAGCAAGCAAACAGCCCTCAGAATGGGAGAAGATATTTGCAGATTATGTCTTCGACAAAGGTTTAATAACCAGAATCCACAGAGTACTCAAACATATACGCAAGAAAAGAACAAGTGATCCCATCTCAGGCTGGGCAAGGGACTTGAAGAGAAACTTCTCTGAAGAAGACAGGCGCATGGCCTACAGACATATGAAAAAATGCTCATCATCTTTAATTATCAGAGAAATGCAAATCAAAACTACTAAAAATATTATCTAACTCCAGTAAGATTAGCCCATATCACAAAATCCCAAGATCAGAGATGTTTGCATGGATGTGGAGTAAAGGGAATACTTCTACACTGCTGGTGGGAATGCAAATTAATACATTCCTTTGGAAAGATGTTTGGAGAACACTTAGAGATCTAAAAATAGATCTGCCATTCAATCCTATAATTCCTCTACGAGGTATATACCCAGAAGACCAAAAATCACATTATAACAAAGATACTTGTACCGAATGTTTATTGCAGCCCAATTCATAATTGCTAAGTCATGGAAAAAGCCCAAGTGCCCATCGATCCACGAATGAATTAATAAATTGTGGTATATGTACACCATGGAATATTATGCAGCCTTAAAGAAAGATGGAGACTTTACCTCTTTCATGTTTACATGGATGGAGCTGGAACATATTCTTCTTAGTAAAGTATCTCAAGAATGAAAGAAAAAGTATCTAGTGCATTCGGCCCTACTATGAAACTAATTTATGGCTTTCATATGAAGGCTATAATCCAGTTATAACCTAAGAATTTGGGGAAGGGGGAGAGGGAGGGGAGAGAGGGGGGAGGATGAGTGTTGGGAGGGTGATTGGTGGGATTAGACCTATGGTGCATCTTACAAGGGTACATGTGAAACTTAGTAAATGTAGAATATAAATGTCTTAACACAATAACTAAGAAAATGCCAGGAAGGCTATGTTAACCAGTGTGATGAAAATGTGTCAAACGATCTATAAAACCAGTGTATGGTGCCCCATGATCGCATTAATGTGCACAGCTATGATTTAATAAAAGAAAAAAAAAGAGATGATCATAGAACTGAAAATTCAATTGATCTACCTTGCATAGTCATCAAATCAAATTTATACATTGATATCCCCAGGAAGTCTCTGAAGCCACAGCCCCTTACTTCCCAAAGTAAGATCAATTATAATCAATTTTTTACACAGTAAGTTCCCTATTGTGGCAAAGACAATTAGCTGACCACCAAGCATTGTTGTTTGCCTTCCATAATGGAGCCATTCGGGGGAGAATGTGGCTCCCTAGTCAGCAACTGCATTTCCCAGCCTGGTCTACTTCTATTTGGGTCAAGTGATTGGGTCCTGGCCAATGGAACCTAGTGAAAGTGATATAAATCTCTTCCAGGCCAGCCTCCAAAAATCTCCCTCATAGTTTCCATTTTCTTTCTTTCCTATCAATTAGCTGAATATTGACATCCATTCAGATGTCAAGTAAATAGTAGAGCCTCCATAAACCTGAGTCTCAGCCAAAATCCTCAGTACTCCCAAACTGGTCACTGAATGACTAAGAAATAAACTCATTTTGCATTAAAGAGTTGAGATATCAGAGTTTATCTGTTACAGAACCGAGGGCGATCTAAACTAACACACTTAATAGATTTGAAGTTAATAAATTTATGTGTAACTTCATCAAGTTACCCTTGATACGTTATTTAATTAAATTTGCCAGAATTTTTCCCCCTTAATTCTTGGAAGATCTATGAAATATGAGTGGGAGTAGGATGCTTCTTGATTGCTCCATAATATTCAATAAATTGCCCATTCATTTAATACACAGCCATTTATCTGCATGTGTTTACTCATGCCAGTATACCCTAGGCACTGAGGATAAAATACATTATACAAAATGGTCCCTGCTTTGAGACAGCTGACATTTTAGGACATTTAGGAGGAAGAAAAGAAAAGAATAAAGACAATACATATCCAGACCAAGAGTTGGCAAACTTTATCATGAGGGGGCCAGACAGCATTTTAGGCTCGGTGGATCATACAGTCTTTGCTGCAGGCACTCACCTCTGCTCTTGTAATGCAGAAGCTGTCGTAGGTAATAAACAGATGAACATGGCTATGGTTAAAAAGAAAAACTTTATAATTTTCACATGTCACAAATCATCTTCTTTTGATTTATGTCAACCATTTAAAAATACTAATGTAATCATTAGCTCATGAGCTATACAAAAATAGCTGGTAGGCTGAATTTGGCCTGTGGGTTGAAGTTTGCCAAACTTGGTCTAGATCAATCAACCAACAAAAATATATCAGAAAAAATAAGCACTATATGGGTGGCGCCTATGGCTCAGTGAGTAGGGTGCCGGCCCCATATGCCAAGGGTGGTGGGTTCAAACCCAGCCCTGGCCAAACTGCAACAAAAAAATAGCCAGGCGTTGTGGCGGGCGCCTATAGTCCCAGCTGCTTGGGAGGCTGAGGCAAGAGAATCGCGTAAGCCCAAGAGTTAGAGGTTGCTGTGAGCCATGTGACGCCACAGCACTCTACCGAGGGCAATAAAGTGAAACTCTGTCTCTACAAAAAAAAAAATAAATAAGCACTATGAAAAAAATGGGATAATGTGACTATGCTGGGTGAAAGGAAGGTTGGGCAGTGTTGGCATCTATCCAGGTGAGTTCTGAAGGACAAGGAGAAACGCAGCAAATGCAAACAGAGTGATAGAGAATGCCACGCAAAGGCAGCAAGGGCAAATGCCCTGAGGATAGAATGGACCAGATGTGCTTCAAGAATGAAAAGGCCAGTGTAGCTGGAGTAATGAGCTAGAGAAAGAAGAGCAGGAATGTCACCGAGAGGCATCAGGGGCTCTTACGGCCAAGGCAAGGGTTAGAACAGATTTTAACAGCAACAGGTAGTCCGTAAAAGTTTTTAAGCATAGGAGCAATGTAGTCCCTTGTATGTAGTAGACCCTCTGTAAGAGACAGTACAAACACAGCACAAGAGACAGTAACAAACTGGTCAATAAACAGAGGTGGTCAACATAAGAAACCAGGCCTGCTGTGCTGATTCACACATGTGGTGCATGTTTAGTCCATGAAAATTAGGTGGCCAATGTAGGGAGCTTCTACATTTCTGTATTTGGAAATTTTTGTCATAGCTCTTGTAGTGGAATGGTAGCCTTGTAGAGTGATAGGAACATGGCAGGACTTGTGACTGGTCGGGGGGCTACTCTTTGAGGCTGGGAAGGTGGCCTGTGCTCTGAGGTTAGCAGTAGAAATGGAGAGAAGTGGTAGGAGTGAGGCTATATCTTAAAGCTGTAACATGATTCAGTATGTCTAAAATCAGGTAGCAAGGACTTAAAGAAAAACTTCTATAGGGCATAGGGAATGAGGAATCATGGATTCTTTGGGATTTTAAGAGATTACTTTTGATATCAGCAGGACTTTCTTCCCCTTTGCTATTTTTTCCTGTCCAGTCTTTCATTCTAGTTATATAAAGTGTCAGAACTGGGGGTAAAAACTTGGGCAGGCAGGGCACAGTGGTGACTTAAATCAAGTAGAAATGAAAAGTAGGTACCACAGACTAAAAATTTTTGTGGGAACACTGGTGATGGGCAAAGATGGTTAAATCAATAATACTGGTCCCCACACCAGCGGTGCATCTTACAAGGGTATATGTGAAACTTGGTAAACGGTCTGTGAAGCTAGTAAATGATGCCCCATGAATATATCAATGTACACAGCTATGATTTAATAAAAAACAAAACAAAACAAAACAAAAATACTGGTCTCATAATATAAGATACAGGACAATTGTCTCTAAACTTATCCAGGGAGCAGCCATTTATCAGAATTAGTAATTCTATCCAATTCAGAAAGAGACTCCTAAATCAGTACCCCATAGTGAAGTGGTGTCTCTGAATATAATTTCCTGAAGATTGGATTTTAGCAGAGCCAGTATGTATTTTGGTATCTGAAGATCCTAACCTTTATGATGAAAAGATACTTAGAATACACACTCTTCAGCTGGATGTCAAGTTGAGTCCAGATACCGACAGGGTATGCTGGCACCTGAGTGGACAGGAAATAGACCTGAGGACCAGCAGTGTCTCCACGGACTGGAATCAGGAAGAAACAGCTCCTTTTCATTATACACATCAGGTAAGGCCATGTAATGTTCACTGAAACCAACACAACTAGGTCATCCTTGAAAATCTGAGAAATTACTTTGCTCAGGGGCTGATTGAGTAAAAAGCCCGAAGCCACAGATATAAAGGAATTGATTTTCTGCAAGGCGGATACCCTGTAAACAAAGAATGTTTAAGCTCACATTCGAAGGAAGGATTTAGTCATTGGAAAGTAAGTTTAAAAACAGCCTCGGGATCTGAAAAATAAAGCACAACCATTTGCTTGTGGATTTGAAGGTACTCTGTTATTTCTGCTTCCTGATTTATCTATTCCATGGGTTTACATAGCTTGACTCACCCAAATGCAATGCTGACATAAAATCCCTGTGACCTATAGAAAGGATTTTAAAAGTACAAAGAAAGAAACATGGGTTGAATGTTCATTTATGGGCAGGGTCTGCATTTCTGAAACCCCTAGTCCAGGCGGTGGGGTAGCAAGTTTTGTCTTGTTTAGTTCTAACGACAATCTGTGGGGTCAAGGAGTGTTACCACCTTTCTAGAGACGATTTATGGAGGCTAAATAATTTATTCAGGGTCACATGACTAGTAAAGATGAAAGCAGAGGCTTAAATTCTAGTCTGTCTGCCTCTAAAGCCTAAGCTCTTAACCACTGTGTCAGTGCATCTCATCAAACCCCCTTCAGAGTACCACCCAGACCTCTGCAGGTTGGAGAGGCTGATTTTACAATGTGTGTATATTTCTGGGCCTCATCTCTGTTTTCCAAAAGCAGACTACTCAGGGGCTGGGACTCAGGAATCTGCATTTTTAATAAGGTGTCCAGTAATTCTTCTGTTTGCTAAAGTTTGAGAGCCACTAATTCTAAAACAGGACCTTCACTGCTAAGGAGAATTTCTTGATGAAGAGCAAGTGTGGAAGAGATCAGAAAAAAAAAAAAAAAGAAAGAAAGAAAGAAAGAAAAAAGGATCCCAGTAGTCTCTGGGTAAGGTTTAGGGACAACTCAAAGGGATGGGAACCCTGGTCTTGGGAGTAATAATTGAGAAAGCTCACAACAATAGACAATTTATCAATTGATGAAGGTCCACTGCTCCACTTGCACAATCTAATTAAGGAAGAGACAGGTAAATGGAGGCTGGGGATGGTGGATCATGCTAGTAGTCCTAGCACTCTAGGAGGCTGAGGTGGGAGGATGACTTGAGACAAGGATTTTGAGACAAGCCTGAGCAAGAGTGAGACTTTGTCTCTATAAAAAAATAAAAAATTCACTGAGTGTGGTGGAACACATCTATAGCCCCAGCTACGCCGGAAGTTGAGGCAGAAGGATCAATTAAGCCCAAGAGTTTGAGGGTGCAATGAACTATGGACACCATTGAAAAAAAAAAAAAGCATCATATGGCATTGACAACCAGAGCCAGAGGTGAGAGTAGTTAGGGGTTTCATGACTCAATATCTCTCACTCACTCATTTTAAAGACTCATCTCTCACTCACTCATTTTAAAAAAGATGCTGAAGGCCACAAAGCTGGATGATGGCAGGACTTGGGTACAAGTCTTTGGCTTCTCTTCTCCTTTGTTGCACTGCTGCTTTATCTCCAAAATATCCAGTGTACCACAAATGTGTAAAAAAGGATCTGGCTGTATTTTTAAGCCATTCCACTACTCTGGGAGTAGGGGGGGCACAGACCAACATCCATAATTGGAGTATGACACACACATAGATGTTCATACACAATGTTGAAATGCCAATTTGTTTCACCCAGGAAATAGCAATATTTTTTCCCCTGAGGGAAAAGGGCCATTCTAAAGATTCTGAGGGACAGCCCAGGTCCACAGTCAACAATGTTCTATCTAGGAACAATCTGCTTTCCTGCTCCAGGCCTTACACAGAACAGCTACAACTTCTGTATGTTCATCTGTAAGACCGGGGTGGGGTGATAGCATCAGTTCTCTCCAGAATCTGAGAGGAAGATGGCCTGGGGAGGCTGTCACATGGCTGATATCCTTTCCTGGGGCAGCAAAATTCCCCCAGCTGCCACCCTCTGCCAGCCCATCAGTCATCAGAAATGTCCCGATTGTGTCACTCTGATATACTCAGCTTTAGCAGTGGCTGCAGCAGGATGAGAAGACTCAGGGACCTGAATTCAACCATAACTCATGGTGAGGACATAGGTGGCCTACTAGGCCCCTCTGCTTTGGCTTATCCATCTGGAAAAGGAGGCATATTGCTAAAGCTGATACTCTCACAACCCCACTGAGGAACAAAAAGCTTTGAAAGGGATAAACAAGCCATCCCAATGTTTTCCAGATTTCAGTTGTGTGCCACCTCTCTGACGTTTACCATATCTGCTAATGACCACTGATCCAGGCACTATTTGCTGAATGATGATCAGGTGCTAATAAAAACATGATCTGGTCCTATTATATGGATGTGGAAATTGAGAGTTGTAAGAAATAAGTGACTTAGCAGATGTCTACACCAGCAGCAGGAATCACAAGAATAGGAGATAACAAAAATGAACTGAGTCTTGGATTAATTCTGGATGAGCATAATTCACAGCAGATTTTTGTCCTCAGAGAGTTTCTTTGTACAATCACAATGTCAAAAGTTGGCTGAAAGTTGAACAGGCTCTTAGTGGCTACATTCATAGGCAAACAGAGCACCGTTGTTTGTACCTGCTGAAAGTTAACAGAGGTAGGGGGCCTACTGGAGCTGATTACTGAAGTATAGCCAGAAGGAGATGGAAAATGGGTTCTAGAAGCCCTAAAGTTGCTCATAGTCTAGGAAAAGCAGTAGTACACGTACACGCAGCTAGTGCAACAAAGGAGAAAGCGAAGTTTCTGGAGGAGTCAAGTGTGCCGTGGGAACACCATAGGACAAGAGGTGGCTTCTGTTGGGTGAGACGGTCTTGATGAAAGACAAGACATTTAAATTTTGTCTTTGTGGTAGGCAAAATATTGCCCCTCTGAAGATGCCCATGCCTTAGTTCCCAGAACCTGTGAATACATTATCTTATATGTCAAAAGGGAAATTATGGATATGATTAAGGTTATGTATAGCCTGGATGGGGAAATTATCTTGGATTCTTTGGGTGGGCCCAATCTAATTATATGAGTCCTTAAAAGCAGAGAATCTCTCCTAGCTATGGTCAAAGAGAAGGTGTGACGAGGAAAGAAGGGTCAGGGAAGGATGATGCTGCTGGTTTTGAAGATGAAGGAAGGGTGACATGGCCCAAGGAATATGGGTAACCTCTAGAATGAGCAAAAGGCAAAGAAGATTCTCTCCTGGAGCCTTTATAAAGAAAGAGAACCCTGCCAGCATCTTATTTTTAGCCTAACCAGACTCCAAGTCAGACCTCTAATCTTCAGAAGTGTAAGATGATAAATTCATATTGTTTTAAGCCAGTTTGTGGTAATTTGTTACAGAGCAATAGGAAACAGCTTTGAGGAACAGGATGAGTTGATGAACAGGATGAGATGGACTGTGAAGTACAAAGTGGATTCTAGACAAGACAGCAGGGAAGATGGGTTTAAAAGAGTTGAGGAAATAGAGTATATGTAGGGAACTTTCTACAATGATGGAAATTTTCTACCTTTTTGATCTTTAATGTGATAGCAATTAGCCACATGTGGCTATTGAGCACTTGACATGTGGCTAGTGTAACTGAGAAGCTCACTGTTCAATTTTAATTAATTTAAAATTAATTTTACATGGCCACACGTGTCTAGTGGCACATGTATTTGATAACACAGGCATAGAAAACATTAAGTCAGAGATATTAAGACCCAACTTTCAATGTGTCACCCCTAGCACTTTAGAACTTTTCATACCAGTCATTCAATCTATTCAATGATTCTATGAGGTCAGAAGGATTATGGTGACCCCATTTACCAGATGAGAGAATTAAGACACAGAGAACTTGAATAACTTATTCAGGATCCCACACTGGTAAGTGATGAAGTCAGGATTCAGTTTTTAGGATTCCAGGGCAGTATTTGGATATATAGCACTCTGCCAGCTCTATACTATGCCATGCAGTGCCTCTTGTCACCATGCTATCCACAGCAGGAATTAGAAATGTGAATGAAAGCCATGGGCAGAGAACTAGAGGTTGCCATGAGAGGCCAGAAAAGGTTTTCCTGGAGAATAACATTTCCTTTGAGTACTGAAGGCTGAAGAGGGATAGGCTAGGCAAAAGAAGGGAGTAAGGTAGAGGAAATGCCAGGCAGAGGGAAAATTTGAGAAGGCTCAGTAGTAAGTAAGAACATGGGGTATTCAATGAAGTGAAAGACACTCAGGGTGACTGAAGTTGAAAGAGGAAGGAAATGTGTGTTAAAGGTTAAAGTTGAAGAAACTGACAGAGGCCAGAGCACATAGGCTGTAGTAGAATTCTGAATGTTATTCCGAGGATTTGAATGGTGTTCCAAGGATGTGAATGTTACTAAAAAAATTAATATACATATATATGTATATATAAACTTTTAACAAATCTTACATTTGTGTAGATAATAGAGTGCATGTGACTAAGTTTAGATTAACAGAATATGGTTAATTTCATCAATAATCATTATTCCCAATTCAGAATCTCTCAGGAATGGCAGTGGATTTTTGAAAGTATCAATTACTTTGTATTTTTAAAATGCTTTCCTAAACTTAGGGTTTTCACAAATGTAGAGATGTCTATGTCCATTTTGAAGATGAGTGAATGGATTCTCAGAGAAGGAGCATGATTTGCCAAAATGGTTAGTGGCAAAGTCAAGTCAGCTGAGAATCTGTATTGCCTGATTCTCTTCAAAGATCCTTTCCAGGAAAGGTGGACTCATAGGTCCCTCAGCTCTGGCCAGAATCCCTGCTCAGGCCTCTCTCTTCTCCCTATGGAATGGAAGAAAAAATGGCCCTTACCTTCCTGATGCCATCATGTTTCATTTCAATCACATGGAGGGTGTAGTTGGTCCGGCGTCCTTTCTCATTAAACTGCACATTTCCTGTCAGACCTTCAAACCGCACCTGGAGAACAAAGCCAAGTGTGAGACAATGAACCCAGAAGATACACTTTGAGTTTGTTTTGTTTTTTCTGCTGAAGTATTAAATTAATAGAAATCCAGAACCCAAGAATGTTCCTTGGGACAAGGTCTTGATGCAGCCTAAATGCTAAATCTCTCTACTCCCTTGCCCACGGTATGCACCAGCACCAGCTCACAGATCTCTTTTCCCATGAACTGGGATTCATCCTGAAAATTATTTCTATCCTTTACTTTAGGCAAAAACAGTAGAACCTCGGTAAGTTGACTACCCAAGTGACTATAATAAACTGGTCAACATATGGAGATGGTCAATAAAAGGAACTTCCCTTGAGTACATGTGGTATATGTCTAGTCTATGAAAATTAGGTCAACTTAAGGAGGTGCTTAATATATGGAGGTTGTCGTCTATTGAGGTTTTACTGTACTTAAAATGGGTCAGAGTGCAACTAATGTGAAATCTTTGTGCCATCTCTAATAAAACATCCCACCACATCACTGCCATGACCATCCCCTTCCTCAGACATACATTTGAAGATAAAGCAAATGAGGGGGCCTGCAAAGTAAAGGAATTGGTGTGCCATCACTAGCAAGTCAGAAGACCCAGGGCTAGTGGCCTTATGATGCCTTGGACTGTGCTTGAAAATGGATTCTTAAATCCTTTTCGAGTCCAAGGAATAAAATACTTGGGAATATAAAGACTTAGATTTGACCACAAATTTCCCTTAACTGCCGAGAGACCTTGGGTGTTTTACCTCCTGAAGCCTCCAGTTTCCAAAATTCCTGCCCTCTCTACCTTGAATGACAATAGCTTATGTGAAAGTGGTGTGAAAACTTGAAGCATCAGAGGACAAACCCATTACATTCAGGCCAGAGCATTCAAGATTTTAAAGATGTCTCAGTTGATTAAAATAAAATTTGCATTGGAATCCCAAAATATGCTGCAAGAGATTTCTTTTTCACACATGAGCCAAATCAAACATCCATAGCCTCATATCTTCAAGTTTATAATATTCAAAGCCAGAGATCAACATGAGGATCCAAGACTGTTAGGGCAAAGTCTGCTGCTCCATAGGTGACAAGTAAATGCCAAGCAAGTCCACTCTCAAATTGAGAACATGTCTAGCTATGCATCACCAGCTCGGGCACAAGAAACCACATCTCTGATGGTGACCTGCCATGTGTCCTCAGCAACCTCTTGCCTAACGCCAACAAGGTGGGTCTCCACCAACTTGTCAGCAATGCAAATCCAAGACTGAATCAGCATTCTTTATTTTAACCCCCTTCAAATAGTTTAAAAGGAAGTATTGTAGAATTTTCTCTTTTTTCTGACAGTAGCTAGCTCCTCTGTCTTTCACAGGTATAAGAATAGCTGGGGAGTATGTGTATTTGAGAGTGAAAAAGAGAGAATATGTGTGTGTGTGTGTGTATGCATGTGTGTGTCTGTTCAGAGGCTGACCCTCTTGTCACCTTCTGGTTTGAAGTCTCAGTGGGGAGGCCATGACAGACTTAGAGCACAGAGTAAATTATACAACAAGCTCTTCACTTTCTTAGATGAAATCTGGAGAAATCTCCAGCTCTGGAAACGTCTGGGCTATCTTTGCTTTTCAGAAAGAAAACAAAGCACAGATCCTGTGATGAAGGATAAAAGGAGGGAGTAATTTCCTTCTATCAGCAACTTCACCATCTTTTCCTCTAACCTGTCTTTGCTTTCCTATTGGTTCACGTTCAAGATCGGGCTGTTAGGTTGCTGGGTGCCAGCTAAATAACTCATTTGGAAAAACAGACTGGGATGGCTGTGGGTAGATGACTCTGGATGGTAGATTGATTTGCTCAAACAGAAAAAAGTGTCATTGATGATCCAAATGGGTGTCTGGCCCTAGTCTCAAGTATCATACTAATTATCAATACAGCATATTAGTATGGCTGATTGCATAATTTCTCTGTGACTCAGTTTCCTCATTATTTTAATGGAAGCAATTAAAGTTAATTATGTCTGAAGGTTGTTTTAAGGATTAAATGAGGTATTTTATGAACAATGCTTGGCCCATGGTGAGTATTCAACAGGTGCCAGATGCTCTTATTATTGTTACTAATAGTGACACTAATACTACCACCACTTTCCATATGTTTTGTGTTTGTGAAGCACTTGCCCACATGATTTCATCTATAGTCATGGGAACCCCCTGAGGTAAGCCATTTAGAGATTATGATCTTCATTTACGTGATAAAAGTAAAAAAATCTGGGAGGTAAAGAAGTCTACTCAAGAATTACTACTAACAAGAGGCAGAGAAAGGTCTCAGACGCAGAGCTTCTGATATCTTCTCATGTCTTCACAGGTCATCAGCTCAGGCACAACAAACCATATTCTCTAATGGTGACCTACCCTGTGTCCTCAGCAACCTCTTGCCTAACGCCAATGAGGGGTGTCCACCAATACAGTGGTCTCTCAAACACGGGTCCTATGACTCTGCTAGGCTTCAGATGGGCAACACGAAAATGCACACCAATGTTGTCTTCTGCCTGCTTTCTTCTATTCCTGCTGGGTATTTCCAACATCATACTCTTATTCCTAACCATGTGGCCATGGGCTTGTCACTACATTTATCTGGTTTTTAGTTTTCTCCTCAAAGAACCGAAGCTCTTAGCACATTGCTGGGACAGAAGTGTACAATGTGTGGTTTAGATTATTTAGATGAGGGTGAGGATGATGATGATGATGACCATTACTGCACTGTATAAAGTGGGTAGAAGGTATGGAAAATAAGAAGGTCTCAAATTGAGGTCTTGGGTCTGACACATTCCTTTTTTAGAACGGGGGACTCTTTTAGCAGAAAGGAGGATTTCATCATTGTTACTTTTACATGCCTTTTGCAGTTTCTAATAAGGCCAAGGGTCCAACCTGAAAAGTTCTAGTGACCTGAGGGCTCCTTGTAGTTTTACAGTGATTTCATAAAAGGTTGCTTATGTGATGTTCGCAGAAACCTAGTGAGTAGCTACAGTGGAGGTTTTTGGCCCATTTTACAGGTAAGATTACTGAGACTCAGAACTCATGTCACCTGACTCCAAGATTCACAGTAATTCTCTGAGAGGCCAGTTTTATATACACTGTGATAAATCAAAGTATCAGAGAATGAGAAAGTAGACATCCCAGAACCACCACCCATGATGGCAAGGAGAGGTCAAGAGAATAGCTCAGCCCCAGACCACTTATCATGGGGAGTCAAGACTCTGAGTCAGAGCAAGAAGCTTCTCAGAAACATGTTGAAAGTGCTATCCCCATCCATCAGGTCTGACTTCTGGGCAGATATCCTCCCTCCCCACTCTGCAGGGGACTGAGGTCAGATTGATGGAGCCTGGGCGTTTCTCCTTGTTCCTGCTCCCGGAACTCCTATCACTATCCTGGAGCCCAACTCCCTCCATAAAAGATGGAGGATTAAACCTTGGATTTCCTGTAAATGGTACTGGGTTACTGCTCAGCGTCTGCCACCAGTGGGAGGCCAAAGCATACCTTTTCTTTCCCACCTAGTGCCAGGAGTGCTGGTTAATGTCTTAGCCATCTTAATGACAACATTCAGTGACACTTATCTTCAGGGATGGTAAGAAAGACTTTATTCAGGATCATAGCTACAGTATAGGGACCACTGCAATGGGGTCTTATAATGGGGGAGAGAGGTTGGGCTCAACTCTGAATACAGCTTAGGCAAGTGGGAATTTAATAACCTGGGACAGGATGGGGGTCAGTGAATGGAAAATTACTACGAGGAGACATCAGGGATAATAGGGCAGGGAGATCAGACATCACCTGGGGGATGAACAACCTAATCGTGGGGGTTTTGCTAAAACGACTTAGCAGGATTCTTTGTTAAAATTTGATTTTATAAGAAATGCACCGATGGGCCTCAATGGAAGTTTGGGAGCCTGAGTAAAGTTTGGCTGAGGAAAGAATCTTTGTTTGTTGCCAGTACTGACTCTTCTCCTCCCTCACTGGAACCTGAAAAGTAGCTATGGGGGAGACAGACAAGACACTCTGGACCCAGAGCTTCTACAGGGTGTCCCAAAAGTCACCCATAAAGATGCCATGCATAGGGAAAATAGGAAATTGCAGCTAAATGTATCTTTATTTACAAAATATTCATTATAAAATTTTCAAAGAGGTGGGCAACACATAGAGAATACTTTGTAAACATTTTTCCCTGTATGACACCTTCACAGTCCCCTCCTGTGGGTCCTTCTCTTGGATGCTACTTGTGAGGCCTGTGGGCTGCGTTCCAGCTGCACCACATCTTAGTTATTGAAGTCAGGGCAAATATGAGGACCCCTCTGAGCTTTCACTTTTCCATTTGAACAATGGAATGAATAATCTTGGTTTCTCTCATGCAGTTTCCCTGAAGTTCATAGAAGAATATACAATATGCTTTCTGATAATTTTGACTCTTATAATAAGCCAGTGGGAAAGGTGATGCTAAAAGGATTCTGTCTATTTAGAAGATGAGGAAATCAGGCTAGAAAAGTTGGGCAATTAGCTTAAGATCCCCTAAATAGTGCTTGGTGGAGCCTCGGTTAAAACCTGGCTCTTCTCATCCTAACTCTTTCCAGGCTGGCAGGATGCTCACCTTATACCTTTCCTCTGATCTCCTGCTGAGCCTCATTGGCGTCCCCACCCAGAACCTCCAAAACCTGATTTACTCCTTATTCAAGTTTTCCCTTCCTTTAAGGTGTATGTGGCCATCCACCTCAGTTTGCTTAGGCTACTCCAGTCTATATCTCTCGCTATCAAAAGGCCCCATCACACTCTTACAGGAGGCGTTGTTCACATCCGGGCTGCTCAGTGATGGCATTCTGCTCTGACCAGCACCACAGCCCTTCATCTGCACCTTCCTAGCTATTATTTCTCCTAGGCTTGTCTTGCCTTTGGAATTGGATTGTGATATTTCTCATAGGCTTGTCTTGCCTTTGGAATTGGATTGTGAGTCCTGAAAGGCAGGGACTGTGTCTCAGCACTCTAATGGCTCAGCCCTCTGCAGACTCTGTCTAGCAAAGCTGGGTATATCTTCACTTCCATGTACTTAACTGTTGTTGGCTCGCAGACTATAAAAACAGACTAAGAGAGATGGTCACTATTCAGGGCTCATATTCTAAATATGAGTTCCTGGGATGAGCTTCTATGACCAGCTCTGTTTCCACCCTCCCTGGTCATGCAAAAATATGTATAAGTACATGTGTGCATATTTCTGAGAAAAAGAGTAAACAGATTTTGTTGTTGTTATTAAGTCATCCTCAAATGCCTTTAACCTTCTAAATGTTAAGAACCTGACTTGGGGATTTGGGTCTTCTCTGCCAGCCAGAGGCAACATATGGGTACCCTAATCCCACCTCCTTCCTGGAGTGCCCAGGGCTTCTAAGATGTGGGTACATTAATATTCTGAACAGCTCCCTAGATGGCAGGCAGGCTGATTATTTTCATTCTGCTAGGAAAATCACAGCTGGGTTGGAGGATATTGCCCAAGGCCATGTGTTGCTGGGGGCTGAGCCATAGCTCCTGAGTCTTGGCTGTCAGGCTGGGCCTTTGGAGCTTCAGAGCAGTTAAGCACAGAAAGAGAGGTGTCAACTAAAGGTGGGTTGGAGTTCACTAGCTAGCTGTACAATCTTGGGATGTTTTATAACCTATCTGAAGCTCAGTTTCTCCATTTGCAAAATATACTTAATAAAACTGGCTACCTCTGGGCATCATAGAGGACTCAACGAGATAGTGCATATGAACAGCCTGGTACATAGTAAGCCCTTATGGCATCAAACCTATTACTGCCATGTTAGAATTTAACTCCCCAGACTGCTGGCCCTCCAGGAAGGCTATGCTGGGCCTCTGGGGCTAACTCACAGACATCCCGGCTCTAACACAAACTGACCCACAGGTTTCCTTCCACTGTGCCATCCAGAGGCCAGTGGTCAGGAGAGCAGAGAGATCTGAGCTTCTGAGCCCTCAGTTCCAAGCACTGGTTACCATCATGATCTACCCAGCCTTTGGTGGTCTAGAAGGGGGAATGGCTGGACAGTGGCCATGACTATGCGGAGGAAGGCCCCAGTGGTCACCGCTCACAATGCCCCTAAGCCATAGGACAGGTTTGGCTTAGGCAGGAGGAGGAGCCCTGAATTGGTGTGTGGTGTAGCCTCCACTGCTAAGCGGCTGTGTGACCCTGGGTGAGTCACTACCCACTCTAGATCTGCTGTCTCAGTTACAAAGTGAGGGGGAATGTAAGTCAGTAATCTCTCAGGTCTCTTTTAGCAATAAACTCTTTTGATTCTAGGTGCTTTTTGAAGATTTGAAAAAGAATAAGTTTGAATCTCTGATCTTAGGGTCAAAATGTTCTGGCTTTTTTGTTATTTGTTTTGATTTTGTAGTATAGTTTTTCTTTATTTTGTTTTCTCCATAGACACTGGAGGGAGTTTCTTCTCTTATCCAGAGCACACAGTAGGGCCTCAGGAAGCAGTTAATTAAAAGAAGGAGTGCACGCGTGCACATGCATCTTGGCTCTAAGACAAAAGAAAAGAGGTCAATATTCTTCTGACTAAAGCAACTGCTCAAACCTTATGAGGGCAGAAGTAGAAAAATAGGTATATATTATAATCAGAAGGATGTGGGTCATACCATAAGAAAATAAAATTGAGACTGGAAATTCTTAGAGCCAGTTGAGACTTGGCTCCTCATTTTCAATGATAAGGAAAGGTAAGTCTGCAGGAGAGCTAAATGAATATGTCAAGATTACCCAGAGAGCCAGGTGCCCAGCTAGGCATGGAGCCCAGCTCTCCTGCCTGCTGGCTCAGAGTCCTTCCACTCTGCCTCACCTCCCAGGCTTCATCACTGCTGTAGTGGTGTCAGAATACCCTTTCAGGGACTCCATTAAGATGGGAGAGGCAAGGGAGTGGGAAGGTTGTGAAGGCAAGGGTCAGTCCCTGGGACCTTCGGAAACCATCTCACATTGCAAACAGAATCTGTCTCGACTGTGAAGCTTGGAATTGCATTTTCAATAAGCTGAGGGGGAGGCACTGCCCCTTTGGCAATCATTCTGGAAGCTGCCTCGTGTCTGCTCTTGCTGTCTGGTGACTTGGGGGGCACCTTGTGCAGGGACCCAGGGAGGCAGAAATGGCTGGGAAGGTCCTCCTTTGCACAGTCCTCCCACAGTTAGCAGGGCTCTTGTTAAGCTTCATTCCAAAGGATGGAACTCCTCATTCTCCTCTATGACAAGGCGCTTCATCAGGGCTGAGGAACAGCTGGTGAGGTTCCTTTCTCGTCTCTTTCTCCAGGTTGTGAAAACTGCTAGCATTATGCACATGTGGAAATGGAAATAGTTGTACATTTTGCTCTACATTTATCCCTCATTCAGAAAAATGCCTTTTCCCCCTCAGGATCTGCAATTTATCTTCTGCTGAATGTAGTCTTAAAAGTCTTACCTGGGCAACACCACTGGTTGGGAAGTGGGGTTCTAAGGGGCACTGCTGTCTCACCACTGTGCCTGATGCCCTGTCTTCCTTGTGCAGTAAGCAATGCCATCCTTTTCCAGGGCCTTTGGAAAGACATCCTCTCTATCAGGAGGCATCAGAGGCATAATATGGTGCTATTTGTTAGGACCATGGCTTGGACTTGAGGTCCTTCTAGAGATTTCTAGGACCTCCAAGAATGAAAAAGCTGAGGCATGTTGGCAGGATCCTCTAACCCAGGGATGTTAAATATACAACCATATGTACCACTGTCTCATCCTGCTTCCACAGCAGACACATCACTGATGGAATATTTATACTTCCCCCTCTACCTGGATTCAGCCTCCGAATCCATTGCACAGCCAGTTGATTGGAATGGGCACAGATATTTTCTATCTTTGTTTTTCAGCTGTTCTTAAGTGCCAATAAAGTTGATGCCTACAAGGCTGAGAAGCAAGAAGGTAGCATCAGAAGTACTAAGAAATATTTTCTGGGTCTCCCCACACAGTAGGTCCTCACAGAATGTGTGCAGAGAGCAAGGGTAATAGAGAAATCCAGAAAATCATGGCAAGAGGGGCGTGTCTCCAGGACACTGCTCACCTGGCTCAGTTTCATCCCATTCCAGTTTCAAGTCCCCTTTCTAAACACACAGTATCACTAGCTTTCCTTTTTCAGTCTAATTGCTAAGCAGAAAACACAGCTTTTACACTATAAGAAATGATTATTCCATATTATTTGCTTTAAAAATTTTTTTTTATGTGTGTGCTGAGAGACACAAATGCAATGCAGTCATTGTTCCAAACTTCAGGTGTGCTCTTCCTTAAAAAAAAAAAAAAAGTAGTTGTGTCTTGCCCAAGACTGAGGCTCCCGTGAGATGGGGCAACCATTGCCAGCCTTACCTGCTGCAGAGCTCTCTGGATGTCAATCCCCTGGCCCCAGGGCACAGCTGGGTTCGCCAGACAGTCCCCAGCATTTCCTCGCCGGGAGATATCAATCCTCTGCCTGCGCAGGCTCTGGAAAGCCTCAGCCATCACCTTCACCCCATCATATGTAAGCGCAGAAGTGTACTAGTGGGAGGAATGGAGACAGTTAACTACCAGAGAGAACTGGTGGGGAGGTAGGCATGGGGCTCTGTTTAGGAATGTGTTTTCTGGTACAGGAGGCCAGATGCAGGCTATAAGTGGGGAGACTGTGGTGATCCAGGGAGGGATTGCCTGCACTTTCAGGTGATGTCATGATTTATTCAGGAGCTGCTGTTCCACCACACTGGCCAATGTTGCCCTCTTGAATTGTGAGTTCAACATCACTGGCTATGACTTTTGAAGAAAAGCCAAAATTCTAGATTTTTGCATGCAATCTTGCAATTTTTAAAATGGTGGTTCATTTGGGGAAAGAAATGTATAGTCTAAATGTAACACATCTGCAGGCCAGAGACAGTCCATGGAAAACCAGATATGGTCATTCCTTGGAAGCCATGGGACTTGTTTAGTCTATCATCCCTTGTGACAATAAGAGAAAAAGTAATAATCCAAAAAGGGTGACCCCTAATTTCTGCATGTGGCTCAACTAAGAGAAAAGTTTCCCCTGGTGCTTACTCATGACAACTATCAATTCTTTTGCCTCCTGACAAAAGGGGGGCTAGGATGTGGGTGAAACAAAACCAGGATAACAGTCGAGGAGAATATTTCCTAGTTTTGAGACGCACACCAGATTTCTTCACTAACTTGTTCCTAATTCCTATAATGTTGTCTAGTTCACAATTCAGAGTTGAAGAATTAATGTGTAAGTCTTTTTCTAGTTTTTAACTTTAATTCTATCACTTCTTTTTTAAAAATGATATTACATTCATATTATTTTTTTAATCTGCTCAAGTATTTTGAAAAATTTGTGGAGTATTCACATATTAATTAACTCCTATGTGGTTTGCTCATTGTTTTAAAGCATATCTTGGGATTTTGTTTATTTAAACTCACATCAAAACAAGTCCTCATCCTTGAAGAGTTAAATAGTTTAAACAATAGCACAATGAGAAGTATCTTAGTTAAATGGTCCACCACTTACAAAAATAAATTGAGCGTGTGGCAAGGCAAAGTCTGGCAAAGATTCACTGTTTGCCCCAGGTAAATAAACGTAGCCTCAGAATCCTTCTCAACACAATCTTCCACACAGCCACTACCAATCTATTTGATTTTTTATGAGGGAAAAAAATTACTTTCTATCCTTATTCTAAACCATTCTCGATTTTGGTTGCAGGATTTAGAGCTGCATTGATGGTAAGCGAGAGGCAGATAGTCTGCGCATACTTGAGGTCTGACCCTTCCAGGTTCTCTTAATTTTCAGCTGGGCAAATAGCTGACCAGCAGAAGGGCCACCTCACTACACAACTCAAGGAGGTTTCAGCCACAAAGCAATAAGCATCCCTCCGAGCTGTGCTACACGGTGGCTCTGCCCAGAGGAGAACCGCCACTTACCAGCCTCAGGGGTTAATTTTCTGAGATATGGTCAATGCAACTGAGAAGAAGATTGTGTGGCTTCTTTTCCTTTCTGCTGGGCAAATGCTGAGCAAATGGCTATGATTTAAGCAACTATCCTGGACTCCAATGTAGCAGCCCTATGCCGAGGACAGCAAAGCAAGACAGTAAGAGAATCCTGGGCATTTGATGATTGTGGAGCCATTGCACACTTCCCGGACTGCTGACTCTTAAACTTTGTTTACATCAGGGAAAAACTAAGTGTCTAACTTGTTCAACCTATTGTCATTTTGGGTTGTCTGACCTTTGCACCTCACATCCTTCTATCTTTATAAATACATCTCCCTTAGTGTGTTGCTTTTAGAAAACCCATTCCTTTCCAAAGACTAACACAATCTGGAAATCTGGGGGAGAGGCCGGTCCTTTGCTGCCGGCTGCTCTTGTGCTGACCTTGGGTCTCTTCCAGTCCACCCGGGTGTGGTCTCGAGCATCGCTGTTCTTCCATTGCTGCATGATCTTGGCTGGGATGGTGTCGGTGTAGTTCACCAACTGGAAACCTGTCACATTGGCCCCACTCTCCTTGAATTTGTTCAAGTCAATGTCCATGAAGCCCTGAGGAGGAGAAAGGAGGGAGAAGTCAGAACATGCTGCCAGGTTAAATCATCTTCTTGTGCTGCAGAATCACAGCATTTCCCATCCTGTTCTGTGGAGCTGACTCAAAGCAATGGCTGTGTCTCCCTCCCTTCCGAACCTGTTACCACTTAGTACACAAGTTAGCACAATGGTGAAATGGACTTGATCAGGAGCTGGCATGCCAGGGTTGAAGTGCTGGCTCTGCCACTTGAAAGCTACTAGTTATACTACCATGGACTAGGTTACCTGACAGTATTCTTATCTGAATAATGGAGTTCAGGAGGTTGGGCAGAAGATGTACTATGGTGGCAAATGTCAAGTGTGTGGTGCAGAGTGAGTGATCAGTATGTGGCACCTAAAATTATTATGGTGCTCCAGATATATGGGACAAATTCCCTTCCTCCGCTTTTTTAGGAGAAGAGGAGTCTGAAGTTCATTGGGGTGAGCTCCTATGAGTTCCACAAGGCCACAGAGGTGGAAGAGACTGGGTTCTGATCTGGGTCTTCATCCACTCCACCCCCCGTGTGTTTTCCTGTATAACAGACCAGCTCTTTGTCACTGAAGAGGCCTAACCAACTCTACATCCATGAGCATTCTTAATCAGAACCAGACTTTCCAGCTCATTTGGTGAAGTTCACTCAAACTCAAGAAGCCTTCAACCTGAGAAGGAAATCTTGTGTTTGTACATAATATTCAAGAGTAGACAGTACTTTCATACCAATGGCCCCTTTTCACTTTATTGCTTTACTATGTATAAGGTAAAATTTAAATGTCTGCTCGGCAGATAAAGAAACTGAAACACAGTGAGAAACTGACTTGCATAAAGTCTTTCATTCAGTGAGTTAGCAGCTGAGAGAGGACAGAACTAAGGCAATTTGTTCACTCAATTGCTCACTCATGCACTTGCTCATTAGTTATTCAACAGACATTTTTGAAAAGCTATAGCATGCTATTCTAAGAGCAAATAAAACAAATTCCTTCTCTCATGGAGCTTATATTCTATGGGAAAAACAAGCAATAAACAAGCAAGTAAATATGCAGCATAGAAAAGTTCAATCTAGTTCAGTAAACTGGTGGTAGCAATGGGTCCTATGAAGACAGACAAAGCTGAATAAATGAGTGGGGGTCAGGGGAGCAATGTCACGCTTTGAAGGGAATGATCAGGATGAGCCTCCTCGAGGAGGTGGTGTCAGCACAAGGATCGGAGGAAAGCCAAGCTTGCGACTGAGCTTTGGGGATATTTGGGGAAGAGCATTCTGAGCAAAGCCCCAGAGATGGGAGGATGTTGAAGGGGCAATAAGGAGGCTGGTGTCACTGCAGCACCATGTGTGACTGGAGATAGGGTGGGAAGGGAGGTCAGAGTGACCACCTCAGACTAGGGAGAGCTTTGTGTTAAGGTGAGGGTCTTTTTATTTTATTTTTTTGTATAATTGGAGGTCTGCTGCAGGTAATGGAGCATAAAGCCAATGCTCTTTCAGTTACACGGCTCGGGGAAACTGTTGAATCCTAATGAGTGAAATGGGAGATTAGTATGATGGAGGCGGGGACAGCTGCTCACTGGCAGACAAAAGAACTAAGCGCTGGTCCCAGCTCCATCTTTGGGTCTTACAGCCCTGCCTGCATCTCTGAATTTCTCATGGCCTTCGTCCAGTTTTCTTATGTGAAAGAATAGACTTCATGATTTGGAGATACCTCTCTCCCCACCCATGTCTCTACAGGTCTGTGATTCTTTATTGTTTTTATTTTTTACCTCATTTTTTAAAATTTAATTAAAATCATAGCTGTATACATGTATAGGGTACAACGTGATGGTTTGATATATAATGTGGAATGCTTAAATCAAACTGATTAACATATCCATCACTCACTTATTTTTTGTTGTAAGACATTTAAAATTTACTCTTAGTTATTTTGAAATATATCCTTGCATTGTGCCTATTAGGTGAGATCCCATCAAATGCCCTCCCTCCTCCCAGCAATCACTCTCCAACCTTACCTCCCCTCTCCCTTCTCACCCCTCCCTCTGGCTAGACTATATGTTTATCATTTATGTTTTATCATTTCTATAAGTGTGTATTTATGTATTGGTTTCATAATAGTATTGAGCACACTGGATACCTTTTTTCATTCTTGAGATACTTCACTAAGGAGAATGTGTTCTGACTCCATCCAGGTAAACATAAAAGATACACTCTGTCTTTTTATGTCTGAACAGTATTCCATGATATACATATACCAAAATTTGTTAATCTATTAAGGGGTTGATGGGCATTTGGGTTGCTTCCACAACTTGGTAATTATGAATTGGGCTGCAATAAACATTCTAGTGCAAATGTGTTTGTGGTAAAATGATTTTTGTTCTTCTGGGTAGATACCTAATAATGGGATTGCAGGATAAAAGATTAGGAGCACTCAAAGTCTTTGTCCTTGCTATTGTCTCTGCCTGGTAATGATTATTTTTCTGGCTGGCTCCTTCCATCTTTGAGATCTCAGCTAGAATGACATCTCTTCAAAGAGGGCTTACTTATCTAAAGATCCAATTTTTGCTCTGTGGTAGACACTGTCAGCATCATGTTCATTTCCATTCTCCTTTATACACTGGTATTCTACTTGATATACTAACTGCAAACACTTGCTGCTCCACCTACCTGCAAGGTAAGCCAGTCATGTTGGGGAGTTAATGCACCTAGAAGCAGCTCTTAACCAAAAACAGATGGGGAGTTAGGAGATAAAAGCCTCAGAATCCTCCTTCCTGGGTGGCACAACCCCACAAGTTCTGCACTAACATCTAGAGAGGGACTGTGCTCCTGCAGTTGCCGGCAGTGTGTCTTGATGATGCACCTTTATAGGCTGCCCTCCCTGCCCTGATTTCCTGTTGGTGTTTCCCAGGGATTGCACCCAAAGAAACCACTTGTATTTGAATCCTTGTCTTAGGAATTGCTTTTGGAAGAACACCCCAGGCAATCACCTCTATCTCAGCGCCCTGCTAGGTTTCTCCAGAGCGCTTCTCACCGTTTGAGACTCTCTTGTTTACTCTGTGTTTCCTGGTCTTTCCTTCTCTCATTAGAATGTCAGCTTTATGAGAGAAGGCCCTTTTCTGTCTTGGTTGCTGATGTGTCCTAGAATCTGCACCTAGAACAATGCCTGCCATAGAATGGGTACATAATATATATTTGTTTAATGAAAAAATTAAAACCAGAGACCTTCCTCAAGCAAGAATGCCAGTTAGTCAGGGGTCATATGACCAGCAAGCAGCAAACACCAGTGGATGAATTTTGTAAAAAAGAGAAACTCAGTTTGGAAAGACCTCTGAGATTAACTTGTTCTGTAGCCACAGTTTACAGAATTTCTCAGAGGTAAGCGATTTGCACAACAGTACTAGCCAGCTGTCAGTAAAGGGGAAGTCAGAATTAGGTTCCCCTACCCAATACGCATTCCAAGATGTTACACTAAGTGCACAGCCACCCCAGGACTGGTTAAAAGCTAGTACTCAGTGCAGAGATTTTCCATTGTTTTTTAGAGACCTTAAAAAGAACAACTTGATCATAAAATAACTACTGAGAGAATAAAATGGAAATCATCTCCTGCAGTCACATTCTGTCACTTGAAAATCTATAGCAAAGGTTATCTACCCAAAAGAAAAAAAATTTTACCACAAGGACATCTGCATTAGAAAGTTTATTTCAGCTCAATTCATAATCAGCAAGACATGGAAGCAACCCAAATCCCCATCAACTCATGAATGGTTTAACAAATTATGGCACAGGTATACCATGAAGTACTATTCACCCATAATAAAGATAAAGAATTTACATGTTTTATATTTACCTGAATGGAGTTGAAATACATACTTCTTAGTAAAGTATCACAAGAATGGAAAAGCAAGTATCCAATGTACTCAATACTAATATGAAACCATTATATAAACAACTACATGTCCACACAAAAGAAAAACACATGTTTATTTAAGTGAGGGGGAGGAGGGAAAGGGGAGGGGGAAGGAGGAATTGGCAAGTTCTCCCCTAATGTGCACACTGTAAATGTATACAGCATACCCCCTGGGTGAAGGGCTCAACTACAACTTGAACTTTTCTTGGAAGTGAAAACAATGTAACCTAAATATTTGTACCCTCATATTAACCTAAAATTAAAAAAATATATGTAGCAAGTCCCTAGAAATTTTGTACATTTCCATCTCAAACATAATGGAGGCCAAAGGAAATGGCAGAGTTTATTCAAACTGAAGAGCTGTTCAACCCCATCGCCAGAACGTCTGACTACAAGGTTAGTGGAGCCAAACCTCAGTGACATACAATCAAACTGATGTGATCATCCAAACTTTCTTGTCTCTCTGCGAAAGGATGAACAAAGAAGGATAAAACACATTCAGAGCTGTAATGTTAAGTAAAAGAAACAAAATTAGGAAATAACTCAGGGGTGTCAATGTATGTTCATCTAACAGCTGACGTCTCTCCTGTTATTTAAAATTTCATGCTGGTAATGATAACCTTGCATCTCTATAAGGTGCCTTGTCCCTGAGAAATGAGTCCCTTAGTATTACTTGACTTGATTTCTCCATAATGCCAGAAAATGGACTATGCCAATATAGAAATATGTTCTTAACTAAGAAGGGGACATAAAGGCATTAACTCTTTACATGATGGTTAACTGGAAAATTCAACTCATTCACTCTATTCCCCTGGAGACTCCCATTAAATGATGTTTAATTAAGTCATTTAATTTTCTAATTTTGTTTTTCATTTTGTTAAAAAAAACCTTAGATGGGTAATGTATAATTAATGCATTTTTACTTATCTGCTTTATTTGTGCTATTTATTATATAGTATTGTATAAGGACACTACATTGCTAATTATATTCTATTAAAAGTTTTAACTATGATGTTGGATTGTCACTACTCTCTTTGAGCCATTTTGCCTATTTTATAATATGCTCAGTCCATTGCTACATACACTGTGGCTATAGAATAAAAATGACATTAACATACAGGGTGTTTTTTATTCAAGTTATTCAGTGTTGTTCAAATTATTTAGCATGAGAATGCAGGTCTGAACCCAGACTCCTTCCACTGCCCCCTATCCCTGGCAACACATGTTGCTCTTTACAGCCTGATGGACTATTTCTCATCTAAAATGGAGCTTTGTGATGAGAGAACTCCTGAGGCTACTAGGTCATTATGTTCTTGTCTGCTTCTTCCATACCTTCGTGGCATTTCACTCCGTCCCATGTGTGACTAATGAGTGGGTGAAGAAAGATGCTCTATCTGCTATCTTCATTCAAGTGCAAAGGAACTGACAGATAAACTGCCAGCTCTCAGGATAATGGTCCGTAACCTGAGGGACACAAAAGCACCTAAGGGAGCTTTGGCAAAACAGCCATCCCTAAGGACTGTCATTTGGCAGCCCTAAAGAAGAAACAAGATCTCTATTTTGACAAAACTCTAATGCTGGCAAATCAAAAATCAAGATTCAAGAGATTACAATGATAAAGGTAATCATCCGAAGAACTCCAGACAATAGCATAAGTAACAAACATTGAGGAGAAGATGTGGGGGATAGTATGAGATAATTCATCATCTTTCTAATGGAAAGTCAGACATGGAATTAAAGTTGATAAAGCAAGAAAAAAATCATACTATGAAGAAGTGTGGAGGAAACCATCATAATCAAATACAGAAAAGGTTTAAAGTAGCTATTTCCACAAAGTATGGGACTGTGGAGAACAGGGCTTTGCTTTTTACTTTATACCCTTTTGCAATATCTTTTTTATTATGTGAATGCATTACCTTTATAATATTTAAAAAATAAAAATAACTCCTCAGATAATTCTGTTGTACTTATTTGTCAGAAATCATCTATTAGTCACTAGACAATGGGACAGGGAGTAGCAGTGGCAGGACAGGGAAGGTAAGTTGATGTATTTATTGAAGCTTTGTTATAGTCTGTTAAGAGAGCCCTGCTTAATTGTGATCCCCTGACCTGAAATTAAAGAACACTGGTGCGGGGCGGCGCCTGTGGCTCAGTGAGTAGGGCGCCGGCCCCATATGCCAAGGGTGGCGGGTTCAAACCCAGCCCCGGCCAAACTGCAACAACAACAACAGCAAAAAAATAGCTGGGCATTGTGGCGGGTGCCTGTAGTCCCAGCTGCTCGGGAGGCTGAGGCAAGAGAATTGCCTAAGCCCAAGAGTTAGAGGTTGCTGTGAGCCGTGTGACGCCATGGCTCTCTACCCGAGGGCGGTACAGTGAGACTCTGTCTCTACAAAATAAATAAATAAATAAAAAAGAACACTGGTGCGGTCAAATACTCTATTGCAATTCGGCCTCAGAAGCATTACTTATAAAAATAACACAAATGACAACAATGGCTAAAATACCACTTCCTTTGCCTTACATAACGCTATCCAAACAACCTTTTAAGAGTTTTGAGTTATTGCCATTTGAAAACAATAAATTAAGTAATCAATCGAAAGTCATCCCTAGATTTATTTTATACCTTGCCCAAGCTCTTATCCTGATCCAGGTATTCTGTGAAATGCTTTATATAGACACTCCCTGTTTAATTCCTTCAACAATTCTGAGAGGTAAATGTGTACAGTAGACACTGGATACTTATTTGCATAAATAGGTGAGTCAGTATCCATCCTAATTTTCTGTTGAGGAGCTATGGTGCAGAGACCTTTGAAAACTCCAATGAGATCATACAGCAAGTGAGGATACAAACTGTGGTCCAATCATAAAATCTGTCTTCTTCACTAATGGGTTATACTGTCCTTTCAGTGGAAAAGCACATGAATTTGGCTTTCAGGTGGTGTATCCAGATTGCCCCGGCACAGAGGGGCATAGAACCTCAGACAGTAGCCGGTACAGTTAATAATCTAGAATAAATGTCTCACCCTGCTAAAGCAGGAGCCTTCAAATACGCTTTCTGTCTTGAAAGAACATCATGGGACACCACTAGGTTTCTCTCTTTGACACCAATCTCCTAAGGTTATTTAAGAGGACACCAATAAGCTTTTGGTTTATCTGAAGCTTATTAGTACCCACCAACCTCACATCTGTACCAGGGAGCAGCAATTTTTTATGTGTAAAGGGCCAGATTGTAAATATTTCAAGTTTGCAAACCATCTGGTTTCTATCTCAACTACTTAACTTTGCCACTGTGGCATGAAAGCAGCCATATGTAGACAATCAGAAATGAACGAGCACAGCTATCCCAATAAAAATTAGCTGTGGATACTGAAATTTAATTCTGTTTAATTTTCACATGTTATGAACTTCTTTGGATTTTTCCACTGAGTTAAAAATATAAAACCACATTTATTCTTAGCTTGTGAGCCATACAAATCAGATGGTGATTAAATATGACCCCATGGGGTGGCGCCTGTGGCCCAAGGAGTAGAGCCCTGGCCCCATATACCAGGCGGTGGTGGGTTCAAGCCCAGCCCCGCCCCAAACTGCAATAAATAAATAAAAATAAATAATATGACCCATGGGCCAGAGTTTGCTCACTTCCGAGCTACCCAGCAGCCAAGATTTTAGAGATCAGAACAGACTCTTCATATTGTATCAGTGGGAAACTGAGGTCAAAAGAGGAGAATAGTAGCTTAAAGTCGTGAGGGTGGGTGCTGATTTAGCTGGGGTTAGAACCTGTCTCCTCCCCTCTACACCCTCTATATGAGGCAACACAGTGCTGAAAAGCCATTTGCGTACAATGACTGGGAGTAAAAGTGCTCAGTTAAGTAAACAAGTTAATATACTCACTCTATCTATCGTATGTCAATTATAATTTTCAAAGGACTAAAATGAAAAGGCGTTTCAAGTAATTACGATATCCTAAAGAGATGTTTAACGCTATAAACTACATTGGACGTGATTTCATCTTGCTGTGAAGATTCAGATTCGGAGAATGCTTTAAGGATCTTGAAGAGGCTCTGGGCCATCATTATGGCTATTAATTAGCACATGCATTTGGAAACAAAAGAACGAATTATGCATGCTTACTGGGTACTTAGCCTCTCTGAGGCTCAGTTCTCTGGTCTTCCAAAACGCAGGTTATAATAGCACCTACAGCATCAAATTGGTGTAGGCTTAAAAGAATTAATACAATTAAGTACTGAGAACTGTGCTTGGCACACAGTAAGTGCTTAATGAATGTTAGCTATTATTACTATCGTCACATTCACCATCATCATTATCACTGGGTCAAGAGGTTAGGTGTTTTTAGAATTGCTTTAAATCCAGGGACTGGGTTAAGCAAGAAGCCTGGGAGAACAGGACAGAAACACAGCTTTAAAAGGATGAAAAGCTTTGTCTTCAAAGCTGGATTCCCTTTCTCTTGGATTCTTTCAAGGGGTCACATACAAGCTGTTCAGCCCTCATCATCCTGCCTGTGCCCACGCCATGCCCGTCAGAAGGAAGAAAGAGCATCTCAGTTCATTAAGGGAAAGGAGCAGGGAAAAAGTTTATTTTCCTGGGATACAGGAAAGGGCACTCTTTCCACCCCAACCCCTTGAGATCTAGAAGAAGAAAGATTAGAGAAAATTAGAGAATTGGTCCTTTATATGCTGAATAGCACAAGCTGAACATGCCAAGTTCCTCCAAATTGTCAAGTAGCATCTTAGATGACAGCCTCACTGAGAGGACAGTTACAGGGAAGCGCAGTTTGAAAAGTCTTGTTACATTACAAATGCTTGAAAAAAGTGGGGATGATCAGCTTAAAAAATAAGAAAAGACTAAGAGAGTAAGTGAAAGATATATTTGTATCTCGTAAGGGCTGTCATGGGGAAGAGGTGGAAGATTTGTTCTCTGAGGCTCTGAAAGGTAGGCCAGGATCAGTGCATGGGTAGAAGTCATGGGAGGCAGATTTTTGGCTAAAACAATAATGACAATAACAACCATAGTGCCTGAACCCTACATGTAAAGGTACTATTATCACTTCCACTTGCAAATGAGGAATTAGAAAACTGAGGCTTAAATTAATAGAGTAAATCCTGCCCAATGTAGCAAGCTAATAAGAGACAGAAACCATAGTGCTACCAGTAACAAGATTCCCGGGCTTGTTTTCTCTCCATTTTCCATCCTGCCTCCTAACCACCAGTGCAGTCCAACTGATTGACTTATCTCCTGTCCATCCACAAAGCACCTGCAGTGGCCTGCATCTTTATACTGAAAAGAACCTAGCAGATTTCCATGAGATCAGGACATTTGTCTCTGCTCCTTAATATGTGCTGGTACTTGGAATGTGAACCACAAAGCACTTTATTTCTCTCTTAAGCCACTCTCAGCGTTCTCTTCTCCTCTGTCCTAAGACAGTGTGAACTCCTAGAGGGCAGAGGCCCATAGTGTGTTTTATACACGTGGAGGAATGAAGGGATAGAAAGTCTTTGCTTGCCCTCTACTATTTCTTATAAGCTTCAATCCTGTTTCCTCTCAGCCTCAGTTTTTCTCTTGTGAACCAGTGAGATCTTTTTATTGACTTTTTTTGTGTGTGTGTGATCCAGGTCATAAATAAGTGTTAGGAGAAGAGGTTTAGGGACAACCTCTTAAGTTTTGTCCTATCTTTGAACTCTAGGAATTGTTTGTCCTTGAGCAATTATCACAACCTCTATAAGAATTAGTCCTCTACAGGAATTGATCTGCAGACTAAGGGCACTGGCCAGATCCATGACCTTTCAAGCTATGTTCCTAGTCACAGGTATTTTAGAAGTTACTATGCTGGGTTAGAAGAAGGCCAGAAAGATGGGGTCCTAGATCCCAACCCTCTCTTATCCACCATAGTAGCTTTCCTTTTTATGCGCTTCACATATTAGAGTTCTCCCTCAAGCCTCCATTTGAAAATAGAGCTTCAAACTAAAAAGTCTAGAAATTTCTGAGCCAGTAGATTTATCTCTTAAGTGCTCTTCCAGCTTTGATCTACAATTCTGTGATCACACAGGTGTGTGCACATGAATATGTATATGTGTGAATTTGTGGAATACTCCTGGGCTGAGGACTTAATTGTGTCCTCAAATACCCATGTCTCTGCATAAAAGTCTTCACATTTTCCTATTTTAGCCACTTTAATCAACCACACCTTCAAGGTATCCATTATATAACACTTGGTAACACACAGGCTAATCTGGTTCCCACTAAGTCAACAAGACATTGTAGCCATGATTAAATCTGTGAACATATCATCTGTATTGGATAAAAAAGGATTGGTGTTGACTTAAGGAATTGTGTTTGAAACCAAAGAGGCACACTTGGTTATCTGCAAATAACATCAACAGACATACCCCTCCACAGAGGTGTCCACTACTGAGAAAGTATTATAAATGTCAGTCAGCATCTCACAAACCAATTTCATTCAGTTCTGAGATTTAGAATAAAATGCTGGGACTTGGTGGCAGAAGGCCAAGGACCTCCAACCTGGGCTGTTGATGCAAGGCTGTTGAGATGCACTACCTGGCCTGGGGATGGTTGTTTTTCCAGACAGTCCCTGAATCTTAATTCTGCTCTAGCTGCATGCAATTGGGGTGACACCTGGCCAGGGCCACTTCAGAGCATGAGACAAAGGCCTATCCATAGTTTATACTTTCAGAGTCTCCTAGTGTGGTTAGAGCTTCTGATGAACTTGAAACCAGCAACATCATCCCTTTACACGATAAAAACTTTCCTGCCCAGAGAAGGCTGGTTAAGGACTCATAGCCAGCTCATATTTTGATGAAATGTGAGTATGAAATACATATTCACAGGGCCTCACATGTAGTAGATTCCCATCGATTGCTTGGTGACAAAATCAACAAAAGTTCAAACATAGAATACATTTGAAACTTCCTAGGAGTGGGGAAAGGAATATTTTAGTTAATCATTTACTCATCCATTCACTCAGTCATTCATGAGTGTTTAATATTGCCAAGCACATGTTAGACACAGGAAGGGTAGCAGAGAATAAGACAGGACTTGTCCTTGCTTTCAAGTTGCTTGAGGTGTAAAGAGAAAGGCCAATATTATGTAAGTAATTATAGAGCAAAATAGTGGACCCAAACCTGACCATAGAGCTTAGAGAAGGCTTTCCAGTGAAAGCAATGAAGTCTGAAAGAAAAGAAGCCTTTGGTTTGTTGAAGAGGACAGGGAAGAACACTTTAGCAGACAATTCAGGCATGCTTTGAGATTCAAAGTCACAGCAACAGAGATAGTGTGCCTCAGCAACTACCTATATCCGTCACACTGGATTCAAATCTCAGCCCTACCACCTCTTAATTGTGAGTCCTTGGGCAGCCTACTCAACTCCTCTGTGCCTCGGTATCTTTTGCTGCAAAATGGCAATTATTACAGTACCTATGTCACAGGGCTTCTCTGAGGATGAACTTTGTTATATGTCAAATTTATAGAACAGGGCCTGGAACATGATAAGTACTCACCTAAAGCCCTATGTCTCTTGGGCCTCAGTTTCCTTCCCACTACAGATGGACAGGTAAGAGAACAAGGACTGGACTCTTCTAGTTATACATCAACACCACCACCTGCCAACACTGGTACTAAGGGGTCCTTCCTGCTTCTAAGTTGGTGGTGGCAAGGGGTTTCCATGCTACACAGAGCAATAGCAGCTACTGCCTTGCATATCTGAAATGGTCCCCCAGGATGTTGACTTGGCATGGAAATCAGCCAAGGTGAGCATGGTTTGCAAGGTCAAAGGATACACGTAGTACTTGAAATTAATGGAATAGCCTCTTCCTTATGATGAAGGAAGCAAGGTTTGGAAACGTTTTATCTTTATTTTTTTGATATCTCTGAACTGCAGAGAGAGTCAGGAAAACTAGAACCCTAAACTGCACAGCAAGAAAGGTCCCTTGGATGAACATTTTTCTTTTGAAAAATTATGCCAGATCTTGAACAAATTGAGATCTTCTGAAAAATAAAATAAAATTATTTGCACAAATGATAATGAGTCAGTGGCGGAGTTAGGAGCCCCCAGGCCTCTGCTGCACTTGCTATTCTAAGACTTTACACACATTAAGTCAGGTCAAGCACATTACTATTCCCCCCCCACATTAAGTCATGTTAAGCACACATTCTATTCCCACTCACAGACTAGGAAACTGAGGTACAGAGAGGTAAAGTGACTTGCCCAAGGACACACAGCTAATAAGTGGCTGAGCCAGAATTGGTGCCCAGTTTAAGGAGAAAAGGAGTTTATTTCTTGGCTTTGTTCAGTTATAATTTCAGTCTTATGAGTTGCAAATATTTCCTTAGATTGGGTACTGTGGCCCAGTGGAGAACAAGCCTAGTCTTTAAAATTGGAGAGGTTTGAGTTTGGATTCTAGTATTAGCTATGTGACCTTAATCAAAGATCTTTCAACAACTTAAACTTTCTTTTCCTCACTCATAAAATGGGACTGTAATCTCACCTTTCTTAGAGATGCAGGAACTCTCATAGGTCCCTACGGTGGATTATCCTAGAGGATGGGGCTGAGCACAAAGTACGACATAGAGTCTGCCTTGCCTGAAGGGTGCCTGGATTGCCGTGGAGGAGTCTCCTGGCACTTGGGATTTGTCTTTCTGTCCACCCACTCCCCTTTTCCCTTCAGAGGCTCTTTGCAGTGTCTGCTCTGGTGATCATAAAGTGACCAACTCGTACAGAAGAGGGAGGTGAAAGCAGAGGGAGAGAGAGAAGGCAGGGTGCGAGGGAGACAAGGAAGCTGGAACAATCCCAACCCCCAGCAGAGAAGAACTCTGATCTGAGGGGGGCCTGGGGAGGAGGGGGGTGCTGCAGAGTCTGTCTGTCTCCTTGCCTCTCTCTCTCTCACAGGCACACACACACACACACACACACACACAAGCATAGACACATTGTGAAAATAAAGAGAAAGGCAGCATTTGGGAGGAAAAGAAAGAACAAAGAAGGAGCAGATTCCTTCGAATCCTAGCTCAGTTCTGCCATTTAACTTCAGGGCAACCTCTCACTTCCCTTCTCCAGGCCTTGGGTGCCTGTTTTGTAAAATGAGGGGCTGGGAAAGATGAGCTCATCGGGACCCTGCAGCTCTAACTCTCGGATTCCTCCAACCCAGGTGAGGGCACCCTCTTTACACGACCGCTGGCCGGGTGGACGCTGCATTAGGAGCCTTACCAGACACCCTCCACTCTATGCAGACCTCTCTATTCTCCAATAACCACATTCTGACATTTCAGATGGTCATTTATGGGGCTTGCATTATTGTCACAGGCTGTGATTTCTCTCTGATATTCTTTTAGAGCTTTATTTATGTATTCCAACCCAGCGAGAAGACAAGGCCACATTGCTTTCAGGACAGAAGTTCAGCCTCGTGCTTCTCAGTGCTCCTCTCATGAGCCCAGAGCACTGCACAGCACACGGACATGCTTGGTGCACCTTTGATGGTTGTTTGGTCGGCTGTGAGAACCACGTCCTGTGAGAAGGCACTGGGGGAACAGGATGGGGTCTAGGCTGGAGGAGTGAACACCAAAGAGCAAGCAGGGTGCCTGCTTCCAAATACTCAAAGGCCACTTTGTAGAAGGGCAACAGACATATTTTGCAAGAATAAGAGGGCAGGCAGTGCCAGAAGTGATGAGAGGGCGGCACAGAGTGAACAGAACACAGGCTGTGCCCTGTTCGAGCAAGATTGTGGAAACTGTCAGAGCCCTTTGAAAAGATAAAGGGCTGCCCCAGAGGTATGACTTTCCCCTTACTGGGTATTATTCGAGCAGGAACCAATGCAGGTGTTTCTGTTAGGGATGCTGTAGAGGAGATTCTGGTCCCTTATGGTGGAAAGTGGGTTAGAAGCCTCAGAGACACACCTCCAACTGCTCATTTGCATATTCACAACTGGATTCACATTCTTTGCTATCTCTGCTTCTTTTAGCACAGACATAGGGATTTTGCCTTTAAGTGCATGTGGTATGTGGGTGCAAACATTATTTCCTGAGAAGCCATTTCACTCACTCACTCATTCATTCATTCATTCATTCAGTGACTGTTTAAAGAACACCCGTTAGATGCAGGTCACTTTGCCAGGCACTGGGAATTCCAACAGTGAACAATCCTTCCCACAGGAGCTTACAGATAAACAATGAGGAAGACATTACATAAGAGTGAATCAGTTGCCTAATCTCAATTTTGGTAAGTGAAAAAACCTGGAATTGTGGTAGCATATAACAGGTAGATGAGATTTAGTCTGTGAGGGACTTGAGGGACCCCAAAGGTAGTATATTGCCCTCCGATATAAGTGTCTTTTCCACTAATAATGAAGATAATGATGACAATGATTATGCCATAAATTATTAACATTTACTGAATGCTTATTTGGGGCTATATATTACTATAAGTACTTATATACATTATCTCACTTGATTCTTATAACGCCCCCTGAGGAGGTAGATAACATCATTATTCCTTTTTTTTAGAGATGAGGCCATGAAAGCTCAGAGAGGGTAGATGATTTGAATAATGTCACACAGCTAGTAAGTATAAAGCTAGAATTCAAATCCAGGTCCGTCTGACTCCAGAGCCAACCTTCCCAACTACTATAACACCTGCCTAACTATAGCTGGCAGAAGCAAAAATGACCCTGGGTGGCACAGAGACAACAGGAAAACAGGCACTGAAGAGAGTGGATGAGCTCATCCTTGACAGAAGGACTCCACAGATTTCTCTCCATAGGAGAGTGAGAAGACTAAAGAACAGTTTCTTCTCAAGGCTGATCTAGCAGAGGGGCAGAGATGAAGCTGGGGACTTAGATCAGCTGCCACATGGACAAAAACTTCCACCTCTGATCGCCCTGGTCTTCTAGTAACCCAGTGAGCCCCGGGATGACTTTCCCACCATCTCTCCCTTATCCTCCATTGCACTATATCTTATAATTAAAAAAATAATCTATCAGTTTATAATGGAAGAGATGTCCAACAGGAATGTGAAAGCCTGAGTTTGAATCCCAGGTCTATCACTGCTACCTTAGGCAAGACTTAAATGCCAGCCCTCTTGTTCAAGTCAACCCCTCCCCCTGCTCAAGGTCAGACAGCACCATAGTAAGAACCTGGATTTTGGGATTCCATAGTCTTGGAGAGGAAACCCAGCTCCATTACTTTAGAAACTCTGTGACTCTGGAAAACTCACTTAACTTTTCTGAAGCTCAGTTTCTTCATCTGAGGATAATATTAACCTTGAGGGCTATGATGAGGGTTTAATCAATATGCATTTAAATGTTTATCATCATGTTTGGAATGTAGCAATCATTCAGTAAATTGTAGAAGTTGTTGCCACTGTTGTTGTCATTTGTTAGAGGTTTAAGGAATTCCAATTCATTGCTCAGTGGCTTGGCATCAGTTTAGCCTGATCATCCTATTCTAATGCCTACATGACTTTGCTTTGGTCATATTCCTGACAGCCAAACTCCATTAATTAAGTGCCTGCCTTCCCCTTCTGCATCACAGTCATGCAATGTTTCTGAAACCTCATTTTTCACATCTATAAAATGGGGGTGATGAATTCTACCTTGTTTACTTTATAAGAGTATTATGGCATTCAAAACCCAGTGGAATGATTCATGCAAATATGTCATAGAAGTTATAATATGGTGTGAAAATGGGAGAGATTGCTCCATTATTACGTCTCCAGAAAACGCTAAATGGTTCATACTCGTCAATATTGTCCAACAAAATCAGTATTCCTCAAACTAGGGTATGATAGAAACTATATACATTCTCAGGGCACTTCTGGTTCCTTACAAATCTTTTAAAGTATATTCTTTTATTCCAATGAAATTCTAATTATTAATATGATAATCTGGTCATTTTTTCCATGGTTTAGGTACTTACATCCCCACAATCACAGCAGCACAAAAGCAATTACTTGTTAGTTCCATATTTCCCAAACTGGCTCTGCAGACACATTACAGAGGTCCACAGGTCCTGTTTTTTTTTTTAAGTTTTGGCTGGGGCTGGATTTGAACCCACCACCTCCGGCATATCTTTGAGCCACAGGTGCTGCCCCACAGGTCCTGTTTTGAAAATATTTCTTTGATCTAAGATTTGCTTCTGGTAAGTCATAACCTATGAGGTTAGACAATTAAGTTTGTGAACTCATCATCCTAGAAAAAGTATGACATGCCTCATTGATGAATGTCAGAATGGTCACCTTCGTAAGTGCTCCCCTTGGGAAGCTAAACACTGACGCCAGTGCCTAGTCCACCCTTCAAAGCAATTATTCTAGGATGAATTCACAAACTCAGTTGTCAGACTTCCCACAATGATGACTCTGATGGCCCTTCCAGAAAAAGAGTCCCAAAATTGCTTTGAAGGGAAGACTAGGCACTGGCATTGGCGTATAACTCCCAAGGGGAGTACTTCGAAGGTGAGTGTATTGACTATCACTACATAGATATGTAGCACTATTTCTAGAATGAGTTTGCCACCTTAATCATCCAACTTTGTAGCTGTGGGGTCTCTGGCAGGTGTCTTTCTTACCCCCAGTTTCAGAGCAGGGAGTGAATGCAGTGTCAGCATTGGGGTAGTAGGAGGAGTACTGGTGGCCAGAGTGGTGTTGGCACTCCAGCGGGTGCCAGGGCTCAGGTGCATCTATGAGAAACAGTGGCATAACTTTCTGGTTTCTGCATGGTTTAAGCTCACGTTACAAACATACCAAATGCTATGAAAATATACATATACATATTCTATCAAATGTGTATAAAATATGAGTACATATAAGGATATATGTGTGTGCAAGCATCACATGACATGTGAATGTGTACAGATAGGTAGATTTAATATATGATGTAAGAACTCTCTACCTGCACCGAATACTTGTAACTTTTTGAAGTATAGTAGTATTTGGCAACATATTTGGTTCCCTGAGTTACATTATGAGTGGGCAGAGAAGGAACTATTATTCCCAATTGACAGACAAGAAAATTGAGCACTGGAGTGTTGCCCAAGAATACAAAGCTAGCTAAGCTAAGGGTGGCATCTAGACAAAAAGCAGGTTTTGTTTTTTAACACTCTGCCCATGAGCTCTCCTTTCTGACCTACAATTTGCTTCCTTCTTCTCTTCCAGCAGCCTTTCAAAGGTGGCTATCTGAGCCCCAAAAGCACCCTGCAAGGTGATCTGCTACAAGGATGCTGCTGGCTACTGTGAAGCTTGAGCATTCTGATGGGGACAGCAAGAACTGCAAAATGAAAGTGCAGCTTCCTTCTTTTGTTAAACCTTTCAAGGCTTCCTTGGTCCCTAACTCTTATAATTATACCCTAATCACAAACACTCTGAAGGAGGGGGTCAGTTCCATGCAGCAGCAGGCTAATTATGTGGCAGAATTTCTAAAAATTATCATCTTACGAATCGCATTATTCCTCTGAAGGGGGAGGAAAACACACCACATACTCGACTATGTTTCAAACTGAATTAATTAGTAATTTGAAGCCTAATTATCAACTAATCTATTGGAACATGCAAGTCTTTTGTATTTGGATGGTATATGCAATTTGCATCCTATTAGCTAGCAGTTGTAAAGATTTGAGAGCTCATTAGGTCAGAAGAAGAAAAGTGCAGATCAGAAGGATACGGGAACCCAAGGGGCTGACTCAGTGATGCTGGGGCTGAGCGGTCACTGGACAACAGATGGAGGTTGGCAATGCAATTACCCAGGGTCATTTAGCGGCACTAAGGATACTGATGAGGAATTTCTGTCTTAACTCCAGAGAGGTAATTATGCACATCCCCACCCTTGTCTGTGTATTCTTGAGCAGCAGGGAGTCAGCATGGTCTCCTGGAGAGATGACCTGGAGCAACAGGAAGGGCTCTGGATGTTGCCTGCTACCCTTGGTGATATAAGCCTAGTTCCAATGCTGACTCCCAGGGTGGTACTGCCCAAGTCATACTTCATTGCTGATCGTTTCTCTAGAAGCAAATGAAATTTAGAGGGGGTTGACTCCCAAAGTGCCTTCTACCACTAAGAATCTGAGATTCAAGAGATGTCAAAGGCATTTCTCAAAGCCATCTTTGCAAATGATCTTTTGAGGGTGGCACCGTTGCTTCCCCAGAAGGCTCCGGTAGCCATCACTCATTTAAAATGCAAATACGTCTAAGAAAAATAATGTATGTAGCCATTACCAGTTGGGTTTAAATTAACCTATTTCTGGCATTTTCTTAGTTATTGTGCAGGAATGCTATGTTAACCAGTGTGATGAAAATATGTCGAACTGTTTATAAAACCAGTGCATGGTGCCCCATGATTGCATTAATGTACACAGCTATGATCTAATACTAATTTAAAAAAAAGGAAAAAAAATAAAAATAAATACATTAACCTATTTCAATCTGTGCTTTTTATTTCCAGTCTTAGCTCTGAAATATCCTTGCTAGAATAAGGAAGTTTTGAAGGGGAAGTAACATAAGGCAGATATTGGTTGAAGGCTGGAGACCAGAAGGAGGGAAAGAATTTAAGGATGAAGCAGGATACTTGTCTCACAGTTTTAGATCTATATACCTGTGCCTTTTTACTAATGACCTTTACTCTAGAAATAAGAAGAAAATACCAATCTTTTGTTGAATTATAATTAATATTGCTTATAGAAATAACATGAAATAAGATGGCTAAAGCTAAACATGATTATATGTTCAGTTATGCAAAGTTAAAACTGAAAATTTGTTATAGACAAAAGCCAAAAATCACATCTTAATGGAAACATGAAAAATCACAAAGATAAGCCATAATAATAAAGAAATTTTATAGGAAATGCTACCATGAAGAGAAACTGATAATCCTTCAAACTGACACATGGAAAAACACTTTTTTGATTAAAATTTGATGGGAGATACAGCCACATTGGAAAATAATTTAGGAATTCCTCAAAATGTTAAAACATATAGTTAACATATAACCAAACAATTTTCATGCCTAGGTATATATTCAAGAAAAAAAAATTGTGCATGAATATTTATAGCAGTGTAATTTATAATAGTTAAAAAGTAGAAACAACCCAAATGTCCATTAACTGATGAATAGATAAACAGAATGTAGTATATCCATACAATGAAATATTATTTGGCAAAAAAAGGAATCAAGTACTGGTACAAGCTGCAACGTGGATGAACCTTGAAAACATTTTTTTTCTAAGTGAAAAAACCACATGTCACATGACTCAGTGAATATAAAATAGGCAAATACAGAAACATAGAAAGTATATTCGTAGTTTCCTGGTGCTAGGAGAACTTGAAGGGTGATGGGGAGTGATTGCTATTTTGTAAGGGGTTTCTTTTTGGGGTGATGCAGAGTTTTAAAATAAGATTGTAGTAATGGTTTCATAACTCTGTGAATATACAAAAAACCAATTAACTGTACACTTTAAATTGCATCACAATGTTCCTAAAATTCTGATGTCTTCATATATGTTATCAGTCATAATTGTGGTTATTATACTAAATTATTGTCACAAAATAACCTAAACTTTCTTGTCAATTTTGTTTTTTTAAAAAATAAAAAGAAATCGCATCACAACAAAACCTTTAAAAATGGGACTAAGTGTAAAATAAAATTACATTTGGCTTTGGAAAAGAAAAGCTGGAAGAATTAAACTCTATGATAAAAAAGGTAGATGTGCAAAACATGACCCAGAAAAAATAGACTTGATGAAAATAATGGTCACAAAAGAAAACCAATAATGGCACACGCTACTCAGTAAAATTTAACGTGTACAAAAATGATTTGATGAATTAAGTCTTGGTAATAGGAAAAATAATTGTGCCTGATAAAATGAAGTATAGACCATTAAAATGAATACATTTTTAATAAAAAGGCGGACTTATCTATGCCATGTAGAAAAGTGAATAAAAACTAAATTGACATAATATTGTTCATGCTGGAAAATTGTTTATGGTGAAAAATTTGTCAATACTAATATAATTATAATTTAAATGCTTGTACTTATGAATAGTACAACTATCACTGGCGTTAAAAGAGAGGGTCAAAAACAGTGGGATCAAGACACCTTGTATCCATTCAAAGATGTGGTGAAATTCTCCTCATAGCCAATGAGCAGAAACAAAGCTGGAATTGTGATGACTGTCTTCCAGCATGCTTTCTTCTATGGAAGGCAAGGTCAGGATCATCTATCTGGTCCAGTCCCTCACTGTTCTGAGGGGAAGTTCAGGCCCAAGGAAGGAAAGTGACGTGCCCAGATCCCATAGTAGTCTGGTGGTAGCATCAGGATAGACACCTGCCTCTCGTGAAACTTTCCATATGATGCCTGAGTAAGGTTAATCACTAAGAGCGGAGGCCCCCTTCTTCCCTTCCCTCCTGAATATGTGCTGTGGTTTGGTGAATACAATGTGAAAGGGAAAGGGTAAATTTAGTATTGCCGAGACTCACTCTTGCAGTTCTGAACAGCCCCTTCTGCCCATTCAGTTCATACCAGCCAGGGACCATAGAAGACCCCAAACCTGAAAAGACCCCGAGGTGAGAGCCTTGCAGTGCTCTACTCACCAGATTTGCAAGGATGTAATGATAGCCGATACCATTCTTCTCCAGCTTTATAATCTACAAAACACAATGGGTGGGGACTCATCAATTATACTAACAGTTAAAGCTATAGCAACAACAATGATAACGGCAACTGATACTAATTGAGTGTTTAGAAAATGTCCTGACCTCTCCTACATGCTCAAACTATAATGCAATAATATCCCAACCATCCAATGATGGTGATACCATTCAAGGCCTTATTTTACAAATGAGGAAAGGCATAGTATAGTTAAATAATCTCAGTAAGGTTATCCAGAAATTAAGTAACGAATGCAGAATAATGTGAAATCAGTTTTGTTTGATTCCAGAGGCAAAGTGGTATTATCACAACCCAAGGACCCAGCAGAAATGTTCACTGCACTTTTTTTTCCATAAAGCCTTCCTCTCACATGCAGATTCCCTAGATGGGAAACTTACGTTGCATGAAATCCTCTGTCACTGTCATATCTGCTGCTTTGAGGGATACACATCCATCCATCCACCCTACCATTTAGAGACGATAGATGGGTGGATGGATGCACAGATAGGTAGGTGGAAGACCCTCCTATAGATCTTGACCTTCGAACCCTTGTGTGAACCATATGCAAATGTTGTTCATTCTCTCCCTAATTTTTTTGCCTTTCTCCTTAAGCTGGTTGGGTACTCAGATATAAATGAATCAACTGAGAAGCTGGGAGAGAAGGTCAGGATCATCTGGTCCAGTTCCTCACTGTACCAATGGGAAGTTCAGGCCCAAGGAGGGGAAGTCATTTGCCCAGATCCCATAGTAGTCTGGTGGCAGTATCAGGACAGAGACCTGACTCTTGTGAATCTTTCCGTAAGATGCCTGATTATGGTTAATCACTAAGAACCAAGGTCCCCATATATTTTTCCTTTCTGAATATAGACTGACCATAACCATCCCAGGCAGGGGAAAAAAAATTGCAAAAAGAAATGCCCAGAAGTTTTCTTGGGCAGCCAGACACACTATATAATAAGGAATAGTTAAGACTTCAGACCTTGGTTCTAGCCCCAGCTCAGCCTGCAAATTAACTTGATCTAGTTCCTTATTTTTTAAAAATCACCATATTGGGGTTAGTATACCCTTCTTGGTGCCTCTTCCCCTGCACAGTTGTAAGAGACATAAAATATATGAAAAGCACTTGGGCTTCTTCTCTAACAGAATAAATTTTCAAGGCTATTAAAATCTATATTCAGACATCTACTTACTTGGCTGTATGTGCATAATGGCTCACATTTTTTTCTTTATGTGGGGAATAATTAAATGCAAGCGCATACAATGAAAGCTCTGAAACAGTGGTTAGATTGTGAAATTCCAGATCATGAAGCCCAAATACTATTGAGAAGATAGTTTTATTAATAATTCTTCATTACTTTTTCATCTTCTTGTCAAACGGTTTGCTGCCCTTTCAGCAATGAGATGCCTTTATCAAAAACCTATTCCACTTCTAATAAACACCAAATGGCAAATAAATGATATTTCAAATCCCACCATATTCGGGCAACGAAGTGCAGTCCCTGCAAGATGAGAATACAGATTGCAACACAGGAAACAGCTGGTAACTGATGACTTTTGACTGATAAAATTAGAAACTTCACATGGTCCATATTAATACTAACTTTCCCATCCATCTACTCACCTACCTATACCCTGACCGATCTTACCTCTTTTACTACCCTCCTTTCACAAACATGTACTAAGTGCTTGCTGTGTGCAAAGTGTTGCATGTGATGCAAAAGTGAAAACAAGCATAGTGCTTAACCTCCGGGAGGTTACGCTTTACTGTGAGGCGGTCCCTAATAACAGATGAATCCATGTGAATGCATGGGTTACAGACTAAGAAAAGTGTTATAAATGTAATATACAATTTCACAAAGGGGTCTGTCACCTCACCAACACCATTGCATTACAGCTCATTCCCGCTACATTGCCTTTATTCTAATTTCAACCGCCTCTGTAAGACCTTCTATGATAAATACTCCTTTTAATAGATATTTAGTAAGCATAGACTACCTGCCAAGCACTACACCATGTGCTGGGGATAGGAACAAGTGAGACAAAGACCCTGTGCCCTCATTGAGCTGAGTTGATAATTGAGTAGGAAGCCAGATGGTAAATATATAAATGGATAAATGAACAAGGATTTCAGCAGGTGAGTAGCACCATGAAGAAAATGACCCAGGGTGGGGTGATTCACAGCCTCAAGAGGTCCTGGTGTACTCTCACTTCTAACTCATTCTGTACTCAGTGATTGTATAATCTGGTGTCACATACTGATAAAGCATCATATTCTAGTAACCCTGGTCCGTGCTCACAAACTTTCACTGACTTTCCATAACTTACAGAATAAATCTCAAACTCTTCAGAATGGTTTCCAAGGATACTTATGATTGTGTGTTTATCTCCCTGTCATCGTCTCCCTTAGATCCTCAGCTTCCTCCACCTGGCCTGCTAAGTCATACTATGAACCTCAGTCCTCCGGTGCTTTCTGGGTCTCCCAACATGCTTTTCCTTTCAGCTGAAAGGTTCTTATCCAGTCAATGGCCACCTGTAAAAACCCAGATTTATCTCATATTCAGGATCTTTCTTAGAGCCCTCAATGATCCCTTATTCTTTCAATTCATTCAAAACACTTTTACTGAATACTTATTAGATCCAACAACTCTTCAAGGAACTGTAGACACTGCAAGGGATAAAACAAAACAAAAATCCCGGACCTCATAGAGATTATGTTCTAAGTGAGTGATTGGAGACAGAGACAGGCAATTAATTCCCTATTTGAAATTTGCAGTCACTGTCTCCTTCCTCAGGTTAGGCAGAACATTTTTATTTAGACTGGAAATGTCCCAGTTATTGAGTGTAATTCCAGGATGGTGACAGGAGTACTAGACTGTAAGTCAGAGATGTAAGTTGTTGATTCATCGTTGTCACTAACTAGTTGTGTCAGCATAAGGCAAGTCATTCAATTTGATCGTCCACCATCCTACCTGTAAAATGTGAACATAAGCAATAAATCAGGCAATCTATAAAATCCTTTCAACTTTTTGGTTTTACTTTTCAGAATAGAAGAGTGAAACAAAAAATGTTAATATGTTATAATTTAAAATATCTATATGAACAGGTCAGTTCCTTATAAAAGCACATGTTTATCCTTTGACAAAGGAATTAGTGACAGAGAAGCAGAGACAGAAATGTTACATTTTTAAGAGGTTGGGCTCGATAGCCAGACCAAGCTAGGTTTGAATTTCTACTTTTCTCATAAGCCAGCTGTGGAAAATTATAATTCCTCTTTTCTTCATCTACAAAAATAGAGGGATTGACAGAATATGTTTGATAGAGTTGATGTAAGAATGAAATAGGATTATGCATGGAAGGGGAATTACATTGTGCCTGGTATACTATAAGCACTCAAAAAATACTACCCTGTTTTCCCCAAAATAAGACATCCTCCGAAAATAAGACCTACTTACAGGAAAGATAAGACGTCCCCTGAAAATAAGACCTAGCGCATCTTTGGGAGCACACCTTAAAATAAGACACTGTCTTATTTTCGGGGAAACAGGGTATTAATGTGCTGGGCATGGTGGCTCATGCCTGTAATCCTAGAACTCTGTGAGGCCAAGGTAGGAGGATCGCTTGAGCTTAGGAATTCAAGACCAGCTTGAGCAAGAACTAGACCCTGTCTCTACTAAAAAGAGAGAAATTAGCCGGGCATCACAGTGGGCTCCTGTAGTCCCAGCCACTTGGGAGGCTGAAGCAGGGGGAGCACTCAAACCCAAGGGTTTGAGGTGGCTGTGAGCTAGGCTGATGCTGTGGCACTCTAGCTGTGCACTTGGAATGAGTTTCAGGGCATTCAGAGTGAAACCTTGTTCCAAAAAAAAAAAAAGAAGAGGAAGAAAATTCTGGCAATGGCTATTATCTGCACCATAGAACAATATAAGAGGGATCATTAGTCTATTAAGAACACTTCATTATCATTTATCATTTTCTCTACCTCTATTTCATCTCCTCTTCTTATTAGTTTTATAGACCAAAGGTCTTCATTCATATTTTATCAATGAATTTACTTATATCCAAAGAGAGAAGTGACTCAAGAAGTTAGTACTAGCAGGCACTATGAATAGCAAAAACAGGTAAAGGCTTACACGTCTCACTGTGGGGCATGCTCTGTTCTAAACGCTTTACATGTATTGATTCTTTTAATCCTCACAAAAGCCCTGTAAAGATGACTATGATGATGACGATGATGATGATGATAGAGCCCATTTTACAGATCAGGAATTTAAGATGTAGAAAGATTAAAAACATGGCCCAAGATCACAAAGCCAGTAAAAACAAGAGCTTGGATTTGAACCCTAGCCAGGATGGTTCCATCTCTGCTCCTCCCATTAGCCTATACTACCTCACTGACAAACTAGAATTCAAATCTACGACTCTACCCCAGAATATTATCCACAGCAGTGTAATCAAGTTGTGCTCGTTTCTCTCCAGGAGCAAAGGCCAAATCCACAATTTATAGAAGAACGGTTAAGGCCTTAAAAATTTACGACTTTGAAATTTTCCCCCTGCTCTATTGCTGAGGACTCTGAGTGATTGCTGAGCTGGTGCTGAGATCTCCTGTGGGGCTCCCAGAGGTCTTGAGAGCCATTAACAAGCTTTGTCATGTTATCAAGTACCTAAAACTACCATCATTTATTCAAAAGTACAAAAATGATCGCAAAATCTACTTCCTTGCTAGCTCATCTGAATGATAAATGTACTTTAAAAAGACAAGACATCTATACAAAGACCCTGTTAGTTCTGTGGTGGGTATATGCTGTAGTTTTTAGACCACAGGAGCCAGTTTAGAGACCTATGGCTCAAAAATATTATGGTTACAATGCTTGTTTACAGAATGACCAGTGACTCAATTTCTCGGAGACAAAAAAACAAACAAACAAAAAAAAGTGTGTTCAAGAAAACAGTAGAAAGAGGGATGGCTGCTGCTTCCTTGGATTTAAAACAGGTCAGTGGGCTAAAGGGGTGAGAAGCCTAACGCCGAGCAGTGAGTGACAGAGCCCAGAGCTGAACACGGAATCTGGCACCAAGGCTCATGTTTCTAATGTGACAGCACTTCATATACGCTAAGCTGCAATGTAATTTATTTTTTTAATAATAAAAAGAAATATTCAAGGTAAATTTTTGGTCAACCAAACACAGAATCCAATATAAAGGTTTTCATTATTTGTACTATTTCCTAAAATTTCAATTTTTTAAATTACAGAATGTGAGATGGAAGGTATCTAGTCTCACGAAGAACCCCTTTCTAATCCTCTTTCTAAAACCAAAGCAAAAATGGTGTCCTGTTGTTCCCAAATCATCTCCCACGTCTACCCAGGCCCTTGCTGCTCTCCTTACCTGGCCCAGGATGGCATTGAGGCGTTCCGATTCACAGTCCACCACTACCAGCCGCTCCTTTTTCTTCTCCAGGTCCTGAAAGAGGATCCGGTATCCTTCCTCTGTGGTTGTCAAAATATTGACTGCAGTCACCTGCCAGTTCTTCTCAGCAGCTGTGTCCAGGACTTTCTGCAGGACGGACAAGCCTGAAGGTGGGGTGAGGAGGATAGAAAATAGCAGACAATCAGGATCCACAGGGCCCCCCACTTCCATCAGGCACCCACCTTCTCTCCCTATTCCCAACCCTATCCCTCCACTGAGCTCAGGTTCAGCTTGCTTTGGCTGCAGGAGTCTGAACTCCGAGGTCAGATGCTGTGTTTCTGTTCCCAGAACAGAAATGGAGTGACTAAAACCATAATCGGGGCTCACATCCAATACACTGGCTTAATCACCTTGGACAGCCTCATCAGCCTCTCCAACTTTAGTTTCTCTGAAGATAAAGTGGCAATGTAAAGAGTGCCCATCTCACAGTGTCATCCTGAGGATTAAATGAGAATGTATGATACACGGCAGAGTCTGATACCTGTAAGTGCTTTATAAATGCTAGCTGTTATTATTCTTGGGCATTCAATAACTGCTTACTAAACGGGCCAATCTAGAATCTAAATAGATACCTAATAACTGTTAATAAAGTGTGTGAATGTTTAATATAATATCTTGAATACCTAGTACTTTGTCGCTCACACAGTAGGTGTTCAATAAATGTGTGCTGAATTAAACTATTCCCTTCTGACTTACGGCTGAATGACTGGAGGAGCCATTACTCAACACTGCTCCGTTTCTTTTTTGAGACTTAAATGATATATTTATTTCTTACTGCTAATGCAACAAATCTCCACAAACTGAGTAGATGAAAACAACATGTATTTATCATCTTTTCTTCTAGAGGTCAGATGTTTGAGATAGGTCTCCCCAGTCTAAAATCAAGATAACAACAGTGCTGTGGTGATTTCTGGAGGTCCTAGGAGAAAATTTATTTCCTTGCCTTTCTGGCTTCTGGGGGATGCCTGCATTCCATGGCATTCAGCCCCCTCCATCATCAAGTTCAACGATGGTAGTTGAGTCTTCCTTACATTGCATCACCTTGACACTAACTCTCTGACTCCAGCTTCCATATTTAAAGATTCTTGTGATTACATTGTGTCCACCCCACTAATCCAGGATAATCTCTCTATTTTCAGGTCAGTTGATTAGCAGACTTAATCCTATCTGTAGCAAATTCCCCTTTGCCACATGATATAGGTGTATTTGTAGCTTCCGGGCATTACAACATAAATATATTTGGGGAAGGGGTCATTATACTGCCCATTACAAATGGTTACTTTGCTCTTGCATTATTAATCAATCTTTTGTATGTGTGTCACTTGTGACTTTCAGTGACACTGCTCATCTGTGACTTATACAGTGTCTAGCCTCAGGAATCATTTCTAGGCTGATATTTATATATTGACTCTGTTATGCCTGCCTATCTTTTTTTAATTTTTTTCAGTACGAGTTGTTTAATGTGTTAGCACTCATATTTACTAAAATTACTGTGTATTGGCACCGTTCTACCAGCTTTCCCATCTTTAACTCATTTATCCCTGTGAGGTAGGTATTGTTATATCCCTGTTTTACAGATATGGAAGCCATTTGTCTAAGGTCATACAGCTAGAAAATGGCAGAGCTGTGAGTTCTGAAGGAGATAGAGCCCTTTTGAGAATGTGGGTGTTTCTGCTGACCCTATAAGGAAAGTTACATTTTTCTAGCTTCATCACTTTCAGGCCTCAAGCTTCATTATGCCACAAAGCTATCCTGAAATACACCTTCTCTAGGTGACACCCACAAAGGCTTCTGGCTGAAAAAGGAAATCATCAAAATAAGGAGAGGGAAGGGGAAATCGAAGAAAATTGAGTGCTCTGGTTTCTCCTTCTGCTAGCTCCTGCCCATATGAATAACACCTGCCTAACCTCCTGAAAAACCACTTTCACAAGCCACTCTCCTACTCAGAAGTCTTTTAAGACTCCCTGCAGGTAGGCAACCACATCAGTGCAATAGTCCTCAGTCTCAGCTGGCTTCCAGGCCTTGCATGACCCATTCATTTATTTACACTAACAATGATTAAGCTCTTATAGGACTCTTCAGTATACCAGGGGAAAGAGAACCATATAAGACGAACACCACAGGGGTTAGAAAAAAGAGGATCCCATCCAGAGGATCAAGGAATACAGAAAATGGTATTTGAGCAGGCTGCAAATAAGAGAAAGGATTTATATATGTAAATTTGAGAAGAAAAATGCATTCCAGAAATCCAGAATAGCCTGAGAAATGATACAGAGAAGAAAAAAGTATAGGAAACATTTGGAAAATGTGTTGTAAAATTAAAAGGAGGCAGAATCAGGCCAGAGAAGAATGACGATGATGATGATGATAGTATCTAACGAATGTATCTAGAGAATTCTGAGTCTTTACTAGGCTGCCGGCACTGAACACTGTATTCTGAATTGACTTTGTAGTCAATTACCTCATTCAGTCTTCGCACCACTAGACTGTTTTTATCTTCATTACAGACATGAGTAACTAAAGGCAGAGAGAATTTTATCACCATTGCATAAATGCTGAAACAGAGGTAGAGAGAGCTTGCCCAAAGTCAAGCAAATGGAGAGGAGAGAATTTAGGATTCAGATCCAGGGCTGTCTGATTCCAGAGTCTACATTCCTAACAATCATGGCAACTGAGTACTTACTGTGAGTAAGTCAATTGAGGGCTTGAGTCTGGACTCAGAAGCCGTGGAAACTTGGTAAGCTGTAGAGGGACATGGTGCATTAAGAGGGTTGCTCTCTCAAAGGATCTGTTTCCACACTATGAATTAGAGTTAACTATCAGAAAATAAGTTCACCAAAATAAAGCACTTTGGACCATCCCCCATGCTTTTCAAGGGGGTAGTGAGGTATCACTCCCTTCTGCGCTGGCAATTTTCTTTTTATTTCTCATCAGTCTCCTTCCCCTAAGTCCTGGCTTACCCCGGTCGGCATCATAAATGTAGACAAATTTCTGCCATTTGTAGTGGTCGATGATGCTGATGAGGGCATCCTGCAGTTCCGGGCGCAGCTGAAGGACAAACTGATTGGATGTGTCAACAGGAAAGCTTGGCGTAATGAAGCAGACATGGAGGGCCCCACAGAAGGACGTCAGCATGTTGACAGTCCTACGTTCATAAAACCCAAAGATGGCATAGACTCCTTTGGAGAACTGGGAGCAGACTAGAAGAACAAAAAAGAAGCATTAATGGATAGAAGATGCTGTGAACAAGCGTTCAGATGGTTTCAAAATGAATCCATCCACTAATTCATACAACCAGCCCATCACCTATCAACCCATCATCTAGGAATTTACCCATCCAACCAACCCATCCATCTATCCATCCTTTCAACTCACCCATCTATCCACTGTCCATCCATCCTACCTGTCTATCCAACCCAGACATTCTTCTGTCTAACCGACTGTCTAAATCCAATTTAATTAAGTACTTATTACCTTCCAGGTGTTGTTGTGATTATTAATCATAGAAGCCATTTTACAAGGCATTTTCATATATTACCTCCCTTTGTCTGTATAATGACTCTGTTAAGGTAGGAAAGCTATGCCTTGATCATTTCTAAAGGGGAAAAACCAAGACTTAGAAAGTTAGTGAACCTGTTCAGAGTATCAGGGCTAGGACATATCTGAGTTGAACAGATAGCTTGACTCTTATTTCATTGATCCTTCTGTTATACTGTCCTCGACTTCAAAGCAAAGCATAACAGGATGCTACAGGAAGAGGAACATCTTCCGGCTATTGCTGATGATACATGATTAAGGAAACGAGTGTTGGTTCCCCCAGCCTGGCCCTTACTCCTCAGTGTACATTTCTCTGCTGATGTTCATTTTGTGTTTACACTCTGTGCTAGTCCCCTCTCCCAGTATATCAGCCCTAGTAATAGCTTAGCTGTGCAAACATTTCCCTAGAATCCACTTTGTAGGATATACTGCTAATAAGACCACAGTCACAGGATCACACTCCAGGTCATTTAGCTCCTAAACTTTATTTTACTCCGTGATACAGGACACGAGTTCACAACCTTTGCCTCAGTGAAGATCCCAACACCAAGACCATCCCCAAGACCTGAAATCTACCTCCCCAAAGTGGATGGTAAAGATGTTGGTCATCCTCATGACAGTAACAGTACATTTAAGAGTACTTTGCAGTCCTTTCACATATATAGTCCTCATCACAACTGTGTGGCTAGGTATTATCAGTTTTTTCTTTTAGAATAAAAAAGTTGACCCTCCTAGATATTCTGTTGTTTTACCATATTTATCTGCTCACATAATCCACACTACTTGTGTATATGGGGTCTCGAATTATATAATGTGAGATTGCCCAGATGCGTTCCACGAAACGTTAGTCCCACAAGATGCTTCTAAGAAAAGAAAATTCTTCTTTGGATAAATAAATTGGGAAATGGTATATATTCTGTCCTTGTCTTGAAGCTTTATACTACACATAAGCAGCATAAAAGATTGTAAAGAATTCTGTTCAACTTTAACACAAATTTTGTCAAATTTATTTGTTCTCACTTCCTTTCTTGGTGAATACTTTTGACATGTTACTGAACATCTTTTGGGCTATGTAGTTCTCAATTATCTATTGTGAGTCTCAGTTCTCAGTTTGTCTCTAGAGATAATGGGCTTGAAAGATCATCAGCCCCTGAAGATTGTAGCTGAACCACTTAAGTCATCTGTGCAACTCCCCCTGAAAATCAGCAAACCATCTGCAGGAAACCTGACAGCTAATCATTGACATCTGCCTGCATACTTCCAGGTACTGGGCACTCACTACCTCTCAAGGTGACTGGCACAATGATGGAGCACTCAACCAGAACCTCATGGAATACCTGTTCTTAGCCCATTCCATAATCCTCCTGGTATCTGACAGTGGTGGCCTTGAGCTTTATGGCATTACGTTTTCAATAACAAAATCCATTCTCTATCCAGAAGCCAGATGAATCTTATTAATGAAAAACAAAACAAAACCTTTTGCTTCCCTACCTCATGCAAAACTTCTCCAAGGTGTCCCATTGCACACAGGAATAATCCCCTATCCTTTGATCATGACACAGAGGCCAAGCAGCCTGCCCCTCTGTATCTCCTACCTTCCATCAATCTTCTCACTCCCTTCTCTATCACACTGGCTTTTGCACTGTTTCTCAGGGCTCCAAGTGCATTCTGCCAGAAGACTCTGCACTAGCTGTTCTCTTTCTACTCTTTCTTTACCTCTCTGTGAAGGTTACTCCTTCTCAGCAGTTGCATCTCAGCTCAGATATCACCTCCTTGAAAAGGCCTTATTTTATCACCTGTTCTAAATAATGACCCCACCTCCTCTCCTGAACTTCATGACCTTGTATCACATCATCTTGTCTTATTCCCCATACTCTATTTATTTTATCTGATGATTTTCTTGGCTTACTTGCATATATTTATGGCTGTCTAAGTTAAGGTGAATCCTTCGAAAATAGGGGTCTCCAGAAGAAAAATAATCATTTTATTATAAGCACATTTGCACTAGACTGTTTATCACAGCTCAATTTACAATCACTAAAATGTGGAAATAACCCAAGTGCCTATCAACACAGGAATGGATCAACAAACTGCAGTGTATGTACACTATTCATCCATGAAAAAATGGAGACTTTACATGTTTTGCATTAACCTGGATGAAGTTGAAACACATTCTTTTAGTAAAATATCACAAGGATAGAAAAGCAAACATCCAATGTACCCAATACTAATATGAAACTAGTAGAAAATCAAATACATGCCCACATAAGAGAAAAATTCAATTCAATTCAAGTTGTGAGGAGAGGGAGGGGGATACAAGAAGGGAGCAGAGGGGAGGAGGAAGGGGGATTAATGTGCTCCCACTTAATGGGCACAAGGTAAGGATATATGGCACACCTCCTGGGGGTGGGACACAACTATAAGAGGGACTCTACCTAACAAATGCAAACATTGTAACCTAGTTGTTTGTACCCTCACATTAATCTGAAATTCTAAAAAAAGTTAATAAAAAGAAAGAAAATATGCAAATATCCTTTTCCATTGTGTAGGTTGTCTCTTTGCTTTGGTTATTGTCTCCTTAGCTGTACAGAAGCTTTTCAGTTTAATGAAGTCCCATTTGTTTATTTTTGTCGTTGTTGCAATTGCCATGGCAGTCTTCTTCATGAAGTCTTTCCCCAGGCCAATATCTTCCAGTGTTTTTCCTATGCTTTCTTGGAGGATTTTTATTGTTTCATGCCTTAAGTTTAAGTCCTTTATCCATCTTGAATCAATTTTTGTGAGTGGGGAAAGGTGTGGGTCCAGTTTCAGTCTTTTACATGTAGACATCCAGTTCTCCCAACACCATTTATTGAATAGGGAGTCTTTCCCCCAAGGTATGTTCTTGTTTGGTTTATCAAAGATTAGGTGGTTGTAAAATGTTAGTTTCATTTCTTGGTTTTCAATTCGATTCCAAGTGTCTATGTCTCTGTTTTTGTGCCAGTACCATGCTGTCTTGAAAGGACACTTGTACTAGACTGTTTATTGCAGCTCAATTTACAATCGCCAAAATGTGGAAACAGCCTAAATGCCCACCAACCCAGGAATGGATTAACAAGCTGTGGTATATGTATACCATGGAATACTATTCAGCCATTAAAAAAAAATGGAGACTTTACATCCTTCGTATTAACCTGGATGGACGTGGAAGACATTATTCTTAGTAAAGCATCACAAGAATGGAGAAGCATGAATCCTATGTACTCAATTTTGATATGAGGACAATTAATGACAATTATGGTTATGGGGGGGAACAGAAAGAGGGAAGGAGGGAGGTGGGTGGGGCCTTGGTGTGTGTCACACTTTATGGGGGCAAGACATGATTGTAAGAGGGACTTTACCTAACAATTGCAATCAGTGTAACCTGGCTTATTGTACCCTCAATGAATCCCCAACAATAAAAAAAAAAAAAGTAAAAAAAAAAAAAATAAATAAAATAATACTCTTAAAAAAAAAAAAAAAGAAAGAAAATAGGGGTCTCATGTGTTCCCCAAAGCCAGCAAGATATCTAAGCATCATAGGCTCTTGAATAATACTCAATGAATGAATGAATGTTAAGTGCTGGAAGAGAGAGTCACATAACCTGTGGTAGGGGATAAGGAGGACTATACCTGAAGATAGATAATTATTGTGTCACTTGGACCTCTTACTCTCCTGCCCTGACTTCTAGGGTAGCTATTTATCCTTTACCACTCACACTATATTCTCTTTCACCCCAATAAGGACACTCTATCTGTCCACAACCCACAATAGGCACTGTCTTTAAATGTCTGTTGTAATTACTAGAATCATGATTTCCATAAATATGATTTCTCTACCAGGAAGCATACATCATATATTATTCTCCCTGTGTTAAATATAGATTTGTCAAAATGCACAATCCATCTTAGAGGGTGAAGTGTATATGGGGAGCCCATAAACCTTGTTAAAATATTATAATATGCTCTCTACAGTATTTTTTAGGATCTTTTCTCTCCCCTTGCTGCAATGAATTATTATCCCATGGGATATAAATCTTTTGTTCAAGATCTATTCCCTCATGTCATCTCCTTGGTTTCACACATCTACTTTGGGCCTCTGAGGGCCTCATGGATGGCATTTCTTGCTAGGACTTTGGAAGGGAAGGAGATGGGGTAGGAAGCAGGAAGACATGCCAAATCCTCAGGCACACAGGAGGCCAGAAATTTTTCTCCCTCAGATTATCTTCCTATTTTTCACTTCTGCAAATCTCTCTTCCCTTAAACAGAATGTTTTATCCTCTGTGGCTAAGAGCACACTTTTATCCACTGCTCCCTAAAGGAGCATGGCTTGGAGGTAGCCTGGTCTAGATTTAAAGGAGTGGCCCTGGCTCTCAGAGGAGCTCAACATTGTCTTCCATGTTTCAGCCAAACTGGGCAAAAACAGAAGACAAGACTCTGTGGACCAAAGCCTGTGAGAGAACAAAGAGAAATATGACTAGTGTAGTAAGGCATTACAGCTAATATAATGCTGTAATATATATTATATTCACTAATATAAATAGTGAATCAGGAGAGATTCAGGTGATGGGCACACACATAGCCTTGACTGAAGCATTATACAAGAACATTTGCAACACCTTAATATTTTGAAATAATAAACAAAATACTGAAGACTAGGGGAAAAGAAAAAAGAAGTGATACCATAGTCCTATAGAAAAAGTAGTTGATGAGCTGCCAGAAGACCTGAAGGGTTCTCTTTTTGGTTTTATCACCACAGAGTCTGAGTATAGCCTGAAGTTAATCCACACTCTCCTGGCCTCCAGTTTTTCCATTTGTAAAATGACAATTTGGACTCTGTAATATTAATGCCCTTTCAGGCTCCAGCATCCTAGACTCAAGTCTAATTGCTTGGAAAACATTTACTCATTTGACAACAATTTAGTTATTTGCTGGTACAACTTTTAGCAACCTCCAGTGTACTTTTTCAAGCCCAGAAAGCAGGTAAGGCTCTGAGTTCTTGGATTGTATTGTAACAATATCCTAAAACTAGGTGCATTGGGAGCCTTGAGTTTTATTTAAGACACAATTTTTAAATTGCCATGTGAATTCGTTCCCCAGGAGAGAGTGGATGAGGGAAGGCAGATCAAAAAGGGAGCTGGATCTGGAGACTGTACTGTCAGATATAACAAGCAGGAGGGAAGAGATGGGGCATCAAAAGTAGAATCGGAGCTCTGTTGTGTGCTGGTCCAAGCACAGACTCCCATGATGTTGACAACAAGTCACAGTAGGCTGGACAACATGTAGTGTACTCGTTTAAGAAAGCATTGCTGTATATAATGCTTTCTGATGGTAATAATTAAGAGCTGACTTTTTTGTGTGTTTGTTTTTTTGTGACTCAGTCTTCCTCTGTCTCCCTGGGTGGAATGCCCTGGTGCCATAGCTCACAGAAAGCTCAAACTCTTGGACTCAAGAAATCCTCTTGCCTCAACTACCAAGTAGCTGGGACCATAGGTGTGCACTGCCATGCTCACCACTCTTGTTCAAGGTGGTCTCAAACTCCTGAGCTCAGGCAACCCACCTGGCCTGGACTCTAATCCTTCCAGAGTGCTAGGATTATAGGTGTGAGACATTGCCCAGGCCAAAAGCTGACATTTAATCACTTACCCAGTGGCAGACATCATGCCACGGACATTTCCTTGCATTAACTCCTTTCTTCCCATGAGATGGGTTACAAGTTGGGAAAGTGAGTCCCGGAACCAACACAAACCATAGCTGAGAAATGACCTCTACTACTCTGACTACAGGGCTTGAGCCCTGACTCTTTGTGATATGCCATAGATATTGGAAATGGTCTAGGCACATGTGTCAGCTTCAATTTCTGGAAAATCTCATGTAGTGCTATGCCTTCCCCTGATGCCACATAAAGAGGTATTCCTGCATCAGGGTCTGTTGATATCTAAAAAAAAAAAAAAAAAAAAAAAATTGGGTGATTCGTTTGTATTCACCTCTTATCCCTGGGAAGAGCACATATCCACACACATCTACCCTGTTTCCCCGAAAATAAGACATCCTCTGAAAATAAGACCTACTTACAGGAAAGATAAGACGTCCCCTGAAAATAAGACCTAGAGCATCTTTTAAGACACTGTCTTATTTTCGGGGAAACAGGGTACGTACAGATTCTCCTATTCATCCGTCCATCTACCCATCCACCCATCCACCCATCCACCCAGCAGCCTTCCACATATAGCATGAGACACTATTTGGGCAATGTAGATACAGAAGTAAACCAGGCAATCCCCCAACCATAAGGATTGTCACCTTGACAGTGGGAGAGACTGACAATCAACTAGGCAATATCACTTCAACCTACATGCTGTGTCAGTGATGAGCAGGCAGGGACACTTAACCTTAGCCTTTGGGTACCTAAATGAAGACTTCCAGGAGGAAGTGGCAGCTTTGACAATGAACCATAAACAGATTTCAGCTAGGGTAAGGGACTTGGCACAGTTACATGTGCATAAAGATTATTCCGGGTAGAAGAAACAACAGCAGCAAAGACCTGGCAGAGATAGAAGGCAGTGCATTCAGGGAACTCTGCCAGAGCATCGGATTCTGAGGTCCTTGCCTCTAAGAGATTCTGCAGCAGAATGTGTCTAACAATCGGAGTGAGTGAAAAACGAGGCCAGGAATTCCCTCTTGGGAAGGCAGGAGGGCAGGAAGCAGTGAGGGCAGGAAAACCCACACACTGCACGGTGCAGGCTGTCCAACTCCATCTTTGGTTCACTCAAACCTCTTTGATAATCACCCCTGGTTAGGGCACCATCCACTTAGTATCAATAAATCTCCCAGCCCTGGGCACTGGCCCTGACAGGTTTCTCCCAGGGAGGGAACTCCTGGTATTAGCAATTCCTTTTTTATTGTCACTTCATTTAAGTTCTCTCACATCGACATTTCTCCTTGGCTCCCGATTTTTTTAGTCTCTGAAAATGTGGCATCCTTGTTATAAATAGTGGATAATGAGCTGACAGGACAGCTTCATTTTGGGGGAGGGAGATAGAAAGTGTGTGGATGAGAGGACTTTCAGATACTCATCCTTCTTGAGTAATTCTGTCCTTATTGGTGGGAATCACACTGTAGATCATTGGACTCTAAAATTGCGACCTCAAATGGAACTTTATTTCTACACTCAGAGGACAATAAGAGTGCCCTTTCATTCATTTTAAAAAATAATTGCTTGCATACTAGATCTAACACTAGCATGCAAAGAATTACCATAGTATTAATATATAGAAATTGTCCCTAATCACTGTAAACAATGTCACATTTATTTAGGATTCTGAGACATGTTTGGGATCTTTCTGTCATTTACTAGATAAATTTTTTTTCACTTGCTAAACTCAACAAATATTTATTGGGTGCTAGAAACTAATATTGCCAGAAGGTTAAGATACTGTGATAATACAAGAAAGACATATTTTCTACCGTCACAGAGCTTACATAAGAGTTCAGAAAATTCTAGGGGATCAACCCCAGTAAGGATTATACCTGCTATGTTGATCATTATGAAAGTTTGGAGACAGACTGTGTTATGGTCCTTTATTCATTTCTAAGAAACACAGTGAACAGCTTCTTTCTGAGTCACCCATGCAAGTTTCAACTTGCTCAGCTTATCAGTGTTGCTGGGAGGGCTTCATTTTCCCCCCATTCACATGGATTTTATGTTTCTTGATTTTTGTGTACATCAAAACTTTTATAATGTAATGGCCAGTGTTTACTGAGTCCTTAATACAGGCCAGGCATGTTGATAAGCACCTTGAGTTCATATCCAGGGAGAGGGACCAGTTTATCCAGTTTATTGAGGTGAGAGAGAGAGAAGGAAATTCAGAAGCTGTCCAGAAACGCCAGTACGACTGGGCGCTGGGCCTGGCACAGAGTCAGAGATGGGCAGGGAGTAGATTGCCAAGAGCCTTGCCAGGACTGGAGAAGTTGTCAGTGCGACATCACTGTTGCATTTCACTTTGGCTATAGCTTCCTCTTGGCTTCCTGAGACCTCTCATGCCCCAGCCCTGGAGCCCAGTTGGAAGGTGGCTAAAAAAGGAGATGCAGAAGAGGAGACAGATCCTCCCCTGCTCAGATTTGCATATTTATTGTTAAACATGGGTATCAATTACTATCGATAATTGCTGTTGTTGCTGAAAGCCAACAAGGTATGACACCATGTTCAAGGTTAAGAATTAGAACAAGGCTGGAAATTTCAGTCACAAGTCATCTTGTGGGCTGACATCTGAAACCCAGGGCAATAGGCCAAGGGCAAACAGACTGATAGACTGCAGTTTCCACTGAGGACTCTCTGGGTGCCTGGCATTGTTCTGAAGGACTAAATGCAAAGAAGCACATCTGGGACCGTGAACAAGCCCCTTCCCCTCTTGAGAAGTAGGGTGCAATTCCACTATCTGGACAAGAGGGTTTAAACGAAATCAGTGTTTCTCAAACAATGTTATTTTTAGGTGACGTATCTATAAGAGAACGTTTGTAATCTTTGGGGATATATAGTCCTACAGAGGGAATTTTCTATTTCTTCTCTACCACTTTCTTCTATCTACTCAGCTGCGCATCCAACAAGAGCTTAGTGGGCATGTAGTGTACACTTGGCAGCAGGTCGGTGCCGGCAGATACAACACTGGATGAGAAGACAAATCTCTGCTCTTACGGAGCTCAGGCCCTGACCATATATGAACAAGTAAGACCATTTTGGATTTTGTTATAAAGAAAATCAAATGGGACGATACTAGTGAATGGCAGGACTACTTCAGAAAGGATGGTCAGGGAGACCTCCCTGTGTCACTAGATTTGAGCTGGGAAAGGAGCCCTAAGGAGGTGCTGACCAGGCCTTGGCAGGAGGAACAGAGGTTCTGAACAAGGCGGAGGAACAAGGCTGATGAGCTTGAGAAAGAGCTTGCAAAACAGAAAGAAGGAGCTTGACAAACAGAAAGAAGGCCCATGAGGATGTAGAATAGGAAGAAAGGAGGAAAGCTATAGAGACGAAGGTGAAGAGAAAGCAATCACGTGACAATCCTCGTCTAAGGCGTTCAGTACTTGGCTTGAGTTCTCTGCAGAACTCACCCTGGTTTGAGAAGGTCTGCACCAGCTTATCTCACAAGACCTTTCAACTCTAACATCCCACAGCTCAAGTCAATGGCCAAGAGACATAGTGGAGGAGAAGGCAGTTCTCACTCAATCGGTAGCTTCGAAAATGGGAAAGGAAACATCTTCTGACTTAAGTGTAATGGAACCACAGACACTGGATGCTCAGTGGGCTCACCGGGTGGTAACAGAACTACAGACACAGGATGCTCAGTGGGCTCACAGGGTGGTAATGGAACCATAGATACAGGACGCTCAGTGGGCTCATGGGGTGGTAATGGAAGCACAGACCTGGGACACTCAGGGAGTTCACCAGGTAGCAGTGCTGAGTTTTAGGCTCTGGGCCTACTCTCCTGCTCCTGTTCTAGCCTGCACAGCCTTTCCTGTATCCTGCCTATTTCTTTTCCAAATATTTTCCATTCTTTAAAAGTTCGGCTCAGGGGAGGAGGGAGGGAGAGTGGTAGAGGCACAATGTAAGGGTATCTGGCACACCTCCTGGGTGGGGGAACAGCTACAACTTGGACTCTCCCTAACAAATGCAAAAAACATAACCTAATTGTGCCCTCATATTAATCTGAAATAAAAAATAAAAAAGCTCAGTGGGAATCATACATTTATTTCCATTAGGGCTGAGAAGCTATCTAAAGTATCAGGTTCTGTGGTTTGGGCCAGTGTAGCGCTGGTCTGTTCATCCATGGTTCATGTCATGTACTGTTCTGTATTTCCCCATTATCGTTTGGGCAATAAAAATTACAAAATTAAAAAAAAGTTCAGCTCAAATGCCACCTCCTCCACAAAGTCCCTTATGCCTCTCCAGCCCTAGCTATAAATGAAAGGTCTCTATCCTTCTTTTAAAATAGCAGGGCATTGTGGTGGGCACCTATAGTCCCAACTACTTGGGAGGCCAAGGCAAGAGAATTGCCTAAGCCCAAGAGTTGGAGGTTGCTGTGAGCTGTGTGACACCACGGCACTCTACTGAGGGCAATGGAGTGAGAAAGAAAGAAAGAGAGAGAGAGAGAGAGAGAGAGAGAGAGAGAGAAAGAAGAAAGAAAAGGAAGGAAAGGAAGGAAGAAAAGAAAGATCTCTATCCTTTTTTAAAATGTGCATAGAAACGTGTGACTCTTATCATGTTTTATCTAGCACTCATGCTTTATTAATTTAGGTTCTTTGATTGTAGGTATATAAATTAATACAGGATAACTTAAGACACAAAGAAGTTTGTTGGAAGGATATGAGGGACTCCCTAGCTAAAAAAGTGAGCTTCAGAGAAAACAGAAATTACAGGAGCTTTGGGAATCTAGATGCCAGGATTTGATGGATAGTCTCTTAGCATCTCACCATTTTTCCAGTCGTTTGTGATAACTGCTCTATACAGTTCAAGATCAACCTTGCTCAGGGCATGGGCCACCCTCATAGTCAAGGGATGCAGAGGACCTAGCTGTCTTATGAAAATGGCAGCCAGGGAAAATAAAGGTGCTGTGAGAAAAGAGGAGGTGCATGCTTGGCATATCAAAACAACAGATGTCTACTAAGTTTTTATTTGCTAGTATTGTATAAATTAAAGTTAAAGACCATGTTAGGAGCTCCATAAATGGCACATACATTTAAACACTGAGTGTTAAGTAAGGAGCTATATCTAATTCAATCTTTGTTACCTTTCTCCTATGGGTTAGACCAGGCATCCTCAAACTTTTTAAACAGGGGGCCAATTCACTGTCCCTCAGACCGTTGGAGGGCTGGACTATAGTTTAAAACAAAAAACTATGAACAAATTCCTATGCACACTGCATATATCTTATTTTGAAGTAAAAAACAAAACGGGAACAAATACAATTCACACCGCTTCATGTGGCCCACGGGCAGCACTTTGAGGACGCCTGGGTTAGACACTCTAAAATTGAATGTTGCATAGGATAGGTGATGTCTCTGCCTTCATAAAGTTATATTATTCTTTACAACCCCTAGAGGGATTTTCTTTTTTTTATAATATTTTTATTTTTTATTAAATTATAGCTGTGTACATTGATATGATCATGGGGCATCATTCACTAGTTTCATAGACAAAGACAGCCCTAGAGGGATTTTCATAGTGACTACACAGTATTTTTGGCACATGAGTCAATGAAAGAATAAATGAATCAATGCAAATCATTCACCTTTATTAAGCTATGAATACTCTTCCTGACAATTGATCCCATCTTTCTTTCATGTCATTTTTTGCATTGGAGAAACTCATTATTTCCTCTTCTACTATCACGTAACTTTCTGTATATTGATATATTTTTACCTGCGACTAAGAGGTAAGCTGCCTTGAAGGAAGGGGCCCTCCAAGTCTGTCCTTTTTCTGGTATGTATAACGGATAGTATCTTATATAGAGCTGGTTGGGGATAAACAAAAATGCTTGGTGATATTATTTGTTTCATGCTCTATATTAGGTTAACCATCCAGCATCCATAGGTCTGGGAGATATACAATACTACTCTGTGCTTCAGCCCCCTGCACTCTGTTACTCCTTATTAGCTTGGCAGCAGAGAATGAGAACTATGCTCTTGGGCTGGCACTGAAACCCAGCCAGCCTTAATGTATTCCACCCACAGCACCCAGTCTCCCCAGCCAGTGCTCTCTAGGCAAGAAAGTTCATGTCCCATTATATAACTCAACATTTAGGATGCAGAATGGGTTCAAAATCAGGACATTTTCACCATTCCTGGCAAACCATTTGGCATCATTGTGGTCTCATGTGTTATTATGGGGAGAGGATCTTTTGGAGATGCTCCTTACAGTGACACAGTATATGTCAGCTGTCCTCCGTGACCTATAGGATCATAGAGCTTCTCCTGAACAATCATAAGATCATAGATGGTTAGGATGAAAAGGTACCTGGTTTTGAGGCAATATTGGCCTAGAAAAAAGCTTCCTTCTAAGCAGCTATCTGACCACTCCACTTAAAAGTTTGTATAATTTGCACGAGCTTGCAAAATGCAAAATCTGGTGCCCAAAGTATGACTAGCCAGAGGTAGAGCCTCCTGCCTCATATGATGTTGGCACACTGGAGAATTCCAGCTGCCTGTCTGCTCTGGGTGGCTGGTGTTACTTGGGAAAATGCCACTGTATTTATTTATTAGACAATTTTTATCACCTATTGAGTGTTTACTATTTGCCAAATCCTATTCTAATTCACATACATTTTATCATTTACTACTTCCAATAACCCTCTAATTTCTTTTTCCTATTTCATGCATGAAGAAGCTGAAGTTCAGGGAGCTTAATCAGTCTTCCATGAGTCATTTGTGGTTAGTGGCAGAGCTGGAAAATGAATCCAGGTCTGTCCTACTCCATAGCTGTTCCTTGAACCATGCTACCCTGAAAGTCTACTAACAAACCCTTTCATTCCTTGGATAACAACAGCCAGTGCTGGGAAGTACTATGTGGGCCAGGTACTATGCTAAGTGCAGTACGTGAATCACTCATGTGATACTGACCTGATATCATGAGGAATGGATATGATTATTATCCCTATGTTATAGAGGGTATAGAAGCTCATGCCTATAATCCCAGCACTTTGGGAGCCTGAGTTAGGAGGATTGTTTAGTTAGGAGTTCATGACCAGCTTGTAGAATATAGTGAGACCCCCATCTATAAAAACATATAACAACAACAACAACAACAAAAGTTAGTTGTTGGTGGTATGCACTTGTAGTCTCTGTTGCTGGGGAGGCTGAGGCAGGAGGTTTACTTGAGCTCAGGAATTCAAGGTTACAGTGAACTATGACTGGGCCACTACATTCCAGCCTGGGCAATATTGCAAGACCCTGTCTGTAAAAATAAATATAGAGAAAAAAAAAGAGGCTAAGTATGTTGATGCCTGCTGTGGGGCATCCCATTCTCATCACCATTCATGTCGGTACCCACTGTGGCACCCTGTTACGTGTGACTAAAACCAGCAGGGACCAGGGATTGAAGGTACAAATGCTTGCAAGAGGTGGGCTTCCCATAGGTGCAGCGAGAGCCCGGAACAACCTCTGCCATGGCCTTTTATTGACACATTATACAACAGGTGTGGGGGCCCATGTACTGGAGCTAAGTGCTTAATGATCACTACGTGCTGTTTCCCCATGGGCTAGACTCCCACCCTGCTGCACCACGAATGTCCAAAGTATAACACACAAGCAACCCATCTTAACTCATTAATGCATGAGGCTGCTTGGGGGCTTGTCTCCATGCTGGCTAGGAAACTGTCCTGCTCCCAGCACCTCCCTCAAGAACCGGCCGCCATGCCCACAAGCCTGGTGCTCGGTCTCCTACATAACTAACTTGCTTAAGATCATGTAGTCATTAAGTACAGGATTCAGAATCCATACACAGGCATTCCAACTTCAGCGTCATCACTCTGATCCCCTATCCCAGGTATCTATGCCAGGTATCAGGAAACATTTTCTGCAAAGGCCCAACTAATGAATATCTTATGCTTTGTGAACCATATGGCCTGTGTTGCCACTACTCAGTACTGCAAGCAGCCAAAGACAGTATGTAAACAAATGAGCGTGGCTGTGTTTAAAACTTTATTTAGCAAAACTGGCAATGGGCTGGATTTGGCCTGTGGGCTGTAATCTGCAAATGCCTACTCTATACCATTCTGCTACTGACAATTTGGGAGAGGTAACAATAACTTATAGTGTATTGTACAATTTTTGATTCTCCACTCATTTTTCTCTTGTGAATACCATGTAAGGTAGGTAGAAAAAGAGTGATGACTCTTAAAACCAAGTGCAAATGAGAAACCAAGGGTCACACAGCTGTGGAAGAGTGGAGTCAGATCTGAGTCCACGTCTTCTTTTTCCGTGTGTGGTTCTTTCAGGGTGACTCCAGATACTCACAATATAGAAAGGGGAAGGGGAAGGAACCCTGATAGGGCCAGTCAATTGTTGGGGGTCCCAATTTGACTGAAGGCCCCTAGTTGCAAACTTTTGTATAAGAGCCATGGGGCAGAGAAGGTTTGGGGGTAGGAGGTGGGGTTCACTGAAGAGCCCTGGTGGGAATGACATCTACCTAGCTCTGCCTACCGTGCAGCCTTTGAGAACTAGCATGTGAACTAGACAAAGCAGAACAAATAAAAACAAAGACACCAGCCAAAGGGAGAGGCTGTGGGAAAGAGCTTTGGAGATTCCCCTTCCTCTGGACTCAGTCACCCAGACCCCACATTCACAAAGCGACTCACATTGTAGATACACCACGTACATCCTTTATTAAATGAAGTCAGATTCTCTCTCTGGCTATCTTAATTCCTGCTCCGTGGGTGAGTGGGAGAAAACAAAATTTTGTTTTTTATTTGCTCTCCTTTCCCTATTAAAATCGAACATGCAAATGGATTTTCCTAAGCCAAGCAGCAAGCTTACAGCACACCCATGAACTTGGTCAGCACCTGTGAATCAAGGCAAAAGTTTATGGAAATCTACAGATGTCATCCGAGGGGGCCCTAAATTAGTGAAGTTCATCTTCCACTAGGGCAGCGGTTCTCAACCTGTGGGTCGCAACCCCTTTGGGGGTTGAACGACCCTTTCTCCTTTCACAGGAGTCCCCTAAGACCATGGGAAATATGTGTTTTCTGATGGTCTTAGGAACCGAGATACCTCTCCTCATGTGTGGAGGTCACCACAACATGAGGAACTGTATTAAAGGGTCGCAGCATTAGGAAGTTTGAGAACCATTGAGCTAGAATGTTTCCATCGAGGAGCTGAAAGGACAAACCTGAAGGATAAGGTAAAGCTATAGAATACATAAGATTCTAGGGTCCTATGACACCACCAGGAACCAGATCCCACTTGGTCTGCATCTGAATTCACTCCTGACCCCTGCCTTCTGCTGATCTCCAGAGCTGTGAGCAACTAATCAAGTTGAGGGATGGACACAGGAAAAGCTGAATCATTTTTCTTTCTGCTTTTGTAATCTGTGGTCTCAGAAAAGCATGCTGAGAAAAATCGCATCTGAAACAAATGCTTGGCCAATAGTCTTGCTAGGAACATGCACTGGTCTTTCCCTTCTGATAGGAGTGTGAGATCAATCAAAATGCTCACAAGAGCACTTTAAAATCTAAGGTCGCAAGCTCTGACCCGGGCTCTTCTCTCCTCCCAAGTCTGCTCACTGCCCAAGCCCCCGCTGCCTGTTGGTCTTTCGCTTGCCTTTCAGGAGAGTTCCAACTTTCTTGCCTTTGCTTTTACACAGCTGTTCTCTCCTAGAAAGCCTTTCTTTAAGTGGCTTGACCCCTTCTCATTCTTCAGACTTCAGCTTTAAATGTTCTCTCTTCAGAGAGGCCATCTCTAAAATATGTATCTTTTATTCTCTACTGCACTACCTTATTTCTATCATAGCTTATCTTCATCTTTAATTATTTTATTTCATTTTCGGTTTATTTGTTTAATTTCATTGCCTCATTAGGGCAAGAATCATGTTTACTTTATTTACCACCATAGTCCTGGTGCCTAGTGCACACGGAGGCACAAAAGCCTATCTGCAGAATGGAGTGAGTGAATAACCAAGCAAGCTGCGGGTTCTCCATATGACCTTAGGCAAGTCATTTTCCCTTTTGGGAGTTCATGTCCTCATTTGTAAGAGAAGTGAGATTCAATTAGCTCTAGCACTCTACCGCTTCACTAACTGTACGCATTTTCTCACTTTCCATTGTGCACAGGGGAGCCTGAGGTGTGAAGGCAGAGAGAATGGGCTGCCCAGCTCGGGGACTGGAGCTGAGGTCTCCCGCTGAACAATTTTCACTGACTCAGACTCCTTAGCAAAATCTCAGCTGCCTCCTCTGCCAAGACCCCACCCGGTGTTTAGTTCCCTTTGTGCCACCATTTGAATCACTTTTCAAAGTTTCCCAAAACATAGCAGGAAGCAGCTCCTCCTAAGTAACAGAATTCTGGAAGATATTCTGAGATTAAAAACATTTCTCACTACCCCAGAGTGTTCTTCTTGTATGTCCCTGCTAAAATTATGAGTTCCAGGAGTGTGTGTGTGTGTGTTAGGGGGATGAGATTCAAATTAATTCTGGGGAAAACAGCAATCAGGAAAGAAGGGAATATAAGGGACAGGCACATGTAAAATATGGAATTGGCAAGAGCATATCAAGAAAACATAAAAATGAAAGTAATGTACTAGTTTTCCTGCTTTTGTGTAACTCACCCACACAGAGCTCTAATTCACCTCTCCATCCTCATTCCTAACAGTCCTACAAACATCCAAGGCTCAACCACGTTATTGTAGGCAGTAAAACATTTCCTTCCAGGTCTCCTCAAAAACACCCCTCTATACCTAGAAAACTCCTACACATCCCTCAAGATCCCAGCCAGAGGTTGATTCCAATGGGAAGCTTCCCAATACTTCCAGAAATAATTGATTAATTCCTTTTCTAAAGTTCTAATGCAGTTTTTCTTTTAGCATTTATATTGATAGTCCATAACTTAGCATTTGCATGGTTAGAGTGCAATGGTACAATCATAGCTCACTGTAGCCTTGAATTCCTGGACTCAAGCAATTCTCCTGTCTTAGCAGCCTGAATAGCTAGGACTACAGGTGTATACTGCCACATTAATTTTTTTATTCTTTGTGGAGACAAGGTCTTCCAGTGTTGTTCAGGCTGGTCTTGAACCCCTGGCCCAAGCAATCTTCTACCTCCAGCTCTCAAAGTGCTAGGATTATAGGTGTAAGCCACCACCCTTGACACAAGACTATGAACAAAACAAAACTGTGTCTGATTTGTTTTTAATGTCACCGAGCCAAGTCACACCACCCCTACAAAATAGTAGATGTTCACTAACTGCTGAATATGTGTTGATCTGCCCACCTGTGAAGTGAGACTCCTAAAGCCTTCCTTACCTGTTATGAGAATCCAATGACAGAATGAGATTATCAGTCTGAGGTTCACTATCAAGGTGGTATACATGCAAGCCATCATCTTGTTTAAACTGCATGACATAAATAGGAGGTGGGTTTGACAGGACATTATTATCCCCTTTTTCCAGATGAGTTTCCAAGGGTAAACTGACTTGCTCCGAGTAGTACAGTCAATACATACCAAACTAAAACAAGGAAATGTAGTTGCCTGGCTTCTCACAGGGTCCCACCACCCCCACCCATCACATCACACATGCCTTTTAAAAATTAGCTGTAAGTTTGATTATGCTTGTTGATTAACTAAAGGAAAGATGAATGCTAGTCCTTCTAAAGATGTCACAAACTCACCTGCTATTCCCACTTCTGCCTGCCCCCTGCCATAGTCCTCGGGCTCTGCCACTGTTCAGCTGTCACTGCACTTCATCATTGACCTTTATCACCTTATCCCTGCAGAGGCGACACTTTATGCTTGTCCACTTTCCCTTTTCTCACCCTCATGTATTCTTTACATAGCAGCCAGAAGGTTCTTTGGAAAATGGAAATCCGATCCTGTCATAACAGGGGCCCTCGAGCCCCTCAGAGACTTCTCACTAGGCTCTGAGTAAAATCTCAGCTCCTCTGCCTGAACCCACAAAGTCTATACAGTCTGAGCTCTGCTGACCTGAACAAACGCATCATTTCCCTTTCCTGCACCTGCTCTTCTTCCCCTCCAGCACCCTGCTGGCTCCTGTGCTGTTCCCTCTGCCTCACACTCTTCGCTTTGCCTGGCTGTCTTGCTCCGTCTTTCAAGCCCTACCCCGCACAGATATCCTGCTGCTCTCTGTCACAGCATTTAGTTTGTTTCCTTCACAGCACTTTACTCAGGTCATAATTAACAGTTAAAGCCCTTATCTCCACTGCAAGAGTATGGCAATTAGGTTATTTGGAAAAGAAGGTTAAAATGGAGAGTTACAAGAAAAAAACATAAAACACTGAAGTACACGTGTATTTGTTAATCTTTTGTTGTAGTGGGAACTTTAACACACATTTTTGGTATTCCCCAATATTTTATAGTTGTCTCATTTATACCTAAAATTACGACAATTTTAATGATTCATCTAAGAGCCTTTTGAAAGTATTTAGTTTCCATATAAGTAAAATGGCATTATTTTGCACTCATATTTCACCAGCATACATAATTTTTACTTTGCCCAAATACAATAAAAACACAGCAGTATAAGTAAGTTTTACAGTAGAGTTGGTTCCTAGTTCAACATGAACAAAGTTGATATGAGCAGAAATATTCAGGCTGATCAGAGAGGAGGCTGCTGGCCGGGAGCTCTCAGTGCACAAGCGGCATCAGTGTGGGTGTTCCTGGAGAGCACGGAGAATGAGTAAGTCCAAAGAAATGGTTGAAGGAAGCTGATTATGAGCAACTCCATTGAATCCAGTTATTTGTTGGCTTGCTTATTATGTGTCCCATTTTTAGCCTTATTTATTATCTGTCCCATTTTTTTCCTTTGCGTAACTCTCTTGCGTAGCCCGCAGTTTGTTTCTCTTTTTTCAGCCTGTCTCCTCAGGGCTGAGCACAGTCTTTGGAGGGCAAGTAAATGAATACACAAGTGAGGGAACCATCTCCCTCCTTAAGTGAAGAGCTTTTGCTTTCCTCTGTAAGAGAACAGGCATGGACTATGCAAGCACAGTCATTTCCAAACCCCAATTGTGTTATTTCTAAGTTTTGATTTCTTTCATAGGTTCTATGCACAGAGCATCACCTTCCTGATCTCCTTTGCATCTCCCCACACGTGCCAAACAACAACCACCATGGTCATAACACTACTCACGTTTCACCTGAGGCCGCCTCTTAGTTTCAGAGTGACTACCCCTATCGTCTCCTCCAAGACAGGTCAGGAAGTAAGGCTGGTTATGGGCCATGGTGCTACAGCTGTGAAATCTCTGCCAGATTCATTTCTTTGGGGTCCTGTACAGGCCTGTGGTTGCTCTGGGCATGATAAAAGGGGTATATACTCTGAAGATCTGTGGTGAAAAGCTTGGACTTGCCTTGTTCAAGGCATTGGGCCAAAAAAAAATTACCCCAAATTGCTTTAGGTTGACCTTTCTGGTTCCCATATTGCTAAGGTTAAAAAAAGCCAAGAGTAGGTGAGGGCCTCAGGGTCAAGAAGCTTTCATGGGTCTTCCAGTTCACAGAGCCCACAGTGTGGTTTGGAGCATCAGCCACAACTAATAAACATTAGACTTCCCGTCCTTTAATATATTTCTTTGCACATCTCTCTTGCATATCTAAGAAAGGGGAGAGGGTCATTGAGGATTTGTGGAACCTGGTTACCCCATAGTTGTGGGAACAAATGATGATGATGATCATAATCGTTTTTTCTAACATGACTAGTAGTTCCTTGTATATATCGAGCCCTTTAATACAAGGAGCTAGACTACACATTTCCCATTTATCAACCCTTTCAACCTCTAACAGCCCTGGCAGGTACACAGTATTATCATTGCCATTTTATAAAAGAGCATAGATAGATGGGGGTCACAGAACTGATAATGGCAGAGCTAGAATCCAAATGCATTTATGTCTGATTCCACAATGTGAGTCCTTAGCACCATGCTAAATTACCTTGCAACATGTCCAAAGCCATACCATTCCCCAAATAACTATTGATTCAATGTATCATATGTGGTATAGTGTGGGGAAAACAAAAATCAAGACCCCTATTTTTAAGAGGGGCATTCTAACATGATGAGAGAGACAGACTCAGGAACCATTAGTAAAAACTTGTAAGGGAAAATGAAATAAGTTCTACAGTAGCAGCACAGCATGTTCTGTACATTTGGAGGAAAGGGCAATTCCTTCTGCAGAGGAAGAACAGGGCAGACTTTCAAGATGAGGGTCTTGAAGGACAAGCATTTTCTTTGAGACAGAGTCTCACTCTGTTGCCCTGTGTAGAGTGCTGTGCTGTCATAGCTCACAGCAACCTCAAACTCCTGGGCTCAAGAGATCCTCTTGCCTCCGCCTCCTGAGTAACTGGAACTATAGGCACTTGCCATAATGCCTAGCTACCCTTGCTATTTTCAGTAGAGATGGAATCTTAGTCTTGCTCAGGCTGGTCTCGAACTCCTGAGGTCAAGCAAGGCTACCCAGAGTGCTAGGATTACAGGTGTGAGGCACCATGCCTGGCCAATGAACATGTTTTTAAAATCCAAAGCAGATATGCCCAACACCTGGTGTTTGTGCATGAGTGTGCTACTTTGTCTTTCCATTATCCATACCAGCCTTCACTACTATATGCTACCACGCTCTCCTGTGGAATCCAGGTGAAATTTCAGTATCCTCAATCTAGTCACCACCAAACAGCTGGAGTTGTCATGTGAGATTGTAAGTATTTATATCCTTGGTCTCGGAGGAGCAGAGGGAAATCTTTAAAGTCTCCTAATTTTTGCCAATTCTGTATAAATTTAGTCATCATAGATGTTTCCTATCGGCCTTCTTCTCACCTTTTCCAATTCTAAGACAGTTTAAAGTATTTCCAATCTTCTCACTTCACTAGCTATCAACTAGGTGCCAAGCTGTGAGGGCCCAAGTCAGCATTCAGGACTGTAAAAGACTCAAACTTGCCACGTGGGCCTCTAGGCAGGGCTTTGGTTTCCAGCTTTACCCAAAGCAGGGTAGACAGGGGGAAGGGGAAGGGAGAGGGAAGGAAAAGGGGGAGGGAGGGGAAGTGGAGGGAAGGAAATGCAGCTTTGACCTCATCTTAGCCCAAGTCTGCAGAGCAAAGGCAGAAAGGTCAGGAAAAGCCACCCAGTGTGCACCAGCCCGTAAGTCAGAGCATGTGGGGTCTGGGGCACAGGCCCACCCCTGCCTGTCTCTCTGTATAAACTTGACAAGTTCCTTCCTGTCTCTGGGCCTTGTTGTCCTCATTGGTGAAACAAAAGACTTGGCTGCAGTTGTTGGCAGTTCCAGCATTCTATGCTGAGTCTCAGCAGCATAGTGATAACTAAGAGAGAAACATAACTTCTCCATGGACAAGGCAGGATTCTAACCCAGAAGCTGACTGTGATGATGGCTCTTCTACACTCGCTACTGAGTCTAAGAACACCCCAAAAAGCCAAGATTACATGAGGGCCTTGGGTGGAGAAGCAACCCTCCAATGTAGACCTTTATAGCTGGTAGAGAAAATGAGAAAAAGAAACTGATAGTTTGGTCTATTGGCCTATTATATGGACAAGAAAGACACCAAAACAAATAAAAAAGAAAAAGTAAAACAATGATCTGAGAGAACACAAAGATGCTCACTATACCAAGATTTGGGAGAGGGCAAATGCAAGTTGAATTCAGCAAATGTTTTATGTTGTCTAATATCCAACATCACCTGGTTAACCTCAGATATTACTCAAGACTGAGATAATGTTCATTGCAATAACAATACTACAGACAGTAAAGGCTATCATTTATTGAGCATGAACTAAATAAACACTTGCATTACTGAATTTATGCATTAATGTGTTTATTCCCATAACAATCACATAAAGAAAGTATAAGGGTTTCTATTTTACAGATGAAAATACCAAAGTTCAAGGCCACACAGATATGGCAGATCTGGGGGTCAAAACCAGCCATGCTGCCTTCAGAAAACCCAACACAGGCAGATGAACTCCCCTCTTTACACTGACTTGCCTGCAATGAGCAGAATATCATCACCGCCCTATCCACTCATTCCTGTCCTTCATCTTTCTGTTGGCATACAACCTCTTCCGTGAGAGCCGCAGTGGGAGTTAATCCATCCCCCCTGAGCTCTGAGAAGCAGTGGGAGTTGATTCATCCCCCGTGAGCTTTGAGCTGCAGTGGGAGTTGATCCATCCCCCTCTGAGCTCTGAGCTGCAGTGGGAGTTGATCCATCTCCCTCTGTGCTCTGAGCCATAGCTCTTGGCTTGCACTTCCACAGGTGCACTTAGAGTCAATCATGTCTGGTCCTTCCTCCCTCCCTCTACACCCAAAGCAAGTTGTTTATACTCTCATATGGCACTTAGCATCTTGCATAAATACTAGCCACGCCTGGGTTTGCCTCTCTCCTCCTTGTTCAGGGAGGCCTTCCCCTAAGGGCAGGATCTGAAACTGGGTCTTAGGAATCTTTCTGTGCTCCTGACACTTAGTGCTTTGGGTGACAGAGGCTTTATGAGTGAGGCTGAGACAGGCAGCAGTTGTCTCTGCTCTGTCTGATCTACGGTCAGCGACACCCCTCTGGTGTGCTTTTCTTTGTGGAGTCACTGAACAATGCCAGGCAGGGCTCAGGACTTTTGTGTGGAATATCTCTCAGATTGCTGGGGAGTTGGGGGACTATTCAGCCCCCCTTTCCCACCCCACTCTTCTCCCTATGGTCCTCTCTCCTCCCGTGAAGACCTATTTTTGCCTCACTGGAATTCACTTTAGGAAAACGATTGCTTGTCCCATTGTTTTCCTCTGGAGTTAGAGACATCCTTCTGATTGGGGAAGAAAGACTCTAATCCTTGTAGGAAAAAAGTTAGTAGAGATAATTTTGAAGTGAGGGAGTCTTTAGGGGCTGAAAGGCCACCTGGAACACTTGGGTGTACCTGCCTGTGTTCACTCCTGGTTGGACATTTGAGCAGCTGAGGGCTTGAGGTGGACAAGCTGGGTTGATACCTCTCCTATGTCCGTGGGGCAAGTTAATTAGTTTTCTGAAACCTTTGCTTCCTTACCTGTCCTATGGAAATAATAACATTAGCCACCTAATGGGACTGCTCTGAGAATTAAACACATTTAAAATGTGTTCTTTGCATAGCTCCTGGCTCAATAAATGAGTACGATCGTGCCTGTTGCTGGAGGTGGCTATGTTTGGTAAATAGTATCATCTGGCCATAAGAGAGATAAGAGCAACATGCTGGTGAAAATTTTACCTCTGCAGTGAGGAAGAAATGCAGAATTGCATGTATCTTCTAGTTGGGTGTGTTAGAAGTACTACACTTGAGTTTCTGCTTAAAAATAACACACACATTTTCAAGCTATCAAAATCGAAGGTGCTTTACAGAGTGTCTTTATAAATTATGTTGATTTATTAGAAACTAAGGAACAGAGAGGTGAAGGATATTTCTCGGGCCAGTCAGCTAAGATGGGGCTCAAATCCAGGTCTGCTGACGCCAGTTTATTTTACTTCCCTTCCTCTCTTGAGCTACTGCCCTTTTCTTGGCTTTACCCACATTATATCCCTTCAGCTTTTCCACCAGGCCCTGTGGTCACTGGGCAGCATCTGAAGACCCTGCATTCCCCAGTTTCAATCAAATGATGATAACAGATCTTGCTACACAGACACTGCTGAGATGAGGCTATTTCTTTATGCAGAGAAGTTTCCACTCCAGCTTAACTGTCCCTTAGCGTCACTCCTACATGAGTTAATTCAGCTGAAACTAATGTGCTAATGGATATATTAGTACTGAGGGCTAAGGGTCTAGTCCTTCCTTTCAAATGCTGCCAGTGAGCTCAAATGTTGATGAGAACAGTGCTGGCATTTCAGAGTGAGCTTCAACAGTACAAATCTCAGGGAGAAGTTGCTAGAATTGTCCTTCTCCACACTGAGTAGGCAGGCCAATGCCTTGCATAGCTGGAAGGGATGAGATTGAGTAAGAATTTAAGTGGGACCCTGGAACTGTGGGGAAGAGATGCCATCCCTGACCCTTGCTCATGGATGATCCCTGCCCTAAATATGCTCACCCCTTCCCCTCCTCTCAGTGTTTTTCCATATTGCATACTTTACTACTTAAAATCTTACAGAGCTTTTTATCATTTAAAATCTATTTTTACACCTGCCATTTTGCTGAATTGTCCTAACTGCCCAATGACCCAAGTATATTTCATTCCTATTTTATAGATAAGAAACCTGAGGGTCTGAGGCAGAAAAGACTTGCCCAGGGCCACGAAACTCACTTCCGAGCCAGCCTTCCTTGCTCCAGTCATCTTCCTGCGGGAGCATCTGAGTAGAGCCTCCACACTGAGGGACTGGGTATGGGCGCCAGATTGCTGAGCTTTGAATCCACACACTTGCAACATGTTTGGGGTATGAGTCTAAGCCTTTTCCTTAGCCAGTCTTCCTCAGTTTCCTCATATAGAGAATGGGGATAATTGTAGAGTCTCAGTCTTAACAGACTGAGAGTAAATGAGTTGTACTATGTGCCAAGTGCTCAAAACATTGGCTGGCACATAATACTTGCTCAGTAAATGTTGCTATAGAAACTTCACTGTGTCCTGCTTGAATTTTCTCTCTTTTGAGGCTAATCTGAAATGCCTTAGAGTCTTATTCTGACTTTTCATAAATAGATGTAATTTCTGCCTCTTTTAGACCCTATAATCAGTTGTACTTTGCTTGCAGCATACAGCGCATTCTGCTACTGGCATGTCTGTAAACTTATTTTTCTCAGCCCACTCTTCTTTCGCTTGTGAGTGTTGTGGTATCAGCCAGAGAGAGAGAGAGCTTGGATAGAAGCATATCCCCTGAAGTGCCTGTATGGTGTTTGATGCCAGAGAGGAATCAGTCAGTAAATGTTGGTTGTACTGAACTCAATTGACCCCAGCATTCCAGTTCACACTAAATCCTAGAATGTTAGGGCTGGAAAGGCTCCTTAAAAATCAGTCATTCTAAACTGATACTGAGATCTGGAAAGAACTTTATCCAAATTCATACCATGCGTGAATGGCAGCAGAAGCAGAAAACAAACCTCCTCACCCAAAGCACTGGGCTGTAGCTGCACCATGGGGAAGAAACTAGCACACATTCCAGAAGCAGAAAAAGCAGGATGGGAAGAGCACAGCTAAGCTTCAGCACACTAGCATTCCTCAAAGAATAGATGTGTACGAGGGACCTACACCCAGAAGCCTATGTGGGCAGAAGGATAGCAACAGGCAGCCTCTCTGGACTGTTTCTCTGGCCCAGGAGCCTTGCAAAGGAGATGCTGCAAGTCCTGCTGCATTAAAAGTATTAAATGCAAATCTCTGAATGGGTTTCCTCCTCCTTCCATTCAACGTGGAATCTAAACTGGCATCTTCAAACCTGGGCTCCAGAACATCTTCGTGGTGGGATTTGTGCATAGTAGATACTAGATGCATGTTTTGTGTTATAAAAGCCATTTCTTAAAGTTCTCCATGTGATTAACTGATCCGGCAGAGATGAGTAAAGGTGAAGTCCTTACCAGCCTGTGCACCAGAATCTCTTCTGCACAGACTTGCTATCATATTTCCCCCTCGTTGAGGTTTCATATAATCTTTGAAATGTACAATAAATCAGATAATTCTGCACTGGTCAGCATGACTTGACCAGAGAAGTGTTTTGATTCCTGGTACTGTCAAATCTTGTCTTCTGAAGTTAGATAAGTCTCACGGTGATAAGCCCCTGCCCTGTGTCTGAGGTAAATGGCTTGGGTGAGGAGGACAAGTCAAAAGCCAGGGTGTCCAATAGAGGAGCCTGACAAGCAGGCTGGGGGGCTACGGAGGCCTGCTTTGTCAAGGACCCCTCAGCCCATAGCCAGCCTCTGAATGAGGCATGCTGGCTTGCTGAGTCACGGTTAGTGAGGGGTGATCATTCAATGTTCTTCCCAGGGACAAATGCCTACACAACAAACTGACCTTGGGACTTTCAGAGAGGTCACCTTTTCCTTTTCATCTCTGCACCCAATAAATGAGTCCTTCAAAAAACACTGTTAAATGTCTAGGACACAATGTGCTTATAATAACAGTTAAATGTGAAGGTGATTCAGGGAGAAGTGAAAGAGACTTTTTGCAAAGGAAATTCATCCTGAAGCCCTTTCTCAGCACTGACAGACTTGATGGCACCCATTTGTTTCCCTTTTGATTCTTGGGACCAGTTATTGCCACCATTACGATATCACCTCTTTCATACATTGCTTTAACACATGTACTGTGGAAACAATCATATTTAAGGAAACTTCGAAGAGCTCACCCACCATCTTAGTGATGCCATGAACCATTCATGAAGCAAACTGGCACTGACTCTTTGCCCTAAAGAACTATCTTCTCAATCTATCTGATTGACGTCACCTCCTGACTAGTTCGTGGATCAACCAATACATATGTTGAATGCATATATTTTGGATGGCATTTTAAATTTAAATTTCCCCTCTGCATGCCAGAGCTGACTTAATGCATATGGATTCTACGACTTGCAAACAATGCCATTTTCTCTCATATCCACACCTTCTGTATTGATGGAAGACAGATAAACAATGAAAACAGAATTGGCCTGCACATTTGAGATTTAGTAGATTAATAAGATCTATCGTTCTTTATTGTTTGCTTTTCACAAAGTTTAATCAGTGTCTCAAAAAAAAAAAAAAAAAAAGACTTTATTCCCTTTCTTACTGAAGGCTCCATTAGCCTGTAACATCCTGAGCTATCACTTGCCACCTCCTTCTAACATAAAGAAACCCCTGCTGATGCCAAAAAACTCCAAGTTCCTTGAAGTCAAGGAGCATCTTACATGAATAAGAAATAGCTCTGCATACCTCTCCCTGTTGTGCTGAGCTCTGCAGTGCAGGGTCAGCAAATGCATGACATATCCTACTTTCTTCTGTGCCCAAGGTAGACATCACTAATTGATTGCAGCATTCTTTCCAGTTAAGCGCAGTCAAAGCCTCCGTGTCCTCATCATCAGCACTCTTGGGAGCCACTGCCAATTTATCAGAATTGACAGACTTGATAAAACCTATTTTTTTGCCCTACACTTGATGGTTAAAAGCTAAGGCTATGGAATTAGACCAACCTGGATTTAAATCTTCATGTTACCATTCACTTGCTGTGTGATGTATAGTTATCTAAGCACCTGTGATCTTGATTTTCCCACTCTAAAGTTACCTATCCATGTCATTCTTCAGAGGTCTAAAGTTAGACATTTCTTCCTCTAAGAAACTTCTATTTACATAAGACTGAATATAGATGTTTCATCTTGTCTCTGAAAATACCCTGAACTTGAATGGTAATGGTTTCATTTCTTCTAATTTCCCTCCATTGGAGGGTGAGCTCCAAAAGGGATTTTCTCTGTTCACTGTTACATTTTCAGAGTTCAGCAAAGGACTTGGTATAGTAAATAGCCTAAAAAAAAGAAAAAAAGGAATGAAGGAAGGAAGGACATTAACAGATAAATATCACTTAAAATAGTGCTAGGGATATAATAAATGTGCAATAAACATTAGTTATTTTCATATTTATCATTACGTTTCATAATTTCTACCTTAGCAAAGAAAGTCTGCTATGGAGCTAATTTTACATACGTATGGTTTAACTCTGGATTGCTGTTGCTCTCAAGCTGCCAATGGTGGCAAAGGTATATATATGTACTTTCTGCATCCAGAGAGAACTATATTCCTTGAGACACAGTCATATTCCTCTTTCTCAGCCCTGTAAACCTAACACCAGGGCTTATATGGAAGAGGCCTATTGCATGATGTTTGGGGCCACACTCACTACATTTGCTAACATTGGTGCTTACCAGCTCAACCTTTGCTAATGCTAGACCTATATGAGGAACTCCGTTGGGTTACTGGGGCCCCACCAGCCTCTTTTAAGTACCTATGGCCAAAGTAGGTCTTTCCAGCAGTGATTCTCAAACTTGAGTGTGCTGGGCATCAGAATTCTCTTGAGAGTTTGTTAAAACACACTTATGGGGGTCCCACCCCCAGAGTTTATTATTCAGTAGGTCTGGGTACATCTTGAGAATCTGCATTTCTAACCTGTTTCCATATGATGTTCATGCTGCTTGTTCTGGATCATTCTTTGAGAGCCTCTGATAATAAGAGAAACATGCTACTGAGAGAAGAAAACATATGTTCTAGCTAGCAGGTCCCAGATTGGTAATGATCTACATATAAACCCGGTAAGGTGTATGTATAGCCAGTTCCACTAAAGTCACAGAAATTTATGCATAAGTATCAGCTGTAGGACCTTGCTGAAGAAATGACAATTTAAGGCCTCTAAATTGTGCTGATGGAGCTTGCAATTTTTCCTCTTTCTCAGTTGACAACTAGTGAAATGACTTGATACTTTAATATCTCACAGTTAATATCATACTTTTACAGGGTACTTTATTTTTTACCAGAGTGCTTTCATCCATATTATCACATTTGCTTCTTTTAATAACTACTTTAGGAAAGGCAGGCAAGAATTAGCATCTCTCTCTTTGAATGATGAAGCAATGAGAACCCAGATAGAGACCCAGATGTAGAGGGCAGATTCTTAGTGGAGTAAAACAAAGCCCAGGATCTTCGATTCTTTGCCAGGTTTCTTATCATGATATCACGTGGTCTCTGTTACAAATGTTAGTTCTGAACTGAGCCCTTTTCATGAACTAACACTTAATTTTCTTCAGATACTTACAGATGCTTTGAGGAAGAACATGAGGGGACCCACAAATCATTTAATGACCTCCTAAGAACCTATTGGTTCTGAGGAATTTGGGGACATAAATTCTACTGAGCACCTCAAGATAGCTTTAGATTCTTTTCCCAAACAATACCAATGTGGAAGGACATAACACAATTCACATAGGTTTCAGGTTGTACGTACATAGAACCCTGAGAGTTCATGTTGGGTGGATTGCAGGGGGCACCGATCCCAATGGATTAATTGTGGCCCTGTGAAGACCACCCACAAAGCATGGAAGAAAACTGTTTCTCTATGTTGCAGTTGGTTGGTTGGTTTTTGTGATTTTTAATAGATGAACAAACCAAGATTCAAAAATGTAAGTGGTTTGTTTTGAGTACCATGGCCAACACAGGCAGAGCCAGGGTGGAGACAAGAGCTGGAAGGCCGTGGTGTCCTGGAAGAGAGCTGGCACTGGAGTTGAGGCACCTTTCAGTCCTGGCTTGTACCATCTCCAGACGGTAAGACCTTATCAAACCCCCACAGAGTCAGTTTCCCATCTTATAAGCGAGAAGAGAAAATCCAAATGAAGTGTAAAAGCTGTAATCTGATAGGGTGCTGGAAGTCCAAGGATGAAATGAAAGAAATCAGTCAAGTGCTAACACAACTGGGGCAGCTGCTAAACAGGAATTCTTTGACTCCAATGCCATTTTCTAGGCTCAGGTTCACATGTATCAAGTGGATCAAGTTCCCGAGAGTCCCCCACCTCTCCTAGGGGATGAGAGGAAGTCTGCATTCAGGTCTTGCAGATCTTAGACATGTACAGATGGTGTCACTGCTGATGCACTTGGGTCGTCTGATGCTGCTCTAAGCGCTTGCTCCATTGTCTAAAGTAGAATCTCAGAGACATTTGTCCTCTTTCTAAGCATGGGTGAAAAAATAGAGAACCAAATGAAAAGCCTCACCAAGGGGAAGAAAGCCCACACTAGAGGAGGGCTTTGGTTTTCCAGCATGTGCTTATTTCAGCATGTGCAAAATTTATTCACCATATTTTCTCCAATCAACCTTACATTCTGAGAGGTCAGAAGAGCCAAACAGGTGTACATTCTCCCATTCTTAATTTCCTCCTTTTTCTCCTAAAAGAAGTTTGATGAACAATGGGATGAAGATTACACAAGTATTCTTTTTTCCATTTTAAATAAATGGCTAGTCCCTGTTGCCATTGCCTTTATAAGGTTCCCTTTTGCTCACATTCAGCCACACCTTGCATATTAACAGAAAGCAGTTTATCTTTCTCCCCATTGTCATGACCCACATCACTGCAACTTATTTCTCCTCTCTCTCATGAGACACATAGCCCACATGCTTCCCTTCTTGAAGTCCATGACAGAGGTCTTTCCCCACAGAAAATGCCCGAGGCCAGTCTTTTAAAACAAGTAAGATCTTTAGACTCTTCAACTCTAAATGACTGACTTGATAAAATAAAATATGCAAAATGTTCCAAGGATGAGTTTCGGGGTTTCTGTTCTACCTCAGGTCTCAACCTTCCTTTTGACTAATGACTCATAGTTGACATGCCCCATTGCTGTGGAATCTTGGGGGGAAAAATCATGCAAGTTCAATGAGACACTTCCTTTCATTAAGTGAATCAACAGAAAAGATGGAAAATAGTTAAAACCAAACTGCATTTCAGACCATAGTCCTATCAAGCTATTAAGACCTGTCCCTGACCTAAGTGAGATCATGGCCATGTCTTATCTAAGTCTGCACTGACAGTTATGTGAATTTTATGAGGTCATTATTCTGAAATGCCTCTATTATTAGCATTGTCAGGAAATGGGATCTTTGAGAAAGTAGTACTAAACAAATTTCTCTTGTTAAATGGCTAAAGAATTTTAAACATTTTGAAGAGAAAAACCTCCTAATAGCCTCTCTACACACCCCTGCTTTTATAAAAAGAGCTTAATCTTCCCAACTCCCCCTTGGCCAATGGGGCCAGTGTCACGGATGATAAATACCTGCAGAGCTGGGCCCTTCATTTTATGCTCTTTTCTCTTCTCCTTGATTTCCTTGAATAAATTCTGGCTCACAGCAGGCATAGAATAATTCATTGCTGGTTAATAATCATGAGCACTGGTCCATAGGATAACTCCCTTAGGGACTCCTGAGGTGGGAGGGTGTTTTGTTTAATTTTGTTCACTTGGGTGCCCAGTTAGTTAATGCTATTTAAAGTCTGAGAGCTTCATACTTGGTGAGCCTGAGGTCTCTTCTGGGCCCTCCCTCCTTGTCAACTGTCACTCCCCCTCCTGTCGGTAGCTTGTGCCCACTCCTCCAATCTACATTCACTTATTGTTTTTCTTACCTGACACCTCTCATTAACAGTTCAATGGCCAAACCTGTAACATCACTTACTCAAATGTATACAGCTTCAGAGTCAACATGCATGTGTCTGCAGGCTGCAAGGATGATGAAATCTTTTCATCCGTCTTGGAAAACTTTTTGTTCTGCATCTAGATATTCAAAGCTTTCTAAAATGTTAATGCTATTTAAAGTCTGAAAGCTGGCGAAATGGAGATGTGTATAAGATAAATAGAAAATTACCCCTACAGGTTGTAACATTCCTGACTAGAAAGTCTGAACCCTAGATTTGATGGATGAACTCCTTCATCCTCTTCTAGCCCACCTGTTTTCACGCTTGCCAAATTGACAAAATTAAGCCAAATTTCAAACCAAACAGGTCATCTCTGGGAAGAAAACCAACACATAAGAAATGACCAAACAATCCTATGTGAGGAAAAAATGGTACAATGGAGGGGAGACTCAAATAATAGACGTGAAGAAGGATCAGAAGTTGGCTGTGGAGACCCACTGCAGGCATGAGATGGGAGGAACGGCGACTCCCAATTCTGTGTCAGCTGGTTACTCCCGCAGCCCTTTGCACTCAGAGTATGTGGCTACATGAAGACTGGAGCCTGGGAGACCAAGCAGGGAGCCTGAACACCAGCACGTGGCTTCTCCCTCGTACCAGCCAAAGGATGCAAATCACATCTTCTCTCAATTCTCCTCAGGCCTCAGGCCAGGCAACCTTAAGAAAGGACCGGATGTCTGGAAACAGAGCTGAAAGTGATGGCACGTTTCCAGATAAACAGGACAACTGATGATACACCATTCTTTTTCACCAGAACGAATTAAGAGCCAGCAGCCCACATTCTGAGGGGACCCAATGGCTGATTCACCTACAGGTAAGAAGAATATGCAGGCTTGAGAAAACTGAGTAGTGTCACCTGTATTTTTCCCTCTGTCCCCACCCAACCTCTAATCCTGCAAAGTCTTACAGTCCTGACATGTGTCATCCATAGAGGGTTATCTCAAAATAACAGGATGAATATATATGGTATAGTTGATTCCAGGGTCAAAGAGGCAGGAGTTCAAATCTTAGCTCTGTCAGCTCCTAGTTCTGTGTCCTTGAGAAGGAAACTGGCATCTTTCAAACTCAGTTTCTACACCCACCTGGAGATGGAGATTAGTACAGTGTCATCATTTTACAATAGTTACAAGTATGAAAATGACCGAATAATGTGTGAAAGGACACAGCACAGCACCCAGACAAAGCAATTCCCTAATGTTGGTGGCTTTTATTAATAGTGCATACCCAGCTTATGAGTTCCCCATGAAAAGGAAGCTGACATTTTAATGCATGTGCCTCATTGTGCCTTGATCTGCAGAGACATAATGACAGGTCTTCAGTAAGTACCTGCTGATGGATTTGGTGATGTGCATTTCCCATTAATAAGCAGGTATTTACTGAGCACTTACTCTGTGCTGAGCACTGTTCTGCAGGCTGTTGGGCAGGGGAACAAGGCACACTCCTGGAGTTTTCATCCCAGAATTCTGACTAGGAGTTTTATAGAACTGGTGGTTATTGACACTTTAAAATCAGATATAGAAAATGTCTTCCAGAGCCTAAGAATTATGTAAAATTATTAGTGATAATAACTGTAAATCCATTTGATGTTTCTAGAGAAGGTAAACCCAGAGTCAGGGATTCTTTATCTTAAGGCCTCTCCAGTTGACTCCATATTTTTTTCACCTGCCACTGGGTCCTGCCAATGAATATTAATAGCATGCTTCACAGAGGAATTGCACAGCCTAGTTGGGGGCTCAGGCTTCAGAGTCAGTGCTCCAGTGGAAATACATGCAGCTCTGCTACTTTCCAGCCATATAATCTGGGGCAAGTGAGAGTGGACCACTCAGTTTCCTTATCTTCAAAATTGGGAGAATAATCATACCCACTTCATAGACAGTTATTATAAGTGTTGTTATAATGAACTCATTTGAGTTAATACATATAGCAAATTTTCAATAACTATAAAGACGCTATTACTTTAAAATTAATAACTGTTGTTACCATCAGACACCAGGCATTGCATATGGCTCTGAGGAAACAGTGGGGAAAAAAGAGGCATGGTATTTGTCCTTACAGAGCTTGTTTTTAATACATGAAGATACATTAAACAACAAAATACTCAAATAAATACAAAATTACAAATCCTGATGAGTTTCAGGAAGGAAAGAAGAGGATGGTAGGGTGTGTGGTCTAAGAAATGTTATTTGATTTGAGACCTAAAGAATAAATAGGAAGTCAAGTGGAAAGGAAGGTGTGTGTGTCTTATGTGTAAAGACTGTCCAAAGGGTGAGAAAATTATGTGCAAAGGCCCTGAGGCAGGGATTGAGGCTGCAGTATAAAGACTGTGGTGGGAGGAGACTGGTGCAGTGGGCAGGGTGAGTAGAAGATGTGGAACTTGAATGTTGACCTGAGGGCCTAGGAAAGCCATTTGTGAAAGATGCCTTCATTTCTAGTCCACTTATTTTATACAACAAATGTGAAAGGATTGTATAAAAACTTCCCTTAAGCCACTTAATGCTGAAAATTCTATGATGATATTCATAGATGAGCTTCTATCATGACTAACAAAAAAAAGTTTAATAAAAAAAAGTTACCCAAGCTAACGTTAACTCAAAGCTACAGTATAGATAGTCATAAATAAAATATTCCATATTAAAAGAAAAAGATGTTTCTAGCAAAAGTAGAATGAAAAGAGAGAAGGAAAGAGAGGGAGGGAAAGAAGGAGGGATTGAGGGAGGTACGGAAAAAAAAAAGGAGGGGCTGATTAAAACTTTAGTGGAGGCATGAAATCTAGAAATGAAATGTTGACTATTCAACTCAAATACAGACTCAGCAACTTTTACATCTAGGTGTATGTAGGTGTGTTTGACTTTGTACGTTCCCTGATTTGGCAGGAACCCAAACCGAGGGAGCCTTTCCATGGAAGACAAATAAGACTAATGGGCTGGACATGGTGGCAAGGGGAAAAAGCGCTGTGTCAATCATTTTGGTTAAATGCATGATCGGTGGCTATAAAGATGCATCTGGAACAGCTCCTGCCTGAAAGCAGTGGTGAGGAGGCACGGTTCAGCGTCTCCTTTCAGGAGCTGTGCAGTGGAAATCAAACAGAATTGCATTAGGAAAAGAGTGACTGAGAAAGTACTCTCTGGAACACAAAATTTTTACTGGGGGAGGTAAAGAAAAAGTTTAGTCCAAAAAGGACTGACTCCAAGAATGCTAATTTGTTCCAGCCTTCCGGAGCCCAGAGGAACCTGAGCACTCCTCGCCTTGATGTTCAGATGCAGCAGTCAAAAGAAACACACAAGGCAGAGAAAATCAAACATACGTAAGTGTTCTTTGGGCCCAGATTTCTCTTTTCCAGCTGAGAGGGGCTAAGGTTTAAGGATTTATGGAGGGGAAGCACACACTGGTCCTACTCTGCTAACAGTTTACAAGGCTAACACTGCCTCTGGCTCTCAGAACTTGATGTTGAGTTGGGCATGTGTGGCTCGGTATCCTATGAAGCTCGGGGCAAGTACTGGGAAAAATACTGACTTGAGGTTCTTCAGAGCAATGAGAAGCAAATGTTTTATGAGAAGTTCTTTTCCAGTGAGAAAATACCTACTAGCAATACGTGTTACTTTCTTACCTACTTTCCTACTTGCCAGCAGTTCAATCAGCATATGTCTGATTTGAGTCAGTAACGGCAGTTGCTACTTACTGGACCTTTAAAATCTGTGTTAGGCACTTATACATTATTTCACTGAATCTTCACAATTCATTACCAGATAGATCCTAAAATCCCCATTTTACGTTTGTGAGAACAGGGGCTCAGAGAGGTTAATCAACTTGCACAGAGGCACATGTGTGTTGGGATTTGCTGGGATTTCTATGCAGATCTGATTCCCAAGCCTTTGTTCCCTTTGAAGCCACATTTTCTTATCTGTAAAATGGGGGTTGTTAATAATATCATTTTCGAATTCTCATATCCCCAAAGGTCCCTCAGGAAGATTGTGGATGCAGTGAGTTCATTAGTATTTCTGTCTTGTGTGCTTTTCCTACCACGGGACACTTTCTCCCTATCCTTTCACAGCACTCTATGCATTCAAAGAATTACTCAAACAGAACCTATTCTGAGATATTTATCTCCACATCTTAGGCACAAATGGCAGGAAATAGGACTCAATATCTAGCAATAATTCTTTACTTTTCTGTAGCTGGTGGCCAAGGGATAACAATCTCCAATCCTCAAGTTCTTCTAATAACACCAAAAGGCAGACAAGGAAAGCAAATCCCCCAGTGTGCTGATGAGAAACTGAGGCTCAGATAGGGAGAATGACTTGATCAAGGTCACACAAGAGTTACGAGCAGAGTCATAACTACAAACCCACATCTATTAAGCCTCAGCCTGGCCCCTTTTCCAATAGAATATGCTGCTTCCCAGTCTTGAGGAGATGCAAGTTCAGAGACCAAGCAGGAATCACAAATGAACAAATGGGCAGGTGAGAGAACATCTTTCCCCCACCGGTGTTCACTCAGCTTTAGCCAAACTTTGTCAAGTGAAAAGTAGGTTCAGATCTATTTTTTTTTTTTTTTTAGAAGCTGAGAATCTGAACTTTTATGTATGACCCCATAATTTTTAAAGGCTGCCTCATACTTTAATTTTAAAGGTGTCTTTGAGAGCCAACTATTCTGTATCTGCAAGCTAGAGTCACCACTGGGACACCAGTTTTCTACCTCTGTCTCACTGAGGGAATGATGGAGAGCTTGGTTATGGTTGCAATATCTAGCTGAAAGCCCTGTCAGCCACAGGAAAGCCCACATCCTGGAGAATCCAGATCCCAACCAATCAAATCACAGAGAACAGTGGTAACTCTTAGTTCTGATGAAAGGAGTGTCAGACAGAGCTACTCCAAATCTCAGGTGCTAAGAAGATTATACAGTGGGGTGTTGGTAAACACAGTTCTCCAGGAGGTAAAAACTTAGCACCTGCCTATTTCTATGGTGGTAAATATTTCCACCATAGCTGCTGACTACTGATGGTTTAACTACAAGTTTGCAAAATTTATGAATGTTTAACAATGGGTTCCAGATCTTTAATTACAGCACCAGGTTACCAGAGTTTATTCATTCCAAATTGGTTGCCTATCATAGGCACCAGAAAGCTTTTTAAATGCAGCTTCCTAGGCCCTGATCCAGACCCATTATATCAGAATCTCTGTGAGTGAATTGTAAGAATATGTGCTTTCAAAAACTTTTTTGAAATGAGCAATAAGATTTGTAAATCCACAACGTAATCCCATTTCCAACTAAGAAAGTTAGATAGCCTGTTTAGAACTTTAAATGAAATTGTGAAGAACCAAGACAAAAAGCTCAGGGTTTTGAGAGACACAAGATAAACATACTAAGCATTATTATGTAATTATAAAAATAAAACAAAATGAATTATAAATAGTATTTTTTATTTGAGTTCTATGTTCCAGTCACTATTCTAGATACTTTACACACTTTACTTTTTAAACTCCTCACAACAATCCTTTGAAATAAATATCACTGTTACTTCCATTTTATAAATGAGGAAAATGCAACACAGATAAATTACACAATTTGCCCAAAGTCACAGTGACAATAAATAATTGGATCAGTACTGGAATCCAGGCAACCTGGTTATGGAGGGCACACGTTCAAGCCCAATCAGGGAAAGCCCTGAAGGCAGCAATTATTTGGCATAGAGTAGCTATACTCAGAAATTTCTCATTAAATTAGATCAGACAAAGGATAGAGTTTTATTTTTTCCAAAGACCTCATACTCTTGCCTTCTTCAGGGAATTGTTAAATTTTGTAGGGTTTTCTGCCATTCCAGTAACCTTTAACAAGGTCTATTCCAAACTCTCTAGTCCATGAGCACACAGATTTCCTGATCACTGGAAGGGAGGTTTGAGCCTTTCACTTCATTTTCTGTGGTTTGGTTTTCACCCTACTTGGCATTACACTCCTTATTCTGGCAGCTGCTCTGGAAGTGGACACCACGCTCCCTGGGAGACATATACTGTCTGTCAGTCACTCTATCTTCAGTCCTCCATTCAATACAGTCCTGGTCCCACATCGCAACTGAGGCTAGAAATCTAGCTTTCTGCCCAAATGTTCTGTAGCACAGGGCAGTCTGACAGTCCATCCCCACAGGGGGCCGTGGGCCCATTAAACATTCCAGATGTTCCAGGCACGTGGAAAGCAGAATGACCCCAACCCCATGAAACCTTTCGTGGCTCTTCCCCAGCAAACTTATGAAGCATCTGACCTTCATTTAGAAAGAATATCATGCCAGATTTAGAAGAAATAAGAAGATCAATTAATGCCTTAGTAGAATATTAATCTTCTCCTTCGTTTTGGAAGGGATTTAAGAAGAGTCTCAGTCCCAAATGCCAAAGTGACTGGGCTAACGCAACTGAGAAGCTCAGCACTATATGAGAAGTCCTGCCTCAGATAAAGAGCAAGACCATTGCCCCACTTCCACCCATCGTGAACATGTCCCACATGAGACTTCCTTGTGTATTAATGATAAACCACATAATTTTGACTCAGGCTCCCAATGAGGACAACAATAAAAGCTGGAGAAAATATTTAAAATTCTGCTTAAAGATTCAGGAGAGCTAAAATGAGAGCAAGAGCAAGAAATTACAGGGCCAGGATCTAGGAATAGAGGAAGACAGAGAGATAATAACCCTTGTGTTTGGAGCTGCTTGTACCCTGGGGACATTTACCAATTCCAGAAGAAACGCCCAAAAAACTCAGAGGAAGCATATGTAAGAGATTACTAGAAATAAAAAGGACTAAACAGTAGTGGTGACAGTGGGGTGGGGAGGAAAGCAGTTAAACTCTGGTCACTTAGGTTGGGACCCAGAAGGGGTGCCCAGTAGGAGGATGGATTGTGCTAGACCTCAAATTATTTCTACGAACATTATGCAGATACAATGTCTAGAACACTATAAAAAAGTTACCAGTTACACTAGAAAATAAGACAACAGAAACAAAAGTGAACAGAAAGTGGAGAAAATGGAGATAGACACACACAGGTTGAAGAAATTAGAATAATCAGACACATCAGAAATAGATTTTATAATCAAATATGTTTATTGGCATCCAGGAGATGAAATCAAGGAGAAAGCTGAAAGTCATGAAAAAGAATCTTGGGCAGTGCCTGTAGCTCAAAGGAGCAGGGCGCCGGCCCCGTATGTCAGAGGTGGCGGGTTCAAACCCAGCCTTGACCAAAAACTGCAAAAAAAAAAGAATCAAAGGAAATTCCAAAATTGAACAGTAGAATGAATGACATCCACAATTTAACAAATACATTTAACAGCTAATTGAATGCAGCTAAAAAAATAATTAGCAAATTTCAAGAGAGAACAGAAGAAAATAACACAGAAAGAGAAAATAATGCAACATACAAAAAAGAATGTGGGAGAGATAGTAGATACAGTGAAAATCCCTAATATTTTTAGAAATGAAATTTCATTAGAAGGAAAGTAAGAAGACAGAGAAATGATGTCTGCAGAGTTAATGGCCAAAAGCTTTCCAAATCTCATAGAAGACATCATGACACAAATTAAAGAAGTCTAATATACTCAATGTATGTCAAATAAAAGGAAACCACACATCACCTAAGCACAACACGCCAAAATTGCTGAAAACCAAAGACAAATTTTCAAAAGCACCTAGAGTGGGGAGAACACAGCAGACAGATTACGTCCAAAGATTAACAAAGGACTGACAGCTGACTCATTACAATGAAGACTGTTTCATAGCTTCAAAGTACTGACAGGAAATAACTGCAGGGTAGACTCTACATCCAAGAAAAATCTCTTTTGAACGAAAATGTAAAATAAAGCCATTCCATACAAATAAAACAAAAAGCATTTGTCAACAATAGACATACACTAATGGAGATACTGTAAAATGTTATTCACAACAAATAAGATCCTTCCAGACGGCCACACTGAACTGCACAAAAAGCAAAAAACTTAGAAATACACAGGTAAACATAAATAATGGTGACTTAATAAAACAGCAGTAATGATACTATATTGTTGAGTTTGAAATACAAAAATTATACAAAAGTAATGGCATGTACATTTGCAGGTAAATAAATAAAATATTCTAAGGTCTTTGCATTGTCTGAGACGAGGGTGTAAGTGTTTATAATAAAAGGATTTGATAAGTCATTATAATTTCAAAGGTGAGCACTCAAATAATAAAGGATTCTAATTAATAGAGAAGTAAAAGGTGAAAAAATTAAAAAATTTAATGTATCTGAAAGAAGCCAAGAAAATAATGATGCATTTAAACCCACCTTAAGAGGGAAATATATGACTTAAAAATGCATATATTAGAAAAAAAGAAAAGTTGTAAAAAAATATTAATGAGTTAAGTAACCATTTCAAGAAACTGAGGGGGACCCCTGCAAATTTAACATAAAGAAGAAAGGAAGAGGAAGTATAGAAATCAACAAAATTAAAAAATGTACAATAGATCAACCAACCTAAAACCAACCCTAATGACTCTGAAAGTATGATAGCAAACAAGCAAAAGAGAAAAAGGAAAAAGAAAAGAAACAACCACCAACAACTAGTGTCAGTAATATAAAGGGGATATCACTATATATCATATAGACATGAAAAATACAAGAACAAATTTATGCCAAGAAATTCAAAAATTTAGATGAAATGAACATATTCCTAAAATAATACAACGTATCAGAACTGCCACAGAAGAAAAATTTTGACTAATGTAACTATTAAAAACATTTAAAGCTTTACACATAAGGCTACTCCAGGCCTAGATTACTTCTCTTCTGGGTTCTATGAAATATTTAAATAAAAAGTAACACCTGCCTTATACAAACTCTTACAGAGAACAGAAAGGGGGTGCCAAAGACGGAGCACTCCCTTATTCTCCTGCCAGGTAGCATAGCCCTGATACCAAGTCAAACAAGGACATTGTGAGAAAAGAAAATTACAGGCACTTTATTTCATAATCATGAGGATGAAAAAAGTCTTAAAATATTTGCAAACACAATATAGGAGATACAATAATCAAATTGGCAAGGAAGACAGAATGCTGTTATTGTTCATAAATGACACGATTACATACATAGAAAGCCTAAAAACATTACAGAAAAATACTAGAATTAAGAATTAAATTTAGTGAAGTCATAGTACATAAAATAAATACAAAAGAAGTTATTTGCATTTTTATATACCAACAATGAATTATTAATACTTTTAAAGTACTTATAATATCAAAAAATTAAGTATTCATAACAAATTAATGTAATAAAAGTTGTGCAAGGTCTCTGTGCTGAAAACCAGAGGACATTTCCAAAAGAAAGATAAGAAGACTTAAATAATTGGAGCAGGATATTATGTTCTGGATTGGGAAACTCACTGTTGTAAAGATATCAATTCTCCCAAACTGATACATAAACTAAATGCTACCTTAATTAAAATTCCTGTAGGTTGGTTTGTTTTCTAGAATTCAATATTCTGATTCTAGAATTTATAAGAAAATGTAAAAGTCTAACAACAGCCAAAACAATTCTGAAGAAGAATCAAGATGGAAGGACTTCAGCCTCAGATATCAAAATGACTTAGGTTAAATCTAAAACCAGCGAAACACACCAATGAAATAGAAAACCACACACTGGTGGCATATGACACAGATGTTACCGAAAATCTGCAGAGAAATGATGATCTTTTCAATAAATGATGTAGTCAAGTGGATATCTACATGAAAAAAAAAGATTCTAAACTCTTACACTACAGCATCCACCAAAAAATCAATCTTAGATAGATCATTAATCTAAATGGGAAAACATAAAGGCAACAGAAAGTAATATAGGAGGATATATTACTGACCTCTGGGCAGGAAAAGTCTTCTGAAACAGGTTATGAAACTATCCATGAAGGAAGAAGCTGATAAATTGAAATGCATTAAAATTAACAATTTCTGTCTGCACGTCAAAAGACACCCCTAAGACAGTTAAAACGCAAGCTACGGAAAGGGAGGAGATGTTTGCAGCAGCCACATTTGGTCAAGGGCTCACATCTAGAGCACCTATACATCAATAAGGAAAAGATAGGAAACCTAGTAGAAAAATGGGCAAGAGGCCATTATTATTACTCCAAAAAGCATAGTAACATTTCAAAACGCACACAAAATGAAGCTAAACCCCTGGAATAATCAAGACAAATACAAATTAAAATCACAGTGAGACTTACCACCACACCCCCACCAGGTGGGCTAAAATTAAAGTGACTTACAATCCCAAGTGTTTGAGAGGATTCGAAGGAATGGGAATCTTGTCACATATTGATGGTGGGAGTGTAAATTGGTATAGCTACTTTAGAAAACTATCTGGCAGTGTCTATTAAAGCTGAAAATTCGCACACTACTCTTAGGTTTATACCCAACAGAAATACGTGCACATGTGCTCTGAGACATATATACACGAATATTTATAGACTCGTTATTCAAAAGTGTAAACAGCCCAAATGTCCATCAACAGTAGAATTACGTAGGAATAAATTGTGGTATACTCATACAATAGAATCCTTCCTACACAGCAGGAAAAAAAATGGGTAAACTCTACCCATGTACAATAACATGGATGAATCCTGTAAATTTAACGTGAAACAAAGGAAAACACACACACAAAATCATTCTGCATGGTTTTCTTTATATAGTCCAAAAAGGTAGGAAAAATTAGATTCTAGCACTAAGGAAGGCATGCTTAGTTGGTTAATCTATTAAAAAAAAAATACAAGGATGTTATTATGATGAGTCAGTATAGAGATTCTCTTTGGTGAGATAGTGCATAATGCTAGGAACAAGTACAAGGGAATTCTAGCCCTCAGCAACCTAATTCTCAACCTGGTGAGGTGTTAATTTTGTGATAAATCTCTGAGCTATACAGTTTTTCCTTGAATTTATAAGGTCTGACAATTCCTCTTCCTTTGAATCCCCTCAAACACTTGAGATTCTAAGTCACTTTAATTCTAGCCTTCCTGGTAGGGGTGTAGTGATAAGTCTTGTGATTTTAATTTGTCTTTATCTTGATTATTCCTATGGTTTAGCTTCATTTCACATGTTTTTTGTATACATTAGATCTTATAATTTAAGAAAGTTAAAAGTGAGAGAAAAGATAGAAAACCTAGATTTTCAAGTGAAATTCTTGGATTTTAAAATATTAACAAATATATATTTTTCTAAATCAGAAATCTGTGTGACCACAAACATTTCATCTGTGAACTGTCATTTTGTAACCTCTTAAGGTAATTTGTGTGCTTGATTAGGCAGTTTAGGGCATTGGGTTTGCCTTTATCTTAGAGCAAAGCTTGAGAAAGTTAGGGGCCACCAAATTTGTTTGTATATAGAGACCAAAATAACAAGTCTTTTTTTCTTATCTCTCTCTCTCTCAGCAAATGAGAGCTCTCAGTGAGAATACCAGGGAGAAATTTCAAAACTTGTTTCTACTGTGCCCATGCATAGCAGTAGCACCATGAAAATGAAATAAAATTTATTGTAAGCTTCTAAGGCTTCTTGGAGATTATAAACTAGATAAGAAAAAATATAATAATAGTATTATATTTATGGAGAGCTTGCTATATAGCCAACTCTAGCCTAAAATCTCTGCATACCATTTAATCATTGTAACCCCTACGATACGAATGGGCCTGTTGTACAGATGAGAAAGTTGAGGCCCAGAGAAATTAGATTACGTGCCCAAGAACACAGATAGTCAAAAGGCAGCGATCAGTTTCTTGTTCATTCAGGCCTGTTCTTTACTAATCATTACACTGCACTTGTTAGGCCATCAGTCCTAAGGTGAGGTATATAGATATCCTTCCAGATGTCCTTGATCTTTTAGAGCAGAGGTGGGTATTTGCATATTCAACATGAAAATGAGCTCTAGCTGCTCAAGCCTTCACTACCTTAACCACTCAATAAATACAGGTGATTGTTACAATCTGTTTATCATCCTGGTTTCTCTAACCTCATGGTATAAGCTTGGATGATTAAAAAAAGCCCAGACCCAAATCCATGATATTTCCCAGCCTGGATGCAACAGCACAGACGGCCATGGAGAGAAAGATGTAAGGGCCATATTGCTACGTGACTAAGGCCAATATTGGCCGCATAGTGAGTGTTCAAGAAATTCAGAAAATAAAAACATTTTGGCCTTGTAAAAGACCATAGAGAAGATTTGTTCCCATTCTTCCATCATAGAGATATGGGAACTATGGCCCCAGGTTGGTATGAGGCCCAGGGGTGGAGTGGGAAGAGTTTCATTCCACACTTGACCCCTAATTAGCAATAACTGTTGGACCTTGCCCAAGTTACTTCCTCTTTTTGAGTTTCATGGTGTGCCTAATAAAAGTGTTAGAGTAGATCATTACTTTCTAAAGGAATTCAAGCTATCAAGTGTTCTCTTCAAAATAAACCTACACAGCAATGCCACCATAACACAGACAATAACAGAAGGCACAACTAAAGTAGTGGGGAGGAGAGAACCACTTTGTCCCCCTGTTCTTCCTTCTCCTTTCTAGCAGCCCTGGAGGCATCTCCTGGCCCAATACTTGGCATATAATAGGTTCAAAATAAATATCTGCAAACTAAATTATGAGCTCTACAATTGTGTAGCACATAACCATCTGGATGGAACTCTCTAGCCCTTACAATCCAAAAACTCAAATTTTCTGAGAAACTTGCCTGAAATCATCCTGTGAGCAAGGTGGGAGCAGAGCTAGGTTGCAAGCTAGCTCTCCCATCTGGCATTCCAGGTCCTAGGATTTGTTCTCCGGCCTCTTGGGCATGTGCTGGTTTACATAAGAGATATTCAGTTCGGCCTCAACAATCTGGTGTTGTATAGGGAAGTATTTTCTGCTCTGATTTGATTTTCACCTTTGTCTTTAGACATGTACCCTGATGACATGAAACTCACATACGGAAGAGTAAATGAAACTTAATCCCAAGTCCTACTTGTCCCAGTGAAAGGCCAAAAGTCAAAAATACTTTCATCTTTAGCAGTGGTATTACAAAAGAGCACAGCTGGAGGATATAAAAAAAATCATATTCAATGTGGTATCATTGTAAAGCATGTGGGCTTTAGTGCACTTTTCTAAAAATAAAAAATAAGAGTATAAATCATAGAATTAGACAAGTTTGGTTCAAATCTTGATTCTGTTACTTTTTAGCTATAAGATTTTTTTTGGCAAAATCCCAAGCTCTTTGAACTTTAGGTTTCCTGCTTATAAAATGAGGATAACAGCATCCTTTATCTCACAGGGACATAGTGCATGATAGAGGAAAGGGAAAAATAGATATCAAAATCCATTCTTCCTTTCCCTATCTCACAGGAGAAGTATGAAAACTCTTAAATACAGAGTCTGCACCCAGGACATGCTCAGTCAACATTAGCAATTTATCATCACTCTGGCATCCAGATAATTAATGAATTGTCTCAACAATATCCTTGCAAAGTGGCTCTGTGCTGAAAACTTCCAGTGATGAGGAACTCACTACCTCTGGGGGAAGGAGATTTACCCTCAAGCATCTGATTTTCTCAGTCATCCCCAAAGGTCAAGATGAGGATATTCCAGTTGGGATTCCAAGGTCTGATGCTGCTCTGACAATTGAGGCTATAGTTAAACTTAAAAAGAACAGAAGACTTCACTTTCCAGGTCTGACAGGTTGGCAATCTCTGTGCAAAGCTCACTGCAATCCAAATTCCTAGGCTGCCAGACACAGGGAAACTCTGAAATAAATTTTTAGCAGCAAGGTTCCGAGGTGGCAGACATGTCTCTACTTTCTCTCCCAGTTTCCCTTAGCTCCCAGCCCAGCAAAGAACAAACAGGCACTCTTCCCCTAGGTCTCCTCAGGATGCTCATTTCTCCCTTCAGGACTTGAGTTCCCCATTTTCCATAAATGCAGGCCCCTTTGGTATAGCAGTCTGAAATTCCATGTGCCTTCCTTTGACCTTCCATGTTCAAAATCAAAACCTGGATGGACAAGTGATATTTCTTTCCCAAAGAAATTCTAGATCAGAGAGAGCATCTCTCTGCCTACTGTTTGAAAACTATCCCTACAAGCTCCACATTTTCATTACCAAACAGAAAGAGATAGCTCACATTATAGACCACCTGATGAACATTGCTGTTTGGCATCAAGGCACTCATCACTTACCTTATCTAGCCAACTTCATTTCCCTACACACTCTTCAGTCCAGTCAAGCTGATAAGCTCCTCTCTTTCCGCTTGGGATTCCACATACCTCAGGGTCTTTACTCACACTATTTCTACAGCATTCCATCACCTTTCCCTCCCTTCACTACTTTCTCACTTTCTGGGGACCTTTAATCATCTATGATCTTGACTCTTCCTGATCTTCTAGCATTTATCCCTATATTATAGTTACTTAAATTCCCTCAATTGGCAGCAAAATCACTGGCAGGCTTGTACCACTTTAAAATAATTTCATGAGTACAGTTGGTCTTCTTTATCTATGTGTCCTACATCCCTGGATTCAACAGCCACAGACAATCAATATTTGGGGGGAAAAAGCCCACAATAATAAAAAAGAATAAAAATAAAAAACAATAAAAGACAACAACTATTTACATGGCATTTACATTGTACTAGGTATTATAAGAAATCTAGAGGTGATTTAAGTAGAAGGATGTCGGTAGTTATATGCAAATATTATGTCATTTTATTTTTTTATTTTTTTATTTTTTTAATTTTTTTATTAAATCATAAGTGTATACAATGATATGATTATGGGGCATCATACACTCACTTCATAAACCATTTGACACATTTTTATCCCAGTGGTTAACATAGCCTTTCCGGCGTTATCTCAGTTACTGTGCCAAAACATTTATATTCTACATTTACCAAGTTTCGCAAATACCCCTGTAATATGCACCACAGGTGTGATCCCACCGATTCCCCTCCCTCTACCCACCCCCCCCTTTCCCACTTCCCCCTATTGTTAAGTTGTAGCTGGGTTATAGCTTTCATGTGAGAGTCCCAAATTAGTTTCATAGTAGGGCTGTGTACATTGGATATTTTTTCTTCCATTCTTGGGATACTTTACTAAGAAGAATATGTTCCAGCTCCATCCATGTAAACATGAAAGAGGTAAAGTCTCCATCTTTCTTTAAGGCTGCATAGTATTCCATGGTATACATATACCACAATTTATTAATCCATTCGTGGATCGATGGGCACTTCGGCTTTTTCCATGACTTAGCTATTATGAATTGGGCTGCAATAAACATTCTGGTACAAATATCTTTGTTATGTTGTGATTTTTGGTCTTCTGGGTATATGCCCAGCAGAGGAATTACAGGATTGAATGGCAGATCTATTTTTAGATCTCTGAGTGTTCTCCATATCTCTTTCCAAAAGGAATGTATTAATTTGCATTCCCACCAGCAGTGCAGAAGTGTTCCCTTTTCTCCGCATCCACGCCAACATCTCTGGTCTTGAGATTTTGTGATATAGGCTAGTCTCATTGGAGTTAGATGATATCTCAAAGTAGTTTTGATTTGCATTTCTCTGATGATTAAAGATGATGAGCATTTTTTCATATGTCTGAAGGCCGTGCGCCTGTCTTCTTCAGAGAAGTTTCTCTTCAAATCCCTTGCCCAGCCTGAGATGGGATCCCTTGTTTTTTTCTTGCTGATGCGTTTGAGTTCTCTGTGGATTCTGGTTATTAAACCTTTGTCAGAGATATACCCTGCAAATATCTTCTCCCATTCTGAGGGCTGTCTGCTTGCTCTGCTTACTGTGTTCTTAGCTGTGCAGAAGCTTTTTAGTTTGATCAAGTCCCAGTAGTGTATTTTTGAAGCTGCTTCAATTGCCCGGGGGGTTCTCCTCATGAAATACTCACCCAGACCAATTTCTTCAAGGGTTTTCCCTGCATTCTCCTCTAGTATTTTTATAGTTTCATGTCTTAAGTTTAAATCTTTAATCCAATGAGAGTCTATCTTAGTTAATGGTGAAAGGTGTGGGTCTAATTTCAGTCTTCTGCAGGTTGCCAGCCAGTTCACCCAGCACCATTTGTTAAATAGGGAATCTTTTCCCCACTGAATGTTTTTAATTGGCTTGTCAAAAATCAAATAGCGGTAAGTAGCTGGATTCATCTCTTGGTTCTCTATTCTATTCCAGATATCTACTTCTCTGTTTTTGTGCCAATACCATGCTGTTTTGATCACTATCGATTTGTAGTAAAGTCTGAGGTCTGGTAGTGTGATTCCTCCTGTTTTGTTTTTATTTCTGAGTAATGTCTTGGCTATTCGAGGTTTTTTCTGAGTCCATATAAAACGAAGTAATGTTTTTTCAAGATCTTTAAAATATGACAGTGGAGCTTTAATAGGGAGTGCGTTGAAAGTATATATTGCTTTGGGTAGTATGGACATTTTGATAATGTTGATTCTTCCTAGCCATGAGCATGGTATGTTTTTCCATTTGTTAACATTTTCAGCTATTTCTTTTCTTAGAGTTTCATAGTTCTCTTTATAGAGATCTTTCACGTCTTTTGTTAGGTAAATTCCCAAATATTTCATCTTCTTTGGCACTACTGTGAATGGGATAGAGTCCTTAACTGCTTTTTCAATTTGACTGTTGTTGGTGTATATAAAGGCTACCGATTTATGAATGTTGATTTTGTAACCTGAGACGCTGCTGTATTCCTTGATCACTTCTAGGAGTTTTGTAGTAGAGTCCCTAGTGTTTTCCAGATACACAATCATATCATCTGCGAAGAGCGAGAGTTTGATCTCTTCTGACCCTATATGGATACCCTTGATCGCCTTTTCTTCCCTAATTGCGGTGGCTAAAACTTCCATTACAATGTTGAAAAGCAATGGAGACAATGGGCAGCCTTGTCTGGTTCCTGATCTGAGTGGAAATGATTCCAATTTAACTCCATTCAATATGATATTGGCTGTGGGTTTGCTGTAGATAGCCTCTATCAGTTTAAGAAAAGTCCCTTCTAGACCAATTTTTTTGAGTGTTCTGATCATGAAGGGATGCTGGATATTATCAAAAGCTTTTTCTGCATCAATTGAGAGAATCATATGGTCTTTGTTTTTTAATTTGTTTATGTGCTGAATTACATTTATAGATTTACGTATATTGAACCAGCCTTGAGACCCTGGGATAAAACCAACTTGGTCATGATGTATAATTTGTTTGATGTGTTGCTGGATTCTGTTTGTTCGGATCTTGTTGAATATTTTTGCATCTATATTCATTAGTGATATTGGTCTATAATTTTCTTTTCTTGTTGGGTCTTTTCCTGGTTTGGGGATCAGGGTGATATTTGCTTCATAGAACGTGTTGGGTAGTCTTCCTTCTTTTTCTACATTTTGGAACAGGTTGAGTAATATAGGTACTAATTCCTCTTTAAAGGTTTGGTAGAATTCTGACGTGAAACCATCTGGTCCCGGGCTTTTCTTTTTAGGGAGGTTTTGTATAGTTGATGCTATTTCTGAACTTGATATGGGTCTGTTCAACATTTCCACTTGATTCTGGTTAAGTCTTGGAAGGTGGCGTGCTTCCAAGTATCGGTCTATTTCCTTCAGATTTTCATATTTCTGAGAATAAAGTTTCTTGTAATATTCATTAAGGATTTTTTGGATTTCTGATGAGTCTGTGGTTATTTTGTCTTTGTTGTTTCTGATTGATGATATTAGAGATTTTACTCTTTTTTTCCTGATTAGGTTGGCCAGAGGTTTATCTATTTTATTGACCTTTTCAAAAAACCAGCTTTTTGATTTATTGATCTGTTGTATTATTCTTTTGTTTTCAATTTCATTTAATTCTGCTCTAATTTTGGTTATTTCTTTTCTTCTACTGGGTTTGGGGTTGGAATGTTCTTCCTTTTCCAGTTGCGTGAGATGTCCCATTAAGTTGTTAACTTCCTCTCTTTCCGTTCTCTTGAGGAAGGCTTGCAGTGCTATAAATTTCCCTCTTAGAACTGCCTTTGCAGTGTCCCAGAGGTTCTGATAGCTTGTGTCTTCATTGTCATTTTGTTCCAAAAAATTGGTGATTTCTTTCTTAATCTCATCTCTGACCCAGCTATCATTCAGCATAAGGTTATTTAACTTCCATGTTTTTGTATGGGTATGCAGATTCCTGTTGTTACTCAATTCAAGTTTTATTCCACGATGGTCCGAGAAGATGCATGGAATAATTTCTATTCCTTTAAATTGACTGAGGTTAGACTTGTGACCTAAAATGTGATCAATTTTGGAGTAAGTTCCGTGGGCTGATGAGAAGTATGTGTATTCAGTTTTGTTGGGATGAAATGTTCTGTAGATGTCTGCTAAATCTAAATACTGGATGGTTAGGTTTAAATCTAAGATTTCTTTGCTCAGCTTCTTTCTGGAGGATCGATCCAACACTGCCAAGGGAGTGTTGAAATCTCCAACGATTATGGAGCTGGAGGAAATCAAGTTACTCATGTCTGTTAGAGTTTCTCTTATAAATTGAGGTGCATTCTGGTTGGGTGCATAGATATTAATAATTGAGATCTCGTCATATTGAGTATTACCCTTAAAAAATATGAAGTGACCATTCTTGTCCTTCCTTACTTTTGATGGTTTAAAGCCTACTGTATCTGCAAATAAAATTGCAACACCTGCTTTTTTCTGATTACCATTTGCCTGAAATATGGATGACCATCCTTTCACCCTGAGTCTGTATTTGTCTTTTAAGTTGAGATGTGACTCTTGTATGCAACAAATATCTGGCTTAAGTTTTTGTATCCAGTCAGCTAACCTATGCCTCTTTAGAGGACAGTTTAAGCCATTCACATTGATGGAGAGTAAGGATAAGTCTGGTGGAATTTTGGGTATCGAGTTTTTCAAAGGTCCAGTGGACATTTTTAATCCTTTCGCCAGTGTGGAAGTTGGAGTTTGATCCGAAGTTTCTGAGTGAGTTTACTTTTGTGGTATAGGATTGGGTTGGTCATTGTGGAGGATAGGTCTGAGAACATCCTGAAGAGCTGGTTTACTTATGGCAAATTTTTTCAACATATGAATGTCATTGAAGTATTTAATTTCTCCATCATAGATGAAACTCAGTTTAGCTGGATACAAGATCCTGGGTTGAAAGTTTTTTTGCTTTAGGAGATTAAAAGTTGATGACCAGCCTCTTCTTGCTTGAAAAGTTTCAGCAGAGAGATCTGCAGTTATTCTAATATTCTTACCTTTGTACGTTATAGTTTTCTTTCGCCGGGCTGCTTTGAGAATCTTCTCTTTCATGTTAACTTTAGTGAAGCTAATTATGATATGTCTGGGAGATGGCTTTTTGGTGTTGAATCGTGCTGGGGTTCTGAAGCTGTCTGCTATCTGAATTTCAGATTCTCTAGGCATGTCTGGAAAATTTTCTTTCATAATTTCATGTAGAAGGGCCTCTGTGCCCTTGGCTGCCACGTCATCAGCCTCCGAAATTCCTATAACCCTTATGTTATTTTTTTTCGAATTATCTGAGAGCTCTCTGAGTGAGTGATCCGTTTTTGCTCTCCATTTCTCTTCCTCTTTGAGAGATTGGGAGCGTTCGAAGACTTTATCTTCAATGTCAGAAATCCTTTCTTCTGCTTGCTCCATTCTGTTACTGAGGGATTCTACTGTATTTTTCATATCTTTGAGGGCTGTAAGTTCTTGTTTCAGTGTGTCTAAGTCTTTGGTGGTTTTGTCTTTAAATTCGTTAAATTCTTGAGATAGTTTTTGAATTTCTCCTCGAATTCCTAATTCCATTTTATTAATCTTGTCTGCAAACCAAATTCTGAATTCGACTTCTGACATCTCAGCCAGTTGTTTATGAATGGGATCTTCAATCACATCTGCCGTATCTTTTCTTGGGGGGGTTGATCTATTCTGGTTATTCATGTTACCAGAGTTTTTCCGCTGATTCCGCCCCATGGTTTACTCCCTTTGGTTTTTCCCCTGGGGTTTTATCGAGGGCCCGTACAGTGTTGTGGCCTGAGAAACTGGGGCCCTGTCTGGTGTGGTGGAGCAAAGTGGTTCTGTCTTGTTTTCAGCTGGTTTCTGTTCGATCCTATTGCAACTTCTACTCTGGCTTGAAGTCTCAGCTGTGTGGAAAAATCAGCAATTAAGTCACCCCGCCTGCCCACCTCTGGCCCCAGTTGGAAAAGGAGAATCAAACCTTCCTACAATCGCACACCCAGGGCACCACCTGAAAAGTCCTCAGTCTATTAGTCCAGTTCAAAAGGTCCGAATCAACTGTCTCAATCGGCACTTGTCTCAGGTGGAAGGGTTCAAGAGGTCTCTGGGAACTGGATCACAGGGGCCTGGTGACTCCTCTGAGACAGCTCACCCCAGTGCAGCGTGGAGTCAGGAGGAGCCACCCCGCAAACAGAGCAGTCTGGGAAGGTTGACGTCTCCTTCCCCACTTTGCCCCTCCGTCGGACCCAGTCACTGGTATCTCTGCAGATGGCTAACCCAGTTGCCTGCAGTGAACAGACACTCCAGGGGTTTGCACCTGCCTGAATCGCGAGGAAGTCTGCCAGGCCCCCGCAGACTGCCGCTATCTAGCAGGAGGAGATGGGGCCTGACATCTTTGAGTGTTTGATGCAGGTGATGGGAAGGAGGTGTTCACTCAGGCTTAGCCCCGTCCCTGATGGATGCTGCTAACAGAACAGAACAGAACAGACAACTTTGTGAGGTTCTGTCTCTGTTCCTGTCGTCGCCTACAGGAGACGGGCTGTTTTGAGTTCAAACGTCTTTGCTGCTGGAGAATTGCGTCTGAACACCTCTCTGGGTCGGCCCCGCCCTGGAGGCTTCTGGGTTTGTGAGCCGTGACACCGGTGGCCTCCTCTGGTTGCCCAGGGAGACAGGGGGTGTGGCCTCAGAATATCCAGAAGTGAGCGTTCTGCCGTTAAAGAAAAAACGGCTGTTGATCTACCTCCAGGGAACTGCTGCTCTGGTGTGGGCACTCAGGCGACCCTTTTCTCCTCTGTCCCGCGCCCCAGAGTCAGCACTGAGCGGCCGCAGTTTGTGCTGGGTCCACACCCCTTAAGAGATCCCCCAAGAATCAGAACTCTTGGGGGATGGGCCCCCAGACCCGGATTGGGAGTGGGGCGGGGGGAAGCTAGAGTTTCATTCAGTTTCACGCAATACTACGGTCCGGGGAGGGCTCCTGCACTGCACCGCAGGGAAGTGCCGCCAAGGCTTGATTTTCCCTCAGCAGAGTGCCCTCTCCTCGCTCACGTATCCCAGAGTCAGCGCTGACCTGACGCAGCTCAGGCACTGTGCACTCCCCTCGAGAAATCACCCAAGGAGCCGAACTCCGGAGGGATAGGCCCTCAGACCCCGAGTGAGAGTAGGGGCTCTCAGCTCTCAGCGGGGAGGCCAGAGTCTTATTCAGTCTTGTGCCCGGGGAGGGCTCTTGCACTGCACCGCAGGGAAGTGCCGCCAAGGCTTGATTTCCCCTCAGCGGAGTGCCCTCTCCTCGCTCACGTATCCCAGAGTCAGCGCTGACCTGACGCAGCTCAGGCACTGTGCACTCCCCTCGAGAAATCACCCAAGGAGCCGAACTCCTGGGGGATAGGCCCTCAGACCCCGAGTGAGAGTAGGGGTTCTCAGCTCTCAGCGGGGAGGCCAGAGTCTTATTCAGTCTTGGGCCCCGTATGCCCGGGGAGGGTTGGTGCACTGCACCGCAGGGAAGTGCCGCGAGGCGTGACTCCCCCTCAGCCCGGTGCCCTCTCCTCACTCGGCGCGCCTCAGAGTCAATGCTGACCAGTCGCAACTCGGGGACTGTCCACTCCCCTTGAGAAATCACCCAAGGATCCGAAGTCCTGGGGGACAGGCCTCCGGACCTCAGTGGGCGGGAGGGGAGCGCCGGGGATTCAGGGTTGCCGGCAAAGGATTCCCAAAGTTTTATTCAGCCCTATGTCCGGCAGGAGAACGCCACGGCACCCCAGTAGGGGAGGTAGGTCCAGTTTTTAGAAGGTCTCTCCCGTGGAGTGTAGTGGGAGGGGCTTTAATTTCTGCCCACTTGTTCAATTGTGGGGCTACAGAGCCGGTCTCATGGGGGAGGGGGACTCCCGTCCGCTTGGTGGTGGATTTTGTACCTTTTGTTTGCGTCCTTGTGATCACAACTTGCCTCAGCGGTGTTGATGTGCGTTCTTCAGCCTTCTCTCTTGGTGAGGCTCAAGTCCACCAGGATACTTACTAAATTCCTGTCCCTTAACTCTCCTTCTGGACGGGAGCCTTTGTTGAAAGCTGGCTTCAGTCCGCCATCTTGTCTCCCCTCCCTATGTCATTTTATATAAGAGGCTTGAGCATTTTCAGATTTTAGTATCCTGGGGTAGGGGATGGTTCCTGGGAATTAATGCCCTGTGAATAGGGAGGGATGACTGTATTGTCCATCTGCCATCTTGCAAGATTATGGTCTTTTAAGGACCAAGCATTGTGACTCAAACTTTTTTCATACTTTCTAAACTGCCTAGCCTTATAGATGATCAGCAAATTATTTTTGGACAAAATAATATAGTTGAAGTGATAAAAAGTGTTAAACTAGAATTAGCAATTGACTTCAAGTCAGCCAAAAAGGATGAAAATGATATAAAATCAACAGCCCCACTCCAGTGAACCTTAATTAAACTGGTGTTATTTGATGGCAATAAGAAAGTAAGTCATCATGGTCTGACCTTTATTTAATTCTGGTAAAGTATCAGTGCATGGATAGATAACTCTGTAGATTTTCATTGGAATGACCCCATCATAAACTCAGTAGCATAATAAGTATTCACTAAAGGAAGGGAAGAAGGGAGGAACTCCTAAAAGGGAATTACAGATCCAAAGGCAACTAAGAGAGGCTGATAAACACAGATCATCAACCTCCACTCTCCTTGAGATGGCCCCGGCATCTGACTCTTCCTTCCCCTCTGCAGATGGGTATTCAAGGCTGTCCTCAATCTAAGTACAGACTGCTTTTCCAGCTGTATGGATCATATTTTCCTTACTTTCTCCTGTATAAGGGCAAATGGATTGTTTAGTGTTCCCCAAATACATTTTTTAATTCCCTGATGTTTTTTTTGGGGGGGGCTTTTATTTTTCCCTTTTCTCTAACCCATACTAAACTCAACCCAAAATTTAACCCAACTCAGTCAGGTCTCTCCTCTCTGGCACCACTGAAATCCAATTACAGGTATTGATCTCAATATAGTGTGCTCTCCCTGTCTCTGGATTCTCCCTTTCCCAGGTGGTTTGACTCTACTTGTTTCTCAAGACTTAGTACATTTGGTTATCAGATAATGGTCATATATTATACATAATAATATGACTTAATATATATTATATATACATACTGTGGTCATTAAATATACAACCATCATATATATTATGTCACCTGTACATATAATTGTTTATCTGTCATTCTCTAGACCTGTTTCTAGACTGTGACCTTCTAGAAGGCAGAAGTAATCTTTTATCTATCTTGATAATTTTGGTGGCACTTAGAAATAGCAATATTTGCTCAGTAATAGTTAAAAATACTGTTCATATTTTAAGAACACTTCCATGTACGAGGCACTGTGCATTATCTCACTGAATACTTTGTGGCCTCCAAAGCAAGAACTCTTACGACTTTTTCTCAGACAAGAAAAGCGAGGCTTACAGGCTTTAAGTAGCTGGTCTGAGGCCATATTCTTAAGAGATGAAGAGACTAGAATACAAACCTTGGCAGACTGAATACAGAGCCTGAGTTCTTGGGAAAAAAAAAAACAAAAACAAAAAACTGGTGACCTCCCCATGGGCCACACACCTAGAGAGAAGAACAGACTCAGAAAGTGCAAAAAGGGATGCAGCAGCCATAGCACAGACTTTCAGAGATCTTGCCTTGGGAAAGTCTCAATAACCAATTTATATTCAGGTAGTCCCCAAAGGTACTTTGTATTGAAAAATAGGAACATGTTACAAAGGAAAAGAGGAAGAGTGAGTTCTAAGGACCAAATTTCTATTGACCAAAGCTCCCCTTCAAAACAGGGCTTAAGGCTCTGCTGAGCTACAATTTTCAAAACCATCACCCTCCCACAGAGTGAACCCTTCAAAGTTCAAACCCTTCAAAGTGAACTCTTAAAGCAGCAGTCCTGGTGGTGTCTGCCTGCTCTCTCTGCTCCCTTCCTAGCAGAGGGGACCACTGACAGCCAGGTGTACAAAATGTTGGGGAGGCCAGGGAGCCAGCTACTCTCAGAATGTTGGCAGAGACCCTGTTTCCACCTCTACTCTGACCCACAGTCTGCCTGACAACGGAGAGACACTAGCACCTGCTTGCTGGGTAGGACCAGCTTTGGAAACCAGATGTGGGTTTTCATTAAACGACTTGTTAAACTGGCCAAGATTAGTGGTGCAGAATCTCGCCCACTCTGCACCAAGAAAGGAAAGAGAACAAAGTGTCAGCAATCTAGTCTGGCCTCTGAGGCTGAGGCATTTCATTTTGTTTGAGAAAGAAGAGTGAGGACATAAGAGACCTAACAAGCTACCCTGCCACGTTTCAAGGGTCTCTTTCTCTCCTGCCTCTCTCCCATCCCACCTTTCCCAGTGTCAAAACAGTGGCTTCCAGGTTAATAAACAGAGCACTGGATTTGGACTCAGGAGCTCTGATTTTTAGATCTACCTCTCCCATTTGTTGCTGTATAACCTCACAAAATTCAGGGGCCTTCATATTTCCATCTGCAAAATGGAGCTCGGTGGAATATCTGCTATAAAGGACTCTTTCTCAGGGTTGCTGGGGGATCAACAAGCCAGTGTGTCAAGAGGTTTTGTTGGCTGGAAACCACAATGTATAAATAAATAGTTATTGTTTTTGGGATTTTGAAATGAACATGTGGACATAAAAACAAAATCAAAACAAAAATAAAGGGGTTGGCTGTTGGATACACTTCTCAAAAGGAAAGTAAATTTTAAAATACTTTTCACATGACAATTTTTGAACATGTCCAAATAGAATAGATGCATACTTTTTATACCCCATGTTTTTAAAAAACTCTCTCATTTCACTCTGTCTAAATTATTCCCAGCCTTTTCTGGGATGCCAGCCATAATGGATGCTTCCAAATTGATCATCTCAGGACACTGAAATCTGTCACTCTCCAACTGTAAAAATGATACTACTTGGTGCTTTGTGACAGGGTTGACCTGGTTTCTCACTGTTGTGTACATGAATATTTTCCTAATAAGATCAGAGGCCTTTGAGGGAGCCTTATGCATCTATAATCTTCCATGAAACATGACAATAGACATTAATAAACAATTTAAATATATAACATTGGTCCATTAATCAAATAAGTATTTAGCATTCAAATCTTCTGTGCTGCCCAGTACTCTGTGCCTAGCACTTTCTTAGGTAATAAGGGGCTCAAGAAGTATATTTAAGATACACATTAGATTTACATTACCTAAATCATATCTTACTTTTTAGACAGAGGTTCATAATTAAAAAGGATTTCATAATTTGAGCAGAAAATAATGAAGTAGTGTTGGATTATAACCTAGAGTATAAAATAGATATCCATGAATTGATATTGTTAAAAATAAATGACTGGAGATGTAAATAAATGAGAAAAAGAGAGAAATCTCCCAGGAAAAGAATTCCAAATGTTTTATGGAATTCCCTTAATGAGGTGGAACATAACTCTCCACTCATTAAATGTAGGCCAGGTGTAGGGACTTCTTTCCAAATAATTAAACAAGTCCTTAGTGTTAATAATAATGGATCAGTATTGATTCATTAATTGTGATAAATGCACCAGACTAATGTAAGATTTTAATTGAGGGGGGAGAGGACTGAGTATGGGGTATATGGGAACACTCTGAACTATCATTGTGGCCTTTCTGTAAATCTAAAACTACCATAAAAATTTATTTTAAAAGATGCAGTTTCACAACAATGTGCTTACCTGAAATGTGTGGTACAGAACATACATGCTTGCCTTTGCTATCTCCCTCAAACCCACAAAAATAAAAAAATACAGGAATAAAATAGATGTAAATCTGCAGAGCCAAGAGAAACTGAGAAGAAGAAGAGCAGACAAAGGAATTAAAACTTAGGGGAGGTGGAGAGTGGATGAACAGTAACTGACTTAGCAAGGGGGGATAGCTGAAACTTCACCACCTGCAAAGAGGAAGTGAGTGGAGTGGACAAGAAGCATTTGAACCACGAACATGGGGGAAGTGTGGGGATTTGAAGCACTGGATACTCTGAGGGCTGATGGAAGAGATGAAGATAAAACCTAATGGAAAGCTCCAGAACTCCGGCCTCAACCCATGCAGCCAGGTGGTGCTTTCTTTTTCAGATAAGCAGAAGCCTGGAGACTGACTCCGAAGATGATGAAGTATAGAAACTCTTGACTGGGTCACCAAGTACAGCTTTCCTCCTTTCATGCAGAACTTCCCATTGAGTTTCGGTACTTCTAAGGACAGATAGTCAAGGGGCTTGATATGAAGAAGGAGTAAAGAGAAACCAAAATTAATAAATAAAAAATAAATCACAGGAAATAAGAACAATTTAGGGAACAAAAGAACACATTACCAAACTATACTCTCTGGGAGAACAACACAGCTGAGTGGTCACCTGGTATATTTTTTAAAAGATATTTCTAATTGTTACAACAAAACCTAATATGCATTTTGTTTTTTAAATCCCATCTGTACACTGAAAACCCCCAATATTCCTGATTATAACTGAGAAGGGTTCCATGGTGTACACAGACATCTGAGGTCTGAATCAATAAACCAAAAAAGGCATAAATAAATAAAACAGAAAAGGGCCAGGCAGGGTGGCTCACGCCTGTAATCCTAACACTTTGGGAGGCTGAGGCAGGTGGATTCCATGAGCTTGGGAGTTTGAAACCAGCCTGAGCAAGATTGAGACCCCATCTCTAAAAATAGCCAGGTGTTGTGGTGGGCACCTGCAGTCACTTGAGCCCAAGAGTTTGAGGTTGCTGTGAACTGTGACACCATAACACTCTATTGAGGGTGATAAAATGAAACTGTCTCAAAAAAAAAACCTCAAATCACAGAAAAGCAAAAACTTCCAGAGTACATTATTTGTCTGAGTTGTGAAGGTATTTATCTGGTTATAGTAAGGTAAACACTGAATATTAATTTTAAAAATCGGCTCTGGGAAAATGGGGACAGTGTGACAAGGGGTGGATGAGTAGAGGATATACGAGCCAATTAATAAGTTAATATATAATATCTAAAATTGAAAAATGAGGAAAAGACATGGACTACATGTTTATGTTTTCCCCAAATTCATATGTTGAAACCCTAATCCCTAATGAGATGATGTAAGGAGATGGGCTTTTAGGAAGTAACCTGGTTTAGATACAGTCATGTGGGTAGAGACTCTGTGATGAGATTATTATCCTCTTAAGAAGAGAAAGAGTCTAGAGCCAGCCTTCTCTCTCTGCCTTTCTCCCTTTTCTCTGCTGCACCTCACACACTGTGCCTTTGTGTCCCCCACCCCCTCCTCCTCTCCGCCATGTGAAGATACAGCAAGAAGACAGCCATCCGTAAACTCAGAAGCAGGTCCTCACCAGGAACCAAGTCAGTTGCAACTTGATCTTGGGATTCCCAGCTGCCACAAGTGAGAAATAAATGTCTGTCATTTAAGCCACACAGTTTATGGTTCTTGTTATAGCAGCCTGAACTGAGGCAGTCAGTATCAGAGACATGAAGGTAAAATATCAGAAGAAACACCTAAGAGAGGTTAAAGTGATTCTCCATCAGAGCTGGATTCAGGATAGAAAGGGATGAGAGAAGGGACTGCTAAATTTTGTTTTATTACTTGAAATAATATTTGGTTTTATAATCTGTATACTGAGAGGGAAAATTTTTACAGCGCTCTTATCCTACCAAGCAGTGACTAGAAAAATGAAGTATCTTTCTCCGTTTTATAGAAGAAGAAAGTGAGGATATAAAAGGTAAAGTGATACGCACAGAATCACAAAGACTATAGTATAGCTGGAACTAAAAGTGGGTCTCCTGACTCCCAAACCAGCTCTCTGCCTGTTTTAGCTGGAAACAGGGGAAGTAGTAGAATTAATATATGTTGTCAGGACCCTGGACAGGGATTCAACAGCCTCTAGTGCAGCGGTTCTCAACTGTCACGACCCACAGGAACTGTGTTAAAGGGCCGTGGCATTAGGAAGGTTGAGAACCACTGACTGCTCTGGGGTGTCATTGGCTAGTTTCTGGGACACTCTGTGACCTTTACCACCTTCTGTGAGTTCTGAAAAACAACAGGTAGTGGCTTGCGCAGTTCAATAAGTGAAGCCTCTTGCTACGAAAAGAGCCAGCTTCTGAAATCATCTTTGATTGGCTCCTTACGTCCCTTGGTTGGACTCCTCTCTGGCCCAGTCTGCATGCCCTGTGCTTTCATAATGTAATTGTCTATGCTCTGGGAAAGAAAAACTAAGATGGGGCAAAAGAATAACATCATAGATTTTTTGTCTTTTGAAATCAGTCATTTGCTTTCCTTTCCTCACACACTAAAAAGGACAGTCCACTTCATATTTTGTGTGAACTGCACCTGTTTCTTAAGTATATTAAGCCTGTTTTCTTAATATACTTTCTGTCTTGTTAGATGCATCCCAGTTTGGGCTTTTGCTTTTATGTTACAATCATAGAAGATGGTTACATTCTCCTAGTTTGTACTTAAAAGTCTGGCCTACTTTCTGCCTGGTGTGGCAGTCCTGTTGCAGGTACTAGTCTTTACTCAATCCTGGGCTCTTTAAATGCCTTCCTTGCTTCCTCAAATAATAGTATGCTGTTCACACTCCCATCTCCCTCCTAGACCAACCATTCCACCCTTCTTCATTCATTTCGGTGCACTTATATTGAAAGCTTCTTATTGCCAAACACTAAGCTGGGCTCTAGGAATTTAGCAGTGAACAAAACAGATTCCATCTCTGTCCTCTTGGAGCTCACAGCCGAGTGGAAAAATCATACACAAAATAAACAATTATTGCATTTAGGTGACCTAGTGCTGTGCAGGCAAATTTTGTATACAATGAAAACCTGGGAATGAGAATCTGACCTAGTTAAGGTGTGCAGGGTACTAGTTGGGGCTGTTGTAAGATACTAAGTGGGATACCCCAAGAACCTGCCACAGTGTTGACTGGCGGATTAGTGTTCAACAAATGTTAGTCATTTCCTTGATGGGTATCCTTGGAATGGTTTTGCAAACTTAAGAGCAGACTACAAAATTAAACTCATCATTTTCATGCCCTACGGGAAGGCAATCAAAAAGCCAGGAAAAATTCCTGATATAAAATTAGGCTTAAAATGTTTGGGAAAAAGTTATGATTTTGTATAGACAAGGATTTTGTATAGACAAGGATAATCTAGCTGACTTCTCCATTCACACTTTTGTTCTCTCCAAATTCATTCTGAAAAGCACTTTAAAACTTCAGATCTTTGTTCAATGAGTCCTAAATAACTAAGGCTGAATCAAGAAGGAACTAAATCTTTTGACCCTGGGCACAACAGCCATAAAGTAGCAACCTGCATTGCCGTGTTTGCAATTAACACAGTACCCCATTCAAAGGGGCAATGCTTAGACCTTTTCACACTTTGACAAAGAGTCTTCTCAACTTTGAAAGAGTAAGAAAAAAAAAAGGTGTCTTTTCTAACAAGTACTGCACACACCCTAAATGGCAACAAACACTTATATAGACAGGAAGCTGAAAATAAAGGTTAGAAATTAAGAAATACAGGTGTATTGCTTATAAAACAACTCAGTGTAGCAAAAGTTTTCAAGAGGTGAAATAAAGATGTCTCCATTTTTCAAAATAAATTTTTTTTTAGAAAATATGGATGTAAAATTAATATTATTTCCACAGAACCTATCATTGAAAAATGAGAGATATTCAGTAGGGAGGCAGTCTCCAAAACATTGAAGAAGAGATACACACATGCACAGATACACATCACACTGCAAACACCTGTGCGTGCTCACATGCACACACACCGGCACACACACCTCAATAGCTTGTCAAAGTTGGTTATTGTAGGAGTTCATCATGATACTTTCAGAACTCTGTAGGTTTTTCCCAATTTTGAATTTTCTGTTTTATCCAATCCTGGAAACCTCTTTAGAAGCTTTTGGCATTGTATCTTTAAGCTGTTGCTTCCAAATCTGCCATTCTCTACACTTTTGATTTATTTCTTTGTGTTTTGTAGATTTTGTATAATAAAGCTTGGTTATAACAAAATACTTTCTTGGAGGCTTTTACTATCACCTACGAAAGTAATTTTTTACAATTCATATAATTTATGGATCTGTTTCGAAGGAAACTATGTCCATCGAACCAACAATGCTGATAAATTTTATTTATTATAATTGTACTTGAAAATGGACAAACATGAAGCCAGAGATGATCAAGTCTTTGCTCATAGCTATCTTAGAACGGTAAAACTAAAGAAACTTTACAAAGGGGATAAACATGATTATAATACCAATATATTTTGAATTACCAATATTAATTTAATGATAGAAACTATGGTACTTGCTGCCTCCCAAACATCATTTGTAATGACAGTATGGTCTTTGTAATCTCATAGACTCCATGAGTTCAACAAGCCTACAGTACCCTGCACTCTACAAGGACCTGGTCCCTTCCTTAGCGTTTTTCCCTCTTTCTCCGTTAGTGCCATTATGTCACTTAGTCTCCACCCAGCATTATCTTACTGTGCATCAATTCTGCATCAGATTCTTTTTTTTTTTTCTGTTCTCAATAGTTCATCACAATTACAGCAGTAGTTTGTGGTGCCAACCTGATTGTTAATGCAGATGCAAACAAAGACCTTGAATCTCTGGCAGTACTCAGCTTTGCAAAGGTCATTTCAAGATATATTTGTTATTTTCTATGATGATTAAAATAAAAACACCAAATTGAATGAACACACGAGTACACATTAAAGTACTTGAATCCTTGAGATAAAGTTGCAGGGTGGCTGACTTCAGTCTGAGGAGGAGCTGTTGATGTACATCTTTAAAATAAACATATCTAATGCACCAGATTCTACAAATAAAATATAAGAACTACTTTATCTAGTTTTTAAAGGCAAAATTGTACAAAATATACTTAATTAAAATGAAAGGTATCCATCTAGGACTTTGATTAATTCATGTTTGCAGATGTACCATTTGTTTTGAGTATTTCCACTAGAGAGATCCAAAATCAGTGCACCCCACAAAATAGATGTTGCTTCCTCTTTTCTTCCTGGAGGGATAATATGTAACATTTTAAATTTCTATGCCATCTTAACCCCAGGCAATACAAAGTACTTCATGAAAGTTATGTGAGTGATGTTCACATACTTGTGAGATTAATAGATGGGAGGCAGCATACTCTGCAGCTCATAAATAAACAAATGCAAAGAGAAGGATAGAATTCAATTTCCAAGATATTTTGATTAGTTTATCTTTTTTCTCTAGTTAGAGCACTATACAAATTTACTTTCTTATTTTCCACTTCTTTACTTATTTTTCACTTGTCCCAGGAATATTTATTCAGAGCAATGTGCGTGTATTGTACTAGATGTAACGAAGGTAGTCAAGCACACCTGAGACATGGTGTCTGACTTGAAGAAGCCAAGAATAAGAAAGAACATCGAGGAACACACACATACACACACATGGCTAAAAGATGATGACTTCAAAAAACAAACAAAGAAAAAATACAAGGAAAAATATCTGAAAATCTGTTCTGTTCTAGCCATTTAGATAAAGGATCTGTTCTACAAGCCTGGTGGTGGAGGGAGGGCCAGAACAGAGATGTTGGAAATTCAGGTGACAGATATCGATCTGATGATCAAAGGGTTACATATTTTTGGATAGATGTGGAAGAAGCTGCTCTAAGCAAGAGAAATAGTGCCTCAATTAGCTAGGAAATACTAGGTGGGAATGGAAGATGGTCGGTACACTGTGTAGTCTACTTGGTTACTACCCTGTTTCCCCGAAAATAAGACATCCTCCGAAAATAAGACCTACTTACAGGAAAGATAAGACGTCCCCTGAAAATAAGACCTAGAGCATCTTTGGGAGCACACCTTAAAATAAGACACTGTCTTATTTTCGGGGAAACAGGGTATTTAATCAGTACTTCCTGTATGTCCTGGATTATGCTCAAGGCTTTAATTATCAGATGTAAATCTTACACTATGATACCATTTGAAAGGTAAACAAAAATGCAGGTTCCGTAGGATTAAACAATCCATCATAGGCCACAAAAGAAGAACGTGGAAGCAACAGATTTACATCAGGTGTTTGACTCCAAAGCTCCTGCTCCCATTATGTTGCATGTTTTCTCAGCAACGGGAAGTGACAGCTGAAAGTCTGATTGCTGTGGATTACAGAAGGCCCTGATGCCAGTGGGTTTAGGCTTCACACTTCAGAGCAAATAGACAACTGCTGCTCTTGGGAGTAAGGAGAAAATAAATGCATAAGTACACACATGCACACACCAGCCCCATACCATATAAAGAGCAACTTGGCAAGGAGTGCATGAGATGGGCCAGGAGGGGAGACATAGACAGAGTACAGAGATTGACTCCTTGAAGTGTCACAGACTAACATTCCTCTCCAGTGTTCCAGTGCAGCTTCTCTATATTTCTCCAGCCTCATTCTCACACCATTCTCTGTATGTTCCATTCCCATCCAAACAAGCCTACTTTTCACTCTGCTGGTAGGAGTTAAGCTTTCTTCCATTGAATAATATTTACACATGTTTCTCCAATTGGAAATAATAACTTTTCCTCCTTTTGATATCTCAAAGTGTCCTCATGTTTCAAAACCTCAGATTTTGCATAAATATAACCACACTTGGGAAGTCTTTCCCTGTGTTCCCACTTATATCAAATGCCCTGTTAGAAAGTCTCACAGCACCATATCCTCCTATCCTTTGTAGCGCCTGTCACCATTGGAATTATCCATTTATTCAGGTGGTTATTTGATTAACAGCTGTTTGCACCCACTAGAATTTGCCCCACTGTAAGTCTGTTCTGCGGGGCAGGAGCCATGTCTGCTTCTACTCAGCATCGTGTTCCCTGAGCCTAGCACATTGCATGCCACATGACAGACAACCAACATTTGTGTAATGAGTGAGCAGATAAATAGATTAATGAGTGTACATCCTCAACTAGAATAATAGCAGTAGGACTGAAAAAAAAAAAAGATGTAATGCAAGACTGGACAAAAGGACCCAGCGACTGATTTGAGGTTTGGGTGGGAAGAGGAGAGGGAGGGAATGCCAAGGTTTAGGCTGTTGTCAGTGATGGCTCTGCTATTTCTCAAGCCTGACTGCGAGAACAATTAAACAGCCTACAATTGAACACATTCCACGCACTACCATTCTAGGTGAGAAACCACCTGAAATTCTGATGCAAAAGGCAAAGAATCAGAAGCAGAAATGGGTGAGCAATTCAATCCAGAGCTTAACAAGTCCTTAGTCAGGTTACAAGGTTGGCAGTGAGGTGGGCTAAGTTCCTGCCTGGAAACGTGCCCCAAGTGGATGATCAGACTCCTCGTTCACTGAACTATCCAGCCGACCCTCAGGCCATTTAGTAATGCTTCTCTGGTTTTCCTTACATTTAAGTGAAGCCTGATTCTATTTCTCATCCATGAGAGATTTCATGTCAATTGCTTCAGGTGGGAATCAGCTTGGCATGGTGGAAAAAACACTCTGATGATACCCTCCAAGGCTTGATCAAACATTTCCTGTGTCACCAGCCACCAGGCCATTCCTTGGCCCTCACTCACCCAGGTCCTTCAGTGTATATGATACACATGTTCATCATGGGTTTAATATTCCTTTTGTTCAAGTATCTTTTTCTTTTCTAGACTGTGAAGTCTTTGAGAAGAAGGCTATTGTCAAATTCACATAGTTTGGAATTTAAAAGAGAGGCTTTGGGGACAAACTGCCTGAGCTCATATCCTGGCAATCCCCATGCTAACTGTGTAAGCTTTGACAAGTTACTTAATCTCTCTCTGAATTTTACTTTCCTTATTTGGCAAATGAAGATGATTTGTAGCCCCTACCTAACATAGTTATTGTGAGTATGCTCATTTATTCATTCCTTCATAATCCATTCAGCACTTATTTATTAAGTTGCTAATATATTGCTGGCCTTGTTCTATGTGCAAGGTATATACATACAACTATAAACAATACAGAAAAGTTTCCTCTTCTTTTGGAGCTTGCATCATAGAGGAGGGAAAAAGAACTATAGGTAAACCAATAAACACGATAACTGTAGACAAGAAGAAGCATGCCTGACCAGGTCTATACAGTTTTACAAGGGTAAACTTGTCACCACTTCCCAACTTATCATTCGGCAACATTATGTTGATAGCTTGATTTATTGAAGCACAATAGTGGAGGTATTTACACCATGGGAATTAGTAAATGCTATAGATCAGCACACTTCCCATCCCCCAGCCCCACCAGACCCAGGTGTTAAGCACTTACCAGCACATCACTGTGTAGGATGACACTAAAATGGGTTTATTAAGAGACAGTGACTAAGGGGGTAGGAGTAGGGTCACTCATTTTCAAGAACTCTCTGAAAATGTGAAGTTTGTACTGAGACCTGAAATGTGAATACCAGAAGTAATGAAGGGAAGAGTGAGCCAGTCAGAGTAGACAGCTGATTCAAAGGCCTAAGAGCAATGGCCTGGTCTATACATTCCAGGAACAATAACAAAAAAAGCTAGTGAGGGTGGAGCACAAGAAATGAGGGGGAGAATGAAATGAGACCAGGTCAGACAGGCAAGTCAGAGCACGGTCACATAGAGGTTCCTAGGCAAGGCACCTGCATTATTCCAAGTGCAGCTGGAAGCTGTTGGAGGGTTTTTTCAGCAAGAGAGACTATTTGAAGGACTTAGCATACCCAGAACCTAGGAAGTGCTCCAGAAATGTTACCTATTCCTGTTAATATTTTTTTACGTCGGTGTCCTTGGAAGTTCATGCAGTGTCAGACATATAGGAGGTATCCAGTTAAGGTTTGTTGAATGATAAAATAAATGGATGGTCACAAAGAAGCCCCTTTCTCTCTCTGAGCCTCAGTTGCCTCATCAGAAAAATAAATTATTTGAGAAAACATCCTCCCTGGTCCCTTCTATCCCCTAAACTCTCCTGCTGTATTATGAATTGTAGGCTGGTTGTGCTTATCCAACCTGGCAGAGGTTATCAAAGTCCTAACAGCCAATATTTTTAAACAAACATGCAATACCACTTTGTAGTCTTCTCATTTCAAAACATGACATTCCTGCCTTGTACAATGACATAAAACGCAACAGTCTTCATATGTCTGTTCTCATCTTAAGGGAAGTGATGGGGAAGGAGAGAGAGAAAAATATGCACTCACTAACGAGGCTATAAATATTGATGCCTTCCTCAGGCCCCCTCAGAGTGCTATCATTTTGGCAACTAGCAGATTAATAATAGATTAAATACTTTGGATTTACTTACTTTGGGTTCTATGACTTTAAATGTATCTGCTGCAAGGGAACTAGCTGAAACAGGGATCAACGGATCATCCAGACTTCCAGCATAAAAATCAATTCGGAGCAGAAGCAAATCAGGCATGACAGCCGGTATTTCCACTGAGTAATATCTCAAATGTTGTGTGCAAGGATTGGGTTGTCTTTCCAGATGTTAACTTCTTTCCCTAAGAACCCACCCACATGCTAATCCAAGAAAGAGGACCATGTTAACACATACCATATGGCACTGTTCTGAGTAAGCATAGACGAGGAGGGAGGTCTGCCCATACACATAGTACAGATCTTCATCCAAATACCAGTTACCAACCCAAATTTGGAGTAACATGGGTATAACTGTGAGGAAACAGATGGATGAACATGACTGCTGAGATAGTCCAACTTGCCCCCAAACCATATCCTTTGGGATGGAGACAGGTGACTGCACCAAAAGATGCCCATCTAGATAACACTAGAGACATAAGTGGTCCCTGAGGGCAGATTTGGACAACTGAAAATACCTGCTGAAATGCTGGCCTTTGCAGACCAGTGAGAACATCACCAGCTCTAGATGACAGTTTGGCACATTGGGAAGTATGTTGGGGGATATGATGATACTTGGCTTCCTAGTCTGATGCTATCACTGAGTCTTTCTGAGTGAGTCTGGACTTGTCCTTTTCCTGGGCCTCAGTCTCCCATCTTTTCAATGAAGGGATAGAAATGAGCAATATTTCTCAGTCTGAATCAATGGTGGAGCTTTGAAAATATATAGATTCAAATGCTCCATGTCATGGATGAAATTGTGTCCCTCCAAAACAAAGTTCTAACCCCTAGTACCTCAGAATGTGACCTTATTTGGAAATATGGTCATTGCAGATACAAACAGTTGGGATGAGGCCAGCTTGGAGTAAAATGACCCTAAGACAATATGACTGGTGTCCTTATGGAAAGAGAAAACACAAAGACACATGAGGGGAAAATGTTCTGTGGTGACAGAGGCCATCACTTGACTATTCCAAGTCAAAGATAACAAGGGATGGATGGTGACCACAAGGAGTTAGGAAACGTTGAGGAAACATGCCCATCTATGGGTTTTGGAGACAGCATGGTTCCACCAACATCTTGATTTCAGACTTCTAGCCTCCAGAGCTATGAGACAATGAACTTCTATTGTTTTAAGCCATCCCTGTCCGTGATACTCTGTTGCAGGAGCTGTAGGAAAGGAACACAACCCCATTTCTAAAGGTACTGAATAAAAACCTTAGAGTAGGAGCCTGGAAACACATGGCTGCAAAAAGCTTCCCAGAAAACTCTGATGAACACCTTGGCTTGGAAACACTGAATTAACTGTTCTCCCAAATCTGGAATTTTTGGATTCATACAGAAATCTGACTCTAGCTTCTGCCACTGGAGACTCATCATGGAAATAATGAATTTAGGACAGAGTTTCTCTGGTGATAGAAAAGGGAGCTTTCTCTGTATCCAGCAGCAGAAAACTAGAATCATGCTGACAGTGAAGAAAGAGGAAGGTCTTCAAGGTGGTGCTGAGACACACAGTCTACCCCCCTCTCTAGGCTTCTTCATATCCCCCAAACTAAACTAATTAAAAGAAGAAGTTGATTTGAGCTACCCATGGATGGAAGAGCCCTTTGAGGGACTAATAAAAGCTATAAAACTTCTTCAGGGGCATATGCCCACAGTTTCACAGGACTCCAGACACTCTGATTCCTATCTGCTGACTTTCAAGGGATCTATGAACATCACGCCAAGAACCTATGGATGCTGTAATTTGCCCCAGAATGGCCCAAAGATGCTCACGTAAGACCATAAGGAAAACAAAACAAAACAGGAATATGGTACTGGCTACTTTGCTCTGGTGCCACCTTTTTCATCTGTAAAAGGAGAAGATCCATTCATCCATCCAAGTACTCACCGGGCTATAGATTTATTCCATGCTGCAGTATCTGCCTTATTCTTCTATGCTAGAGATTCAATAAGAAATAAAAGATCCCTACTCTCATGGCACTAATATTTTAGCAAGATATTTCCAAAGGCAGTGTAATAGCGGTGTACTGTGGGATGGGAGTGACCGTCAAGGAAAGAGGGCCAGCTGGGCCAAGCTGAGACTCAGCGCTGGGAAGAGGTCAGCCATCAGAGACCTGGCAGAGGGGTGCTGGCAGGAGGACTTGTAGGTGCACAGGCACAAAGGGAAGAGAAAGTTTGGCATATTGGGGCATGGAAAGGCCAGAGTGGCTCAGGCACAGTGAGCCAGGCACCTGGGTGGATGGGGAGGTCAGATCAGGTGACCATCCAGGTCACGCTGGGTATGTGGATTTTATTTTAAGCATGATGGGAATTCAAGAAAGAATTTTTAACAAGAGAATGAGGTGATCTAATTTACATTTTAAGAGAGAGGAGTACATTTCTAAGGTTCTTCCAATGTGAATGATCTAGAAGGAAATGGCCTCTTGCCCTTCCACCACTGCTGTCAGAGTGGACAGAACATCAGTGTAACTAACACAATCCTGGGCTGCTGTGACAAGTGATGATATCTCACAGATGTGCAGGGAGGGGATAAAGAGGGAGAGGAGGAAGCTGTCTGCATGCCAAATTTTGAACTGAGCTGCTACCTAAGCCCCCGGGTTCCCTGTGAAATGCATAAACTACGTTTGTTATTTCTAAAGGGTTATCTGTTGAAACATCTTTAGGCAAAACCTGTCATAAGATGTCTTTCCAAACTCACACCCGATCTTGGCGGCTGCCCTATTAGAATGTTGACACGCGTAACATCAAAGTCAGAGGCGTCCCAGGGAGCAGCACTGCCAAGGTGCCAGGAAGCCTCTCTGAATACATAGCAGTGGGCTCCTAGCAGTGGAAAGCAGCTCTCACCCCCTCCTCGCCTCTCCCTGAATCCAAATTTCAACTTCTAATGAGATGCTGCAGCCTGAACTAGCTTCTCTGCAGCCGACCCCCCTCTGGGGGGTCGACCCCCCTCTCTCTTAAACTGGCACCAGAGTATAATATTAATGAGATAAGCATCCTGCATCTGAGGGGAGCATTAAAAATACCAAGTGTCTTCTCAGCCATTATCCCACTGGAACCTCATATTCATTATAGATACGGGCTGGAAGGGCATTTTTAACCATTTCAACAGCAGAGAAGTTTGCCCCCAGGGCAGACACACTTGACCAAAGTTGAAAGGCTCACATTCGGGCAAGTGTTTCCCAGCTCAGTACTTGTGGTCATCCCTCTGAACCTGGCTGCCTCCGAGCTATATCATTTTTAGGCTGAAATTGGACATGTTAATATGTAGAGCTGCTAAGTGGTACAGATGGTCAATGAAACCAGTCTAGTGGTCTAAGGAATGGGCATTGTCATATCCAGATGTAAGCACTGGCTGTGAGACTTCAGATCAGTTACATAACTCCTCTTGGTTCTAGTTTCCTCATCTATAAATTGTGGGAACTAATAGTATCTACCCTCTTTAGTTGTCATCAGGGTTAGGTGAAATAAAACCATTTCTACTTCTGATGTGATGACACAGCAAGAAATAGATTTAATGGGTACTCATCATGTGCTGGGCCCTGCGTCCACCACTCTCTGTAAATGCAAGCCCTTCTCATGGCTAGTTTCATAATGCCTGTTGCCTAGTAGGCCCTCATTTATATATCTGCTTTGTTGATGATTAAGCTTTTTAACATTGGAGATAATTTTCCAGGGAGGATCAGAGAAAGTTCTCTGACAAGGACTTTTTCAGATATTGGGGTGGAAGATAAGGATATAGGAGAAGGTGGTGCATACAGGAAAATCAGAGGTGGAGTTGTCTTTTCCCCCCCATATAGATTGTCCATGTCTGGAACAGGGAAAAAAATCAACATATTCCATTGGTCAAAATATAAGCAACTTTTAAATTACAAATAATTCAATGTATAATCAAAATGGCCAAATATATCTTATCTAACCCATGCACAGTAGACTCAGAGAATACTGAAGCAGGAATAGATTCGAAGATTCACCTTGTTTAAATTTGTAAGGACAGAGCTTGGGCAAAGGCATGGCAGCCCCAAGGTCAGACCCGAGGTCACAAAGACCTTCTTTCTACTGCAAAGAAAATACTCTCAATTAACTACCTAGTATGATTCCCTCTCTGGAAAGGTACTGATTGAGGACTGCTTGACTTCTATTATGTCTTCTTCCTCCAATCCAGTCTCCAGCTATGTATGACATTAAAAGCAGATGGCAGGAGCATCTGTGGGTACTCCAGCAGGTGGTAGAGAGGTCACCTGCCCAATTGGGCTTCTACTCTTGGTTCCCAGATTCCTGGTATACAGAACAGAAGAGGAAGGCTCAACTACAAGGATCAAATGTTTCCTACAGTCTCAAAATGCTCCTGTTTCTAATCATTTAATCTGAGATTCAGAATCCCAGTTTTCTTTCCCAAGCCTGAGGGGTCTTGACACTGAGTGCTGGCACAGGACTCAGGAGCTCTGGGACCTGGTTTCACCTCCTCTATCACTCACAGTGTGACCTTGAAGCAAACTACTTAAGCACTTCATGGCCATTTCTCCAATTAGAACTCTCCCACTCTGCCTCTGTGCGTGAATGTGAGCTAAATTAAAACAATAGATGGGGGAAAATGCTCTGAGAAAAGTAGCGAAGGGCTATAAATACATACCCACGTGTGTGTATGTGTGTGTGTTACTAATCATTTGTTATTCATCCTGTCACATCATTAGTATTACTTTTCATTACTCCTTTATAGGTAATGGGGGGGGGGCTATGACTAATGAGGACAAGCTTCTACCTACTTCAGGAAGAGAGGTAAAGAAGTGCCCAGTTCTAGCCAGAGACTCTCTGACTTGACTCTCAGAATCACTCATCACATCCTCTCCAGATATTTTTATTTCTTAGGAATAAATAACACACTTGAGTCTAGTTGATGTTTCCCAAGCCAAAAACAGAGAACAAGTTGTTGCCATGGAACAAAGAAAATCAAATGCAAACTTCAATAAACAAGTGAACATACATAATAAAGTACCTTTAATTGGGATGGGCTTTTCAGAGCCTTTAATAGCCTATTACCTCATGTGTTCCACATAAACAAGTTGAATCTTCAAGTTCATTCCAGTTTCATTATTCTCTGAGTGTGCTGTGCGTAAACTGGATGGGATATATTTGGCTATTTTGATTATATCATTGAATTATTTGTAATTTAAACTCCTGTGAAAGGAGCAGGGCTTTGGGGAAATGATGATTATCAATAATACCTTACACACACGACACTTTACAGCTATGAAGCACTTTTATATTATTATTGAACAATTTGATTCAATTAAATATTTATCAAACGTTACTTGGAGCAATGCATTATGATGAACGTTATTAAACACACTCTTGGAAAAACACGAAATCAAATCAGTAGCTCCATCCCTGTTTTCAGGAGAGAAAAGAAAGGCACAGGAAAGTTCAGGAATTGGGACAAATTCTAGAAGTGACTGTCAAATTCTTAAAACAGATTAAATCCCATCCCATCCTATAACCTTCCAGTGGCTTCTCCTGCACTTAAACTAAAATGTAAACTTCTTTCCATGGCCTGTCAGGCTCTGCCTGCCCTGGAACCTTCTCTGTGATCTCACCCTAATCTCCTATCACTCTCTTCTTTGCTAAAAACACTCCGGCTACTCTTGTCTTTCCATTCCTCAAACCATTGCATATATTATTTCCTCTGTGTAGAATATTCGTCTCCAAATTGTTTTGCAGACCTGGTATCTTCCCCACCTGTATGTCTGGCCTTAAATATCACCACTCAGAGAGGGTCTTCATTGACCCAGTATTTTAAAACGTACCCTCATGTAATCTTTTCTCAGCATGTTGTGCTTTTCTTCAGAAAATCTTTGCCATACAATTATCACATTTATTTAGTCAATTATTTAATTTTCCTCTCTTACCCCCCTAGAAGAAAGGTCCGTGAAGGCACACACCTTGTCTCTCTTTTTTATTACTGTGTTCCCAATATCTGGGAAGGCCTGCCACAGAGTAAGAAATCAATATATAATGAATGAGTAAATAAGTGAAGTTTAGAAACTTTTGACTTGATTCTTGAACCTGCATCTTCTGACTCCTAATTTCCTGATCCTTCCCTTTGTTTTGCATGAGTTCCCTGCAATCCAAGCATTTATAATCTCAACTCCATATCTCAGTTTGAAAATGGAGAAGAACCCTATTTTTCTTAAACTCCAAACACATTATCTCACACATAGTACAAAAGAGGATAGGTTCTTGTATAAGCCTTGATGGTTGAGGACTTTGCTTCATGGGTTTATCAGATTTTAGTATATCACAGAATTATGGCACACAGCTTTAGTGCCCATCTCTGACAGACTCCAGGGAAGCCCAGAGTTAAATGACTGCAGGGCATGCCTGCTTTCTGTGCCTTGGGATCTCTGCTGAAGCTGGAATTATCACTATGAAAAAGTGATAAAATATGGTGGGTACTTAGAGAAGCTGTCAATCTACTTAGTGCCCTTGTCTCCCTCCCATTCATCCATCCATTCACCTACCTATCTACCCCTCAATCCATCCATCCACTCATCCATCCATCCATCCATCTATCCAGTCTTTATTGAAAGCCTACTCTGTGTCAAGAAACTTGGCCAGCTGTTAGGGACCTCTCTAAAACCCAAGCACCTCATTTGTATAAAGGGTACAACAATCATAACCTAAGTTACTGCATGGACTCACTGTCAGGATCAAAGACAACAGAAATAAATCTCTTACAAACTATAAAGTCCAAAACAGACAGAAGGGATTGCGCTCATTAGTACAATTTAGGAAGTGAAGAGCAAAGAGGAAGGGAACATAATATGATCAAAGCCTAAGTCAGCTCATTGAGGGAACTATCTGGAAATAGCTTTTAATTTTTTAATAATCATATGTATACATATATGTAAACATATTTACAGTACATCCTAAAAATGAATTTTTTTTTTTATTGTTGGGGATTCATTGAGGGTACAATAAGCCAGTTACACTGATTGCAATTGTTAGGTAAAGTCCCTCTTGCAATCATGTCTTGCCCCCATAAAGTGTGACACACACTAAGGCCCCACCCCCCTCCCTCCATCCCTCTTTCTGCTTCCCCCCCCATAACCTTAATTGTCATTAATTGTCCTCATATCAAGATTGAGTACATAGGATTCATGCTGCTCCATTCTTGTGATGCTTTATTAAGAATAATGTCTTCCACTTCCATCCAGGTTAATACGAAGGATGTAAAGTCTCCATTTTTTTTAATGGCTGAATAGTATTCCATGGTATACATATACCACAGCTTGTTAATCCATTCCTGGGTTGGTGGCCATTTAGGCTGTTTCCACATTTTGGCAATTGTAAATTGAGCTGCAATAAACAGTCTAGTACAAGTGTCCTTATGATAAAAGGATTTCTTTCCTTCTGGGTAGATGCCCAGTAATGGGATTGCAGGATCGAATGGGAGGTCTAGGTTGAGTGCTTTGAGGTTTCTCCATACTTCCTTCCAGAAAGGTTGTACTAGTTTGCAGTCCCACCAGCAGTGTAAAAGTGTTCCCTTCTCTCCACATCCACGCCAGCATCTGCAGTTTTGAGATTTTGTGATGTGGGCCATTATCACTGGGGTTAGATAATATCTCAAGGTTGTTTTGATTTGCATTTCTCTAATATATAGAGATGATGAACATTTTTTCATGTGTTTGATAGCCATTCGTCTGTCATCTTTAGAGAAAGTTCTATTCATGTCTCTTGCCCATTGATATATGGGATTGTTGGCTTTTCTCATATGGATTAATTTGAGTTCTGTATAGATCCTAGTTATCAAGCTTTTGTCTGATTGAAAATATGCAAATATCCTTTCCCATTGTGTAGGTTGTCTCTTTGCTTTGGTTATTGTCTCCTTAGCTGTACAGAAGCTTTTCAGTTTAATGAAGTCCCATTTGTTTATTTTTGTTGTTGTTGCAATTGCCATGGCAGTCTTCTTCATGAAGTCTTCCCCCAGGCCAATATCTTCCAGTGTTTTTCCTATGCTTTCTTTGAGGATTTTTATTGTTTCCTGCCTTAAATTTAAGTCCTTTATCCATCTTGAATCAATTTTTGTGAGTGGGGAAAGGTGTGGGTCCAGTTTCAGTCTTTTACATGTAGACATCCAGTTCTCCCAACACCATTTATTGAATAGGGAGTCTTTCCCCCAAGGTAAGTTCTTGTTTGGTTTATTGAAGATTAGGTGGTTGTAAGATGTTAGTTTCATTTCTTGGTGTTCAATTGGATTCCAAGTGTCTATGTCTCTGTTTTTGTGCCAGTACCATGCTGTCTTGACCACTATGGCTTTGTAGTACAGACTAAAATCTGGTATGCTGATGCCCCCAGCTTTATTTTTGTTACTAAGAACTGCCTTAGCTATACGGGGTTTTTTCCGGTTCCATACAAAACGCACAATCATTTTTTCCAAATCTTGAAAGTACGATGTAGGTACTTTGATAGGAATGGCATTGAATAGGTAGATTGCTTTGGGAAGTATAGACATTTTAACAATGTTGATTCTTCCCATCCATGAGCATGGTATGTTCTTCCATTTGTTAATATCCTCTGCTATTTCCTTTCTGAGGATTTCATAGTTTTCTTTATAGAGGTCCTTCACCTCCTTCGTTAGGTATATTCCTAGATATTTCATTTTCTTTGAAACTATGGTGAAGGGAGTTGTGTCCTTAATTAGCTTCTCATCTTGACTGTTATTGGTGTACACAAAGGCTACTGACTTGTGGACATTGATTTTATATCCTGAAACATTACTGTATTTTTTGATGACTTCTAGGAGTCTTGTGGTTGAGTCTTTGGGGTTCTCTAAGTATAAGATCATGTCATCAGCAAAGAGGGAGAGTTTGACCTCCTCTGCTCCCATTTGGATTCCCTTGATTTCCTTGTCTTGCCTAATTGTATTGGCTAGAACTTCCAGCACTATGTTGAATAGTAAAGGTGACAGAGGACAACCTTGTCTGGTTCCAGTTCTAAGAGGAAAAGCTTTCAGTTTTACTCCATTCAGTAAAATATTGGCTGTGGGTTTGTCATAGATAGCTTCAATCAGTTTTAGAAATGTGCCACCTATGCCTATACTCTTCAGTGTTCTAATTAGAAAAGGATGCTGGATTTTATCAAATGCTTTTTCTGCATCTATTGAGAGGATCATGTGATCTTTATTTTTGCCTCTGTTAATATGGTGGATAACGTTTATGGACTTGCGTATGTTAAACCAGCCTTGCATCCCTGGGATGAAGCCTACTTGATCATGATGAATGACTTTTTTGATGATAAACTGTAATCTATTACAGCAGCTGTAATCCTGCTGCTAGGATTTTGTTGAGAATTTTTGCATCTATATTCATGAGTGAGATTGGTCTGAAATTCTCCTTTTTGTTTGGGTCTTTTCCTGGTTTTGGTATCAGGGTGATGTTTGCTTCATAGAATGTGTTGGGGGAGATTCCTTCTTCCTCAGTTTTTTGGAATAATTTCTGCAGTACAGGAATAAGCTCTTCCTTGAAGGTTTGATAGAATTCTGGAGTGAAGCCATCTGGATCAGGGCATTTTTTAGTTGGAAGCTTTTTTATTGTTTCTTTGATCTCAGTGCTTGAAATTGGTCTGTTCAGGAGGTCTATTTCTTCCTGGCTAAGTATAGGGAGAGGGTGTGATTCCAAATATTGATCCATTTCCTTCACATTATCAAATTTCTGGGCATAGAGTTTCTGGTAGTATTCAGAGATGATCTCTTGTATCTCTGTGGGATCAGTTGTTATTTCCCCTTTATCATTTCTGATTGAGGTTACTAGAGATTTTACTTTTCTATTTCTAGTTAGTCTGGCCAATGGTTTATCTATTTTATTTATTTTTTCAAAAAACCAACTCCTTGTTTCATTAATTTTCTGAATGATTATTTTGTTTTCAATTTCATTGATCTCTGATTTGATTTTGGATATTTCTTTTCTTCTACTGAGTTTAGGCTTAGATTGTTCTTCTTTTTCCAATTCCATAAGATCTCTTGTGAGATTGTTGAGCTCTCTTTCTGTTTTTCGAATGTAGGCATCTAAAGCAATGAATTTTCCTCTCAAAACTGCTTTTGCAGTATCCCACAGGTTTTGGTAGCTTGTGTCTTCATTGTTGTTATGCTCAAGGAAGTTAATGATTTCCTGTTTTATTTCTTCCTGCACCCATCTGTTATTCAATAGAAGATTGTTTAATTTCCATGCCTTTGGGTGGTGTTGAGCATTTTGTTAGAGTTGAGTTCCACCTTTAGTGCCTTATGGTCTGAAAAGATACAAGGTAAAATTTCAATTCTTTTGATTCTGTTGATATTTGTTTTGTGTCCCAGGATATGATCAATTTTGGAGAATGTTCCATGAGGTGATGAGAAGAATGTATATTCTTTATCTTTGGGGTGGAGTGTTCTATATGTGTCTATCAAGCATAGTTGTTCTAGGGTCTCATTTAAATCTCTTATATCTTTGTTTAATTTCTGTTTAGAGGATCTGTCCAGCTAAAATGAGAGGTCTAAAAATGAATTTTAATATAAGAGAAGAAAAGTTTCTGTGATGTGACTTATTTCTACAAGTGTTCCCTTACACCTTCCCAGAGAAATAATTCAGGAAATCAAAAAGGAAAACACTGTTGAATTAAGGTATCAAGGATTGGAATATTATTTAAAACAGAAGTGGAGTGAGAACATCAGTAACTGTCTCTGGACACTTGTTCAAGCCTTCACCTTCTCTCCAGCCCTTTCTCACCTCCTCTGTCTGTATACAGACCCGTCCTATTCTTAAGGCTCTGCTGCTTTCCAACCTCCCCTATACTGATCTCCTGATCTCCCCAGAATACGTATTTGTGCTTTTTTCCTCTGTTCTAACTTCTCTTACTTACTTTGTACTTAATTCCAGGTCTTTGTTCTGTTTTGCTCATTTAATTCAAGGTAACTCTGTTCTGCAGATACTGTTATCATCATTCCTGTCTTAAGTGGGGAAAAACCAAGCCTCAAAGGACTTAAATGGTAGATCAAGAACTGGTGATAAGTAGCTGGCAGAAGAGGAATTAGACTTCTCGTCAGAGGGTTACTGCCTGCATCTCTCTACTCCTTGTGAGAATGTAGCTACCTCTGCCTTTGCATCTTAACCAATATGTTGGCCTGATTTAAATTGAGCACCAGGGCTGGATCTCAGGATGAACGTTATTCTTTCCCATGTGCTAGGGTTGTGTATAAAGACATGCTGAACACAAAGCCACACAAAGCTCCCCAGTCTATCACCCCCTTGTCTAATCATCAGTGTGGTAGGTTGGTGGTGATCACTTCTCAAGGAGATTCCTAACCTCAGTTCTGACATTGTGCTGCAAGCAACTGGAAAACACTGTGCCCTGGAACTCTCTTGGGAAGGTCCAGGAGTCCCTGGGTCTAGGTCATGGGAGAAGACACAGGAGCCTTTATCATACTGGACTTGGAGTGAGCAGAGTTCTAGTTCTAGTTGGGAGTTCTACTCCAGCTCTGATAAGATTCACAGGTGACTCTGGGAAGGCCCCAGCCCGTCTCTAGGTCTCAATCTCTGCTTTGTAGCACGGCGGAGTTTGGAAGAACCCTTCCTCACTGAAGTGCAACGACTTCACAGTCTTTAGCACCTCCCAAGCTTTCAGTGGGTAAATTTTCAAAATCTGAAGTGTTGGACTGTGGGTATGTTGAATTCCTTACCCTTTTAAGGACCCTAAAAATGGCAAACTATATTACTAAACAGAGTACAAGTTATTTGTTTCTCTGTATAAGATCACTGAATTTGATTTCCATTAGGCACCTAAACTCAGGCCATAAAGTGTTAAGCAGGTAGGCAACTGACACTTAAGATCTAGCTAAGGTTGAGAGGAGGTGGAGCAAGATGGCGGCCGAGTAACAGCTTCCTTGCATCTGGGCACCGTGAGTCTGGGGAGATAGGACTCCAGGCATCTCTGGCTGGTGGGATCTGCCTATCATCACCCCTGTGAGGATACAGGGAGTCAGCGAGAGACTTCTGGATCCCAAGAGGAGGACTAAAACAGTGGAAAAATGGCAAGTGGTCACGTGTGTTCAATCCGTCTAAACCCGCCCGCAACTGTAGGTTCAGTAGCAGCCAGACTGCAAACCAGAAAGGCCTTACCTGTGAACTGTTTTGGCGTCTTTGGACTTGGGACTCAGTTGAACTGCCTTGGGGAGAGCCTGAGCGGGAGTGCAGAGAACTTTGGCCGTTGTCTAGGGCCCCAGTCTGAGCCACTGAGCCAGACAGAGCTAATAGTGTTTGGCTGTGGGTCACAGGGAGCCATTGTGAGCGATCTGCCCCGGCAAGCTCTGCCTTCAGGGTCACAGAGCTAGAATCGGGTGGGAGCTGGTAACCCAGCGACAGAGTAGCCTAAGGGTGGGGTCTGAGCCACCTTGCAGCCCTAACCCTCAGGGGCAGAGTGAGACCGGTTTTGGCACACTGTGTAAGTGGATAGCCACTACAGCAGTGATTCCAGCGAGAAGCACTTCCCTGGGAAAGTTTCGGCTCAACAAGTTTACAAATTCAAAGTGCCTTTTAAGTGGGCTGAAGAGAGATTTAGGGTGTCTACCTGCTGGGGTTTGAGAAATCAGCAGCCCTCAGTTGTATCAGAACTGTGAATAACATCTCATACCCCAGAAGACCACGTGTTGCCCAGACAATATTCAATAACATATATATATATATTGCTTTGTTTTTGGTTGTGTTTTTCTTTTTTTGGTTTGGTTGTTATTTTTGTTTATTTTGATGTTGTTGATGTTGTTTTCTTTTTTAATTTCAACCTTTTCCATACAGATCCTTTTTCTTTCTCAATTTTTCTAGTTTAATTATAATTTCCCATTGCTGCCTTTTTCAATAACTAGAACTTCATTTTTGCTAGTGTTTCTACCACTATTATTTGGTTTTTCAACCAATTTTATCCCGTGAAGTTTTCTGTTTGCTTGTTTTGGTTTGATTTATAGCATTTTTGTCTTTCCTCTCCACTTGGTGGAGGTGGGGTACTGTGTCTGAAAAGGTTAGCAAAGAGCTGCTGACCTCAAGGGAACAACCCAACTGGGCAACCCCAGAAGGTGGGTTTTTTTTAAGGTTGTGTCAAACTACCCTATTGTTCACTTATATTGCTCTGTCTCCCTCTTTCTGTGCCTCTCTTCTTTTTGTCAATATTCCTTTTACCCACCCCCTCTCCTTTCTCTATTTTTCTTTTTTTTCTTATCACTCAGTCCTCCTTTCTTTCATCCCTTTTTTGCTCTTCATCCTTCTCACCCTTCTGGTCCTGTAACCCTTAGTCCACAGGCATGAGAACTTAAAGAGCAAGAGGAAGTGAAAGGAAAATTAGGGCAAGGAAACAGATAAAAGAAATCACTCATGAGGAAGAATCAGCAGAAAACTCCAGGCAAAATGAAGAACCAGTCCAGAACAACCCTGCCAAGGGACCATGAGGTAGCTACTGAAGATGATTCCACCTATAAAGAAATGTGAGGAATGACAGAAAGGGAATTTAGAATACACGTGTTGAAAACAATGAAAGAAATGATAGAAACAATGAAGGAAACTGCTAATAAAGTGGAAAATAACCAAAAGGAAATCCAAAAACAGAATCAAATAAGAGATGAACGATATGAAGAATGTAAAAAGGATACAGCAGAGCTCAAGGAAATGAAACAGTCAATTAGGGAACTTAAAGATGCAATGGAAAGTATCAGCAACAGGTTAGACCATGCAGAAGAAAGAATTTCAGAGGTAGAAGACAAAGTTCTTGAGATAACTCAGACAGTAAAAGAGGCAGAAAAGAAGAGAGAGAAAGCAGAACGTTCACCATCAGAATTATGGGACTTTATGAAACGTTCCAACATACGAGTTATAGGAATCCCAGAAGGGGAAGAAGAATGCCCCAGAGGAATGGAAGCCATACTAGAGAATATTATAAAAGAAAATTTCCCAAATATCACCAAAGATTCTGACACACTGCTTTCAGAGGGCTATCGGACCCCAGGTCACCTCAACTCTAACCGAGCTTCTCCAAGACACATTGTGATGAACCTGTCCAAAGTCAAGACAAAAGAAAAGATTCTGCAAGCTGCCAGGAGTAAGCGCCAGTTGACCTACAGGGGCAAATCCATCAGAGTGACTGCAGACTTCTCTAATGAAACTTTCCAAGCAAGAAGACAATGGTCATCTACCTTTAATCTACTTAAACAGAACAATTTCCAGCCCAGAATTCTGTACCCTGCTAAGCTAAGCTTCAAAATTGACGGAGAAATCAAATCATTTACGGATATACAAACATTGAGGAAATTCGCCACAACAAGACCAGCTCTACAGGAAATACTTCAACCTGTTCTGCACACTGACCACCACAATGGATCAGCAGCAAAGTAAGAACTCAGAAATTAAAGGACAGAACCTAACCTCCACACTGATGCAAAAGATAAAACTAAGCAATGGACTCTCACCAAATAAGACGAATAGAATACTACCACACTTATCAATTATCTCAATAAATGTTAATGGCTTGAATTCCCCACTGAAGAGACATAGATTGGCTGACTGGATTAAAAAACACAAGCCATCCATTTGCTGTCTGAAAGAAACACACCTGGCTTCAAAAGACAAATTGAAGCTCTGAGTCAAGGGTTGGAAGACAATTTTTCAGGCAAATGGAATTCAGAAGAAAAGAGGAGTTGCAATCTTATTTTCAGATACATGTGGATTTAAAGCAACGAAAGTCAAAAAAGACAAAGATGGTCACTTTATATTGGTCAAGGGAAAACTACAACAAGAAGACATTTCAATTCTAAATATTTATGCACCCAATTTAAATGCTCTCAGATTCTTGAAACAGACCTTACTCAGTCTGAGCAATATGATATCTGATAATACCATCATAACAGGGGACTTTAACACTCCTCTTACAGAGCTGGACAGATCCTCTAAACAGAAATTAAACAAAGATATAAGAGATTTAAATGAGACCCTAGAACAACTGTGCTTGACAGACGCATATAGAACACTCCAACCCAAAGATAAAGAATATACATTCTTCTCATCACCCCATGGAACATTCTCCAAAATTGATCATATCCTGGGACACAAAACAATTATCAACAGAATAAAAAGAATTGAAATTTTACCTTGCATCTTCTCAGATCATAAGGCAAAAAAGGTGGAACTGAACTCTAACAAAAATGCTCGACCCCACCCAAAGGCATGGAAATTAAACAATCTTCTGTTGAATAACAGATGGGTGCAAGAAGAAATAAAACAGGAAATCATTAACTTCCTTGAGCATAACAACAATGAAGACACAAACTACCAAAACCTGTGGGATACTGCAAAAGCAGTTTTGAGAGGAAAATTCATTGCTTTAGATGCCTACATTCGAAAAACCGAAAGAGAGCGCATCAACAATCTCACAAGAGATCTTATGGAATTGGAAAAAGAAGAAAAATCTAAGCCTAAACTCAGTAGAAGAAAAGAAATATGCAAAATCAAATCAGAGATCAATGAAATTGAAAACAAATGAATCATTCAGAAAATTAATGAAACAAGGAGTTGGGTTTTTGAAAAAAAAAATAAAATAGATAAACCATTGGCCAGACTAATGAGGAATAGAAAAGTAAAATCTCTAGTAACCTCAATCAGAAATGATAAAGGGGAAATAACAACTGATCCCACAGAGATACAAGAGATCAGCTCTGAATACTACCAGAAACTCTATGCCCAGAAATTTGATAATGTGAAGGAAATGGATCAATATTTGGAATCACACCCTCTCCCTAGACTCAGCCAGGAAGAAATAGAGCTCCTGAACAGACTGATTTCATGCACTGAGATCAAAGAAACAATAAAAAATCTTCCAACCAAAAAATGCCCTGATCCAGATGGCTTCACTACAGAATTCTATCAAACCTTCAAGGAAGAGCTTATTCCTGTACTGCAGAAATTATTCCAAAAAATTGAGGAAGAAGGAATCTTCCCCAACACATTCTATGAAGCAAACATCATCCTGATACCAAAACCAGGAAAAGACCCAAACAAAAAGGAGAATTTCAGACCAATCTCACTCATGAATATGGATGCAAAAATTCTCAACAAAATCCTAGGCAATAGATTACAGCTTATCATCAAAAATGTCATTCATTATGATCAAGTAGGCTTCATTCCAGGGACGCAAGGCTGGTTTAACATACGCAAGTCCATAAACGTTATCCACCATATTAACAGAGGCAAAAATAAAGATCACATGATCCTCTCAATAGATGCAGAAAAAGCATTTGATAAAATCCAGCATCTTTTTCTTTTTTTTTTTTTTGAAGTAAATGAAGTTTATGCTGTTATATTTCAGATATACTTCAAAATGCACATTATTAGTTGCATCACAGTGAATATCTTCCACAGTAAGTGAGATATACTTTCCTAGAGCCAGATGACAGCATCAAACCATAAATATTTCTAAGTTAGATTCTTGGATTTTCTAAAAATGTCCTCCTTCCTTGGAAAAGTTATATCAATGGTTGGCCTCCATTTGTGACAAAGCAACAAGAACCATAATACATTCTTAGAAAACTCACATGAGTGTTTGAAGAACTAATTAGTTAATATTTGTTAAGTACTTTGAGGATGGGAAGTACTGAATAGTATTACTATAAAGTCATGCTTATTGCAGGCTAATGTGCTCAAAGAGAGATGATTCCACCAAATAAAAGTTCTCTGGAAGAGTATAGCATCCTTCCTTTTCTCCAAGTAGGAGACGAGAATAATAACTACAAATCAGCTCATTGAATACCTGAAATATGGTAGGTGCTCTGTAATTGTTGCAATTATCACCATGACCATTGCCTTCCTCATCAACTTTCCTCTGCAATCATTGCCCCACTGATGTTAGAATTTGGTTAGAACTAGCTGTTGAAATACCAAAAAGAGCAATATCTTCTGAATCCGTAAAAAGAAAGTTCTTAAAATCATCTTGATAATTTATTTCAAAAATATTTAACAGAATTTTTTATACACTAAGAACCCAGAGTTCTGACTAATGGGGGTAATTGAATCTGTGTTAGTGTCCTATAGATAAAGCCTGTGATACATTTTAGTCTATAGTCCAGACTTTTTTTTTTCCACAAGATTTTAAGTATTTTAGGAATCTATTTTGAACTTCTATTGTTTATCACCTTATAAGAGAGTATAAGCCTGAACTCAAGTCAAATCAGATGCAGAAAGTGAATAAAATGACATACTTCTAATACTGGGAAGTACCTCATCGCCACACTTTCGGCACCTTTGCAGATTAAATATTGATCAAACCATGTATTGTATTCATTACTGAAACATTTTTTCATATCTAATAGTCTGATTTTTTTCTCACTATTCAAGCCTCATATGGATTTTTTTCCTAAAAATATTGCAATGCTTTCAGATATAAAATACATATTTTTTTATTAAATCATAACTGTATACATTGATATGATCATGGGGCATCATACACTCGCTTCATAGACCATTTGACACATTTTTATCACAATGGTTAACATAGCCTTTCCAGCGTTATCTCAGTTACTGTGCCAAAACATTTACATTCTACATCTACCAAGTTTCGCAAATACCCCTGTAAGATGCACCACAGGTGTGATCCCACCGATCCCCCTCCCTCTACCCACCCCCCTTTCCCACTTCCCCCTATTGTTAAGTTGTAACTGGGTTATAGCTTTCATGTGAGAGCCCCAAATTAGTTTCATAGTAGGGCTGAGTACATTGGGTACTATTTCTTCCATTCTTGAGATACTTTACTAAGAAGAACATGTTCCAGCTCCATCCATGTAAACATGAAAGAGGTAAAGTCTCCATCTTTCTTTAAGGCTGCATAGTATTCCATGGTATACATATACCACAATTTATTAATCCATTCGTGGATCGATGGGCACTTGGGCTTTTTCCATGACTTAGCTATTATGAATTGGGCTGCAATAAACATTCTGGTACAAATATCTTTGTTATGTGGTGATTTTTGGTCTTCTGGGTATATGCCCAGCAGAGGAATTACAGGATTGAATGGCAGATCTATTTTTAGATCTCTGAGTGTTCTCCATATATCTTTCCAAAAGGAATGTATTAATTTGCATTCCCACCAGCAGTGCAGAAGTGTTCCCTTTTCTCCGCAACCACGCCAACATCTCTGGTCTTTAGATTTTGTGATATAGGCTAGTCTCATTAGAGTTAGATGATATCTCAAAGTAGTTTTGATTTGCATTTCTCTGATGATTAAAGATGATGAGCATTTTTTCATATGTCTGAAGGCCGTGCGCCTGTCTTCTTCAGAGAAGTTTCTCTTCAAATCCCTTGCCCAGCCTGAGATGGGATCCCTTGTTTTTTTCTTGCTGATGCGTTTGAGTTCTCTGTGGATTCTGGTTATTAAACCTTTGTCAGAGATATACCCTGCAAATATCTTCTCCCATTCTGAGGGCTGTCTGCTTGCTCTGCTTACTGTGTTCTTAGCTGTGCAGAAGCTTTTTAGTTTGATCAAGTCCCAGTAGTGTATTTTTGAAGCTGCTTCAATTGCCCGGGGGGTTCTCCTCATGAAATACTCACCCAGACCAATTTCTTCAAGGGTTTTCCCTGGATTCTCCTCTAGTATTTTTATAGTTTCATGTCTTAAGTTTAAATCTTTAATCCAATGAGAGTCTATCTTCGTTAATGGTGAAAGGTGTGGGTCCAATTTCAGTCTTCTGCAGGTTGCCAGCCAGTTCACCCAGCACCATTGGTTAAATAGGGAATCTTTTCCCCACTGGATGTTTTTAATTGGCTTGTCAAAAATCAAATAGCAGTAAGTAGCTGGATTCATCTCTTGGTTCTCTATTCTGTTCCAGATATCTACTTCTCTGTTTTTGTGCCAATACCATGCTGTTTTGATCACTATCAATTTGTAGTAAAGTCTGAGGTCTGGTAGTGTGATTCCTCCTGTTTTGTTTTTATTTCTGAGTATTGTCTTGGCTATTCGAGGTTTTTTCTGATTCCATATAAAACGAAGTATTGTTTTTTCAAGATCTTTAAAATATGACAGTGGAGCTTTAATAGGGAGTGCGTTGAAATTATATATTGCTTTGGGTAGTATGGACATTTTGATAATGTTGATTCTTCCTAGCCATGAGCATGGTATGTTTTTCCATTTGTTAACATTTTCAGCTATTTCTTTTCTTAGAGTATCATAGTTCTCTTTATAGAGATCTTTCACGTCTTTTGTTAGGTAAATTCCCAAATATTTCATCTTCTTTGGCACTACTGTGAATGGGATAGAGTCCTTAACTGCTTTTTCAAGTTGACTATTGTTGGTGTATATAAAGGCTACCGATTTATGGATGTTGATTTTGTAACCTGAGACGCTGCTGTATTCCTTGATCACTTCTAGGAGTTTTGTAGTAGAGTCCCTAGTGTTTTCCAGATACACAATCATATCATCTGCGAAGAGCGAAAGTTTGATCTCTTCTGACCCTACATGGATACCCTTGATCGCCTTTTCTTCCCTAATTGCGGTGGCTAAAACTTCCATTACAATGTTGAAAAGCAATGGAGACAATGGGCAGCCTTGTCTGGTTCCTGATCTGAGTGGAAATGATTCCAATTTAACTCCATTCAATATGATATTGGCTGTGGGTTTGCTGTAGATGGCCTCTATCAGTTTAAGAAAAGTCCCTTCTAGACCAATTTTCTTGAGTTCTGATCATGAAGGGATGCTGGATATTATCAAAAGCTTTTTCTGCATCAATTGAGAGAATCATATGGTCTTTGTTTTTTAATTTGTTTATGTGCTGAATTACATTTATAGATTTACGTATATTGAACCAGCCTTGACACCCTGGGATAAAACCAACTTGGTCATGATGTATAATTTGTTTGATGTGTTGCTGGATTCTGTTTGTTAGGATCTTGTTGAATATTTTTGCATCTATATTCATTAGTGATATTGGTCTATAATTTTCTTTTCTGGTTGGGTCTTTTCCTGGTTTGGGGATCAGGGTGATGTTTGCTTCATAGAACGTGTTGGGTAGTCTTCCTTCTTTTTCTACATTTTGGAACAAGTTGAGTAATATAGGCACTAATTCCTCTTTAAAGGTTTGGTAGAATTCTGACGTGAAACCATGTGGTCCCGGGCTTTTCTTTTTAGGGAGGTTTTGTACAGTTGATGCTATTTCTGAACTTGATATGGGTCTGTTCAACATTTCCACTTGATTCTGGTTAAGTCTTGGAAGGTGGCGTGCTTCCAAGTATCGGTCAATTTCCTTCAGATTTTCATATTTCTGAGAATAAAGTTTCTTGTAATATTCATTAAGGATTTTTTTGATTTCTGATGAGTCTGTTGTTATTTCGTCTTTGTTGTTTCTGATTGATGAGATTAGAGATTTTACTCTTTTTTTCCTGATTAGGTTGGCCAGAAGTTTATCTGCTTTATTGACCTTTTCAAAAAACCAACTTTTTGATTTATTGATCTGTTGTATTATCTTTTGTTTTCAATTTCATTTAATTCTGCTCTAATTTTGGTTATTTCTTTTCTTCTACTGGGTTTGGGGTTGGACTGTTCTTCCTTTTCCAGTTGCTTGAGATGTCCCATTAAGTTGTTAACTTCCTCTCTTTCCGTTCTCTTGAGGAAGGCTTGCAGTGCTATAAATTTCCCTCTTAGAACTGCCTTTGCGGTGTCCCAGAGGTTCTGATAGTTTGTGTCTTCATTGTCGTTTTGTTCCAAAAAATTGGTGATTTCTTTCTTAATCTCATCTCTGACCCAGCTATCATTCAGCATAAGGTTATTTAACTTCCATGTTTTTGTATGAGTATGCAGATTCCTGTTGTTACTCAATTCAAGTTTTATTCCATGGTGGTCCAAGAAGATGCATGGAATAATTTCTATTCCTTTAAATTTACTGAGGTTAGACTTGTGACCTAAAATGTGGTCAATTTTGGAGTAAGTTCCGTGGGCTGGTGAGAAGTATGTGTATTCAGTTTTGTTGGGATGAAATGTTCTGTAGATGTCTGCTAAATCTAAATATTGGATGGTTAGGTTTAAATCTAAGATTTCTTTGCTCAGCTTCTTGCTGGAGGATCGATCCAACACTGCCAAAGGAGTGTTGAAATCTCCGACGATTATGGAGCTGGAGGAAATCAAGTTACTCATGTCTGTTAGAGTTTCTCTTATAAATTGAGGTGCATTTTGGTTGGGTGCATAGATATTAACAATTAAGATCTCATCATATTGAGTATTACCCTTAACATATATGAAGTGACCATTCTTGTCCTTCCTTACTTTTGATGGTTTAAAGCCTACTGTATCTGCAAATAAAATTACAACACCTGCTTTTTTCTGATTACCATTTGCCTGAAATATGGATGACCATCCTTTCACCCTGAGTCTGTATTTGTCTTTTAAGTTGAGATGTGACTCTTGTATGCAACAAATATCTGGCTTGAGTTTTTGTATCCAGTCAGCTAACCTATGGCTCTTTAGAGGACAGTTTAAGCCATTCACATTGATGGAGAGTATTGATAAGTCTGGTGGAATTTTGGGTATCGAGTTTTTCAAAGGTCCAGTGGACATTTTTAATCCTTTCGCCAGTGTGGAAGTTGGAGTTTGATCCGAAGTTTCTGAGTGAGTTTACTTTTGTGGTATAGGATTGGGTTGGTCATTGTGGAGGATAGGTCTGAGAATATCCTGAAGAGCTGATTTACTTATGGCAAATTTTTTCAACATATGAATGTCATTGAAGTATTTAATTTCTCCATTATAGATGAAACTCAGTTTAGCTGGATACAAGATCCTGGGTTGAAAGTTATTTTGCTTTAGGAGATTAAAAGTTGATGACCACCCTCTTCTGGCTTGAAAAGTTTCAGCAGCGAGATCTGCAGTTATTCTAATATTCTTACCTTTGTACGTAATAGTTTTCTTTCGCCGGACTGCTTTGAGAATCTTCTCTTTCATTTTTACTTTAGTGAAGCTAATTATGATATGTCTGGGGGATGACTTATTGGGGTTGAATCGTGCTGGGGTTCTGAAGCTGTCTGCTATCTGAATGTCAGATTCTCTAGGCATGTCTGGAAAATTTTCTTTCATAATTTCATGCAGAAAGGCCTCTGTGCCCTTGGAGGCCATTTCATCATTCTCAGAAATCCCTATAATTCTTATATTGCTTTTTTCGAATTATCTGAGAGCTCTCTGAGTGAGTGATCCGTTTTTGCTCTCCATTTCTCTTCCTCTTTGAGAGATTGGGAGCGTTCGAAGACTTTATCTTCAATGTCAGAAATCCTTTCTTCTGCTTGCTCCATTCTGTTGCTGAGGGATTCTACTGTATTTTTCATATCTTTGAGGGATGTAAATTCTTGCTTCAGTGTGTCTAAGTCTTTGGTGGTTTTGTCTTTAAATTCGTTAAATTCTTGAGACAACTTTTGAATTTCTCCTCGAATTCCTAATTCCATTTTATTAATCTTGTCTGCAATCCAAATTCTGAATTCGATTTCTGACATCTCAGCCAGTTGTTTATGAATGGGATCTTCAATCACATCTGCCGTATCTTTTCTTGGGGGGGTTTATCTATTTTGGTTATTCATGTTACCAGAGTTTTTCCGCTGATTCCGCCCCATGGTTATTTTACTCCCTTTGGTTTTTCCCCTGGGGCTTTATCGAGGGGCCGTACAGTGTTGTTGCCTTAGAAACTGGGGCCCTGTCTTGTGTGGTGGAGCAAAGTGGTTCTGTCTTGCTTTCAGCTGGTTTCTGTTCAATCCTATTGCAACTTCTACTCTGGCTTGAAGTCTCAGCTGTGTGGAAAAATCAGCAATTAAGTCACCCCGCCCGCCCACCTCTGGCCCCAGTTGGAAAAGGAGAATCAAACCTTCCTACAACTGCACACCCAGGGCACCGCCTGAAAAATCCTCAGTCTATTAACCCAGTTCAAAAGGTCCAAATCAACTGTCTCAATCGGCACCTGTCTCAGGTGGGAGAGTTTAAGAGGTCTCTGGGAACTGGATCACAGGAGCCTGGTGACTCCTCTGACACGGCTCACCCCAGTGCAGCGTGGAGTCAGGAGGAGCCACCCAGCAAACAGAGCAGTCTGGGAAGGTTGATGTCTCCTTCCCCACTTTGCCCCTCCGTCGGACCCAGTCACTGGTATCTCTGCAGATGGCTAACCCAGTTGCCTGTAGTGAACAGACACTCCAGGGGTTTGCACCTGCCTGAATCGCAAGGAAGTCTGCCAGGCCCCCGCAGACTGCCGCTATCTAGCAGGAGGAGATGGGGCCTGACATCTTTGAGTGCTTGATGCAGGTGATGGGAAGGAGGTGTTCACTCAGGCTTAGCCCCGTCCCTGATGGATGCTGCTAACAGAACAGAACAGAACAGACAATTTGCGGGGTTCTGTCTCTGTTCCTGCCGAAATCGCCTACAGAAGACGGGCTGTTCTGAGTTCAAACGTCTTCGCTGCTGGAGGTTTCACCTCTCTGGGTCGGCCCCGCCCTGGAAGCTTCCCGGGTTTGTGAGCAGTGTCAGGAAATCCCCTGCTCACCGGTGGCCTCCTCTGGTTGCCCAGGGAGACAGGGGGTGTGGCCTCAGAATATCCAGAAGTGAGCCGTTCTGCTGTTAAAGAAAAAACAGCTGTTGATCTACCTCCAGGGAACTGCTGCTCTGGTGTGGGCACTCAGCCGACTCTTTTCTCCTCTGTCTCGCGCCCCACAGTCAGCACTGAGTGGCCGCAGTTTATGCTGGGTCCACACCCCTCAAGAGATCCCCCAAGTATCCGAACTCTTGGGGGATAGGCCCCCAGACCCTGATTGGGAGTGGGGGGGAAGCTAGAGTTTCATTCAGTTTTACGCCTGCCCGGGGAGGGCTGTTGCACCGCACCACAGGGAAGTGACGCCAAGGCTTGATTTCCCCTCAGCAGAGTGCCCTCTCCTTGCTCACTTGTCTCAGAGTCAGCGCTGACCTGACACAGCTCGGGCACTGTGCACTCCCCTCGAGAAATCACCCAAGGATCCGAACTCCTGGGGGATAGGCCTCCAGACCCCGAGTGAGAGTAGGGGCTCTCAGCTCTCAGCGGGGAAGCTAGAGTTTTATTCAGTTTTGTGCCCGGCCCCATAATGTTGCCCGGGGAGGGCTGCTGCATCTAATCCGCAGGGAAGTGCCGCCGAGGCGTGACTCCCCCTCAGTAGAGTACTTTCTCCTTGCCCGCGTGTCTCAGAGTCAGCGCTGACCAGTCGCGGTTCGGGCACTGTGCGCTCCCCTCGAGAAATCACCCAAGGATCCGAACTCCTGGGGGACAGGTCCCCAGACCCCGAGTGAGAGTGGGGGGGAAGATAGAGTTTCATTCAGTTTTATGTCTGGCTGTATTGATGCACGGGGAGGGCTGCTGCACCGCACCACAGGGAAGTGCCGCCGAGGCGTGACTCCCCCTCAGCCCGGTGCCCTCTCCTCACTCGCGTGCCTCAGAGTCAATGCTGACCAGTCACAACTCGGGGACTGTCCACTCCCCTTGAGAAATCACTCAAGGATCTGAACTCCTGGGGGACAGGCCTCCAGACCTCAGTGGGCGAGAGGGGAATGTTGGGGATTCAGGGTTGCCGGCAAAGGATTTTTAAAGTTTTATTCAGTTTTATGCCCCGCAGGAGAACACCATGGCACCCCAGTAGGGGAGGTAGGTCCAGTTTTTAGAAAGTCTCTCCCGTGGAGTGTAGTGGGAGGGCCTTTAATTTCCACCTGCTTGTTTAATTGTGGGGCTCTTGAGCAGGTCTCATGGGGGAGGGGGACTCCCGTCCGCTTGGTGGTGTATTTTGTACCTTTTGTTTGTGTCCTTGTGATCACAGCTTGCCTCAGCGGTGTTGATGTGCGTTCTTCAAACTTCTCTCTTGGTGAGGCTCAAGTCCACCAGGATACTTACTAAATTCCTGTCCCTTAACTCTCCTTCTGGACGGGAGCTTCTGTTGAAAGCTGGGTTCAGTCCGCCATCTTGTCCTCATCCCCAGCATCCTTTTCTAATTAGAACACTGAAGAATATAGGCATAGATGGCACATTTCTAAAACTGAATGAAGCAATCTATGAGAAACCCACAGTCAATATTTTACTGACTGGAGTAAAACTCAAAGCTTTTCCTCTTAGAACTGGAACCAGACAAGGTTGTCCTGTCACCTTTACTATTCAACATAGTGCTGGAAGTTCTAGCCAATACAATTAGGCAAGACAAGGAAATCAAGGGAATCCAAATGGGAGCAGAGGAGGTCAAACTCTCCCTCTTTGCTGATGACATGATCTTATACTTAGAGAACCCCAAAGACTCAACCACAAGACTCCTAGAAGTCATCAAAAAATACAGTAATGTTTCAGGATATAAAATCAATGTCCACAAGTCAGTAGCCTTTATATACACCAATAACAGTCAAGATGAGAAGCTAAGTAAGGACACAACTCCCTTCACCATAGTTTCAAAGAAAATGAAATACCTAGGAATATACCTAACAAAGGAGGTGAAGGATCTCTATAAAGAAAACTATGAAATCCTCAGAAAGGAAATAGCAGAGGATATGAACAAATGGAAGAACATACCATGCTCATGGATGGGAAGAATCAACATTGTTAAAATGTCTATACTTCCCAAAGCAATCTACCTATTCAATTCCATTCCTATCAAAATACCAACATCGTACTTTCAAGATTTGGAAAAAAATGATTCTGCATTTTGTATGGAACCGGAAAAAACCCCGTATAGCTAAGGCAGTTCTTAGTAATAAAAATAAAGCTGGGGGCATCAGCATACCAGATTTTAGTCTGTACTACAAAGCCATAGTGGTCAAGATAGCATGTTACTGGCACCAAAAAAGAGACATAGACACTTGGAATCGAATTGAACACCAAGAAATGAAACTAACATCTTACAACCACCTAATCTTCGATAAACCAAACAAGAACATACCTTGGGGGAAAGCCTCCCTATTCAATAAGTGGTGTTGGGAGAACTGGATGTCTACATGTAAAAGACTGAAACTGGACACACACCTTTCCCCACTCACAAAAATTGATTCAAGATGGATAAAGGACTTAAATTTAAGGCAGGAAACAATAAAAATCCTCAAAGAAAGCATAGGAAAAACACTGGAAGATATTGGCCTGGGGAAAGACTTCATGAAGAAGACTGCCATGGCAATTTCAACAACAACAAAAATAAACAAATGGGACTTCATTAAACTGAAAAGCTTCTGTACAGCTAAGGAGACAATAACCAAAGCAAAGAGACAACCTGCACAATGGGAAAGTATATTTGCATATTTTCAATCAGACAAAAGCTTGATAACTAGGATCTATAGAGAACTCAAATTAATCCACATGAAAAAAGCCAACAATCCCATATATCAATGGGCAAGAGACATGAATAGAACTTTCTCTAAAGACGACAGGCGAATGGCTAACAAATACATGAAAAAATGTTCATCATCTCTATATATTAGAGAAATGCAAATCAAAACAACCCTGAGATATCATCTAACCCCAGTGATAATGGCCCACATCACAAAATCTCAAAACTGCAGATGCTGGCGTGGATGTGGAGAGAAGGGAACACTTTTACACTGCTGGTGGGACTGCAAACTAGTACAACCTTTCTGGAAGGAAGTATGGAGAAACCTCAAAGCACTCAAGCTAGACCTCCCATTTGATCCTGCATTCCCATTACTGGGCATCTCCCAGAAGGAAAGAAATCCTTTTATCATAAGGACACTTTACTAGACTCTTTACTGCAGCTCAATTTACAATTGCCAAAATGTGGAAACAGCCTAAATGCCCACCAATCCAGGAATGGATTAACAAGCTGTGGTATATGTACACCATGGAATACTATTCCGTCATTAAAAAAAATGGAGACTTTACATCCTTCGTATTAACCTGGATGGAAATGGAAGACATTATTCTTAGTAAAGCATCACAAGAATCTTGAAGCATGAATACTATGTACTCAATTTTGATATGGGACAATTAACGATAATTAAAGTTATGGGGGGGAGCAGAAAGAGGGACGGAGGGAGGTGGGTGGGGCCTTGTTGTGCGTCACACTTTATGGGGGCAAGACATGATTGCAAGAGGGACTTTACCTAACAATTGCAATCAGTGTAACCTGGCTTATTGTACCCTCAATGAATCCCCAACAATAAAAAAAAAAAAAAAAAAAAGATCTAGCTAAGGTTTTCTTGATCCTTATGCCTATATCTGCAGTGGCAGGTGAGGGGCAACTCTCTAGTTAAGGCAAGTATGTTGTTCTTCCTCTTGTTTCTTAAATGGTGTACAGACTTGCTGTCTCTCTCAATTCCATGAGAGCTCTGTGCTTAGCACTACTGATCTGAGGAATATAGGACCCAAGGGACCATCCCAGGATTAAATGGAGTTTCCTTATGATTTAGAAGTCTGAAATTGCCAGCTCTAAATCAATGTGAATTCTCTATTTAATTTGAATCAGTGGGTTTTATGAGTCAGGCATTTGAGCATTCTCTCTCTCTCTCGATAACTGTTTCAGTATAGTACATACAGAAATCTTATAGTCTGTCAGCCTAAAAGGGACCTTAGGGATTGTCTACACCAGGGGTGGCTAAACTGTGGCCCGTGGGCTGCATGCTGATTTTGTGAAGGTTTTTTTTTTTTTTTTTTTTTGCTTTTCTGCATTGTTGGATATCATTAAAAGTAGGCACAGACCTTTTGTTTTTGTTGTTGTTTTTTCTCTTTTTGTTATTCAGCTTTCATCAGCATTTGTCCATTTAGTGTGTGGCCCAAGACTACTCTTGGTCTTCCAATGTGCAGCAGAGAGGAAAAAATGGTTAGATGCCCCTGGTCTACACTAAGCCTTAGTTGCTTTTTATGGGAATCAGAGGACAAGTAGAGGAAAGAAATTTATTCAAGGTCACCTCTCTGCAAGAATTAGAACTCATGCTTCTTCTCTCACTCCCATCTTCATTATATTTCTCCTGTTTAATATCTCTCCTGCTTGGCCTCAAACAAAGCTTTTATTTACTACAGTTGTTTAATCTTGCATTCTACCTGTAGATAATCAATCACTCTCTTCAGGGGTTTTGATTACAACAGCATGACATAACTTCAGTTAATCAGAAACAAGGCCACAAGACTCTTACCTGGAATTATTTCTCTAGTTAGCTGTAAGGAGAAATATACCATCTCCCTCTTCTCCCTCCCTTCCTCCTTTTTTTCCACATACAAGGCAGGGAAACTAACATTATTTAGTATTACAATTGAAAAAAGGCTTATATTTGGCCTATTCTGAAAAAAGATACTGTTGAAAGAAAAAAACTTACTTCTTTGGACACCCAAATTCAATTAGTGACCACTGACCTTTTTTTTTTTTTAAATAACAGCAATGTATTCATTGTTGTTATTATTATTAAGGATAACAACAGAAATAAGCACCACCTAGACTTATATGTTACAGTTTACCAAGGCCTTAAAATAAACAGCCTCCCTCTCTCCACATGGCAATCATGTCAAGCAGGTGTCACTATAATAAAAAAATAAAATAAAAATAATGCCCTTCCCTGAGTTAACTGAGGTTCAAAGAGATTAAACTGACCCCAAATTCCCAAGCTAACAAAATAACAGCACTGATACTCAAGTGATGATCTCTTGTTTCCAAACTCCAGTTACTTAATTATCACCATGTCACCTCTCTGTGCATCACTTCTTCTTTTTGAATGCTTTTAAGGTAGCTTGGTCCCCCTTAGAAAGAGGGGATCTTGGTTTTAGGCCCCCCCCATGAGCTAGGACTTCTTCCCTGAATCATCTAGCTTATCTCTTAGGTAAAGTCAGACTGGGAGTCTTTGAGTCTTGCTAACTCCTTGCTCAGGACACCCAAGCATTTGGCATGCACTATTGCAGCAACAGCCATTCTCCTGCTACGCTATCACATGTGCAATCTGTCTGTCTCTCCTGTCACCCTTAGAGTCTCTCGAGTACAGAAAAATGTGTCCTATTCACTTGACTATGATTGCTGCCCAGGACACGGCCCAGCACTTAGTAGGTCCTCAAAGTATATTCACTAAATGAATAGAAACTCCAGTCTAATACTCTCAGTTGACATGAGAGATGACTAACCTAAAATCTCACAGGCAATTGATGGCAGAATTGGGCCTAGATCACCCATCTACAGACTCTCTTTTCAGTGTTTTTCCATGCAGGAAAAAGATGATGATGATATTATTACTAGTGATAATGATCTCAGTCAGCATGGATCAGATGCTGACTACATACTGGAGGCTGTGCTAAGTGCTTTCTGAGAACAATCCCATTTAATCCTCTTAACAATTCTAGGAGGCGAGTTGTATTTTTATCTCCCTGTCCCCAGTGAGACAACTGATATACATCATTAGAAAGATAAGAAAATTGAATTATGTTTAAATGAGCTTTAGATTCTCTTCACCTTGCAAATGTCCTCTAGGCAGTCCCTTATCCCCATTGTAAAGATAAATAAATAAATAAAAGTCAGTACTGGGACAGGGGCCAGAAAGGCTTTTCTTCCTATATAAATAAGACAAACACATGCTGGCACTTTGACAATACACGTCCTGGCCAAGAAACCAGGACGAGAAGATGTGCTCATTAGCCACTAACTTCAGACCTCTTAGGTCTCCTTATTTGGGTTGTCGCTCAACATGGCCTTGTTTTTTTCCAGGCCTCTTGTGAGCATCTCCTGCTGATGCTTATTTGTTTATGTGAAAGGCCAGACTCTTTGGGATGGGCTCATTAAGAAGACATTCCATTTCACAAGGGCCCTGGAGAATGGCAGAGATAGATTTCCCGCATGCCTTCCTCTTCCCATATGCCAATGCCACAATAGAAAGGGCTCAGCCTGGAGCCAGCCAAACCCAAGTAGCACAAAATGTGCTCTGCTGGAACCCAGCTTTGAAGAAGAAACATTCTCTTCAAAGCCCTACCAGCCCACTCACCTGTACCATGTAATCTTCCCCTGATGTGTATATCCCACAATAATCCTTCCTTATCTGGGTCTGATGGGTACCATGAAACCATGCAATCAGGATCACATAACCATAGGTATGACCAGCCAGGAGGGATGTGCAGATGATTAAGACTAAACATGCCAATACCCTGGCACTTATGCCAGCCACTCCCTGTCATGGCAAATAGCTCTAATCTATTGTGGCACTCTTCCCAGCTCAGCATGGAACTCTTCTCAAAAAAACACTCTGGGCAGAAGAGAAAACTTATTGAAAAGGTGAAATAACTTTCTCATTCAGGATAAATGCATAGGAGATACAAGAAAAGAAGCTTCCTGCTTGGCAATCCATTGCTCCTTCTGCCGCTACGCCTTTCCACTATGCCTTTCTTGATGGTGTACTTATTGGTGCCTTTCTCACACGAGCAGGACCTAAAATCACCATCAGAGTTTCAGCTCTCTGAGGGTGGGGCCTGGATCATTTACTAATCTCCTGAGTACCCTTCATGTTGAGAAGTACATATGCTGCTTGGTTGACAGAACAACTGAATAGAACTTAGACCCCAAGTGTGTGACAAAGACACTTGAAAATTTTGAAAAGAACTTATGGGAACAACCTTGGATTAAATAGTCACATATTATACAATCATTGTCTAAATTAAATATACTAGACAACCACTAGGGCATTTAGAATATTTTGAGTTGCCTTACTCGACACCATCTAATGTGCCAGTTATGAGTTAATTAATCCAAAGGGCTCTTAATTTCTTACCTATGATGACAGTTTCTCAATTTTTTCCTCCTAAAAGCAAAGGGGAATGATGGCAGGGAATTTGAGGCATAGTTCCAAGCAGCCCAGAGGAAGCAAGATATTATTATAAAATACGATGTTTTGTCTTGAAAATTGTGGGTTTGGGTCCTACTCCAAAATATAGCAATATTTATTTTAATAAGAAATACGTGTATCCCCAAATTTGTATTTGACATTGATTCTATCAGGAAAAGTACTATGTTTAGCCCATGTTGATCCCAGGGAAACATGGGAAGTTATGGCTTCATGTGTTTCTCAGCCCAAGGGTCAGTAAACTATGGCCCATGGACTAAATCTAGCCCACCAGTCTGTTTTTATATGACACTGGTTATGGTTTTAACATTTTTAAATGGTTGAAAAAAATTTTTTTTTGCAGTTTTTGGCCGGGGCTGGGTTTGAACCTGCCACCTCCAGCCTATGAGACCAGCGCTCTACCTCTTTGAGCCACAGGCGCCGCCCTGGTTGAAAATTTTTTTTAAAGAATTCTCAGGGATACATGAAAATCATATTAAATTCAAATTTCAGTTCCCATAAATGAAGTTTCATTGGAACATGTTTATTTACCCACTGTGTATGGCTGCTTTCAAGCTGCAATGGCAAGTAGTTGTGACCAAGATAATGCCTAAAATACTTACCATTTGGCCCTTTACAAAAAATAATTTCCCACTCTTGCCTGGGCCTGTCACTAGCTACCCCATGAACACACATGTCCCCACCATGGGCAAAGGTACCATGTAATCAATGGTTCTCAACTGGGGGTACTTTTGTCCTCCAGGGCACATTTGGCAACATCTGGAGACATTTACAACTAGTTGTGGGAGGTGTGGTTTGGTACTGGCATCTAACAGTGAGTACAGCCCAGGGATACTGATAAATGTTCTTTAATACATACCAGCCCTCTACAACACTCATTCAGGGGAAAATGTCAGTAGTGCTGAGGTTGAGAAATCTGCTATACATAAGATAGTGTGGTGGCTGGTTCTCCCCTCCATCCTTCACTTCTTTTCTCATCTCAATGATGAAACACAAATAGATTCTCGATATTAGTAAACTGGAAGGGATTACTCATACAGGCCTGAGAGAAGAACATTTGGTAAATATTTATGAAGAACAAAGAAGACTTACTATATTTGATGATAGGAATTATTAATAATAAACAAGTAATAATAATAACATTCAGTTCTTATGAAGCACTTACTATGTACCAGGCACTGAGCTAAGAATTTCACATTTACTTAAAAGCCATGAAGGGGGCGGGGAATACAAGTATTAACATTTCTCCTCTATTTTACCTTTAGTCATCCTTTCAGCCTTGCAAGGAAGGTCCCATTACCACTTCCATTTTAGAGATGAGCAAACTGAAGTTCAGAATAAAGTGGCGGTGGTTATTAGCACACCAAGCTATAGAGGAGTGAGTCATACCTTAGCAGTCTGATACTAGAAATTTGTTTACCTCGATACCACAGACTTCCTAGAATAGTCACTGACTCTTCATTTCCCTGCTTTGATGTGGGCAAAAGAATTTAATTTGTCTCATAACCTCAGCAAGAAACTCATTGCTATCCCAAAAGTCTAGCCTTCAAGATGCTATCCTTAGCATGGATGTCCTTTGCTATAAAACAGAACGCTTTGTGGACTTCAATGCATTAACCATTTTGAAGTTGGTAGGTCAGCAAAACTCTCTGACAGCCATATAACCTGTGGTCTAGAAACTTCTTATAGAACACACACGAGCCTGTTGTTTCATTGAGTGGTTAAAGCCAATGAGCATCGAAATAGGCTTCTTTTTTCTCTCACAAATATAATCAGAATTAAACAACCATTTGTTAAAGGGATAACTTTGGAGAGAAAGTAGATGGGTACTTGAAGCAATGAATCATGGAGACAGAGGATATCGCCATCAATTTTTGCAAAACTGACTAGAACAGAAACAGCAAGTATACTTTTCCTGAATCAGTGTTGACTGTCTGATAGGCCATGTTGACAGTGACTCCAGAAAAGACCATCTGGGTTCAGATCCTAACTTTGCCTATTTTTTTCTTTCTTTCTTTCTTTTTTTTTTTTTATCTTTTGCAGTTTTTGGCTGCGCCTGGGCTTGAACCCACCACCTCTGGCATATGGGGCCAGCGCCCTACTCCTTTGAGCCACAGGCGCCGCCCTAACTTTGCCTACTTTTAATAACTAATAAGGCTGCACTAAGCCTATTAGCTGAACATTAGTGTAGCCTGAACCTAAGCTCTGGTGTCAGCTCTGGTAACTCATTTGTGAAGTTGGGCAACTTAGACCACTTTTCTAGGCCTCCATTTCTCCAGTTGTGAAATGAGAATGGTGGCACCTTCCCTCACACCTCTTTAAGTTTAAAAGGTTCAAAAGAGCTAACACACACACACACACACACACACACACACACACATACACGGTGTTAACAGTAATGCCTACTCATGGGAATCTTTATAGGAACAAGAAAACTAAACCACACATAAGAATCCTGCATTATGTCGAGCAACGTGACCAGCAGACATTAGTGCCAATAGCCTCAAGAAGGAAGTACTAAATAAATACAAAAATGTAACAAAATACAGAATTGTGGTCAGTGTTACCAGCATTTTATACCCAGGTTACCCCAGGCTCACTTGTCTGAGGCTCTGTGCCTAGCTCAGCTTCTCAGGAAAGCTGGCCTTGACTGCCACCACAGGGAGGTAGGAAGAGATACCTGTTTTTCTGATACACAGAACAGAGCATGGGTCCACAGAATACTGTAGTTCTTGAAATAAAGTTTCACAGTTTTCATTTGGCCTGAAATTCTGGACTGCATCCAATGCCTACCGCCCAGTTGATTTGAGGCTGCCTACCCACGGCTGGCTTTATAAACAATGCTGTTTACATAATTGCTGAACTGTAGCATAGACCCTTAGAGAAAATAAATTAGCAGGAATGATGTGTTTATAAATCTGGGCATTACTCAACAACTTCAGGATATCTAGAAGCTACATATTTACTGACTCCCTACTAGTTCCATGTGAGGGTCTTAAGTGGGAGGAAATAAAGGTGTACCTCCACGAGCCACAGTCCAGTTGTGAAGACCCGTGCTTGGACCTGAAATTATAATGCTATAGGACAAAAACACACAAGTGCCCCAGGCCCTCAGAACAAGGGGAGGCACCTGGATAGATCCGACATTATTGATGGATTCCAGCAGAGCCCTGAAGATATGGGAAAGGGCATTCCAGGGTGTGAACAAAAGCATGGGCAGAAAGACAAACACACAACAGGTTCTCTGGGAAAAGTGCTTTGGAGTTTGCATATAGAAGGCCTTCAAAGTCAGAGCTGGGAATATGAATTTTACCTTGAAGACAAGAAAAAACAGAGAAAGTTTGAAATTCAGAGAGCTTTTGGCAAATTGAAGGCCATGAGGAGAAGAAAGGGATACATTCTGATATGGCTGCACTGGTCCAGGCACAGATTGGTAAGGGCCAAGACACAGGTGGTGGCTGTCGAGATGGAAAGGAAGGGATGCACGTTGTTGTTAAGGAAGATGCCATAAGACTTCTTGAGTGAAGAATTTCAGGCAGCCAAAGTAGGAAAGGAATCAAGATGGTGTTATTAATAAAATAAGAGCTTAATGATGATACCAGTCATTAGTCTTCTGAGTCAGTAAAAGCCCATCCAAAACCATATGAATCACTCAATGGCTTCTGATGATATTTTAATAAACTAGATGGATGCTACTCAAACTTTAAAATGCATACAAATTATCTGGAGGCCTGGTTAAAGTACAGATTTTAATTCAGCAGGTTTGAGGCGAGGCCTGAGATTCTGCACTTTGAACATGTTCATGGTGACATGATGATGCTGGTTTGTGAACTATGCTCAAGTTGCTCTTTTTTGATTTTCATACCAAATGTCAACAATTACATTAGGAATTCTTAAACAAGGTGGATTCAGGGAAAGGTCAGTCCTATTAGGGGGCACCTGTAATCCTCACGGTTAACAAGTATACATTGCTTACTTAGTATCCCTTGTTTAACAAATAGACTTCTAGCCTAGTATTCTAGACACGTGAGTGTTAGTCCTGGCAAGAACATTGTCCTATCTTATCATTATCTGACTGTGGGTTAATCCTTGAACAAAAACACATGAACAACCCCCCCCCCAAACTCAAAACAAAACAAAACAAAATTAGATAAAGGCTCAAATATACTGTTTAGCTCTTTTATTTGAGAACACTCATTCATTTCCAACTTACTGTCTTCCCAATTACACTGCAGTTGGAATAAATTCCAAATTACTTATTGCTGTCTATCAGGTCTTTCATAGTCTGACTCCTGCCTACCTTGGGTTTTACCATCTACCAGTCTTATTCTTACTCACTGTACTCTCACTCAAACTCTGATTTCTATTCCTCAGACACAACAACTACATCCCTATCTTGCTTTTGCACTTGGTTTATTATCTCTCTGGCTTTTGCCCCACAGTTCCCCCTATAATGGATGACTTCTCCAGGTCTCCACTCAGAGATAACTTTCTCAACTATCCATCTCAGTGACTCTCAACTAGGAGTATTTTGCTTCCTGGGGAATATTTGGCAATGTCTGTAGATATTTTTAAAGTCACATGGGGCATGGGGTGGGTGTTGCTATTGGTCTCTACTGAATAGAGACCAGGGGATGCTGCTAACTATCCTACAATACACACAACAGCCACCACACAACAAAGAGTTACCTGGTTCCAAATGTCAGTAGTCCGGACTTATCTAAAGCTGCTTCTCCACCTCAGACACTTGCACCATGAAGCTTTCTACCTCATTATCTCATCATTTCCTTGAAAGTGTTTACCACTGCCTGAAATTCTTTGATGTATTTATTTGTTTATCATTTGTCTTCCTTGAATGGAATATTAATTTCATGACAGCAAGAACATTGTCCTATCTTATTCACTGTATACCAGTAAGTAGAAAAGTTTCTGACATATGATAGACACTTGATGAATTAAATAACAACAGAAATAAACATGGTGCATAAAATGAAACAAATAAATGAATTAAGCAAAAATGATCAAAATTAACTACTGTGCTGCAAATGACAACATCAAGTTCAAATGATACCCCATAGAATTGAAGATTTTTGCAAACATAATGTTTGATAAGGAGCTTGTGCCTAGAATATATTAAAAATGTTCCCAACTCAACAATAAAGGTAATCTAATTAATAAATGGGCAAGGGATTTGCAGATAGTTTTTTCTCCAAAGAAGATATGCAAATAATCATTAAGCAAATCAAAGGATGTTCAACACCACTAGTCCTTTAAAAAATGTAAATCAAAACAACAATAAGATACCGCTTCACAACCACAGGGTGGCTGCAATAAAAAAAGGCAGACAAAAACAAGTGTTGGTAAGGATGTGGAGAAATCAAAACCTTCCTGCATGCTAGTGAGAATGTGAAATGGTGCATTTGCAAAACAACTGGGGAGTTCCTCAAAAAGTCAAACATCAAGTTACTGTATAATACAGCAATTTCACTACTAGATATAGGCCAAGAAAAATAGAACACATGTTTACGTAACAACTTATAAAAGAATGTTCATAGCAGCATTAGTCGTAATAGCCAAAAAGTAGAAGCAACCCAAGTGCCCATCAACTGATAAGGGATAAACAACAGCATAGTATATCCGTATAATGAACTAGTATTTGGCAATGAAAGGAATTAAGTACTGATATGTACCACAACATGGATAAACCTTGAAAACATCCTGGTAAGGGAAAGAAGCCAGTCAAAAAGGATTACATACTCTATGATTCCATTTACATGAAAGAGCCAGAGTAGGAAAACATATACAGAAGTCAAACTCATGATTGTTTAGGACTGGAGACCCTGGAAGGTGCTGGGGAGTGACAGTTAGTGGGTGAAGACTTCTTCTAAAGAAGAGAGAGATGTTTTAGAATTGGATTATGGTGATGGATGTACACATCTATAAATATACAAAGAGACAATGAACACTTTAAATGTATGAATGATATGATTCGTGACATAACTCAATAAAGCTGTTCAAAGCAAGAAGACAACTATAGAAATTGAAAGAATTTATTAAAAGACCATTTTTGCTATGATTGTTCTTTTAGAAGAGATGACAATTGCTTAGAAATATAGAGGTATCAAACCACCTTTTATTGTTTAGTATAGATTTTTATTAGGCCTGATTTTGGAAGAATAATGACATACGAGATCAAAGGCAAGTCTGGCAGAAACAAATGTTAAGTTAGATAATATGATAAGAATACCCTAACCAATCAGCCAAAAGACTTTCTTGTATGACCACAGGTATTAGGTAGGGCTACCATAGACGCACTCCCTGAAACTAAAATAGGTTAATGTCTGACAATGAACAATAGCTCCAAATCTTTAAAAGTAAACCTTCTCCACAGTAGTTTACATATGGAGAATTGATAAGTTTTCATGGTCTCTATGTTCTGATCCAGAGGGGAAGAAAGGAAACTATGACACTGGGTTCATTGGGTTGTTATGTGAATTGAATGATAGTGTGCTTGTAAAAATGCCTGGGCAAAGCAGGTGCTTGGTTAGTGTTAATTTGGCAATACTGGCAAACCTGGAATGAAGGAGGTACTCCTAGTTGGATAACTTTTTACTCAGCTACAACTTTCTGATCTATTCATTCCCATGACATAAAGATCCAGATATGGTGAGGAGAAAGGGCTGCAAATTTTTGTCTTTCGTTCTGTGAAGCAGTGTTAGAAAAACATGGCCACCATTAACCTTCATCTGTCTGTCTCTCTCTCCTTTTCTCCTGACTTTCTGCTGTTGACAGAACTTTCCATAAAGCATCACAATGTATGGCTATGGCCTCTGCCTTAACTTTGGCAATGCTAATCCTTGCCACCTAGTCACCAGGCAGTGAAAAAGGCCAGGCCACGTGCAGGGGCTGCAGCTGACAACTCCAGCAAAGCCCACTACATGTCAGTGAAAGAGCCTTCAGATGATTTCTGCTTCCAGTTTGGTCTTTTAAGTATTCCAGTTAAGATTTCAGACACTGTGGAGCAGAGTCAAGCCATCTCCACTGTGCTCAGTCTGAATTCCTGGCCCACAGAAACGTAAGATGTAAGAAATAACTATTCTTGTGGTAAGCCACTAAGTTTCGGGAGTAATTTGTTATGCAGTAATAGGTAAATAGTATGCAAAATCTGTTTGATTCCAAACCCTGAGTTCTTAATCAGTGTGTTGTGATGACAAATACAAATGAGAAAACCTTCTTATGAGAATGAGGCTCCCCATGAAGACTTCGCTACAGGAAAGGCAGCACTGCCTGAAGACTCCAGAGTCTCCACTGCAATCACTGTCTATAGGGCAGTCTCTGGAGGGTTCAGTTGGCATGATGCAACTCTCCTGAACCAATCAACTTCGAAGCATTGGAAGGCTGAGACTCTAGACCTGTCCAAGAGGAGGACCCAGAATGGTGCAGAAGTCACACTTTGACCTCAGCACATCCTTCAATAAGCAGCTATAGTATATGCAATATACACAAAATAGCTTCTCAATTGTTCAAAACACAGCGATATAAGTTTCTGTCTGGAAAACAGAACATAGCACTCTACAAATTTGAAACTTTATTCAACATTTCATTTTTGTAATACTATTATTTATAGTGTGTTACCCCTCCAATCTTCCTCAGAGCTAGGACGCTAAGAAAGAGGCCAATTTGAGATAAAGGGGTCTATCCGCAATCCCGGCTTTTTGTCCCCCCGATGAGGAGAGGAAAGACAGGCAGGAGAAGGAGGGGTTTGGCAATGGATTTCTTTGATACCATTCTCTTTCTTCAAGATTGACATCTGTGGGGAAAGGGCCAAGGAAGGGGAAGGGAGGGGGGAGGTTTTGGTAGAGGGAGGGTAATGGGTGGGCCACATCTGCATCTTAGAATGGGTACAGGTGATTGCACTAATGTACACAGCTATGATTTAACAATAATAAAAGAAAAAGATTGACATCTGTATATCCCAGAAAAGAGAAGTTTTCGATCTGCTCCATAACCAGTATGATATTTGATCAAAGAGTAGACTGGCAGTGGGAGATGGGAGCAGCAGCAAACAAGAAGTTACAATTTCGTGTTATTTCATTTTTTCTCTCACTATTTAAGACTTCTGAGCCATAGGCTAACTTGAGTTCCTCACACCTCCTCTCTTTTCCTCTCCTTGTTGTAAGGACAAGAAGGCCTTCTAAGGGGAAATTTAAAAAAAGAAAAGAAAAGAAATAAACAAAAACAGCTGTATCTGAATGCTTGGAGAACCAAACACTCCGTACTTTTCATCTCTGAAGGCTACGCTCCGGTATCTCAAGTCAGAATTGGACCATGGGGCTCCCGGCTTGGAAAAGCAACTCTCAGAGGGCACAAAGCAAGTGTTCTGTCGGTGACTGATTTAAAAGGGAAAAGGGAAAGTTCCACTTTTAGGAAGAAAACAAGAAAAAGCAAGTGGAATTCCAAGTCATTAAGTTTTGTGTACTTTAGAAAGTGCCCTTTTAAGGAAGTATAAATGGAGAGGCAGGAAATTCATAAAATTGGAAAAGGCTCGAGTCCCTGTCGTGGTAACTTCATCATATCTCCTAACTTCAGTTGCCTCGGAATTAAATGGAGGTTCAATCACTCCTTCACTTATTCGTTCACTCAGTCACTCATTGCAAAAATCAAGCAATGAACCATTGGAGGCCACAGTAGTGCATTCCAGAGGACCTGGTCTCAACCAGCTTCCCTAGTTATTGCACATCCAGCTCCATGTGGGCACTGGTGAGTCTCTGCTAAAATATCTAGAAGGAAGATAACAAATTAGAGTCCTAAATTCATACTCCAGAGCAAAGAGCTCTGCAAAGCAGTGATGTGCCATAAAAAGCCACTTTAAGATTTCAGCTGAAATAATCCAGCAGAGCTTGTGTCACACTGTTCATACCTCCTTCATTTCATTACCACCAATGGGGTCTGGTGGGGTGGGAGGGTAGCAGTGGTCAGTAGCACAGACTCCAGAGCCAAATTGCCTTGAATTTTCCCCATCTTTGCCAATTACCAGCTGTGTGAACTTGGGCATGGTACTTCTTCTTGTGTCTTGGTTTCTTTGTCTTCAAAAGGATAATGTGAATAGTCTATATTATACTGGTTTGTATGCAGATAAATTGAATGGATACGTTAAAACAGTATAGACGCAGTGTTCAATACAGATCAGTGATTATTAGTATCTTATTCCATGTATTAAGCAAACACTTACCAAACACTTATGAGCCAAGCCCTGGACAGATCTAGGTGATTGAACCCAACTTTCTGTATTCATGGAGTTTATGGTCTGGTGAGAGCAACAGATACTTATTAAATATTCACACAAACAAATGCAACTTCTCTGCTCTGCTAGTGCTGTAAAGTAGAGGTAGGGAGGGCTTTCCTGAGGTCATGCTGTTTGAACTGAGATCAGAACAGGGAGCAGGCATTAACTGGTGACAGCTGTGGCTGATAGCTGCCGCACTGTGCATATATAAATTTGCAGGGTAAGGCCCAATGAAAGGAGGCAATGGGTGCATCAGAAAAATTATGAATAGAAAAGTGGGGTTGGAATGAAAAAAGTAGAGAACTCCAGAAAGCAGTAGGGGCTGGGGAGGCAGGCAAAGGTCAGGCCACTTAAAGCCCTATAGATCTCATGAAGGGTTTGGTGTTTTAATCCCCAAAATATTGGAAAGTTACTCAAGGTTTTAAAGCAAGGGAAATTAAGTGATTTTTCCCAAGTCTGGTGAACTTCTGGTAGCAAAACCAGGACTGGTTTGCCACATCTTGATAAACATTCTTTCTGCCATGCCTGCTCCCAGGGACAGACATTAATGAACAAAAACAAGAGCAACTCTTTAGAAAGCTTCATGTACTGTATTTGTGCCTCTGCGGGAAGCAGGGCAGGGCTGAGTGATGGGTCCTTGGAGGGCCTGAGATTAGTGTTGGAGCCAGACCTCCAATGGGACGGGAGACTGGAGAGGAACTTGCATTGTGTTGCCTGGGAAACGCAGGATGGAGAAATAAAACTTTGTCTTCAAATCAGTTGCCAATGGACGGTTTGCCAAGGTCCTGGAGAGGGAAGGAAGACTGGCAATATCACACTGGCAAAGACTAGACCAAGGTAGGCACCCTTCCATCCTAATCCAATCCCTGTTTTACTAAAACAGGCTGCCTCTAGATTTGTTAATACCCATCTTGAAGAGCCAGGCCACTAAGCTTAAGGAACCCCATATACAATTTGGAGGAAACAGTGACAAGGTCAGTGCATCTTAACCTTTTGTGAACCCTGGATCTCTTTGGGAATCCAACAGAAGCTATGAACCAATTTCACAGGAAAAAAATGCATATACACAGTTCTCAATAATTCTATGCAAACCTACTCCTCACAACATTTACACAAGAGATATTAAGAGATAATGTCCACACAAAAATCTATAAATGAATAATTATAACAGTGTCGTTAGTCATGCCCCAAATTGAATAGAACTTAAATGTCTGCCACCTAAGGAATGAGTTAACAAATCACAGTCACCCAAATAATGGAATATTCACTCAGAAATACGACATATAAAGGAACAAACCACTAACACACAGGACAACTGGAATGGATCTCAAAATGAATCTGAAGTGGAAAAAGCCAGACTGAAAAGGCGACGTCTTGAATGACTTCATTTATATGACATTCTGGAAAAGACAAAATTCAGGAGCGGAAAACAGATCAGTAGTTGCTAGGAGGTTGGGGAGAGAATTGCCTACAAAAGTCCATAAGGGGACTTTTGGAGGTAATTAAAATGTATCTTGATTATAGTAGTGATTAAAAGATTCCATTCATCAAAATTTACAGAACTATATTACAGGACTGAATTTTACTTGTACTAAAATTATAGTAAAATACAGTCATGCAGCTTATAATGACAATTTGATTAATGATGGATCAAATATCCCGTAAGATATAATGGAGCTAAAAATTCCTATTGACTAGTAATGCCACAGCCATCAAAGTGCAACATATTACCCAGGTGTTTGTGTGATGCTGGTGCAAACAAACTTACTGTGCTGCTATTTGTATAGGAATATAGCACATATACTTACGTACAGTACTTAATATTTACTTGATAATAAGCAACTGTGCGGCTGAGTTATGTATTTACTACACTATACTTTTCACTAGAATGTGCTCCCTCTACTTATATTTTTTTAAAAAGTTAAAAAGTTAGCTCAGTTGAAACAGGAGATCTTTCAGGAAGTATTCCACAAAAAGGCATTATTATAACAGGAGTCAATAGCTCTGTGTATGTTATTGTTTGTGAAGACCTTCTAGTCACTGGGAACATAGTGATATAGATGACCTTGACTCTATGTAGGCCTAGGTGAGGGTACATATTTGTCTCTTAGTTTTTAACAAAAAAATTAAAGTCAAAAATTAAAAATTTTTAAAATACAAAAGTATTTACAGAATAAGGATATAAAGAAAATATTTTTGTATAGTTGTACAATGTGTTTGTGTTTTAAGCTGTTACTATGAGTCAAAATTAAAAAAATTAAAAGCTGATGAAGTAAAAAATTTACAGCAAGCTAAGGTGTGTGTCACACTTTATGGGGGCAAGACATGATTGCAAGAGGGACTTTACCTAATAATTGCAATCAGTGTAACCTGGCTTATTGTACCCTCAATAAATCCCCAACAATAAAAAAAAAAAAAAGAAAAATGATTATTTTGTAAAGTTTAGTATAACCTAAGTGTACAGTATAAAGTCTGTAGCAGTGTACAGTAATGTCCCAGGCCTTCACCTTCATTCATCACTTACTCACTGACTCACCTAGAGAAACTTTCATTCCTGTAAGCTGCTCCATTTATGGTAAGTGCCCTATATAGGTGTAGCATTTTTTATCTTTAATCCCATAATTTTATTCTACATTTTCTATATTTAGATATGACTAGATACATAAATACTTACTGGTGTGTTATAGTTGCCTATAGCGTTAAGTACAGTAACATACTGTACAGGTCGATAGCCCAGGAGCAATGGACTAGACCTTATAGTTTAGGTGTGTAGTATGCTGAGCCATCTAGGTTTGTCGAAGTACACACTGGTATATTTTCAAAATGATGAAATCATCTAATGATGAATTTCTCAGAACATAACCCTGTTGTTAAGTGATGTATAATTATAAATCAAATTTTAAAGATATTCTGCATAGGGTGACAGAAGAGAATTTGGGTCAATCTTCACATCTCAGTTAAAGAATACTTGCTCTAAAATTAAACAAGTTTTAAACTTTAAAGCAAAACATTTAGACCACATCTGCTTATTTCAGAAATAGAAAAACTGGAGACCAAGAAAATAAAATTCTATCTTCAAGATGACATCCCTTACCAGTGATGTTCATTCTTGCAATAAACATTATTTGCACACTATTGCATTCCTAGGTGTTGAGGCCATTTGAGCTAATAAGAAAAATGAGACCTATTCAGAGGTCCTCAAACTTTTTAAACAGGGAGCCAGTTCACTGTTCCTCAGACTGTTGGAGGGCCAGACTATAGTTTAAAAAAAAAACAAACTATGAACAAATTCCTATGCACACTGCACATATCTTATTTTGAAGTAAAAAAACAAAATGGGAACAAATACAATCACACCGCCTCATGTGGCCTGCGGGCCGTAGTTTGAGGACCCCTGACGTAGGAGATTTAGGGTTTTTAACTCAGGTGTTTAATTTTGTAACGTAGTTCCAATAGACTACAAAGGCTCCAGGGCCTTGCTGGAGCACTTGACTGGGAGCTAGGAGGCATATTTATGAATTAAGTAAGCTGAAAGGAAGAGTGACTTTTTTTTTTTTTTTGTAGAGACAGAGTCTCACTTTATGGCCCTCGGTAGAGTGCCGTGGCATCACACAGCTCACAGCAACCTCCAACTCCTGGGCTTAAGCTATTCTCTTGCCTCAGCCTCCCGATTAGCTGGGACTACAGGCGTCTGCCACAACGCCCGGCTATTTTTTGGTTGCAATTTGGCCAGGGCCGGGTTTGAACCCGCCACCCTCGGTATATGGGGCTGGTGCCTTACCGGGAAGAGTGACTTTTTGAGGCAGCAATTGATCTCTGAGCCCTTCCTTTTTTGGCCAAAACCCGATGGGAAAATAGTTACTAAAAGGACCAACTTCAGCTTCCACGCTGTGCAAGGATTAAGTACAGCCCCTGCAAGCATGGTCTTATTAATGTTGAGGGCTCAGCAGTTGAAAGCCTTAAAAAGTGGTAGCTATAACAAGGGTCCAAACCCAGGCCTCATGCTATTCACGTCACCGAGCACAGATCACTGAATAGCTTTAAACCTCAGGTTCTTCATGTGAAGTGGGAACAACAATGACACCTGTGCCTCCCAAGGTTGGGAGTAGGATAATGTATGTGGCTGACATATTGTAATCTCTTAATTAAGCTCAGTGCCTGCTGCTCCAAACGCCATCATCATCAATATCATCATTCCACTTTCTACACTTAATTTCTGTATCACAAAAAAGATTTTTCCTGATTACAAACATGAGATAGTTTCCTAGTTGCCAAACAGGGCAATTTCATCCTTTTCCCCCTTGGATCAAATGATTTGACTTTCAGCTGAGGAAGAGTTATTGAGTTGCTAAAGTGTACACCTGAGTCCCTTTTAGCAGTCTGTTAGACCAGCTGAAATTCCAGCCTGGACAGGTCAATTTGGATACTCTGAAATCTTCCAGACCAGTCTTGCACCCAGAGACCAATAGTCACTTTCTGCCCTGGGCTTCCCATGGCAACAGGCTTGAGCCCAGAGGCCTTCCTCCACCAGGCCATCTTGGCACTGGCATTGTAAGAGTGAGTCTCAATGGAAGGGCACAAGGGGGCAGGCAGGGGTTATATGACAATATATCACAATGCCTCCTGTCCAGCAGGAGGGGTATTAAAAACACATTCAGGATTAAAACATCATAAATTAAAAGCCATTTATGTATACCTATTGTTTTTATGGTACAAATTTCCAGAATTACTCTGCGGCTAAAATTTCTCTTCATTAGCAGGGATGCATAAAAAATTGACTTTGTTCCCTGCATTTAGCAGCACCTTCCAAAGGGGTGTCCGAGTCTAGTGTGGGTCAGCAGAGTGCAAGACCTTTATGACGCTCAAAAGGAGTCATTGTTGATTCTTTTTAAAACAGTTGCAAAACACTGCTGCGGTGAGATCTCCCCAAGACTGAGAGAAATTTTACCACATTTCACAGCCTCCTACAATATGCACAATAGGACAAATTCCAGAATGCTCTATGTTAAGAAAATTGGCCACACCACAGGGAAGCAGAGGCTCTAAGTTGCATGTCCTGGTAGCATGTTCAGAGCTCTCTGAAGAGCCTCCTTTTGAGCTTAGGAGAAGTTGGGAACAGCCCTGGTTTCAACTGGTTCCTAGGTTGCAGCATTTGATCCAGAAGTAAATGGACACTACCTTAGTAGGGAGGGAAAGAAAGACATATACTTACAAGTCTCCACCTCTGGCCCTCTCCCTGCATCAACATCACTTGGATAAGTTTTCTTAAAAACACCATTTCCTGAGTCCCACCCCAGACCTACTCACTAAGAATGTCTGGGAGAAAGAGCTATAAATGCATTCACTGGAGTCACTAGGAACTCTGATACGCATTGTCCCTTGATAATTTTCTGGAGAAACACGGACCTAAAAGAATGAATTCACCATGCTTTGGCATTTTCAGTTCACAGAAATGGCTTTCCCAAAATGAACCTTTGGTCCTTCAGAAGTGTTTCAGTGTCAATCTTCAATTTCAGACCCCAATTTAAACTGTTGAGAGAGTTACCTATGCAGTCCACTCACACAACTAAGCAATTAGTCCTGGCTGACTGCCTCATTCTCACCTGAAAGGGAGAGGCTGCCACATGACTTAAGACTCAATCAATCAGAGAAGCTCACAGGGTTTTAGACCACGTACAAAGACAGATGGAACTATTTTTCTGAAGGTATCAGCTCTTTTGTTTCATAGTTAGGTGATCTTGAGCAATAACCTGTGTATGGGTGGGGGGATAAATAAGGATCTGTTTTCTTTTTTTTGTTGTTGTTGCAGTTTGGTCAGGGCCGGGTTTGAACCCGCCACCCTCGGTATATGGGGCCGGCGTCTTACCGACTGAGCCACAGGCACCACCCAGGATCTGTTTTCTAATCTGCACCCTACTCACCACCACATAGTACTCCATGGGTACTACCAGGGTAAGATAATGCTCTTTTGGCTGAGACCTATCCCTTTCTCTTTTAGTCAAGAAGACATATTGGAATGTAAATAAATAAGGAAGAAAAACCTACTTTCTTATAGGATTATCATTGAGGCCACTACATTGATGTTTTTAAAAGTATATTCTAAAAAGTAATTATTTTTTTTATCTTTTTTTCTTTTATTATTAAGTCATTTGTACATAGGTCATGAATACATTTATGCCATTGTGGGATTCAATGTGTTGATTATTTGTACAAATTGGAGTGCTTACATCCTACTAATTAACATAGCCTTCACCTCATTTAACCAATTACAGTGTTAAGACATTTGTGTTCTACACCTGATAGAAAATGTGTCAAACGGTCTGTGAACCAAGTGTATGGTGCCCCATGATCATACTAATGTACACAGCTATGATTTAATTAAAAAAAATAAAATAAATAATTAAATAAAATAAAAAATACATTACTGGGATCTGATCAAATTAAAAAGCATCTAAAAAGTAATTCTTCCTAAGTTTAGATACTCAACAAGGGAAGCGTTACTGTGACCTCCCCCCCACCCCCTTTAAACCTATGAACAAGACGAGAACAGAGAATTTCTAAGGCTTTGCTATGCAAAAGCCTTAGGTCAGCAGCCGTAGTTTCTAAGAAATGCAGAACCTCAGGCCCCATCATCTACCTCCTGAATCAGAATCTTCAGTCTAACAAGATCCCCAGGCAATTTGGAGGTACAATATATTTTGAGAGACACTTTTCCAATATGCTAGTTCTCAAATATACTGGTCTACATATTGGAATCATTTAGGGAATTAAAAATACAAAATGCTGACAGCTGCGTCTCCCCTAGAGCTTCTTACTTACTTGGTACTGGATGCAGCGTGAGTATAGGGCTTTCACATTGGGTGATTTTAGTGTGCGGCGATATTTCAAAATCCTTGTGCTCAGGGACCTCGCCAACTCCCAAGCTATGTAGGCTGTGAACTTGTCAGCACAGTAAAAATGAGCCACTAATTCAAACACCTTTAGGAGTCACACAAATGATATAAATGAATGGCACGAGTGTGGACTTGGCAAACTGGACCCTGAGCAAAGGACCCTCTAGCAACCGGCAACCAGCCTTCAGACATGGGAGTCTAGTGCTGCCAAATCGTCTGACTTTTCTTGTTTTAGGAAGCTGAAAATCCATATTTTCATGAAAAATTTCTTGGTTTCTTTTTTGTAAGGCTGATCACAAACTCATTTTTCTTTTTAAGAAACTTATACTACATATAAGACCACTGAATATGGTCCACAGAATACCAGTTTAGGACCTGAGACAGGTGTATGTGTAGGAAGAGTGTAAACCTCACTCCACAGCACTGGCAGACAATTTCAAAACGATTCGCTGGGCAGAGCATGTCAGTGCTTCAGAGAGGATGAGGAGGGATCTCTCTCTGCCTGGTTGCTTGAAGAAATTAGGAATGACGCTAGTTATTTCTCTTTGGAAGAGGAAACACATTTAAAAGGCCTCATGATCACAGAAAGCCAACATTCTTGGCATGACTGAAGCCGGGTCCTGGAAAATGCTGCTCCCCAAAGAACTTCAAACAGCACACTGTGCAAAGGAGTGGCTGCAGCAGGAAAGCAGGAGGCCAGGAGGGGCAAAGGGCTAAGAAGGCATGGTGCTTGGCTGCAGCCTCCGAGACAGGAGTGTACAATAGCAAGGGGGATATGACAATGCAAAGAGCACTCCTGGGAAGAGGAGCCTTCCAAAGGTGATTTACACGTCTGATGGCGGAGACGATCCATTTCAGGTGTTATAGATAAAAGACATCTGGTGCTATCTGCACAGATGTTTGTTCTCTTCCACTAATTGAAATCCTATCCAACCTGAAGCCTTTAAAGACTACTGGGAAATATTATCATAGGAGCTGAAAAAGGACTAGTGGCCATCGTAAGGATGCAATGTCTATCAAAGGTTGAGAGAAGATTTTTTTAAAAAGTCTTTTAGGAATTCTAGGCTTGATTACTAAGAAAAGAAAAATAAAACTGGGGAAAGATTTGAATTTATCCCATTCAATAATATCATCCTAATATAATAAATTCTCATAAACTTACATCTCTTGAGTGAGACTAGAAGCTACATTAAGACAAATAGATCAGCCCACGTGGTTATGGAGGTCTGAGCAAGGCTAATAAGGTCTAGGGCCTGCTGGAGAACATGTTATGTCTCCTACTTGTGTATATCCATGAAAGCCTAAATAAACATAATAAACCATAATAAACATATTACTTCTGAGATGATTATGAATGATAGCTTTAAAAAAACCTACATTGACCTAAAGCACTGGTTTTCTAAGTGTGGTCTCCAGACCAGCTATATCAACATTACTTGGGAGCTGGTTAAGTATATAAAGGCCAGAGATGGTGGCTCACATCCATAACCCAGCACTTTGGGAGGCCCAGGAAGGAGGATCACTTGAGGCCACAAGTTTCAGACTATCCTGAGTAACATAGGGAGACCCCCTGGTCTCTACAAAAATAACAACAACAATAATAATAATAAATAAAAATAATAATAAAATCCCTGGGTCCCACCCAGACCTCTGGAGATGAGATCCAGCAATTTGCACTCTCTCAGACCTTCCAGATGATTTTAAGGATACTCTACATATCTCAGTAAATTTTCAGAAAAACAAATTGAGATGGACAGGTTAGGTTTTATGATTATTTTAGCTAAGAAACAGGTAAAGTTATTTGTCCAAGGTCAGATTGTTAGTAGCGAGATGAGGACACCAGCCCTTTTCAACTTAGATCTTGAGGGAAAATTCTAAACTTTCTAGCCAGTAGTTGATTTGGGTTCGGTTGTAAATATACGTGTTTCTTCCACCTTTATCTTAACAACTGTGCCAGCCATTAGCAAAATTAGTAATGGTTCATCCCTCCACTTGCTCCCTTGACTTTCTCATCTGAATGCTTCTACTCCTACCTTACCTTGGATGTTTCTTTAATCTTTTAAAGCCCACCTCAAAGCCTGCCTCCACTGCTTAGACTCTCACCCTGGGTGAGCGTCACTGACACAGCTTTCTACTTGCTCTCCTAGTACATGTGTTTACATGGCGTCTCCCACAGTAGACTCTAGCTCTCCAGGGAAAATGAATGTATCTTAGCATGTCTGTTCATCCCTAACACTTGACACAGAATGATACTCTGGAGCTGGAAAGGAACAAAGAAAATCAAACATTGGCCTAATCCTGCAATTATTAAACACCACCTCTATCACAAGTCCTAGGATAAGCTTTCCATACCTCATTTTATTTTATTTTATTTTATTTTATTTTTATTTTTATTAAATCATAACTGTATACAATGATATGATTATGGGGCATCATACACTCACTTCATAAACCATTTGACACATTTTATTTTAATACTCAATGCAATCTTATAAGAAACATATTTGCATCTCTATTTTAAAGACTGGAAAATCAAGACTTATATTAAAGAAGTGATCCAATTCCTTATAGTTAGGAGATGATAAAATTGGAAGTTTTGTTGAGTATTGTAATGCCTCTCCACTTCTCATTTACTGGATGAGAAATCAAAGCCTAGACAGAGAACAGAATTTTCTTAGTCCCACGGAAAAGGACTGAAGCCAGGTCTACAGTGCGGACCTCAGGTCACTTCATAAACCACTGTGGTGACTCCCCTGAGCATTATAGCAGTGAAAGGGAAAAACATTTTTGGAATTTCTGAATCACTTTGAGAGTTGCCTCCTTTCTATGAATGGGTTTCCTGGTAAATTTGTTACCTGGCTTTTTCTTTCCCCCCAAATACCAGAGTTCATTATTTGGATGTTTTTGCCTTCTTTGGGTATATTGTTACCCTAAACTCTTTAGAACTCTTACCTTCTGATGTCAGACTCACAACAAGCCAATTTCACCCTGACCTTTCTCATTCTAGGGAACTTTCTTCCAGGCTCCATTCTGATTCTGCTACTGGTTCTAGGCAGGCACTGGGTTTTTCAGAGTTTAAATCAGGGGTCCTCAAACTGTGGCCCGTGGGCTACATGAGGTAGTGTGATTGTATTTGTTCCCATTTTGTTTTTTTACTTCAAAATAAGATATGTGCAGTGTGCATAGGAATTTGTTCATAGTTTTTTTTTTTTAAACTATAGTCCGGCCCTCCAACGGTCTGAGGGACAGTGAACTGGCTCCCTGTTTAAAATGTTTGAGGACCCCTGGTTTAAATTGTTGGCTTGCTTTCTTTTTCCTGATGAAAATTCAGTGGTGACGGCTAACCTCAGAAGACCTCACTTCTGCTCTTAGAGGTGTCAGGAAAACTTCAGTGCTCCACAAGTAATAATGGATTGTGTGCAGCTCTATTTCAAACCTGAAAATAGATGCAGTGAGTCTGACCTTCATACATCAATGTGCTGGTGATGCCTATCACTGAACAATGATGAGAACGGGTGATTAATGTGCATCGCCTTAATTATCCAACCTGGGTGAGGGGACCAGATTTCAACCTGGTTGAAATGAAGAGAAGCTCATTTTCCAGTTAACTGAATGCTAACTCTTTAAGTTCTTCAGAGCCATTTAGTACCTACAGAACCATTTTTAAGCACTGGAGGTTGAACACTGTTAACTCAAGTATGTTGTTTTAAAACTACACAGACATCCTAAAGGTCTAACAGTAAGATTCTGTTGAACACATTAGCATAAATTATGTCAAAGAATTCTACACAGCCATTTCAGCCCTAGTATGGATGTCTACTTACTGGCATGAAAGATGCCCATAGAATAATCAGTAATATTGAAGAATGAAAAATTGTACATACACCATGATCGCAGTGTAATAAAATAATAAAAAGCCCAATGTATGAATAGCAAGTCTAGGAGGATATATACCGATGTATTACGAGGCTTATCTCAGAGCTATGCTGTGATGGTTACTTTGCTGCCCATCACCTTTTTCTTACTTGTATTTTATAGTTTCTCACAATAAACATGTACCACCCATATCATTTAAAAGGATACTGTTTTTGATAGTAATTATGTACAATAATAGATAAATACATAATCAACCAATGACTTGCCAAATCATCTGGAATGGCCTGAGGGACAGTCTTGAGATTATAGCTTTGTATAAAAAGTTCCCTAAAACGAATATTTCTGTATCTGTAGAAAACTAATATGGATTTTAGTCCCAAATCTGCCCCTAACTACTGGTGTACCTTTGACCACAGAGACCCTTGATCCTTGGAGCTCAGTTTTACTTGTGAGTAAAATAGGGATAATGCCATTCACCTTGAAGCCTCCAAATGAAGGGGTTTCATTTCAGGACTGTGCTTCACAATCAAGAAGATGTTTTAAAAATACATCCTGCTGGACCCTCCCTCGGGTCATTCCAGAACAATCCAGGGCTCACATGACAGTGCTAAGCTGATTTTTATGGACTGATTGCCATGGGGCTACACTTCATAGATACATGAGCTTATGTGATCTGTTAATTGAAAATCATGAAGTGCAAAGGAAGAGTAAATACGTGTGCCATGGGCCAAGGTTCTGCCAACATTACAGAGGCCCAGACCATGTGAGATGAAGTAAAAATTCAAACAAGTGATATATTTCAACAAAAATATATTTTTTAAAAGGGCATGTTTTTTTTTTGAAACCAAAGGATAATGTCACAATAAACTGAGATATGGGGTATGTCAAAAATCCGAGAAGTTTCTATTTTAAAGGGGACTTGGTGATTATTATGTCTGACTTCCACCAAATATACTCATAATCTATACCCTACCCAAAGCCACCTCTACTTCAGGGTCTCTGAGACCAGGGGCTTACTAGTACACCCCATGTCCCATTCACTTCATGGAGGGTGCTATGATCACATCTTTTCAGCCAATACACCCAATTCTTCCACAGGTCTGAGCTGTGCTACATGTAGCCATAGCAGAGCCTCACGAGGTCTTCTGTTAATGGCTCTTGTGTTACAAAACTGTGTTACAAGTAAACACTCATTAGTAATATAGTTAAAGTTTCAAATAAGGTATCATTTATAAATCAAAACATATTTTAGCTTATCCCTTTCTGATTTACTTCCCAATCTGTCTTCATAAATAGAAGAGAAAAGGGTTGAGTCACCACTCCCACACGAGGAATAAGAAGTAGTTGCATCTGTCACAAGAACTAGGAAGGGTAACAGGTTGTTGATTACTGTAGCTATATAGGACTTCAGATATTAAGAGTGAGCTATCACGTCTCATCCTTAACTAATAATTTTTTTCTTTCTTTCTTTTTTTTCTTTTGCCAGATTTTGGCTCTGTTGTGCTGGATAGAGTGTAGTGGCATCATGGTAGCTCATTGCAACCTCAAACTCCTGGGCTCAAGGGATCCTCTTGCCTCAGCCTCACAAGTAGCTGAGACTATAGGTGCCTGCCATATGCTTGGCTATTTTTTCACTCTTTTGCTCTTGTGCAGGCTGTTTTTTTTTTTTTTTTTGAGACAGAGTCTGTTTTGTCACTCTCGGTAGAGTGCCGTGGCATCACAGCTCACAGGAACCTCCAGCTCTTGAGCTTAGGCAATTCTCTTGCCTCAGCCTCCAAAGTAGCTGGGACTACAGGAGCCTGCCACAATGCCTGGCTATTTTTTTTGTTGTTGCAGTTTGGTGGGGGCCGGGTTAGAACCTGCCATCCTCAGTGGGGACAGTGGCCTACTCACTGAGCCACAGGCGCCGCCCCATGCAGGCTGGTTTTGAACTCTTGACTCAAATGATCCTCCTGCCTAAACCTCCTAGATTTCTAGGTTTACTCGCATGAGCTACTGCACCCAGCCCCCAGCTAATATTTCTGAAGTGCCTACTGTGCCCAGTATAAGACTGTGTTCAAAAGAGAGAGAACCATGAAGCATGATCATGACATCACAGAGACTTGGCCTAGATGGTTACGAGGGTTGGTTTTTTTTTTTAATTAAAAAGAGAAAATAACCCCAAATAATGTTTGTGCACAGATTCATTTATTCAAATGTTTACCAGACACAAAGAAATGCTGGGAATAACAGGTGAAAACATGCATGACAGACAAGGACATTGCCTTCGTGAAGATTATAGATTGGTGTCTATCTCTGCTTAACAAATTTTGATGATTTAGCTTTCTGCCCTTCAACCTCAATAAAAGTTTAGTTTAAAAAGATCCTTATAGGGTACTGGTCCAAGCACTGATACTTTATTTTAACATAACCTCTAATGACAGAAGGCCGCAGCTGTGCAGCAGGACAATGTGGTAATCGGGGTGTCAGGTGCACAGTCAGAACTGAGTTAGGGTCCAGCTTTGATGATTATTATAAACTGGGTTTTGGGGGACAGTTACCAGCCTGTCTCAATTTCCTTCTCAAACCTGCTTCCCAAGACTACTGTGCAGATTCAGTAAGATGACGCACGTGAAAATCTCGGCCAGCACAGTGCCTAGTGAACGGTGGCTGGTGTACTACTATTGTATTATCAGAAACAAACATTATCATCATTGGTAATAATGGTTGGATTCCTCTATATGGGGGAAACTATGAGAAAGGTCTTTGCCTCTTGTGAGTAAGGAAACAAAGCTCTTCCTAAAATATTTTATAAAATGTAAAGCCCCAGATGCATGATCACAACTAGCCACAGACAAGATCCCTATGACTCCTGCCTATTTGGCTTTTCTGTCTCTTCCCTGATGTTTCCCCACAGATCAGCTCTCTAGACTGAAAAGCCTGTTGCTTCAGCTCACCCTCTTTGAAGGAAGTCAAAGCCTGCCTCCACCTTGCTTAGTCTCTTTGCAACATGTGTCAATCATATGAGCATCTAATGTTCTCCTACACATTTATCCTCAAATGCCAATGGCCAAGTGCCTAAGATGTTTGTCATCTTGAAAGCATTGCCAGGGACACATATCTCAGTCAGTGGTTCCATTCCTCAGACCACCTATTGGAAACAAGGCCACCTGGCCTCACTTCCCTCTCCAATAGGAAAGAGTTACTCACAGAATTGGACAGATTTCAGGACACTGAGAAGGACACATTTACTGGTAGGTGGGGGTCATTATGCATTTAAAGAGGGGTCAGCAGACTATGGCATGTGGAGTAAATCCAGCTTCCTGTGCTGGTAAATATGGATTTATTGGAATATAGCTACTCTATATTTACATATTGTCTACAGCTGCTTTTGCTCTATAGCTTAGTAGAGTGGTTGTGACAGAGACTATATGGTTCCCAAAACACAAAATGTTTACTATCTGGCTTCTTAAAGGAAAAGTGTGCCAGCCCCTGCATACCAAGCTGAGGCTGCAGTTAGTTCCTCCACTTCTGTAGTGGTGAACAGGACCTGGGCAGCTAGAACAAGCTTGATGTTCTCTCTCTGGCATATTTTTTGCACATCTCCTTGAGCCAATCTTGAGTTGGATAGAAGGTTATGGTCTGCAGCAGGATACAATTATTCCTGCATGCCAGACTGCTGTGCCATCTTCAAGTCACCCAAACTCCCCTTTAGTTCCCCAAATCACCCAGCCTGTGATCTGTCTTATTTCAGTCACCCCTCATTCTGCATTGCATATTCTCCTTGACCACTTGAATTCAACCTTCCCTTTTATTTTTTCTACAACCTCTGGAAAAACCCAATTGTGCTGAACTATCACAACTATCATCCTTCCTCAATTTTGCAACCTTTAAATTTCTTTCAGCATCTCTGAGGACCTTTGATCCATCTCCAAGATGAATGCTCTTCCATGTAACCACTTGTCATGTACCTGTATCTTTTGCTGTTCCCATCAAAGTCTGCGGGGAGGAGCAGGCGTGCACCTCAGAGCACATGATGCCCTCCTTAAGCATAAGAGAACTGAGAACATCTGGGCGGAGGGCCATGTTGTATGCCGTTACAGAAGAGGAAGCCAAAGGGCACAGAGCCAGTTCCTTGGCAGATGTGGGCATAGAACTATAGCCCTCAGAGTCCAACCTTGATTCTCTTTTCCACATATTTGCCATTTCTCTTTGGATTCTGAGAAGTCACATTTTTTTTTTCAGTAATATCTTTCCCATTTCCTCTGCCTTTATCATAATTCTGGCTACACTGCCACCAATATCATTTTCTGAACCCTTTCTATGTCTCTTCCATCTAACTAGCTTTAGCTTTCTCTCTGCTTTCCCCTGACCTCAGCATCTTCCAGAGATGTTTCCCTAGGTTTATCAAAATTAAATCTCTTCCTAGGACTGTTTACCTTTTCCTGTAAGCTTGTCAGTCTGGTTAATAATTTCTTTCATCGTTTGCTCCTGTGTTTGCAATAATTCTATGTAATTTGGCATTATCCATCAATCTAACTAATACACAATTAGCTTCATCTTAGATCATTATAAACTTAAATAAACAGTCCCATCATACCCCCTGTGGAGCAGGGCTTTTTCCATTTGATGTGGTGAGAACCCTTGACTTGCCTTTGTCTTTCCCAGCTGGGAGCAGTGAGGCTGCAGGCGCAGATGACCTGCCTAGTGTCATCTTGTCTCTGAATGGTGAGTGGAGGCTACATCCCTCCAGCCCACTGCCTGTTCCCAGGGCAACCATGCTTCCAGATAATGGTATCAATCTTCCTGGACATTAGGCCTTGACTGAACTTTCAAGAACAGTGCTAGGGGAGGTTTCTAGCAAAAGGACTGAATCAACTTTGCATTTTTCCACTAGCAACAAAGCCTCGGGCTTCCTGCACAAGCCATCCCCAGCATTCCCACTGCAGCGACCTTGCTGTGTCTGGATATTCTCAATCTAAATTTTAAACTTCCCATGGGACATAAAAACACTTTCCCAGACTCTGCACATCTCCCTGGCTTACCTCCTTTAGGCCCCGCTCAAATAGTGCCCTATCAGCGGCCTTCCCTGACCACTCTATTAGAAAATGACCCCAGCCCCTGCATACACACAAGCCCCAGACCCTCATGTCATACTGCGTTTTTCCTGACAGGTCCATCTATTTTACTTGTTATTTGCTTACTGTCTGCCACTAGACTGGGAGTTCAATGATGGAAGGCACATGAGTTTCACTTGGTGGCTCTATGCCCAGCACCTAGAACAGAAAACCAAACTTCTATCGCTGGACGAGTAACCACAGAGCCACTGCTGCTGTTTCACTCCTTATACACAGAGAACACTGACCCTTTCCAGGGAGCTGTGACTTCCTTAATCTCATTTGATTTTCATAAAAGCTAAGATTATCTTCATTTTCAGGAAAGGAATCTTAATTATCTTCATTTTCAGGAAAGGAATCTTAAGAAAAGTCAAGTCCTTCCTTCCTTTTTTCCTTCCTTCCTTTTCTCATAACCAACAGTTGCGTGCTTTACATATTCATGGTGATGTCATACGTAGCCTGTGTCAAATTCTGACTTTGTCTTAATTTCTTAATGTAGGATCTCAGGCAAGAGAAAGACCGGGGTGGGGTGTGTATGTGCTAGTAATATTGGTAAGATGTCAAGAGGATGAAATTGGATAGATGTAAGAACTTAGTAAAGTGCCTGGCATACAGTGAACTCTCAAGAGATGTTCACTGCTGATTTTTATTATCCTTATTTATTACTATCACATCACTGCCATCACAACATTGCCACCATTAGTACCACTATGTAATCACCAGTATCACCACCACCACCACCACCACCATATCACCACTGCCACCATAATAACACCACCACTGTTATAAGAGCAACACCACCACCATTACATCCCCACTGACACGATCACCACTACCAATGTGTGTTAGGCACCATAGCTATAGAATAAAGACACAAATAAAGGCAAAAGATGTATTGGTTAGAAGCCACACTGTATGCTAACTGCTTTATGTACCTTAATCCTTATAATGACCCTATGAGAAGTAGACACCTCATATAACTAGATGACAGGTGAACTATGGTCGCAGCTTCTATCTGTCTGATTATAACATCCTCGACCTTCATCACTGTACTGTACTCAGACAATGTAGTGAGGGAGTATTTACATAACTATTATGATATAGTGTGATAACTGAAGAGAACACAAAGGGGTCACGGAAGGACATGTGAGGGCTACTTAATCAGACAAGGGGAAGAGAGCTGGTTAAGGAAGGCTTCTTGGAGGGGGCATTGTGAGGCAGAAATTAGAAAACAGACTTAGTAGGTGGCGCCTGTGGCTCAGTGAGTAGGGCGCCGGCCCCATATACCAAGGGTGGTGGGTTCGAACCCGGCCCCGGCCAAACTGCAACAAAAAATATAGTTGGGCGTTGTGGCAGGCGCCTGTAGTCCCAGCTGCTTGGGAGGTTGAGGCAAGAGAATCACCTAAGCCCAAGAGCTGGAGGTTGGAGGTTGCTGTGAGCTATGATGCCACAGCACTCTACTGAGGATGATAAAGTGAGACTCTCTCTCTAAAAAAAAAAAAAAGAAAAGAAAAGAAAGAAAATGGAGTTAGCCAATGCTTCATGCAAAAACTGGATTCCATGTCTACTGGTTCACTCCACTGCCATCCACTGTAAACTCTCAATCTGGAATATAGATTAGTTGCTCATAAGGATGCTACTTTTTGCAAAGTAGTGATTTCACCCTATCGTCAATAAAGAATGCTTTGCCAAGCACTGTCAAGCCATTTCCACGAGATGCCATTTATTATACATCTGAAGTAAGTCCACAACCAAAGCGTGACTACTCCTGCTCTTATGTAATTCCTTCATAAGGAAGGAAGAATTATGATCCATGCTGATTCCACAGCCATTCAGTGAGGTACAAGAAAAGAGAGCACTTGGATGGCTCTCAGATGTATATGAAGTGGAGAATGTAGGGGAAGCATGACATACTGACTTTTAGAGATTCTATCTCTTAGTACCAGAGATAACGAGTTTTCTTTGGATGCTCTTCCAGATGGTAAAAGTTTGGCTACCGCCACTTCCTGAACATCAAGGACTTTGGACTAGACACTTCAACAGAACCCTAGGGTAGACACTTCAACAGACCCTAGGGTTCATGTCTAAGACTTACCAGCAGGAAGGACAGAGATGGCTGGACTGAACTGAAGTCAGTATCAAAGATCAAGATGTGCCTGAGGTTCAAGTTGCAGGATGAATGGACATAGCTCTAGGTACCTGCCCAATACTTTGATAACACTTTCTTGCTCTTCAAAGAGGACTAAGGGATAACAGAGGATACAGGCACTTAGATCAGCACTGGTGATGAGCAAGATGGCATGCGAGGAATACGAAGGGAATTTAGAGACGATACCTGGATTGTGTAGCTTTGTGCTGTGCTCTAAGTAATTTAACAGTGGTTTCTTAATCTCTAAAATGAGGCTAATAATACTTCCCTTATAAGACTTGGTCAGAGGAAGGAAAATCTCTCTCTGCTCAGTGTATGCATGGTGTTTAGGACAAGCTCTGTGGAGGAGGCACAAACGTAATATCTGAGTTGGACATGAGAGAATGGAGGCAGGGTTTCCTCGCGCTGCTATGAGGGAATAAACTATGCAAAATGATTAAGACACACATATTTAAGGTTGTGGGGAAGCAGAGAGGCAGGAAGTATGCTCCAGTGCATCTTACAAGGGTAAATGTGGAATGTAAATGTCTTAGCACAACAACTAAGAAAATGCCAGGAAGGCTATGTTAACCAGTGTGATGAAAATGTGTCAAACGGTCTGTGAAACCAGGGTATGGCACCCCATGATCACATTAATGTACACAGCTATGATTTAATGAAAAAAAAAAAAAGAAAGAAAGAATGTATTCCAGGTAGCCCAGTGGGGAGGGCCTGGGCATGGAACTCGTGGCCTTGTGGGTCCCGCAGGTTGGGGTACTGCCTCCTCTCTCACATCCTTTCATTTCACTTCCACTTCGTTTACCTAACTCCAGCTCCACCAACTTCTCTTCCATTCCTCACGCTTCTCAATTCCTTTGCTGCCTCAAAGCCTTACCTGGGCTTTTAGTCTGCCTGGAAAATTTCCCCAATCTTTCAAGACTGCTTTTTCCTCCTTCTTCAAGTCTCATATGTGCTCATTTTGGACAGGCCCCCCTCTGCTGGTCTTACCACCTCAGCTCAGTCTTTTCCTCCAAGGCTCTTTCCCTCATCCCTGTTTGTCCTGTTTGTTTATTTGTTTACTTGTTTATTGTTTTCCCTTTCCATTTCATGAAAAGAGAGACCTTTTTTATCTTGGCTACAACTGTATTCTCAATAACCAACCCAGAGCCTGCCTTTGAATAGGCATCTCAAAAATAACGGAGGAATGAACTAATCACTCAGCTGATCAATGAAACAATTGGTTAATTATGGGAATCTAAGCAGACAGGATAGGAGTTCCTGAGGGGCCATAAAGGTCAGGTTGAGATGTTTGGGTTTTAGTCTCTAGACCAGTGTTTTTCCACCTTTTGTATCTCACGGCACACTTGATCCTATAAACTTCTGTGGCACACTTAAATTATGCTAATCAAAAAAAAAAAGAGTCAAAGAAAGAATATATTTACTGTGCTTTGAACTTCCTTTGAAAATAATTTAATAATATTTAAAAATTTTCATGGCACACTGGTTGGCAATCACTGCTCTAGACAAGGGACATATGTGTTTCATCAGGGGAAGGACAGCTTTAGAGAGATGAGCATGGCCCAGACTCAGATCACTGTCTGGGGCATCACACACTGTGAACAGTTAATCCAAATACCATGGATCTGGCCACAGTCTCCTTTCTGCCACCTGGGATTTATAGAACTCTTCTCTGTAACAGGGCCTCATCCGTCTTTGCAAAAGGTCTCCCTCAACCTTTCTGCAGAGGCTTGCCTGGGCGGGCTGGCCCTGCAGGAAGCTGTACCCTGTGAAGAGAAGGCAGGAAGAGGCAGGACAAGCTGCCTCGTACCTGGGTGCACTGGCTGGCTTTTCATGGGGGAAAATGCATCCCATAGGCCACAGCTATCACTTGGCCCTCTCTACCTTCAGCCTCACCAAGCATCTGGGTTCAACATGGATTTTCAGAGCAAACTTTCAACAAAGCAACCCAATATCATGTTTGCAGAGTTGGAAGGAATTTGGACCCTGCCCAGTCTGACCCCTTCACTGTTCACATGGGGGACATGGAGAGGCAAGCTGAGCCCAACACTAGGCTCCTACTCACAGTTCAGTGCCACTCTTCAGTTTCCCATTCAGGCTTTAAGGTCATTGTTTGAACTTCCTGTATATCCTATTATTAACTGGATGGGTGATAATAACAGGAAGAATGTCCATAAATTCTTGCTCAGAATATCTGGGGTGGAGCCTGGAAATCAACATTTTTGGACAACTATACCTGCCCAGATAATTCAGGTGTAACTGGTCCATCAACAACATTTGAGAAACTTGGGTTTAAGGCAGTTCTATACTTCAATTTATCGACTTCATTTTATAGATGTACAAATTGGGGTTCAGGTTGGTGAAATTGGTATATAGCAATTAAATTATACAATAAGGACTAGAATCCAGGTGTGGTGAGTGGAATTTCCCAAAGTTAAAAAGGCATTAAAGAATAGAGTCACAATGGGAAAGTACATCCATTTTCAATTTCCTTTTATTCCTGTTATTAAGTAAAAAAAGAAAATTTCAGTTTTGTGCCATCTTTAAGGCTTCTTCAGAAATTACTCATCTCCATAATTCACCATTTCCTTTTTATTTTAAACAAAAAGAGAGCAAGAATCAGGCCCAGAACGCTTTGTAGGCAGGCAATGGTGTATGGCTAGAATATAATGACATTGTTTTGTTACATTTTTAGAGTTCCTATCTATTACTGGTAAGTGATGCTGTTTTTTTCTATTTTCTTTTTTTTTTATTATTTATTTATTTATTTTTTATTGTTGGGGATTCATTGAGGGTACAATAAGCCAGGTTACACTGATTGCAATTGTTAGGTAAAGTCCCTCTTGCAATCATGTCTTGCCCCCATAAAGTGTTAGTATGCTTCCTTTTTGAATCAACTTATTTAATTGAAATGTAATTTTATTTAAAGAAAAAAGTAAGCAAATGCACAGATATGATAAACACATGAAGAAGGAGAAGGGTTCAGTTTGGGAAACAGTGATATAATTAAACCTCTTGAGAGGGTAACTAACTTGCCAGGGCCCCAGGGAAGTATTTTAATTTTAATTTTTTTTTCATAGAGACAGGTTCCTGTTATGTTGCCCAGCCTTATTTCAAACTTGTATCCTCAAGTAATCCTCTTGCCTGAGTCCCAAAAGTGCTCCATTACAGGTGTGAGTCACAGCACCCTGCCAGGAAGGGAAGTCTATTCAAATCCAGGCAGACTCACGCCAAGGAAGACATTTGACAGACAATAATTTTGTAATAGAACCGGGAGTAGGTTTCATGAAGAGAAGTATCATTGTTATTACATATGCTAGGATTAAGATACTGTAGTATAGGTTATGTGTAAGTCAGACCTTAGGCTTAGAGAGGATCACGATCATAAATAATCTAGGAGAACGAGGACAAATGCTAGGGAGGAAGGTCACACTGATATCGTCCTCAAGCGCCTGTAGGATAGGGCTCCTGATCGCTGAGGGAAACCAAACATGGCCCCTAAATCAATTGGTGAAGACCTAATTTGTGGGAGAAATAGGGACACAGTGTGCTAATACAAGTGTCACACAAAAAGGGTGGGTGGGTGGCTATGTGGGGAGAGTCCACCTGTGAAAGTACAGGGGGAGCCAATCATAGCTCTCCTGGATTTCAGAATACCCCCCTGAGGGTTCCAGCATCTGGCTGTGTAGCATTCTATGAGATGAACAAGAGCCCCCTTCTGACGTCCCAGGGTAAACCCACAGGCAACTTCTGGCCTGGGACTTGGGCAGAGGCAGAGGGTGGATGGGGACAGAACTCTCAGTTGCTGGGGAAGCAGACACATCAGAAAACCCTCCCTTTGACAACTCCTCTGCTCATCTTGTGGCTTTTGTTTCATGTTGCTTCCCTTAAATCTTCTTGTCATAGTCTTAACAACATGGCGCCTTACAATATATTATGGCATATAGACTATAAACTCTAGGGTATATACATTATATCACAATAAAACTTTTTTTTTAAATGTCATGGGAATGGGGTAACTTAAGGAAATGTGGTTAGGAAGCACAATTCCCTCCACTCACATCACTGTTTAATCTTCAAGGAGAACCAGTTTGCCTCTTCCCTTCCTTCCTCTCAATATTCACTCCACTATTGTTGCATCTATATCATCAGTTTCACGCTTACACCCATGATCCTGGTCCTCCACCGTCATATTGGGTGATGATTCAAACAGGTCAATGCTCCGGGCTGGCTCTTCCTGCCTTTCCCTGTGCCCCCTCCCTCCCCTGCCTCTCCTTTATGCCTCCCTCTTCCTCAGCAACACTTTGAACTTTCCCTTTCATCTAATCACAAGGCTGGTAAGAGCATAGGCTGTTGGCTGAGGCTAGGTTAAACAAGCCTTAGTTTTTCAGTAGTTATTAAAAGCAAACAAATTTTTTAAAAGCCACCTCTCACCCTTTTCATTAATTTTTATCAACCTGCAGATAAAAAGGCTGGGAGCATGGTTGGCTCACAGCACCAGCACCTCCATCCTCATCTCTAGCTTGTGACTCCATGGCTGAATGTGCATTTGGCTGCAGCATTTATCTATCTTGAAACCACTGGAGTCCCTGGTTCTGACACTGAGGCCCTCAAGCTATTATGAAGTCCCTTACAAACATGATTACAAAGGTAGGCCGCCAGGGACCTAAAACACAATGCAATTTATTTCTGTGAATCACCTTTCACACTGAAGATATCACAGACAATGCCTCTGCAGCAGCATAGAGAGGGACACAGGCCTGGAGACACAGAGAGCAAGAGACACACAACAGCTTGACTGGGAGGCTGTGGGGTGGGGGAGGGCACGGGAGCATCAGGGGCGTGTGGAGAATGGTCTCGGCAGCCAAGATCCGCAGGGCCACTGTCTAGGCAGGTCTGTAGCAGAGAAATCATTAGTCTTCCACAGAGCCTTCCTTGATGTGTGGGGCCTGGTCTCAGGCTGCTGCAGATTCCTGAACTGGGGTTTGCTTTGCAAAGCTTGTTTATGATATTTTATACATAGTTAAGTCAGAGGCTGGATGTGTGGAGGGGACAAAACACCATCTTTTTCCTTATGCAGTTTACAATCTGCTGATACACACTGTATGGGGTTGAAAGGGGATGGCAGGTATCTTTGGAATGCCTGGAGATTACCTAGTTCTCAAGATGTCCCATAGCTTTTATTATCCCAGTGTTCCCTGTCTACCAATTAGGCCTCTGTCCAAAATGGGTAGCATTAATATTTTCATTTTACAGTTAAGGAAATGGAGGCCCAGAAATAATAACTAACTCACCCATGGTCTGTTAGCATAAGGAGTTTTAAAACCCAGACAGTCTGATCTCGGACCCTGGGTCCTACAGAGGGAAGGGGAAAGGGAGTTTTAACTACAAAGGTGATGCGTCTCAATAAAGGCACTGACAATACTCGGAAGAAAGAATTGACTGGAAATATTAAGGAGATAGAAAAGTAAGCCTGTTCCCTTTCCCTGCAATGTCAAGTTCATTTAGCAGACATGATGAAATGAAGCAAAAGGTTTTTAAAAGGAATATGTGCACAAAATTTAAGATTTTTCTTCAGTATCATGTTAGTTGAAATTTTCACTCTCAGCCCAGAGGATTCTTACAGCTATTTCCAAAGAAATTGAGTGCAAATTAATGGATTCTATTCAACAAACTTTGCTAGAGTGTCTGTTATGGGTAATGCACTGCACTTAGATGCCGGGGCTGGGGAAGGGAGTGCAAAGAGACTAGGCAAGAGGGGGAAGACAGGCAGATGAGCAGAACAAGACCCTTTCCCCCAAGGAGCTGTCAGTGTAACCAGGGAGATAACCATGCGTACAAATCTTGCTAATGTAGGGCAGAGTGACAGGTGATATCAGGAAGGGAGGCTCATACTTGCCAGGGTAATGATGGGAAATTCAGTAAAGATCATTGGTGAGAATTAGATCTAAATTTGGTTCTGTGGGATGGGTAAAAATCTTGAGTGGAGAGAGGGAAAGGTCAAGAAAAAAGGAACACAGAGGCATTGCTGGCAAACCGAGTAGTTTGACCTGAGGGCAGAAGCAGGAGAGAAAAGCAAGGAGAACTGGCAGGCAGTTCAGCACACGGGTATGAATTTGTGGCAGAGTTCAGGGATGTGGGAGGACAAGTGAGATGGACAAGGTCAGAGTTCACTGAGCCTTGAATGTCATACTACAGAACCTGAACTTCACCGTAGTTAACAAGGACTACCATAGAAGAAGATTTGTTCTGGGAGGATGACTCTGATAGCAGGAATAGTGATGGGTTTGGTGGTGGGAAAACCTAGAGGCAGAGGTCAATTGAGAGCTGCAGCTAGTGCCTGCTGGCCTTGAAAGCGTGACAGATTAGAAGACAGTGGAGATAAAAGTTTCAGAACTTGGGGACAGATCAAAGACCTGTCTAAGGGAAAAGAGTCAAAAGTCCCTTGGTTTCTTTCTGAGTGACTAGGTGGACTGTGCCACAGACAATGAGATAGGAAATGCAAGCGAAGGTGAAAACTATATTGACTCTGGATTTGGACACATACATCTAATGACCAGTTGGCCTTTACAGACACTTACTTTATGGATCTTTGATAGGTATGGTTTCCAAGGAATGGACGCCTGATACGTAGGGCTGATTAGAGATCAAGAAATAAAAACTGCTCAATTACTCACATTGCTCACCTTCTAAACACGTTCTGAAACAAGTTGAATCATTCATACTCTTCTCTACTTTCTATTCGTTCAGTCGGCTGGAGAATGACATTCCCAAATCCACAGTGAGGGTGCAATCCACCATATGTGCCAGCCAGCTTACTCTCTGTGATGCCCACGGGCCGTGCAACCACCTCAGATCTTCTCTCCCTGGACCAAAAGGCGAGTCTCCTTCTCAGATGTGCAATTGGATGGACAATGGCAGTGGATGGTGGGTCAGTAGCATTACTCTGCACGCACGTTCAACATTGTAAATTACAGAGCACATTCACATCTACTCGCTTACTTTATCCTAACAACCCATTTAAAATGGCCTGTGGCTCTGTAGAATTTTACAACTTTGAACAAATTTTTCCAAATACGCCCTTTTCTCTGGAGACATTGAAAAGAATCCCATAGAGATTAGACATTTATCTGACCCCATGTTTAAGAATGGCCCACACATTAGGGCTGGGGAGTTATAATCCTCTTTCAGAAATGCCCAAGAAAATGCATGGCTTGCCCAGAGCCACACAGTTGGCAGTGATGGTCTCGGGGCTCCCACCAAGTCCTTTGGTCTCAGTCAAGTGCTTACTCCACAACTTGACACTGTCTTTCTGTGAACAACTGACAATACATTACCATCTGTATATTTACCAGTTACATTTCCAGGTGGTAAATTTTTATTCATCCTCTTACTGAAGGGGTTTATGAAACTGAACATGCAAGGTTTTTCAAATTGCTATTATTAAGGTTTACTGAAGCATTTACTACCTTATTTGGCCATTTTTCTTTCTCTGGAGATTATTTTTTAGCTTGAATTTCTAAGGACTTTATGGCCCAAGTATCTGCCAATACATCCAGGCCATTTCATAGCTCCTCAACTAAACCTTCACTTGGCATCAAATACTGAAGAAAAGTAATCTGACTATTCACTAAGATAGAGTGGCCTGCTAATTACACTCTTTGAACTTAAGCTTCAGAAGAAAGTGAGAGATGGAAATACACAGAGAGAAAAAAAGGAGTGATTCTCTTTTCTCAACTTGCTTTGGAACAGAATAAATGATATTTCCATGTAAGTCACCTTTCTAAGACAGCATAAGCAAGCATCAGCATGGTCCCCAAACCTTCAGAGGAGTCCTTGTCACAAAGCAAGTGTAGAAACAGTTTGGCCTGGCAGTGGAGGGCCTCCTTGGTCAGTCCCCACACTCCAGAGTTTGACAGACCTCAATTCCATTTCTATCTCCGCGCTTTTTCACATGTGTGACCTTTGGTGAGTTAGTCTATGCCAAGCCTTAGACACGCTTCCCATTTTTGAATGGGCATTTAAATAGCATAGACCTCAGAGGACTGTCATGACCATTAAATGAGATTATGTATGAAGATGTGCTAAGCAGAGCACTCATATGAAAGCTATTGTGATTGTCATAATCTTTTAGCCAAATGTCTTTTGTCTTCCTGCTTCTTTGCTTTTGCATGTTGTAGTTTTTCCTAGAATAGCCTTTCTTATTACTATAGATGAGAGTAGAAATCTAACAACCCTTCAAGAGGCACTTCTAATGTTCCTTCTCCCACACTGTCTTCCATGGTACCTAAACTGATAAGCATCTTGTTCCTTTCAGTATTATTGGCACTGCTCTTTTCACATCATGTACTGCCTTGTTTTTTTAATCATCTTTGCAGTTCCTCAAGGCACTTGAGAGTAGTAGCCACTGTCTTATATTATTCATGCATTCCTATAGATCTCTGAACATCTCTGACAGTCACACTTGTTACACCTTACTGTGCTTTAATATCTATCTTTCCAACAAGAATCTGGACATGTCCCTGGCACCTACCATAGGCGGGCATCCAATGGACATTGGTTGAATGAAAGGTTCTGCCCATGTCTTAACATGATGGCTGCTGCCATTTAGTTGAGACACATTCTTCAGTTACCATAATCTTGATGGCAAACTCTCATTGTCCCCAACATTGAGGCTGTCATGAATATGTGCCAGTTATCATTATTGTTTTTTTGCCACCCTCCAGGTTTACCATTTCACATTACCAACCCACCACTGTGGCCATTTGTATTTGGGACCCTTGACCTGAAGATCTTGGTAAAGCCTCCTGGTGCTTCTTGTTCTGTTCTGGAAGCAGGCTGTAGAGTCAATGCTTAGAGTCAAACATCAACTCTACATCCTGACTGTATGACCTTGAGCAAGCTCCTTAGCCTCATGTAGCTAATGAGGAAAAACAGTCACCACTGCACAGATGTATGGTAAATACTAAATCAGAAAATTTTTAAGAATACTTATTCCAGGACCTGGAAGGGCTTAGTAAATGTTAACTAAGGTTTTTGGTAATACCATAGAAATTTTAAAACATTATGATGTTGACTTTTTATGAATCATGAATCTAGGCTTGTTAACTCCAATTTGTGTCCAATGACCCAAGCCCCCAGACTTAACATTGCTCTTTGAAAAATCCCACAGAATGCTGTCTGAGATGATCTCTGGATCCCTTGCAGCTACAAAGTTCTATGCCCTTTACCAGGTGTCTCAAGGTAGTTGTGTAGAGGGATCGTGCAAGTATCATGAATGCCAGGGCACCCATGCATCCTTCTAAAGATGTTTCAACTTACTCTTATAAAAGCACTTACCTTCCCAAAAGAAACATCCTTGAACCCAAATGGAGGAGGCTTCACTTCAGAGGGAACGACGGTGTGTGTGTGTGTGTGTGTGTGTGTGTGTGTGTGTGTGTGTGTGTGGTGGGGGGGGTCTTAGAAAGACAGTTATGAGGAAAAGATGGGATTTGGGCAAGGCCCAGGAAAGCTGGGAGGCACTGAATGAACTGTAGTCTGGAAACATTCATCTTCATGCCAGAAGTTCATTTTCTGCTCTTTAAATCTCTTCACCTTTTCTCAAGAAACTTGCATCTCAGCTTCCAGAGAGCCATGGCCTCATTTAAAATGTTGTGAAAGAAGGTGATGGAAGCATCAGGTTCCAAGGCTGGTGAATTTTTATTTTTATTTCTCTATCAACATAGTTTAACCTTTGTTTTTGGCAGCTAACATATTGCTCAAATAAAGTGCAGAGAAGGGGGTGGGGTGGGAAAGCACAATGAGATCTTTGGGGAATAATTTTTCTGGAGGAAAAGCATACTTTTAGTGATTTTTCCCATCATGCTCTATAAAGTCAATTCTATATTATTACCTATTACATGTGAGAGGGCTGCAAAGTCTGCAAGAGAATGGCACCCCCCCCCACACACACTACATAATAAAGCTTGTAACAGAAATAAAAAGCCAAGATATAGCATATCAAAATATGGGTTCTAATCACTTCAGTTTTTCTAAAAAAGGTTTTCAAGTATGGACTTCTAATCTGGACCTTGTCACTTTCACACTGCCTGATACCAAGAATGCAGTCCTTATAATACCAGAGTGTCAGTCTCCATGACTACAGGTGGGGAAAACATGGTTCTTCCTCTTAGGATTGCTAAGAAGATTAAGTGAGATAATAGACTACATGTATCTGGCATACATTGACTGTTCAATACATGACAATATTGTTATTATTCCAGTTACAACAACTACTAGTACTATCTCTGTTGTGGGATACCGTGACCGCTGCATCTACCCAATACATTCCTGCCAACTGATCTTCCGTGTTCATCTTATATACATACCTCTAATGACAGGGGCTTAGGACCTACTGAAGCAGTCTATTCCTTTGTTAAATATAAGTTCTTCCTTGGCTATAAGTGAAATATGTCTTTGTGGTCTGAAACATTTTCCTTTAGCTACACTTTTAAGTCATCTGGCTGTCTGATGAATCTGGTATGTTCCCAGAACTGTGTAAAGTTTGGGGATAAGGAGTGGCAGAAAGAAAAAGACATGGTCTTAGCCTTGGAGAGGTTTGGACTGGGACTTTAGAAATATGGTGAAACCACAGAATGCACTCTCTGCCTTGGCTGGTCCCCTACAGGACTCCTCAAGGAGAAAACACTCCCAGGGCCCTGGTCTATCAGGCCTATGTGATTTGTCCCTCACTGACCCTCCAACCACCTCCCCTACTTCTCTACTTCAGGGGTTCACCACCTCCAAAATGTGGGCCTTCTTTCTATCTTTGAACCATCTCAACTTACACCTAACCCAAAAGTTTAGCACTTGAAGTCCCCTCTGCTTGGAATGCTTTCCCCCTAATATTATCCCAAGACCAACTCTTGGTGACATTTCCATCTTAGCTCAAATGTCTCTCCTCCACTAGTCCCTCTCTGGGCATTCTGCTACCGTCCCTCTCCATTTCTGCACAGGCCAGCACCTCTTTTTCACGCCACCCAGCCTCATTCTCTTCTTGCCCTTTATTATCAGTAGAAGTGCTCTCCATCATTTGCCTGTAGATGGCCTGTTGTGCACCTGTCCCCAACCCCAGCTAAGTACAGGGATCCTGTCTATCTTACTCTCATTGTATCCTTGGCTCCGTGTACAGTACCTGGCATGCTGTGGGTGGTCAATAAATATTTGTGGACTATTTCCTGAAAGGTACAAGTGGTTAAACTGAGTTCCTTCCAAGCATAGGCACATCCTCCAGTCTCTATCGACTGTGCACAGAGACTTTCCTGTTCAAAAGATGGTTTCTCATCAGAGAGTATAGTCCTCATGGATGCAGGGAGGCAGACTATCCCCATGTGAATGCAAATATCCAGGCCAGACCGCTGAACAAATTGGTTTTGATTCCACGTGGCACTTGGAAGCCAAATAGATTCTAACAGCGCAGTGGAAACTGTCCGCCACCTGGTAATGTATTAGTTGCTACAGAGGGAACACACGCACAATCCCATTTGCAATCTGCAATGCTCACAGCTGATTCTCATTTTCATAATGCAAGTGAGGAGAAACAAAGAAAAGAAACAAGAAACCAGGATGGAGACAGCCAAGGCCGTGAGGCGTTAGGCCCTGTTGTGATCTGCTTAAAGGGTGGAGAGCAAGCTGAGACATGACAAAGAAATCATCTTCCATTCATTTGTATTTAAAGTTCATCAAAAAGAATTTTTACACCTATCACAGAGCAGTCTCCCGTTGTAGTTAAATGCAGGTGAGTCAGATAGGTCTGGGTTGTGTAAAAATACTGACTCTATCAGTATTAGCTGTGTGACCTTAGGCAAGCTACATAAACACTCTGTGGCTTGTTTTTTTCACCTGTAAGATGGGTATGTGACAGTAGCTGCCTCCCAGAGCTGCTGTAAGGAGGGGATGATGCAATACATAAGACAATCCATGGAGCTGAGCACACCACAGGTGCTCATGGTAAGGGTTGCTGCTGTTGCCGTGATAAATGGTATTATTATTATTAGCATCAGCAGCACTTGGACTCCATAATAACCCTGTGAGTCAGGCAAATCAGAGATTATGATCCTGTATTGAAAATGAGGGAAAAGGGTAGCAAGGCTCAGAGAAGGGAATCACATTGTCCAAGGTTACCCAGCAGAGGGCCTAAAAATGAGAACACTCGTTCCATTGCACGAATTCCAGAAAGCTGCTTTTCACAAAAATATAGCAAAGCAGAAGGTTGGGGAGTTTGAAACTGCTCTGTGTAAAGACTTGGGATGTCCACTTATCCCAACGCTGGGCTCAAGTTACGAATGATGCCCCAGAATCTATGACCATTACTAAGTGCCTCTTTGGGATTCCAAATCTGCCACCCTCCACATCTCCTCAGTTGGACCCTGTCACCCTGACTTTTAGGGTCTTGGTATTCTTGTGTGTTCTTCCGTGTCTGTTTTCAGAAGAGTTTCTGCTGCATGCTTATCCGTGTGACACGGACAACTCACACTCTCTGATGGATGGTACTGATTTAAGTTTCAACCTTCCTATTGAGAAAGTATTTGAGATGGACTGAACAGCTGGGTGAAGACTCCTGTGGGTTGACTGGTTTGCCTTCCTAGAGCCTGGCCTCAGAGGTTGTAGTGAATTCTGGGCATGAGTCTCTTAGGGAGGAACCCAAGAGATTAAGGTTCTCTAGTAGGTCTGCTGTGAAAAATAATCATTTGTCAGTGTAAATCCTGCCCTCGTGGCACTTCTGTGAGAACTGGTGTTCTGAAAAGATGTTTCCCAAGGGACATCCTGTCACATGATATAAGACAGCAGCAATTCATTCCCTGGACTGTGAGCACAGGAACCACTTATTGTGAAGCAGAAAAGACTGGAATAAAGATGACTCTATCAAAACAAACAACAGTTCTCTTAACACAAAATACGCACACATGAGCCCAGTGAGGAAATCTGCTGTAATTGTTTCTGTTTGCAGACAATAGAACAGACTCCATTGTTCCAGTCAAGACACTGCTAATCAAGCTCGTGAGGTTGAAGAGACTCATTCATTCTTCGTACATCTACTCTGGGGGGACAACCTACACAAGGCTGCATAGATGGAGGGAGGAGGTATGATTCAAAGCAAGTAGGGCAGGCAGGGCGTGGTGGCTAACACCTATGAGCCTAGCACTTGGGAGGGCGAGGTGTGTGGGTTGCTTGAGTCTTTCTATGAAAGATAGAAAAAAAATATCCAAGCACTGTCAGGTGCCTGTAGTTCCAACTACTGGGGAGGGTCAGGCAAGAGAATCACTTGAGCCCAAGAGTTGGAGTTTGCTGTGAGCTGTGAGGCCACAGGATTCTACTGAGGGTGATATAGTGAGAAAAAAAAAAAAAAAAGGGATTGTGCAGTGGGGTAGATGTCAGCTGACAGTGAGACTGGGCCAGGACCAGGGAGACAAGACCTAGAGATGTGAGATGGGGGTAAAAAGGGAGGAGGGATATAGGGGATGCCTTATTTTCTGGATGGATATGGTATCTTTACTGTTATGAGAGATACTGGATGAAGAACAGGTTTAGAAAATTGCAGAAAAACTGCCTAAAACAGGCAGGAGTGGCAGAAGTGAACTGAACTGTTGCTGAAAAGAGAAGAAAACATATGGCCAATGGTTCTCCAAAGGTGGTCCCTGGATCAGTGTCATCAGCATCCCGTCCTCACACCAGCCCTACCGAATCAGAAATCCTGGAGTTGGGTACAGCAAGTTAGGTTAACAAGCCCTCTAGGTCAGTCTAATGCACAGGAAAGTTTGAGGACCTCAGTTTAGTCCTCGGTGCCTCTACCCTCAAATGTGAGCATTAGGATAGGGGAGTTTCGGATGTTTGGAGGCACAGAAGGAACGGGTTTGGACATAATGCTGAAAGACGCAATCCTGAATGGTGGAATCCCCCCAAATCAAAATCACCAAAATAGAATTCTGGAAATAATTATTATTATTCCACTCCAATTTGTACAAATAATCAACACATTGAATCCCACAAAGCCATAAAGGTATTCATGATCTATGTATATATGACTTAATAAAAAAAAAGGACTACTCTTAAAAAGATATTTATTTATGTTTTCAAAAGAGGTTTAATACAAACACAGCAGAACACATCATAGTCCACTTTATACAGTAAAATAGGCAATAAGAGCATATACATTTTTGCAAGTATAAACACTCATGTGTATTGGTGGAAATGAGTCACATGGAGAAACAGTTGTGAGCAGACGAACTGTATTCATTTTTTTTTTTTTTTTTTTTTTTTTTTTGGTTTTTTTTGGCCGGGGCTGGGTTTGAACCCGCCACCTCCGGCATATGGGACCGGCGCCCTACTCCTTGAGCCACAGGCGCCACCCCAGACGAACTGTATTCATACAGAAGTAGGTCAAAGGGTGAAACATATAAGCATATATCACTTGCTTGGTAATTGTGTGGTTTATAACTGCGTAACAGTGGCCATCTGAAATTCCATGACAGATAGCCTACGTCTTTTGACAAAAATCAATCAAAACCACAGGGGGTCACCACTGAATATGAAGTTGTTCACAGAGCTGAGATCTAAAGAGCTTTGTCATTCACAAATACAGACATAAAAAAAGAACATCTCTTCATTTCTTGAGGAAATTTCAATGTTTTCAGGCATACACACAATGCTCAGGTACATACACAAAGTCCACATGAGATAATTCACTTTTATGGAGTCAAATTTCTGACATTGATGGCTGCAGAAGAAAAAAGTCTGTCCCTGCTGTCAGAGAGAGGCCAATTTGCCTTCTGTATTAGTTCTCTTTGGCTGGGTGGGGCCTGCAACAGATCCCCCACCCCCACCCGTCTCACCCGCTTGGACTCACACACTCATCTCCTCTGGAAACACCTTCACAGATGCACCCAGAGTAATGCTTTACCAGATTTATATGTATCCTCAATCCAGTCGAGCTGATATCTGACAAGTCCACAAATCTGGCCCTTGTCATTTGGCACCCATATGTTTCTCCTTAAACCACACTTAATTTCCAGAGGACGACAACAACAAAGTAATAGTTCTGCGTAACGAACATGATGCACCTATCCTTCCCACGATAGAAAACGCGTTAATCCCTTCCCCCGAATTCCCTTTTTTCAGCATCTAGGTTTTAGACTTTAGGGATTTTGACAATCAAGATTATGGCATTTGGGATTGGGTCATTAGGGATTATGATCAGCACTGAGAAGGAATATGGCAATGATTTACACTCTGAAGAGCCTCCATGTCACAGATTCATCATTTTCACACGGGAAGGAATAGACAATGACTTAAAAGAATTAAACAATCCTGAGCAGCCACCAAGTGCCAAGCCCTCTATCCAGGGGTCCTCAAACTTTTTAAACAGAGGGCCAGTTCACCGTCCCTCAGACCATAGGAGGGCCAGACTATAGTTTAAAAAAAAAAATTATGAACAAATTCCTAGGTGCGCTGCACATATCTTATTTTGAAGTAAAAAACCAAAATGGGAACAAATACAATCACACCGCCACATGTGGCCCACGGGCCACAGTTTGAGGACCATTAGTTCACTGAATAACTACAACAACCCTGTGAGATAGTCTTTAATATTTTCCTTTTTTGCAGATGAGGAAACTGAGGCTCTTAGAATTTATATGTTGAGCCATGACACTGAGAAGGAACTGAGTCCAGAGGGGATGTCAGCTCGATGAGTCCAAAGACACCTCTTTGTGTTTCAGTGTGGTCCCAGGGAAATCACATCTGCTTCCTGCAGACATTTACACAAAAATTCATAAAGCATGCATGTGAAAAGTACTTTTAACATATTGAACACATCCAGGTTAGAAGCACACAAAGTTATGCACAGTGTACCATCCATTATTAGAACATTCCTTCCGAAAGTGACTTTGCTGAGTTCCCTTTGCTTTGGGTTTCAAAGGCCAGAAAAATATTTAAAGACATTCTGGGACTGATCCAGAATGTTAATGTTTGATATTTCCATGTAAGGTGTTTTAAAACAAAACATTCTGCAATCTAGCACTACCATATTTTATAACAGAAAAGGCAATTGAACAGAAAAGAAAAAGAACATAAGCTTTGAATAAGCATCCCACAAAATGTACATTTTGCTTTACTACAATGGCTTCATTTTTCTGATTTGCTGCAGTCACAAAAATATTTCTTCAAATAATAATGCAGTGTTTCCTAAACTTGGGTCCACGGAATGGGGCTGTGTTGAAGTTTGACCAATTCCAAATTTCACTCTAGGGGAGCAAATGCAGTACATTTTACACAACATAGCAGCCCTCAGTGATGCTCTGGGAAGGAATTAGTATCCCCATTATACAGATTGAAAAACAAAGGTTCACTAGCAAAGTTAATAGCCAAGGCTCAAACTCAATAGGTTTGGCCTATTGAGTCAAACCCAGTGACCTTTTCACCACATGAGAATGACCCTCTTTAATTTCCACAGGACTAGCTTTGTTTTATAGTGTTGAGTGACCATTGCTAAGTCACCAAAGTTGATTTTCGTCCTGATCATTCCACACCACAATCATAGCTAATCATGTTTCGTCAATCAAAGTGCCAGTTGAGGCCTAATGAAACTTTTCAATTTGACTGAACTGGGTGTTTTCTATCCAAGCCAAGAAGAATAGGACAGAATCTGGAGAAGTCCATGTCTAGCCCCTACAGTGAGCCAGGAGACTCCAGCTATAGGGCTAACCACTAATGCTAGATTTATAAAACATCATTGTTGCCTTCCCATATTTTCACTTTTCACTCTGCCATGTAAAACCTGTTTCAGACTTGAGGGAAGGCAAACTCTAAGCTTTGCCTCCTAGTAAGGGTAAGCCAGCTGGAGTTGATCTGAATGAGGAACACTCTGTACAGCTCACCCAGATTTCACACAGCAAAATATCAGAGCAACTAGTGCCCAGCTCTTTTCCCCGAGAAGAAAAATAGACCAGAGTTTCTTAACCTTAATATTATTGACAATTTAGAACAGATATGTATGTAATTCTTTGTTATAGGAGTTTGTCCTCTGCATTCTAAGATGTTTAACAGCATTCACTGCTTCTACTCTGATGCCAGCAGTGCCTGCCCTATTCTGAGTTGTGACAATCAAAGTTGTCTCCAGACACTGCTATACGTCCTCTGGGAAGGAAAATGTGCAAAATCACTCCTGGTTGAGAACCACTGTGCTAGACTGTAAAGAAGGAAGAAAAAGGTAAGTCATTTTGGCAATTGGATGAGTTGGCTGCTTTGTGTGGAAGCGTTGTGTACAATGCTAATAAACCGCTAAGCCCTAGAATTCAATAGGTGATGCACGTCCCATGGGTTGTGCCTCAGTTAAGCAAATAGTCAAATCCTTAAGAGATCCAAAGCTGACATTGCTGAGATGGAATGTGTCTGATCACTATTTATCCAAGGACAGCTCTGCCAAATATAGCAAATATTTCCCCTGGACTTCTATCAACTATCAGGTGGACTTAATGGGTGATCTTTGACTTTCAGGGAAGTATTTCCCTCCAGAGACTTTTAGGATCTTACTCTATTGCAGGTCCACTGCAGCTGCAATTAGAAGATTGTATTTTTCAATGCATCAACAAAGGTTGTTGGCCAACAATGTATAAATTCCTCAGCTAGTACTAAACAGAAGGCAGTGGACACAAAAAAGTCTACACTAAAGAATTATCACCAGCTTCAGTTTCAAACCTACTATTTAGAAAAGGATATACTATACCAATTAAGCGGACACAGACTAATCTAATTCTAATGAATTGATTTTTTAGAAGTGCTCTAGTCTAAAATTAAGTGAATTAGCTATGCCGGGGAGCTGATTCAGAAGGATAGAAAGTTTATTCCTCCTTACAGATGGATTGACTTGCAGAGACTTACCTGGAAGGATTTATGTCTAGTCAGAGGGGCTCTTGCGGGACAAGGTTTCTTTGTGCACAATCTGCACACCCTAGCATCATTATCATTTAGGAAGATTGTTATAATGAACAGTGTTAGACCCTATGCCAGGAATTCTGATTCCAGAAATTAGCATTTTCGTAAGCTTTTTTGCTTCTTCTAGATAAGTGAGCTTGAGAACCACTGCCTGAAACTCCAAAAAGCAGCAACTTTTTGAAGCTGTCTTCGAAGAGCTTATACTTTTTGGAGAAAATAAGCATGCTAAATGGTTGCTGGTGGTTATTAATAATTCATTTGCTCAATGACTAGTTGTTAAACTGCTATTGATTTGTCAGGCAGTGTTCTAGGGACTAGGAAGGCAGCCATGAGGAGGATGGTCTTTACTGTAACCTGGTCACTTCTCCTTGTTTTCACTTCTCTCCTCCCAACATCCTTATGGGTGTAATTACTTTCAGGTCACAGGGAAGCAGCAAGAAGCTCAAGGAGGTAGGTTGACCTGCACAGGGTCTCAAGAGCAGTTGATAACAGATGTGAAATTTAGAGCAATATCTGTCTGATGCTGTACTGTGTGTTCTTTCCATAAGAGTAACAAAATAAGCACAAAAATTTAAAGGTTAAAAAATGTTCAGGGCAGTCTGGGTTCAAGGCCAAATGCCCAAGACAGTAGAATTCTTGAATGCCAAGGAAGTCTAGCTCTGAATCAAATCATTTTGGGCCGTGGTTGGGGAGAAACTTTCTTAGAGAAAGTAGTAAACTGCATTGTGAAGGATCCTAAAATTGAGAAAGAGAAGAAGCTCTGAGGAGGGGAGATCATATAAGAATGATGTACATCAAAGCCTGAGGTAGGAATGTACCAGTCTACTGTTGGGGACAGTGAGCAGGTCTTGCCAGCTAGAGCAGAGCCAACGAGTTAGGATTAGGAGAAAAAGCTCCAAAGTAAGTTGGAACTGAATTTCGGAGGTCCCTCTTGGGAGTCTGAACTTCACCCAATCAGACAATGGGGATTCACAAAGAGACATGATGGGAGAGAGACTTGGGGAACAAAATGGATGAGGTAGTGGTCTACAAGGTGGACCGTTGGAAGAAAGAGACCAAGAACAGGGAATCAGGTGGGAAATAATTGTTTGGGCAAGCTACCCAAGAGGAAATTCATTAATTAATCAGAATTAATACCTAACATTAAAGAAGAGTTTACTATATTCTAGGTTATACTTCTTAATAACTTTATAGGTTAATTAATTTTAGGACTGTCCACATTTCCCTGGTCACATGGTGTGACTGTACTTTTCCACTTTACTTAAAGTTTGGCCTGGCCATTCAACTTGCTTGGTCCCATCAACTGTGAGTACAAATGACATCTGTCCCTTGGGGATGAAGCTTTAGAGACAGGGTGTGTTTTGTCACGTGTCTCTCTGTCGCAGTACCCAGGGGAGTAATGCTGCCCCTGCCATTCTGAGCTGGCCTTTGAAGCATAAGCAAGAAATAAATTCAGCCTGCCGAATATATTAGTCTGCTACAGTTTGGGGCTCATTTGTTAATGTAGTATAACCTGGTCTATCCTCACTGATACAAACATGTACTTTTTTTTTTTTTTTTTTTGGCCAAGGCCGAGTTTGAACCCACCACCTCTGGCATATGGGGCTGGTGCCCTATTCCTTGAGCCATAGGCACCACCACCCTGATACAAACATGTACTAATGAAGAATATGAGATGTGTAGTCAGACCACCTGAGTCCCTCCACTCCAACAATCACCAAATTTGGCAAACCATAGCCTCTCTAAAACTTGTATGTTTTATCTTTAAATTGGGATTAACCAAGTTGGTACATTCCAGGGACGCTGTAACTGTTAATAATAGTAACAAAGCTTTCTGTGTCATGTTACAGAAGGATTCTATACTTTGTGTATGTGTTACCTGATTTTTGTCCCCACAATAACCATTTAGAGATAAGAAAATGAGGAAACTGAGGCACAAACAGGATTATGGCACTTGCCAAAGATCGCACAACTAGTTAAGTAGTGGGACAAGGACATCAACCAAAGTCCTGTGCTTATCCACTGACAATGAATGGGGGTACTCAGCCCCCAGCACACAATAATTGCAGGATCATTTACTCCATTAGGCATGAAAACCACAGTATCCTGGTCCTGTGATCTTTTGAAGGGTAGGCCTAAAAAGTACTTGGGACCAGAAAAAGAAATACATTGGCTTGAAATATTAAAAGGAAACTGTAAACTCGAATTAATAAATATTTAAATGTCTATGAAACATGTCTTTATGCCAACCAGTCCACAGCAATACCACTCAACTCACACATAAATTAGATTCAATGTGAGATGTGGGTGTGCTATAATATTTTTCATGTAATAGGAGAGAGAGAACTTATAAAAGTGCATAGAGCCTAAAATATGCCTTAAAGTGATACCTTGAATAGAGTTCAGTAAATGTTAGTTCTCATGTTATTTTCATTATTGTTCCTACTCTTAGCTTGGACCACCATGGTCACATCTCAAACTATTCAAAATTCTTCAGTGAAGTGACAGCTGGTGGTCCTGTCCAGACTCAGGAGAGAGCAGTGACACTGAGCTGCTTTTCTATGCTCAGGAATATCTAGTTTCCCTCCTGACTTGAACCACAAGTGGAGGCTGTAGCTCTGCCAAAGAACCCCACACTGCCATGTGGCTGGACATTAAACGACATGATCCTTTGGACCTACAGCAGAAAGTCAGAGCCTTGGGAACCTGCAGCTGCCTCATGCCACCTCTGCCTCCAAGTCTGTTTCTCTGGTCCCTGCTGCTATCTTCAGTCAGCTGCACGTATTAAGCCAGCTTGCATAAACCCTTCCTCTGCAGGTTGACTCTGACTCTTAGAGATTGATCTACCATCCAGGGTCCATGCTTAATCCCAGCACTGCATTCCCTAAGCAGATGGCCTCCAGAGACACTCTCCATGGTAGAGTCCAAGCTAGCAGCTTCTGATCCCAGGCCCTCTCTTTGGTTCCTTCTTTGAATTCCACCTATTACATCATCATGACTTGCAGACTTCCCAGTTGATTTTGAATTCTTTTACAGTGACTTAACAATAATAGGTTCTGGGATGACATAAACTGGAATTTAAATCCTTGCCCCACCACTTCTTGAGGGGTGGACAACCTTATTAAGTTACTAAACCTTTGCTTTTATCATCTATAAATGAGGTCTAAAACACTACCTGCCTCGTAAGAATGCTTTGAGAATTAAATGAAATAAGCTGGGGAAAGTAAGACATATAACTGCTCAATAGATGTTAGCTATTAATACTGTCAGTATTACTATCACTAATTCTTACATACGATTTTCAAAACTCCCCCACCCCCCCACCCTGTGAAGCAGGGAAGTCGGGAATCCAGGTTCTTATTTCCTGGAAGAGGCAGCAGAGGTTTGAGCAAGCTTGTGTGAAACACAGCCTCTAAGAGTCCCCCATCTTTTCTTCCTTCCTTTATCTGTGCACACCTTCCCTACCCCTTCTCCATATCCATGGGCCCCCATAGCTACAATTGTAATGCTGTCTTCGTTTGTCCCAGCAGCTTTTATATCTGTCCTCATATCTCCTGTTTTCAATTGTAAATAAATTACCCTTTTTTCTTATGCACCAAGCTCAAACCTCAGAGGATTGCAGAGAATCTCAAATCTGGAAACTTTTGAATTGATAAATCATTTGCCTTTGTCCTGTGAGGCTCCACCGTGGGTGTAACGGCATTGCTCAGGCCTCCCCTGAGAAAGCTGGCAACTTGTGGGCCAGCACATTCACCTCTGTGACCTTCACCTTCTCTACAGGATGTAAAAGCTAAATAAAAGTTGAGTGAATGAAATAAAGGAATGACTGAAGAGTTTGAAGACATTTAGAGTGAGGTGAAAGAAAAGCAACCTAGCTTGCTAAAGCAGACCAGCTGGCAGTCCAGGATTTAGAGTTTTTATTAAATTAATCAACACTGATACAGCTTGCATAGGGCCTGGCCCACTTAAGCCCCCCACCATGCATTAGCTATTATCACAATGAACCCAAGAGATCATAAAATCACAGACACATCTTTTCACTCTTCCTGTTCCCTGGCCAGTAAACAGTATTTTAGTTCCACCCTACTTTGGATAACTAAAGGGGTTATTAAGAAACAAAATAATATTAAGAGAGAAAATAGATTATGAAGACATGAAAATGGCCTAAAAATGTCAAAAGTGTGATCAAAATTTATGGCAACATTATTTTTATGAATTATTATCATTATATAAATACTTTTAGCCCATGACAATAGGATCCCATGTGAAGTATTACTACACAACTAACTGATTCCATTTGGGAAAAAGCAACTTTCTTTGTCCAGGGATCTTTCCCCTTTCCCACAGAAGCACGTTTCTCAAAGTTGATGGGGACTCAGACTTCATCTCCCCCCCACCCCCAGATTAGCTATCTTCATAGGGGCTGTACATCTGGATGATATTGTATATGCTACAGGTCCTGAGGGCAGGGTCAGGCAGGGTAATAGGCTCAGTACAGATCAAGGGTGGCTTCTTCAACTCTGGATCTGAGAGCAATCTGACTTACAGAGTTAGAGCTGAGAGTTGAGTTATAGGAAACTGTAAACTCTCCTCCAATTCATTATTCTACAAAATTAAGACATTCAACAGCCACTGGTTTTCAAGCTTTGGATCATCATCACAGTTATCTGGAGGTCTTATTAAAATAGAGTGCCAAGCCCTAGCCCCAAAGTTTCTGATTCAGGATGTCTGGGGTGGGTGAGACCCTCAATGAGCATTTCTAGCAAGTTTCCAGGTGATGCTGATATAACTGGTCCAGGAGGATCACACCTGCAGAATCACTGACCTAGTGCTTTTGAGCACAGGCTCTGACATGGACTTAGGATGCCTGAGTTGAAATCTTAGCCAGCTGACCCTGTGACCCACTTACTTGACCCTTTTTGTGTCTTCATTTCCATAGCTGTCAAATGAGTTGTTCTGTAGTTTAAGTGAGATAATACTAACTCATAGAGATGTAACAATTACATGAAAAAATACATGCGTAATATCTGTATGGTGCTGAGCACATAATGAGTGATCAAAGTTAGCTGCTATAGCATTATGCATATACATATGATTATACTTTCTATCTGGAAACTACTGGCATCTCAGTTTCCCTCATTAGACTGTGAGCAGCTTCAGAGTAGCAGCCCTGCCTTCTTTATTTCTTCATTCTAGGTGTGTGTTCAATGCCAGGCACAAAGAAAGAACTCACTGTAGAAATTCATTCATTCACTTTGTTATTTATTTATCCAATTGTGAAATAAAATAAAATCTTAAGCCCCCTCCCCCTCCAGCAGCTGATTAACTGGACCCACCTCTTGGCCAAGAGGATCCCTTAAAACTGAGTTGGTAGTCTGGAGAAAGGAGATCAGACATGCCCCGCACCATGTCCCCCTGCCTTCATTAACAGGCCTAAGGCTATGCAGACATACCTGGAGGTCCTGAATTTACATAACAAACCACTTAGTTTGGGCATATGCCCAGTAGTTTGTCTCTGATTAATAGACACTTATCTTAACTCAAGCATTCCTTTTCAACTGACTCCTGGTCTAATAGACAAAGCCTAACTCTTTTCAACCCATTGTCAGCCAAAGAATTTTTAAACCTACCTACAACCTATGGGCTGACACTTTGAGATGTCCCACATTTTGGGTCCAAACCCGTGTATACCTTCCACATATTGATTTATGACTTTACCTATAATTCCTATCTCCCTGAAATGTATAAAAGCAAACTGTAACCCAATCACAGTGAGTCCACTTGCTCAAGACTTCTTGGGTATGTCTCTGGGTCATGGTTCTCAAATTTGTCTTAGAATAAACCTCTTTAAATTCTTTTACAGAGTACGGATTACTGAGCACTTACTCTGGGCCAGCCCAGACTAGACACAGGGAATACAAGGAACAAGAAGCAGCAGACTCTATTCATGTGGAGCTTATTATTATTCAATAATAATTCAATAATACAACAAATAAAAGAGCAAAATAGTTGCTAATTATGAAAAATGCTTTGAAGGAAATGAAAAGTGCTGGAATAGAGGGCAAACAGGGATTTATTTCTGGGAAGGTCTCTCTGAGGAAGTAACAAGCGAGCTGAGACTTAACTAATGAGATAGAGCCAAACGTGGTGAGATCTGAGTGCATTCCAGATGGCTGTGCAAAGGCCCTGGGGCATAAAGCAGGTTGGCCTGGTTAAGGAACTGAAAGAAGGCCTACAAGCCTGGCATCCAGTTCCACCAGAAGGGGGCAGAGTTGAGGATGGGCAGGAACAGGTTTATGGTGGCCATGTAGACCCAAGCTAGGGAGTCTATATTTATTTAAGCAGAGGAATGACATAATGACATAATCAGCTCAATACATTTAACAAGTCACGTTACTTTCTGGGAGGAGCATGATCTGGAAACAGGCAAGATGATAAGAAAGGGGGTTAATGTAGTGATTTGGGAAAGGGATGATGGTGGTGTAGAATATGAGATTGCAATGGAGATTTAAAAAATGTTTGGATTTGAAATAAATCTTGTAGCTAGCATTGACAGACTCTCTGATGAACTAGATGTGGGAGTTCAAGAAAAAGAAACAGAGGACTATTCTGTGTACTTGGTGAACACATCTCCAGCTGTGATCTCTTTATAAGGAGCTGCCACAGCTAGTTAGCTTCCCATCTGCTCACATCTCCTTTCTGTTTTCCTTACCTAACCCAATCCTTCCCTTTCTTAGGGCCCAGGGGGCTTTCCAAGTCTTTTTGAGGGTCCATGCCCTGATTTCCAAAGCTCTGCTGCCCAGCACTGGTGTTTAGTATTCCAGAAGCTTAGATGTCCTGTTCCCCACAAAATGGAGGGAAACAAGCCCCGGTGGGGGTGGGAGGCAGACTTCAGCAGAGCGACCACACCAGTCAGCCAGTCAGCAGGGAGTGGATAAAAAAATAAAGCCAAGCAGCACTCTGGGGAGCTGGGGTGCTGGCAGGAAATGGAAATCAATTCAGCTGAACATGAACAGAGAGACAATGTTGTCTTGCTGGTTTGGGCCTCCTGGAGCTGGTGGGAACAGCAGGACCATCAGAAATGCAGAAGGCATCTTCCCCGCCTATGTTGTTCCTGGGGTGCTGAGGACAATGTATTCTTTGACGGATGTTACAAATAAGGGAAAGTGATCCTAGAGCCTGCTTCCCTCCCACCCCTGTGTCTCTCTCATACCTAATCTCTCTTCATTTATCACTAATCCTAAAATCTAGCCATTAAGGCCAAGCTGAACTTTAATTATTTTTTTCTCCATAATAATGGTCATGAATGTTGCCACCAGTAGAATATTTTTCTTCAGATTAGATCCAGCTCAGTTTTGTGATATTTGTTTTTCCATTTTCTTCTTTCCTTTCCCTCAGTTGGCATGGGAACGCTGAAGCAGTTCAGGAAGATCCATCAACTCACTATGATACACCCCCCTTGCTGCCTAAGTGCTTTGATATGTTCAAGGAGCAGACACACTTCTCCTTTCTGAAGGGAAATCTGGAAAGCAGTGGCCTTGCTGTTTTCCTGGTTGGTAGGCTCTCCTGCTCGCAAGCCCAGAGGTTAAAGCGACCTCCAACATTTGTCCATACCCCAGAGAAGGAAGTGTCTGAACCCAGGTCACACAGCAAGCCAGCAGTGTGCAGAGGACTTAACGCCAGGTCTTTTTATGCCGTTGGAATGCTGCGTGACCTCTTAGCATCATCTTGGACTTTTCTGGGCCTTCATCCACTGGCAAAATTAGATTGGGACCTGTTCCCTTTCCTCCAAGCCATGCTATGAGGATCAAGTACGATGGATGACTGGCACACAGAGTGAATGGTGAACATTTCTTTTAACCTTAAGACTCCAAACATGGTTCTGACAGATAGATGTTCATAAATAGTTATTCAATTGATGGAAAATTAAAGGAAATGGTTGCCATATTCATGCTTCAAAAGTGGATGTGGTGAATTTCTATTCATCTATTCCGTCCTTTATCGGCTCTTCCCTTCATGGGCCACTCTTTAAATCCTGAATGCCTATGAAAGGCCAGGCTAATCTGGTTACAACCTGGTTAAAAATGCCATCTACAGCATTTTTAGCCTGTCAGAAATGGAGAAATGTGAGATCCTGCAAGGAAGACAGACTCTTTTTGAAATTTTGTTTTCAATTGGCAAATAATAATTATATATAAGGTACTATGTGATGTTTCAATACATGTGTACTTTGTGGAATGAGCAAATCGGGCAAATTAAAATATTTAGCACCTCACATATTTATTATCTATCATTTATTCCTTTATGGCAGAACACATAAAATACACTCTAAGCAATTTTTAAAGGCATTATATATTATTATTAACTACAGTCATATTATGCAACAGATCACCAGAACTTACTCCTGTCTAACTGAAACTTTGTACCCTTTGACCAACAACCCCCAGCCTGTGGCAACGACTATTCTACACTCTCCTTCTGTGACTTTGCCTGTTTTAGATCCACATATGTGTATGACCATGCCACTTTTCTCCTTCTTTGCCTGCTTTATTTCACTTAGCATAATGTCCTCTAGATTATCCATGTTGTCACAAATGACAGGATTTCTTCCTAAGGTAAAAAATACTTTTTTCCTAGTATTCCTTTGTGTGTCCTATCACATCTTTTTTTTATCCATTCATCTTGAAGGACACTTCCTTGCCTTAACTATTGTGAATATTGCAATGAACATGGGCGTGCAGATCTCTTGGACATACATATTTCAATTCCTTTAGACATATGGCCAGGGATGAGGTTGCTGGATCTTGATAATTCTATTTTTAGTTTGTTTTCTTTCTTTTTTTTTTTTTGCAGGGAGCCTTAAGATTTTATTTTAGTGTACAGCAGTTTTGATACACAATTATATGAAAGAAGACTCAAGCTGTTTTTCAAAATGGCTGCACTAATTTACACTCCTTCCAACAGTGTACAAATGTTCCTTTTTCTTCAAATCTTTACCAGTACTTATTATCTCTCATCTTTTTGATAATAACTATTCTAACAGATGAGAGGTAGTATTTCACTGTGGCTTTAATTTACATTTCCCTGATGATTAATGACATGGAACATTTTTCCTATGTCTGCTGACCATTTGTATCCCTTCTTCAGAGAAATGTCTATTCAGGCCCTTTGCTCCATTTTAAACAGGGTTATTTCTTTCCTTGCTAAATGCAATCTCCATCAAAATTCCCATGTAATCCTTCACTGAAATAGAAAAAAAGTACCTAAAATTTTTATGAAACAAACAAAAAAATCTTGAACAGCTGAAGTAATTTTGAGCAAAAAATATATCTGGAGGTGTCCTGCTTTCTAATTTCAAATGCATGTATTATAAAGCTATAGTAATCAAAACAGCATGGTACTGGCATAAAAACAGACACATAGAACAATGAGAAAAAACAGAGCATTCAGAAATAATCCCGCACATCTACAGTGAATTGATTTTCAATAATGGTGCCAAGAACATAAAATGGAGAAAGGATAGTATCTTCAATAAATGGTGCTGGGAAAACTGGCTATCTACATGCAAAAGAATGAAATTGGACATTTTTTCACCTTTATGCAAGAATTGACTCAAAATAAATTAAAGGCTTAAATTTAAGACCTGAAACTATAAAGCTACTAGAAATACATAGGGATAAAGCTATATGACATTGGTATGGGCAAGGGTATCTCACATATGACCTCAAAAACACAGGCCACCAAAGATAGTCTTGTAAAAAACTCATCACGACATGATGGGTTATGGCAATAACATTCTGGAAAGGCATAGTGTTGCTCCCTTGAGTGTGTGGTACTCACCACCTACACAGCCAGGAGAGCTTTCCCTGAGTTCAGTAAATTTTCATTTGGGTCATAAATGGTGATTAGAAGTTTCTTACCCCAGCATAACTAAAGCATGAGCATGTGTGTTATAGCAGGGTGTTTTGGAGAGACTACAAAACTATGTTGAGACAAAACAGACAATATTTACTGGGCATAATAGGTCCTATGCTCAGCATTTCACAAAAATTTTTCAGTCCATGCACATAAAGACCATTTGTGATAGGAACTGCTATGAACCCCCTTGGAAAAAATTGGAGCATTACATAAAATTCCCAAGTTTTCATGGGTGTGAATGGGCAGATATAGAATCATGTGATATTTGACACCAAAGACTGGGTTCATAATCACTACTTTTTGTGATCTCTGTTCAACAGAGATGGGGGGGGATGGAGGCTGTTAAAGCAGCCAGGGTCATAGACGGGAACTGAAACAAAGAGAGCATCAGAGGAGCTGCCCAAGATCACTGGCAAATCCGTGACAGAACTGAGGGTTAAGCCCAACTGTCCTATTTCCATCTTTCCTCTGGACCACACTGTGGCTCACTGACTCAGGACAAATTAAGCAGCCAAGATAGAAGGTGTCAAAAAAATCAGCCCTCCTCCTGAGAAATACCACATACCCTGTGCATCTCTTCCACTGTTCTGCTTGCGCTAGGTTTTCCCGGGGATCTGCGTTGGCGGGGGAATTCAGAGTATTTGTGGATAACAGATGCGCATATTTTCTTGGTCTAGTGAGATGAAGAGAAGTGGGAGGAGGCTGGGCATAGGGCCAGCCCTCAGCAGCACTGTCAAAATCCCAGGTCTAGTCTGTAGGACTCCCTCTACTCCCACCCTCCTCCACCCTTTTATTTAAGCTTCCTTTCAGATCCTATGTACATTTCTGTAGTTTCACTTATCACAGAGGAAATGCTTCAATTACCAGGTATGTAAGTGAGCTCAGGCCATATGAAAATACTATAGCCTGAGTAGTTTAAATAACAGAACTTATTTCTTCACAGTTCTGGAGGCTGGAAGTGCCAGCTTGGCTAGGTTCTGATGAGGGTTCTCCTTCTGTCTTGCAAGGGGCTGCAATCTCACTGTATGTTCGCATGGCCTTTCCTTGGTGCATGTATACAGAGAATGAGAGACAGCAAGCTCTCTGGTGTCTCTTACAAGAGCATTAATTTTTTCATGAGGATCCCACCCTCATGACCTCATCTAAACCTAATTATCTCCCAAAGGCCCCATCTCCAAATACCATCACATTAACAGGTAGGACTTTAATATATGAATTTGATTGGAGGGTGTGTGATAATTCAGTTTAGAGCACCATAGATTTAGGATGATACTCAGAAAGATTTATCTTTATTGGTCGAGGGATGCTAGAGAGGGCAAGTTTGAAACCAGTGAAAGATTTTTTTTTTTTTTTTTTTGAGACAGTCTCACTTTGTTGCCCTTGGTAGAGTGCCGTGGCATCAAAGCTCATGGTAACCTCAAACTCTTGGGCTCAAGCAATCCTCTTGCTTCAGCCTCCTGAGCAACTAGGACTACAGACATCCACCACAAGGCTAGCTATTTTTAGAGATTGGGGTCTTGCTCCAGTTCAGGTTGGTCTCAAACTAATGACTTTTACCAACAGTGCTGCAGTCACTGGGCCATTGAGGTGGACGTAGTGAGGCAATTCTGCAAATGAGCCAGGTATCCAATAACCTTACTGACTGAAAGACTTCCAGAAACAAAAAGAGCAAACCCTCACCACTGCTAGCCAGTCTGCCCTCTCAGGATGGACTCTGCCATGTTGAGTCAGGTATGCCAAGCCAAACCATGTGTTTTGTTTTGGCCCTTGGAGCCACAGAGAATAAATGCAATCCTTTTCCAAAGATGATTGCTTAGATGTCTGGGGATAAAACCTGACCCATAGTTTTTCCTTCTCAGAGCCTCTGACCATTGCTTACTGAAAATGCTTTGTAAGTCTGGCACAATTATTCCTACAAGCTCTGTGTGAAGTCCAAGCACCCAAGGTAAAGTGGGGCCAGAATATTATAAGGATTTCCTTATAATATTCCACTCTCCCCATCATGTAAAGGGCTGGGGCAAGATAAATTTTGCTGCCTCGGGGCCTCGGCAAACTGCCCCCCACCCCAATCTCATCATTCTCCCTGCTGATCTCATCATATCCCCCTCAGCCTCTCTATGCAATCTGCCTTTTATTTTTGATATTAATGTTATATGTTGCATGAAAAACAATTCAGTTCAATCTGCCTATTTTTGAAACAGATTTGTTTTTGTTTGTGTTTTGACAGCAGTGCAGAGGCTGGGTGTTATTTCCTGGGTGGACATCTGAAGGTGGGCTACCAACAACCGGCTTTGCAGGGACAAGGAAAGGAAGCAGAGCAGCAAGGCTGGTCCATGCCAATTTGGCAAGTACTTTGCCGAGTCTACCAGTCGTTTCTGAGATAACCAGCAGTTCCTTGTTCTGGGTAAAAACTGTTTGCAGGACTGGCTCCAAAACTTGATAGGCAGCCTGGAAGACTGGAAAGCAGCTTCTCTTGGTGGTCAGAAGTCCTGGATTAGAATCACGACGAGCCACTGACTGACTACAGACAAGCCCCTTTCTGCTCTCTGGGCCTCAGTTTCACCACATGTAAAACAGAGGATTAAATTAAGCCTTGAACCTCGTAAGATATTCACAACCAATTCAGGAAAAAGAAGGACTATACGTTTAGAAGGTGCACCCTCTACCCTCTTTAGAAATTAACAAAACATGCTAGCATCTTAAGGGATCCTCACAATCCTAAAGAACAGCACCCTCCCCCTGCTTTGTGTGCTCCAGATGACTAAATTTATGACCACACAACCTTCTTTTATCACCCCCAAATTCCCCTCCAAACCTACTAACATCAGAATTCTAATGAGAAGCATCAACTTGATGAGGTCCTAATGTCCTTTAAAGTGAACCCTTTAGTGCTTGTAGGTAGAAATGTAGATATTCTGCATCATTTGACATCAGGTGACTTCACTCTTGGCTGAGGATTATTAGCAATTGCTAAATAACATTATCCTTATTTACATAATTAGCAATTGCTAATAACACCATCCTTATTTACATAAAAAGAGAGTCTTTGGAATATTGGCTGAGAAATTTTTAATTTATTATTCTGTCTCTGAAATACACTTTCCTGGCCTTCAAAACCTTCTCTAGTCTGATACCAGCTTACTTCTCCAAATGTAGATTCCAGGGCTCCCCGGAAACCCTCACACAAATCTCCAAACTCACCATGATAACCTCCCCCCTCTTTCATGACCTCTTCTTTGGTCATTTCACCTCAACCTTCCAATTCCCACCTATGATCCTGAACAATCCTTTTTCACAAAGCCCCCTAGACCTGTGTAGGAAGCTGCGTCAAAGAAACATTAAACTAGGATCAGTACTGTCATCTCACCCAAGAAAGCTGAAAAATACATTTCCGAAACGGTCTCAATTACAAATGTTTTAAAAAAGGAGTCAGGTCCTGATTAATCCCCAGTTTTATCCTAAAATTCACTTTCCCAAAGCAGTTCATTCCTCAAACACTTTCGTGAACATTGCCCTATATTTCACTCTAGCAGCAACAAGCTATATATTTAGTTAAAGCATTTTGCCTTCTTGCTCCCAAATAAGTGCAAGGCCAGATTTAAATTTTACTTTATTTTATTATTTTAAGTCAGCTGACTCCAAGCAAGACCTGGAGAAGGAAAAAGAACTATCTTGGCAGACGGTAAAAGGAAACACATAGCAAAGTGGCGTTATCTTGGGGTTTTGTTGTTGCTGTCATTTTCAGATCAAAGAGGCTTTAGATCTAGAGATCACCTCACTAAATTACAAAATCCCATCCAGAGCATTTTTATTCTCTATGCCCCACAATTCAAGGAGAATGTTAGATTTTCTGATGAAGGCTCTGGAGGGCATTTCCAAAGGAGCTTGTAATCACAAACAATTACACTGAACAAACAATAATAGCTTCCATTTATTGGGCTACTTTACTCCACACCACGCCTTATGCTAAGCAGTTTCCAAATTTCTGTCTTTCAATCAGTGTAACTTTAAAAGAAATGTATTACTACTCTTGGTTTATAAAATAAGAAACCAAGACTTTGAGAGGCTAAGTCAATTATAAAAATCACACAGGATCTAAAATTAGAAAATTATCTCCAAAGTCCTTGCTCTTAACCATTGTATTACCCAGAAAATATTTATTGAGAATCTACCCTAGGTAATTGAGTTGCAAATAAAATCTTTTGCTCTCACCCAAAGATCTCAGGGTCTTGATGGTAAACAGTAAACATGACCTTTTCTCAAGGTGACAAAAGACAGAAAGTCAAAAGGTTAATAAATGTACAAAAAAGGGAGCTGGTAAAATAAAGGAAACGGAAATCAGCTATAACTAAGGGAATGAGAAATGGCTTCACAAGGCTCTGGTAGTATCTGAGATGCATCTTGGAAAGTAGTCTGTTTTTTTTTTTTTTTTTATCTCACGCTTTTATTTCATCACTAAATCTTGGTAGCACCGTTCTCAAAATACTTTATAAATCTTACCCCTTCTATCTCTCCTTTTCTACCACCTTGTCCAAGCCACCATCATCAGTCACCTAGACTTTTGCAGTAACCTCTGACCTAACCTCCCTGAGTCCCTTCTGGTACATTGGATTTATTATTATTATTATTATTTTTTATGGAATTACACATCTATGCCCTTTGCCATGTGACTTTGTAATTCCCTCAGAAGGCAGAGTGAGTTTTCCTGCCCCATGAGCGAACGGTGGAGGCACACGTCTTTCTGGAGCCAATGGAATATTAAAGGACTTAGTGGACGCGACACAAGCTGAGCCTTTTTTTTCACCTCTTAATTTTTTTAATTAAATCATACCTGTGTGCATTAATGCATTATGGGGTACAATGTGCAGATTTCATATACAATTTGGAATGCTTACATCAAACTGGTTAACAAAGCCTTCATCTCACTTAATTATTGTGACATTTATACTCTACTCTTAATAGATTTGAACAAGCTGAGCCTTTAAATACACTTGCATGACATGGCTTAGCCCCTCCATGAGAGAAGCCAGTCTTTTTGTAGCTGCTGTCCCCTGACTCTCAATCTCTAAGGAAAGATGCATAGGGCAGGCCTAAATCTTGTAGTTCAGCCTCATCTAGCCTAGAACATAGTCAGAACCAGAGCCAATCTGCACTCTGCAGGCTGAAACCTGCAGGCTATGATTATTACAGTTTTTTTTTAATGTTTTTGTTATAAGCCACTGATATTTTGATGTTACAGCTAGTCCTTAAGTTATAAACATTTGACTTATATACAACTCACATTTACAAACTATTATAGTAAGTCCCCAAGTCATAAACATCCAATTGATGCACAACTCAAACTTACGAATGGAGGCTATTGCAGACAAGAGGCAAATGTAACTCTTCTATTTAATACCAACTCAAGAACAAACTTACAGAGTGTATCTCATTTGTAACCCTGAGACTTCCTCTATTTGTTATGCAGCAAAAACTGACCAAGGCATACTGTTTTCATATCAATTTATCACTTTCCCCGTCTCCACAGAGGAGCCATAGTGATTTTTTAAAAGTTAAATCAGATCACCACACTGTCAAGCTTAAAACCTGTTAGCAATTTTATTGTATTTAAAGTCTCAATTCCTTATCATGGCTGACAAAATACTGTGCCTAACAATTTGCTCTGCAGGCTTTAGCTCCTCTGGCCTTCTTTCTGTTCTTTGAATATACAAGCTCACTCTCATCTTAAAGCCTTTATACTTATTGTCACTTTTACTTGGAAAATTATAAAGTCTAGATCTATACTGTCTAATACGCAACATATTTACATTAAAATTAAAGAAATTAAATAACATTAAAGATTTAGTTCCTCAGTCATGCTACCCACACTTTGAGTAATTAGCATATGTGGTTAGTGGTTACCAGGTATAGAATGGCTCTCATCATTGCAAAATGTTTATGGATTATAACAAGGCTCAGTTAAAATATCACCTCTTTAGAGAAGCCAGCCCTGACTACCCCTTCAAAGTATCTCTCCAGCTTACTTTCTGTCCTTTAACTCACTTGGCTATGTTTGTATTATTTATTAAGTCTTTGAAATCATTATATGTTTTTGTTCTCCAGAATGTAGACCTTAAGTAAGAATTAATTTTGCTGCTTTTGTTTTCTCTTGTATCTGCAGGGTTTAGGAGACTGTGTGTGCTCAGTCAGGATTGAACAAATAGTGAATGAATGAAAGAAGTAATAGTGAGGACTATTCCAGGTGGACACAGTAGCTAGAACAAAGCAGTAAGAGAGTGAGAGGTGTGTTTGTGGTAACAACTGGTAGTCTAGTTTGCTAGAATATAGTGTGTGGTATAAGACAAGTCTCAAAAGGTGGCCAATTGAGACAATATTTTTAAGAGACTCATATCCTGGGATGATTTTGAACTTAAAACAAGATGAGCAGCCACTGATGATTTTTTTTATTTTTTTGATATGGGAAAGTTTCATGACTAGAAATAGTCTTCAATAAGTTGATCGTCCACTTCCAACTGTGAGACAAGTGGATTATGTCACGGAGACTAGTCAGAAGGCTAAAGCCATCATCCAGTGAAAAAAAGGAAAAAATGGCGATAGATTCAAGAATCATAATGGTAGTGAAATCTACATATCACATTTGTTATATGGAGACATTAACAGAATCTGAGGAGTCAAACAAGACACTCATATTTTGAGCCTAAATGATTCAACAAAAATAAAATTAAGTAAGATCAATGAATTTGGCAAGAAAAATGCCCAATTCAGTTTTTGATATGTTAAACTCAGAGTGGATAGGCCAGACTCTTGGAGAAAGGGTAGACATTGCGGAAAGAAAAAGAGCAGGAGCCACAGCGGACCCCAAAGGTAGAGGTTGAGGAGAACATAGCCCCACAAACCTTAGGGTCCTTAGGGAGGAATGTAAAGACCCTCATAGGCCTTAGGCTATAAGAGAGAATACAGCTACATCTGCTGATGAGAAATTCATCCCTAGCCCTAGTGAACTGGTTTATTACATCAGAGTAGAAACCACATTTTAAAGTACTCAGAGTGAGCATGGAGTAAGGAATGAGAATTGGTAAGTACAGCACGAGTTATTTTCCCAAAGCTAATATACTACCATGATTCTAGATTTCATATAGACCCTATGGACTTCCCACGCCCCCACACTCCTGCATTTCAGTATCATGGAGGGCTTGCCTGAAATGTTCTATGCCCTCCCTTATTGCTGTGCTGCCTCCATAGCCTTTACCAGGTGGGTAAAGGATGCCGGAGCTTATCCTGCTTACCCAAGAGGGACTCTTCTAATTAACCACCTCAATTAACAAATTGAGTTTGGCACAGAGCTAAGATGATTTAACATTTCTTCGAGTTAACATTTCCTTCACACATAATTTAAATCTCAGAATCCTTTTTATAATCACACACTTGGAAGGGGATCGAGAAGCCATCTAGTTCATCTTCCTCCTTCATGAAAGAACGAATATATGTATGAACATACACACACACACACACACACACACACACACACACACACACACATTCTTCCTGCCATCCTAATAAGCAATGACTTTTAACTATTTTGGAGCCAAGACAAGAAGTATAGCCAATTCCATCACCTCTCTGTTAGGAGTTCCCCAGCATACCTCATCCTCTCTGCCTTGCTATGCTTAGAGGCTTTCAATACTGGTCGCCTTTGAGCCTTGCCTGTGAGTACATCTTTGCCAGACCTTGACTTGCACATATGATATGGTGGAGACAAGTTAGCTTCTGCCCCCAAGACAGGTGAGTGACCTAGTTTGCAGGAAAATTTTCCAGGGCACCTCATTCTTCTCTGCCTAGACTAAGATTCTCAATCCAATTTGTCCTTGGTGCTAGTTTTTCACGTTCCACAGAGGATCATACTCGCATCGGGTTCTTTTTTCTAACGGCTGAGTTCACAAGTTGCCTCCATAGAGAGGCCTTCTTTGAACACTTAAAGTGTCTTGAATACCTAATCCAGGTGTTCTTTTACCACAGTGACTGTGTCACCACATCCTACTTTCTTTATGACCCTAGTAATGATGTCTCTTTTTTATTAGTAAGTGTATATATTGCCTATCTTCCTAACTAGAATACATGCTCCATGGAGACCAGGATCATATCTATCACTCTACAGTGTGCCCTTAGTGCCCAGCAAAGTGTGGAATGCAGAAGTGGTTGCTTCTATTGGCTAGCTATTGCTACAAAATAAACCACCCCTAATTTTCAGTGGTATATAACAATGAGCATTTACTATGGTGTTCAAAGGTCTGCAGAAGGCTGGGACAGCTGTGATTCAGTCTTTAGTCTGTGAGTTGTGGGTTGGCTGAGGCATCTCTGCTTATTGTATTTCTCTTTCTTATGGACTGGCAGGCTCTCTAGGGCAGTGGTTCTCAACCTTCCCAATGTCGCAACCCTTTAATACAGTTCCTGGGGGTTGCAACCCATAGGTTGAGAACCACTGCTCTAGGGCATGTTCTTTTCATGGCCTCTGTTTAAAACATGTCTATTAGTATCTAATTTTCCATAGCAAGTCACATGATCAAATGTAACATTAATGGGGCAGGGAGGTATACTCTTCTTGAGGAGTTTGGGAAAGATATGAATAATTGGCAAATAATAATCTGGTCTACCATGATGCTCCACAAATATCAATTATTGAATACATGAATGTCTCCTTATGTATCAGTTGACATTTTCAGGTACACCCCTTCTCATTCATTACATACCTGTGTCTCATCAGTGTCAGTTTTAGAATTTAGGTCATATAAATTCATGACCTAATATAAAAGAACCATACCACCTTGTTCTCCTTCAAGGGGAGCCAACTTAAAATCTCTGCCTGTTTAACAGAGGTTAAATCCTCCTTCATTTGATCCCGGCTCTTGCTATCCCCCCTTTTCAGGCATAGGGAATGTTTCATTCCTGCCAAAAACTAGAGGGGATGGAACCAATTAGAAGAATCTACCATCTGGTAGTGTGGGCTCATCAAATTTGCAGCCAAGTTTCCAACAAGGACTGTTAAAGAGTTTGTGTGCAATAGTTCGAGTGTTTGAGTAGAGCAGGAAATGTCGTGGTCACTCAGTATGAGAATAGGTGCTTCAAGATCACCTTAGGGCTGACAGCCCCAACATATCATCAGAGCAGGCTGAAGGGAAAACCCTTTTGTAACACTTATGGGGGTGGACAGCACTTCCTAAAAATGTTCCATGAATACAGGTTTGCTCCTAGCTGGGCAAAGATTATCAAAGACTCTACACAGCTTTGACTAACTCATAAGCTTGAATTTCAAACCAATTGCTGCCCTGACCTCTGATCTTGCCTTCACCTGCCAGAATCCCTTTTATGTTCTTTTCTTGTTGATGGATCTTCTGCCTTTGTTGACCGTTGGGTCTATGTTGGTCCAGCTCCAGCCTGTCTGACTTTTCTCTTTTGAAGAGATGTGCAATGGGAGGTAATCTATGGTTTTTTATTTGTTTTTGTTTTGTTTTGTTTTAACCTAGTGAGAATCCAATCTGCATTCTTTTGGTAATACATCTTGATTTCCTTCAGGGGAATTACTCCTTCTCCATGTCTGTATAGTTTGGGTAGGCTAATTTAAAGCAATGGTCATTTTAGTCCTTCTCACCATCCCAAGTTCCAAGAAAGATCATTTTATGAGGCCCAAGCAGCCAAAAGACTACAATATCCTGGCTACTGTGTCACATTCAGAGATGAGTATGTGTCCCAGGTTTTATTCAATGACTTCAGGCAGATGAAGGCCAGCAGTGTTGGAATCTTGTATGTAGTACACATATGCCTGAGAGTAAAGCCAATCTAAACAAAAGCAAAGCCTAACATTCTGGAGAGTGTGTCTCAGTCCTAATGACATAGGATCCAGCCATACATGAAGTCAAAACTATCCACGTAGTTGGGTTTTTATCATATGCCATCAAAGAGTCCAGACTGTTTACTACTTAAATGTGGTTTCACTCTTGTTTCTATAAACAATTATTTGTTAATCCAGAGGAACTCTATGATCCACATCTTTAGTCCATTCTTTCATTTTTATTTTTTATTAAATCATAGCTGTGCACAATAATGCAATCATGAGGTATAATGTGCTGGTTCCACATACAGTCTGAAATATTTTCACTGAACTGGTTAACATAGCCTTCATGGCATTTTCTTAATCATTGTGTTCAAACCCTTATACTCTACACTATACTCACGTGCACAATTCTTGCAGACTGAATCATAAGTGAAAAGTAAAGCTTCCAGACTTAGTGTGCTATGTATGATTATTTGAACCTAGGATAAACTGAGCTTTAAGATTTCAAATTTCTGGGCGGTGCTGTGGCTCAAAGGGTTGGGCGACAGCCCCATATACCAGAGATGGCAGGTTCAAAACCAGCCCCGGCCAGAAAATGCAAAAAAAAAAAAAAAAAAAAGATTTCAAATTTCCCTATCCACAAAATAGATTAAATCATAGATAATGACCTTCATAGGAAAACACTAGCCACATTGTCCTTATGTGCATTTATGTTAATAGATAAGAAGCTTGGTTAATTACCCTCCCCTGCATTTGCCTAGCACTTCTGATATTTCAAAGCTTTTTCACATAGGTAATGGCATTTGCCTGTGCTAATAACCCTTAAAATCTGGCATTTCCAACCCATATCATACTTTGGAAACTAAACTGGATACAAAGACTTCTCAAGGTCATACAGCAAGGCAATGTCATAATTGGCATTGACAAGTTATTTCAAATCCTGCATAGGCTAATCATTCTATAAAATAGCATTGGAAATTGTTATACTGATCTGTTATACTGATTTTGTTTCTCAAAATCAGAAAAAATATATACGGATGATTAACATTTTATTGAGATAATCATCACAGCATTGTTTTCAAGAAAAACGTTGGAAATAAATAAGATATTCAATAAAAGGAGATGGTTTCAATAAATTGGGGTACATACGTGCAATGGACTTTTAGGAAGTCATTAAAAATGAACATGTAACAGTAGAAGTACTAAGTAAATCAATCATGTTATAAGATGGCAATATAAATCTATTAATTTTTAAATTGATAAGTTCAGCAAAAAATGGAAAGTTTAATTCTTAGTACTATAATTATACAAATTTTGTTTTTTGTCTTTGCTATCTATGTTCCCATGGCTTTCTATAACATCCATGTTATTTTTGCAGACAAAATAAAAGGTATTCTCAAAAAGTGCATTTCCATTCTCGAGGATCTACACAATGAATACACTGGAACTGGCCTAACCATTGGGTGTTAATTTCATCATCCTCCAAGTGCCTCAATATCCCCAGTTTTGCCTACATTTTTTGAGACTCCTCTTGTGCCTCCTATGGCCTTAGTCTTCCTTTTAATCTTTGGCTAGCAAGCTGGGACACACCAAGTCACAAGAGCAGTCAGGAGTGAAGAAAGATTTCCAGTAACCTCAGCACACCCCAGCCAAAGCCGGCACATGGCATCACAGGCTTTGTGAAAGTGCAGTGAGCAGTGTGAGGAAAGTAGCAGGTGCCAATGCAAAGGGAGGAGGGCTCCTGCTGCAGGGGGAGCCCAGGACCCCAAAGGGACAACAAATGGGCAGCCAGTGGAAGAAGAAAAGCCCTCCCAGTCCTCACATCTAGAGATTAAACCAGAAACACGCAAACCTCTGCAGCCTCTGGCTCCTTCTGAAAGCTGTTTCTGTGAAAAGGGGGCAATAAAAGTGCATATGTCGTGGAATTTTATTGAGTGGAAAATTGATTAGAAACTTACTATTATTTGGTCCTGCCCATCACAACCACATATGGTTGACATTTTTACTACCACCTTCTTTTGAAAGAAACTGAGGCTCAAAAAAGAGTTGACCTGCATGAGCCATGGCAAAGTTAGACCTTGACCCAGAAATCTTTCATTCAGAAAATGGAAACGTAGACCTTATTTAGGATCTTGCATGGAAACAGTCCAGCAGGAGCTGGAATGAGCTTTCAATTTGACTTACACCTGCTTTTCACCCCTATAACCTACTAGCTAAAAACCATCCATATAAATTTACAGTGCAGCTGGCTGGAGCTCTCGAAACTGTTTAATATCAACGTATTGGAAACAGCAATGATTCAGGCCCATTTTCATCACTGCTGCAGCTGTTACATGGCATACACTATTCATTCATTCATTCATCTAGCACCACTAAACACTAGTCTATTGGTGGTGAACACTGGACACTTTCCTGTGTCCAGAAGCTAAAGAAAACAAGGCCACTGACTTGACATCATTTAGTCCAGTTGGGCAGATAAGGGTTCAGGGGACTAAAGACTAGGGCTAAGTGTAACATTTACCACGAAGGTATAAAGGGCCAGGGGCAAGAGGAGCGTGTGAACGTGAGAAAGCAAGGATGGCTCAAAGCAGAGGATGCAATAAGAGCTAAGACTGAACAGAAGGGCAGAATTTCAACAAGGGAGTAAGGGAGGAGCAATTTGGAAACAACAGTGGAGCTTCCCTATTGATGAAGTCAGCAGGGACTCTGACTGATTCTTTGCCTCCACACAGGCCCACCAGGTCTCAAGGCCCGGTGCTGGATCAGCCTGTAATCTCCATGACCACCCACAGGCACACACAGAGCATCCCCTACACCCCCAGCATCTGTCCCCTCCCTCTGCCCAGCTGCCAGACTCCACCCCAAATTGGTGATGGGAGGAAAAGAACAAAGGCCATTGCTACATAAGCCAAAAGTCTCCAGGGAGTATGAATTTGGCAAAGTACTCTCAAGCATCTGATTCCAAGTGAGAAAACAGAAATCTAAACCTGGCACTTCTCTGCTTGAAAGTCTTCAGTGGATTTTCCACAGCTCTTGGGCTAAAGATCAAAATCCATGACAGGATCTACAAGGCCTGGCTCGGCCTCTTGCCAGGAAGTTCCTTAAATACTCCTGCTATGCCTAACATCACATGACCAAAGCCTTTAGTTCTCAATTCAAATATCTGTCATCTCCCTGCCTAGAACTGGTTCCTTTGTAATATACTTTCAGAGAATCATGGCCCTTTCTTGTAGATCATTTATCACAGCTTACAATGATAAGCTCATTTGTGAGATTGTTTAAATAACAGCCACATCCCTTCCTAGCTGGTAAGCTCCATGAGCACAAGAGGCTGTTTTCTGTGTTGTTCACAAGAGTAAACACTCCATAAATATTTGTTGACTATTGAATGAGTGCTTCTGAGGCCCATGATATAGACTTAATGCTCCAATATTTGCATATGCAACATGGTGGGCAGAAGTCAAGAGTTTTCTTTAGATTCTCAGTTGGTGTAGGGACCCTCTCCCTATCCAAAGACTAGAGAGCTTCTTTTAATTTTCTTTTCATAGAGTGTTCTATATGCTCTGAGCATAGAAATAAAGCCCTGGAAGGCCTCTCAGAAACCATGAGCTTCATTTCATAAGCATGAGAGGAAGGTGCGTCTCCATATTCACAGCTGAATGATTCAAGAAGACAGTTGAACATTTAAATTTTCATCTTTAAATCCTAATTTAGTGTACTTTTAGTACATCAAAAATGGTATATGTGTGTATACAAATATAATGTATATTATCTTCCCATCTATGTTCTATTTGTCTTTACAAATTCAACTCAAATGTCCTCATTTTATGAAACCTAGAAGTTTTCCAACTAGAAGTTTTCCTTCCCTTCTCAGACACATTTGTATGTGTGAAGGAGAAAGAGACAGAGGGAGAGAGAGAGAGAGAGACTCACATCACAGCTTTTTTGCTCGTGCCTATTTTCGCTACAAGAACCTAAGCCCCTGAAGGGGAGAATCAATGCCTAATGCATTTTATTTTCCTCAATTTCTAGTGCAACGCCTTGTAATGGAAAATAGATTTCATCTCTTGCATCAACTCTGACCAATTTGTGGTAGCTGCATAGAATGCTATGGTGAGAAGGAATCTGAGGCCATGTGTAGATTCAGTAGGAATGAATTATGTGATCAATGAGTGATGTCTGCAAGGGTAAGGAAGCGGGCAGTGATGGTACATATGCCCCCTTAGAAAGGAATAATAAAAGTGTTTTGAATGAATGAACAAATAAATGAATGTTATCAGCTTTTCCGATGTCTTCTATGATTTCTTTATCCTGAGCATTTTATAGGAGAGCAGTAATCTCACTTATCCCAGCTGATATCTTCAAACTAGACAGAGGAAGAAATATTTACAAATATTGATACTCTAGAGAATTGATACTATAAGAAGTTGATATTATCAATATTAGATTACATTTATAACACAAACCAACAGACGATTACAAATGCTAATAACTGTATGTGTTAAAGAGAAGGCACAGGTGGAGATGGGGAGCGAAAATCAGATTGGATTGTAACGCTAACCAGAAAATGGTAGACATCTGCCATTGAACCTAGAGAACAGTGTGGGTGCAGGAGGCAAATCTGAACTCACCACTATGTGCAAACAAGCACATACAGTAAGCAGTTGGGGTGGGGGGGAGGAGGAATATTGTGACTTCACCCATTCCAATACCCTCCTCTCACTGCACCATTAAATTGTGTTCCACTCTGTAATGCCTGCTAAAGCTCCATCTCCTCTGCCCCCACCTCCACCCCAAAAGTATTTGTTATCCACAGCCATAGCTTCTGCCTCGGAAATCTTAACACTTAATCTTGAAACACTGTGGCACTCCTACTATTGAACTCTTTCCCAGCTGTTCACTTCGTTATATGCATATAGTCATAAGTATTTAAAGAGAGAAAGCTCCCTGAATATTTGATGCCCCCAAATTGGCTTCATATACTAGTTTAGGCTTTTTTTATTTGTTGTGTAATATAAAGAAGACACAATAGCTCTCTCAGCCTCAGTAGTATCATCTATAAAATGAGGATAATAATCTTTAACAATTATTATAAAGCTTAAATAAGACAACATCTGTGAAGTATCTGGCACAGAGTAGTTCTTCCAAATAATCTTTATTTCACCACCAGCCACCATTCCCTTCATTACTGTTTACAAATTTTTTGACATCAGGAGTTACACAACTTTTGAGTTCATTACTATTTTTGTTACAGGGTAAATAATAGATAGAATTGGAATAAATTAATAAAATGATGGATGCTAAAGGCTACAAATCAGGGGTGAGCAGATTGGTCAACAGGACTGACCAAGTGACATAATTTGGTTCAACTGGCCACACACACATCAAGAAATTGTGAGAACTTTGGTTAACTTGAGAATTCATGCCTTAGACTTAATGAGGGCAGCACTCCTCAGCTCTGGACAATAGCATCTGAGCAGGAATGTGGGTCCAATGTTGCTCAATGCCCTAAATTTCTCCAAAAAAGCTAGAAATTTGAATTTGTTTGCCACCTTTTAAAAAGCATTGCAGAATCCAAGCAAAACAAATCTGTGGGCTTTTAGTTTGCAGCTCTGAAAATGATGAGCCATGCTCATCAGGCTAGAGCTAAAAGGCATTCTGTCTGTTACCAGAGCCTAAAATCTTGCTAGATTATCTGGGCCTCCCAAGCAGGACCTCAACAGAGAGGTCCTGTAATTAGGGATACTACTCTCCACCAGATTATTACTGAAGCTCTCAGTATCTTTATGTTCTGTGATTTCTTAACTCCTGGAGACATTTGTTTGTGTTAGAGGTATTACCATGTATATCCTCAACAACACCAAACTATAGATCTATGTGATCTTGCTGAATAGCAGTTCATATTCTGGTGGCAGAGCTAACTTTGAAGGATGAGTCAATCAGAGCTTGCAAATTCAATGCTTGCAAGAGCCAGAAGATAGAGAAAACAAGAGAAATGGGCTGGTTGGGAAAGAGGCTGTCTATATGGGATACTCCCTATTTCATCTCAGGCAATTCAAGCTGCATCTGAGGTCTGACAACTAAGTTCATGAATTCATCCTAGGAAAAAGTGCTACATACCTCCTTACTGAATATCACTATGGTCACCTTTGAAGTACTCCCCTTGGGAAGCTATGCATAGGTGCCAATACCTATGCATAGCTTCAAAGCAATTTTGTCCACCCTTCAAAGCAATTTTGGAAGTCTCATTTTGGAATAACATCAGTGCTGTCATAGTATAATACACAAAAATATGTAACAATAATAAACACTACTCAGTAAGACTCTGCCACACATCAACAAGAACACAGCTTTGAGACACTGATACACCAAGGCTATGAAACCTTACCCAGGTGTTTGTACAGTGCTGCCAACGTAAGCACATGGTGGCAAGTTTGCAAACTTAATTGTCAGACCATGTACGATGACAGCTCAGATGAACATTCCAGAAAGAGAGTTCCAAAATTGCTTTGAAGGGTGGACTAGGCACTGGCATTGGTACATAGCTTCACAAGGGGAGTACTTCAAAGGTCACCATAGTGCTATTCAGCCATGAGGTATGAAGCACTCTTTCTAGAATGAGTTTGCAAACTTAAATGTAAGACCTTGTGGACCTGGAGACCCAGTGTTGCCAGATGTTTTAAAATTTTAAGAGAAGCCAAGATATACAAGTTTTGATGCAAAATCTCATGATTCTTGAACAGTATGTGGCCCCAAAACTCTCTTTCCTGGAACTGGCCTCTGGATGGGGGTGACCCTTTCTGTAGCACTTGATAAGCAACAAGAAAGAAAACAGTGCCCCTGGATATGAAGAACAAGGAAAACATCCTCTTTGCCTTGGCATATGCCATTCCCTCTGCCCATGCCATTCCCTCTGCCCAGAAAGTGGTTGCCTCTTCCCTTTTCCTGCCCATTCACCTGTCCCCCTGGAAAATCTCAATAGGTAGTCCCTGGGTTACAAACAAGGTAGGTTTTGTAGATTTGTTCTTAAGTTTAATTTGTATATAAGTTGGAACAGACACATTTACCTATTGCCTGTAATCACCCCACCACCCCCTTTGTAATTGTGAGTTGTATGTCAGTCGGATTGATGTTTGCAACTCAGGGACTGCATGTATTTACACGTATCTTTAAGATTCAGTTCACCACCACCCTCTGAGAAACTAACCCCACTCCTCAAGGGATCTGTAATACTCCATACAAATTGCTGCTATAGCACTTACAATGTTACATTTTAATTTTCTCTTTACAGGACAGTCTTGACTCACTAGAGATAAAGTACTTCAGGGCAGGAAATACATCATACTTTTGTATGCATTTCTAGTATTTAACATCATGCTTGGGTTTGGTTAAGGGCTTAAAAATGCTTACTAAAGGCATGAATGACTTTTTAGATTAAAGAGTTTCTCAAAGTGTGATCCCCATATTAACTACTATAGCATCTCCCCAGGGCCTGCTCTTAAATATTCTGATTCAGGAACTGGAGAGTTTGCCTCGAGTCTTGCTTTAAACAGGCTCCTTGGGTGAATTTTATGTGCACTGAAGTTTGAGGAACTCTGCGCTGAACTGTAAGCCCCGCAAGGAAAGAGACTGTGTCTTTTTTATTGTCCCTTATGTAACCAGCATCTGGCACAATGCTTGGCATGAAGCAGGCATTCAGAATGTATTCGCTGAATGAATGAATGAATGAAAAGGTAAGAATTAAATTGCAACAGCACTACTCACTACTCAAACCTCTAATAGGAGCCCTGCTCTGCATTTCATTCACTCCTTTATTTACACTTACCATAAAGGCACCAAAATAAGCCAGATAGCAGGTCAGCAAATACCTTTTCTATGGACAGCTGCCCCAACCAATGTCCCTGCAGGCTTGGAAGAGGGTTTAGAGGAAATCCCAAGACATTTGGGTTGCTGATTCAATTAATTTACCCAGTAATGATGGCAGAGAAAAAAAGCAAGAAAGATTGAAAGCAAAGATACCAAACTCTCACCTTGACCAGTGATATTAGTAATGCTCCTCTTCCATCTCCCTGCTTCCCTGCCCTAGAACCACTACTTTCTCATTTTAATACCCTGTTGCAAAAATGTCTAGCAGGATCTGTGGCTGTTAAACTTCCTCTCTCTTCCCTTCTCCACCCTCTGGTGGAGGGATAATGAATAGCAAGATATGCAGGAAAAACATCAAAGGACAGCAAAAATTATGTTCATTTGCTGGAGATATGACTGACTGGGGCAGTTAATTTAAGGTAACTATGAATCCAGACTTCAAAAAGGCACAAAATTAAACCACAGAAAAATGTTTTTCGTATATGATTAATTAACCCATTCTGCCCCAAGTTGCCCTCTTTGACATTTTTTATTCTATTCAAACCAGGACAGGTGGGACCCAGGGACTACAGTGAACATAGCTCCAAAGCTTTCCATAGCCTCACATGAAAGTTACCAGAGTCTATTTCAGGTAGGCCAGGAATTATAATGCCATCATTCTCAACCAAATAGCCTAGTACCCACTCTGAACTTGGAACCAAAGAGAAGAAATGAAAGATTTAAGCACAAAATAAATGTACTGCTTCTTAGACAATCCCCCAAACAGTGTCCCTCAACTGGACTGTAACCTCCAGTGGGGGACGTTGTTTTATCATTTTTGCATTTCCGATGTCCATTTCAATTTATAGGTTAGGAAAAAATATTTAAAGAATAACCAAATGAACACGGCAGGAATTAATGGAAACCTGTTCACTAGTATATGGCAAGCACCAAATTCAAGAACCCAGATCTGTTTATTCTAGGCCTATTGACCAAAGTGGACAATTATTATTCCCTAATAAATAGCTAACAATTTCATTAGAGATCAAGTCTTAGGTTGTTAAGATAAAAATACAGAAGCACCACCTTTTGCTCTAGAACATTTCCTCCTATTTTCATCTTTTATTATCTTGCCCTGCTAATCAACATCTTGATACTAGCTGAGCAGTTAGCGTCTCTTTCCACCAAACTCTGTTGCAGGCAGTTCTCAGCAGTAGGAGTGGAATAAACACACATACCAGCCATTTATTCTTCTTGATTCACTAAACCAAGTAATCCTTCTTAAATAACGCACCCATATGAGAGTATGACAAAAGCTATGGAGTATGACAAAAGCTGTGGAGCCTCTCCCCAGGAAATAATTCAGCACATGCATGTGCATGTAAAATATTATGCATAATCTCCCTTGGTTTACAGATGCACTGATGCCCCCACCTAAATCCCCCTGCAAAGACCCTACTGTAAGCCATATTGAGAGATGTTGAAGGTTATCTGATAGCTAAATATTTGCTCAATATTATTCTAGCTTCCCAAGAAGCTTGTTTCATAGAACTACAATTCAACAATTATTCAGCTCCTTTTCAAAGGTAGTTAAGTAACACAGCAGACAATATCTTCAACCTCAGCATTACCAGAATGCAGAACTGCTATTTTATTTATCCAATGGGTAACTCCTGTGCAGTTTGAAACACTCTTAAGTTTTTCCTTTTAGGTGCTTTATCAGGTCACTGCCTTATAAGACCCTAAACTTTCCTTTTCAGTTCTTGGAATATCTCACTAGAGTTGACCAGGTCACTACAATTGACCAGGTTACTATTGGTATATCTAACAAAATGTCCAGCAACATGAATCTCAGAGTAACAAGGCCACTATTTCCTTACTGAGGACCTTGGGCAAGTCACATACACTACCACAGTCTCAGTTTCCCCATCTCTAAAAGGGAGATAACATACACCACTCTGCAAGGCTCCTATGAAAAGTAAATGAACTAACACTAAAACAATTAGTACATTACATGAGCCACAGTCAATCCTCAATGAATGGCAGTGAATGTTACTAAAAATGTCCACAAAGTACTTATCATAATTCTTGATACATTCTCAATATATAAAATCTGTTATAATTACAATTCTTGAAATTCATGTCAACATTATGAGTGGTCTGAAGGATAGGAAGAATTCTGACTTCTCATTTTAAGATTTCAAAGCATGCTCAGTTCAAATCATTGAGCACCCACCATGTGGGAATTCAGGAAAGAGAAGAAGGAAATAGAGTCTGTGCCTTCAACCATAGCTCAACAGAAGTCACCAAGTCCATAGATACACACAAGCCTATGGTGCCAATTTAATTCAGTTTTGGGCCTCAAATTGTTCTTGCACATTTAGGTCACACTTCTATGCCATAAATTTTTACTTGAGTATAATCCCTTAGGGAAAAATGTCTCTACTGATTAATTGTTCATCTGTTATAAAATGACAATCATACAACCATACAGGCTTCCTTTTCAGTCCTTGTTGCCAGAAAAACTCAGAATGATGCTTATTGACTATGTTTTATAACACATTCAATATCCCATATATTTATCTAGCCTTTCTTTTTCTTGAAGCCACCTTTGTTCTGCTTTCAGCTCAAAGGCCATCCTACCAACTGTGTCTTCAGCAATGAATCATTTCAAGTCATTTTAAAAATGATCAAGGCATCACGTTTTAATAATTATCAGTCACTTCAAAAAAATGAGAAACCAGAAGTATACAACTTCTCAACTGTCTTTTTTTTTTTTTTAATTCATGCTACAAAGACATTTCCTTTTTTAAAATTATGGACAAGAAATAACTTCAGCATTTTAAACCACATTCTCATAATGTCAAAACCTTTAATTCTACGTCTCTCAGAAGTTCCCTATGTGTGAAATTCTCTTAGCTGAGCCAGAAAACCTCTGTGAGGTGGGGGAGATACAGTCAACCCAAGTACCCATCTGCTGGCATTTAAAGTTAGCTGACAGTGAAAAAGCAAACCTATTCCATGAAACATTGCAAGGGCTAAAATGCCAACTGCTGGAATCACTCAGAAGGCTCTGGAAATTTTTCTTGGAGGGCTTTCTCTTGTGAAGACAAATGACAACTAAAGTCATTTTTGCAATGCCACCCCCTACCCACAGGTCCTCCTTTCACTGGTCTAGCACAGAAAGAAATCTCAGAAATAGAAGCAATTACTTACATCTATAGGTCATCTCAAAGCTGTCGCTGATGTTCACAATATCAATCTGGGGGAGCAGCTTCGGGGGCTCTGTGAGTTGCGACAAAGCAAATCTAAAAGCGGCATGTTCCTGTGACTGCTGGTTTGGAAATAATCCCCCTGTGAGGAAAGAGAGTGCAACATGGTATCTGGGCGAGGGACAGCCTTGAGTTCTTCAACAGCCCACCCCAGATGAGCCTTTTTCTTCCCCCTAAACTCACTAGTTGCCACCTTTAATAGTGGCAATGAGAGTTCAAATAGACCCAACTAGATGCTGAGGCTTAAACTTCTGCAGATGAGCTTCTGTGTGACAAAGGCCTCTGACTAATCTATCACACTGTTTGAGCATTTGATTGTGTGCCCCTCAACTCAGCTAAGGTCAGAGGAAACTGGAGAATTGTGATATTTCACTTCTTCCCATTCTCGTGCAGATCATCCAGGAGGGCTTTGCTCTTGCACACACATAAAGCCCCCCTCCCACCTGTATCTAACTCATCTTGTCTCAGTCCATTGTCACCACAGAGCCTTACAGGAAGGAGGTGCTAATCAGTGTGGCAGAGTGACTGAAGTACAGCTCCCATGCCCTGGGGGCTTCTCTAGCACTAGAACCCTTGATTTGAACACTTTTGGTCTTTGGCCTGGCATGCAAGACCTGCATGCAATTTAACTATTTTATTATCTCTAAGGTTTATTGTTCATTTATTCTGAAAACTTCTGATCTTCAGCAAACAGTATTTTGCTGTTTCTTTCACCACACATGATCCTAGCTACCTAGGAATGACTTGTTACATAAGGGATTACCATTGTGCGTTTGCTGGGTTGAACCTTGTGCTTCAAAGATGTGGAATCTTAAAAACGTCAAGAGAATACAAACATTCTATTCTAGTAAAAAGCACAGTAAAGGTGCCTGTCAGAGCTCCTGTTCCAAGAAATAAGCGTACATGGCTTACCTTTGTGTTTACTGTGGACATATAAATGAATTAAAGTACATTTCTGTGAATTAAAATCAGCTATTTCTAGAGACTCAACTATAATGAATGTTTACATAGAAGTTTATCTCAGATTCAACAGCAATTATAGTCCCAATATAATGTACTTTTTATAGGGTGGGTAAGAGTTTGTTTATAAGAACTAATAAAGGGATTGCAAGGCTTTTGTTAGAGATCATACAAGTGGAAGCAAATACTACCTGATAGCAATGATATTTTCAGCATTTGTTCTACAATTTAATGTTTCAACCTTTTTTTTGAAAATAGTAGCCATGGTTTTATCGGTTGAACAAACAAGTTAGGGCTAAATGTGATAAAAATCTGAGTGACACATGAGCAAACATACCACATACACAACAAAACGTTTTCATGCATTTACCCCAATGACAATAAATGTAAATACACTAGACAGGCATTTCCAATCAGCAAAAGATAGGCAATGTATAAGTACAAACATAAACAATGCCGCACGTAGAAGTGAGTGGCTTCCACATGTACAGTGCTCCCATTTTAAGGAGCAAAAGCAAAAAAAAATCTTTCTTGATTCTGATGTGACACCCACCCACCCAGATGACCACACCCCAAATGCTTGTCTGCCTCCTTCCTCCCCCTCTGCAATGAATGAAAGAGAAGAGGTGGGAGTGGGGAGGTAGAAGGCTCCAGACTGGGCTGCCAGGGAAGTGTCTTCCCTGAAGACAGAAGTTTTGCTTGTGAGGCACTAGCACACGTACACACAATTCAGAATGTTGCTTAACAGGTGTCAGGCAACAAAGCAAGTTACTCCAAGGCCGTTTCAACCACCCTCCCAGCCAGCCAGCTAGAGAGGCAGAAAGAGATGGGTTCTGCAGCACATGTGTTTCCCACTGAATACCAACTCCAGCACAGCCCCCCCACAAACACACACACACACAAAGAACACAAACTACCAGCAATGGGAACTTTCCCCAGTGGAGTCATCTCCTTACTGAGGGAGAAATCAGAAAGCAAACCAACCAAGATGCCTCCAAGCAAAGCAGCTCACTCCATTCTGGGACATGAATAGCATTGAAACGCGGGTTACACTGAAGCCTCTTGGGCACGTTTTGTTACTGGTGCTTTTGCTCCTGTTTGTTCTGCTCTCCCCCATTATTATTAGGAGTAGCATCATCTGTCAGCTCCCCTGTAAGTTCAGACATACAGCGAGGGTGGGGGCCTTTTAGAGACATAACAACTAGGACGGGGAGACGGGGAGCAACAAGGCAGGCAGCATGTTGAAACCTGCCTCCAAGTTGGGAGGATGGAGCCCGGGAATGAGGACAGCGGTAGCCAGCAGGAGAAAGGAGCATGTATGTTTGTGAGTCTACAGGGGGGCAACCTCTGTGAATGGGGAATCTAAGAGGAGTGGGCAAGAGGAGGAACAGAGAAAAGGCAGCCAGGAAGTTCCAGGACAGGGGTAGTGAGGACCACCAGCCCAGCATGGCAGACAGCAAAAGGCAAGCAGCTGGGAGAGTCCAGAGCAGGAGAGAGAGCCCGCCGGCCCATCCCAGAGTGGGGGCCCTTCTGGCATTATTTCAGGGGCTGCAATACACCCAGCACTCTTCACTCCTTCATTTAGAGGGTCTCTTTCCTCTCCCCCAGCTGAGAAAGCACTACCTCCCTCAATTAAACACACATGTGCATATTTAATATATAGTCACACATAAACACACACACCATACATACTTATATAAATAAATGAAACCGAGGGCCATCTACCAAGGAAAAGAGTTAACTCCTGGTGAGTGATGTTTAACCCACCACCTTTTCCCATTTTTCCCATGCTACAGCCTGATTTTTTTTTTTTCCTCCAAAGCAGTGTTTCCTCCATTTCACATGCTCATGCCTGGAGTGTGAGTGGGGTGTGTGTGTGTGTGAGAGAGAGAGAGAGAGAGAGAGAGAGAGCGAGCGAGCGCACTTCCCCTCTACCCCTCATCAGATCGGGAGCAGCCCCCTCCCCTGGATACAGCCCAAGTCTTCCCCCCAGCTCAGCAGCATAGCTTTAGACAACCAAACAGAACAGTCAGAACCGGGGAGTGGGGACACAAGCCCACTCCCCCCAACAAAAATCTTGACCAGACCCAGAAAGTCCCTCCCCAGGTGGCCCCCTCACTCACCGATCTGGATGTTGTTGGGGAAATTGGCCCCTACTACCGCGCCTAGGAAACTGGTGCAGAAGAAGGCAAAAATGTGCTGCATATTCCTTTTTGCATTGGCGAAAAAGAAGCCCAGGTCCAATCATAGATTTGGTGTTTCCCCCCCTCCCTGTAGTCCTCTCGCTGCTCTGCCTGTTCTTTTCCTCCTGCCGTTCCTTCCTTCCTCCTTGCTTCCTTCCTTCCTTCTGAGAGGTCTGTCTGTTTCCCTTGGAATCCGAGCACTTAAACTGCAGCGTTAACACCAACTGACAGCCAGATTAACTGAGCACGGGAAGAGAAGCCCGTCCTCACGCTAGCTGGAGCGCTGGCTCCCCCTCTGCTCTCCTCGCGCAGCCCGCCTCTCTCTCCCTCCCTTGCGCTCTCGCTCTCCCCCTCACGCTCACACAGCAGCGAGCTCTCTGCTAATACCCACGGAGCCGGCTCCGAGTTCCGTGGCCGGCCTCCCCTACCCACCCGCGCCCGCCTCCCGTCCTCACCTTAGCCTCTTTTCTGAGTGTGCGGAGGGGTGTGTGTGTGTGGGAGACACACGGGGGTCCTCGCCGCCTCCCCCGCCTGCCCGAGCTCTCTCTCCCCCCTCCCCCACCCCGGGCCTAAGAAGCAGCTGGGAATGTGGGATCAGCTGGAAGTCAGTAGGTGGCAGGGGGTCCCCGCAATAGTCCTCAATCCATCAGCTAAATGCTTGATCTAGGTCACTTTTTCTAGGAGCGCACGGGGCTGAGCTGGATATATTTCCTGCACTTCACTGGCCCAATTATTCTTACAACTAATTCCTGAGGGGAAGACCCTAGAAATCCCTCCTAGGAAATTTAAAGAAATAAAGCTTCCTCCCTCCTAACGGAAGGAACAATAGATAAAGACAGACAATGGAGGATCTGGAATGATTGGCAGGTGTCCTATCCACCTGGTATTTGGCAGTCTCTGTCTATCTTTACAAGTGGAATTGGTGGTCTCATTTACATCCTGGGCATTTAAAATGCCCTGCCCATTCCCTGCATTCCACAGGAGTCTATAGCATCAGAATCCTGTGGGTGTACAATAAAGACTAAGGATACTTACACAGAGCAATTACATGAGTCATTTTGCAGGGTTTCTGTGAGAGGATTCAGGCTTCTTTCAGTTCTCTCTGGATGCTGGTCATGTCCAGTGTAAAGTGGAGCTCCACAGGCTCTCCTGAATCCGGGCTTCTACTGATATAACGGGTAGAGAGAACAACAATGTTCAGGTAAATAGTGTGGGTTGCAAAGCAGCACTCACTCACAGCCACAGAGCACTTTACTCTATAAGGCAACTTTACAGCGTTATCTCTGTCTGTCCTCACCCCAACCCTGTAAAGTGGCCATCAGTCAAGGCACCTGGGATTAAAACATAAAGACACAGACCTGCTGAGATGTACGGTCTAACCTACAAACTTGAGTGCACTGGCCTTTACCAGTTGACCACTGCCCTGGCCGGAACTCCTACCTAGCAAAGAATAATCCAGGAAAAGTCAAGTCTATCTTGGAAAGAGAAAACAATACACTTTGAACCTGAGTCTGCTTTGCCGCTTGAACAGGCCATTTTATCCAGAGCCTCTTCATTTCCCTCACCAGAACTGCATATCTCTCTCTCTCTCTCTCTCTCTCTCTCTCTCTCTCTCTCACACACACACACACACATCTACAACAGCTGCAAGGGCTGGAATCTGCAAAAAAAAAGTCTGATCATGTTCAACGGAGCCAGCCCCTAAACTAGACACAACTTGGAAGTCAGATGCTTTGTGATTCCCTAAGTACTTTCACGTATATTAATTTACTCAAGAGTAATTTTTAAAACTAACGTTTATTCACCATTTTTCATGTGCCAGGTACCATGCGAGGCAATGCACATGTACCATTTCTTTGTCCAATAACCCCTATAGTAGGTAACCTCATGCTCATTTTATAGATAAAGAAAATGAGAATTAAAAATGTACCTGTGTTTTCACTGCCAACAAGGAAGAGATTGGGATTTAAACACAGGAAACTCTACCACAAGGCCCGGGCTCTTCACCCTCAAGGTCTCACAGCAGTAACAAGTGGGCAGAGACGTGCTGGAGGTAGTGTACATATCAGCATGAAAAGATGGGTAAACAGAATCAGAAAAGATCACTCCTAAGGCTTCTGCAACAGTAAGAGTTTGTGCTTTCATCATTCTATCATATAATTCCTCCATTTGCATTTTTTTCTCTTACTATTTTGAATGGTCCCGGGGATCTTTTAAATTCTCTGAGCTTTGTGCCCAGTAATAATAATAATTAGGCTGTCACTACAGGCTTCATACTTCTCTGTCAGCTTTCAGAGAAAGGTTTCAAAGTCTTGTGTAAGGATTAATTAGCAAAACCTCAATGTCCACCTGTGATAGTAAGAATGTTTTGCATACTTTGGGGGAGAGGGGACTTTTAAAGGAGTCAAAGAAATGCATATGTTATGATCATTATAAATCATATAGTCAAACAGACCTTCCTAAAATATAGCTCTATGCTGCTGCCCTACTCAAGTACAGTTAATAGTGTCCCTTGGCCTATTAAATACATAGTTCTTCAATGTCTTTTGGCCTATTAAATACATACTTCTTCACTGATATAATAAATATAAAACTTACATATTTCAAGCTTAGGCATCTAGGTCAAACTACTTAGATTCAACTGTTTATTCCATTTCTCTTCAAAATTCTCTTTAACTATTTGTGGGGGACCTATTCTGTATCCAGCAGGGTGCCAGGTGTAGGGGGTTCTGGAAGAGAATCAGACACAGTCTCCACCTCAAGGCAGGTGAATATGGCAGAAACAGAAGACAGATGAACCCAGACTGTTGTCACTCAAAGCAGGCTGTGACAAGTGCTTTAGGGGAGACATAAACACAACAGTGGGGGAAGCAGCCAGCGTGCCTGTCTGTGGGATTCAGCAAGGCTTCAAAAGGGCTGGGCTGTAAAGGATGAGAAGATTGCAGGCAGAAACCGAGGGAAGAGCACCATCAAGGGCTGGAGGCAGGAGAGGACGTGTGGGCTTGGGGAGCCTGGAACCTGTGTGTGCAATTGGTGGTGGTGAGAGGCTGGGGAGTGGGGTAGGCATGGAACCTAGAGGAAGTCAGGGTCAGGATTTGGAACCCACAAATTCCTGGCAGACAATGGCAAACCATGAGATATTTTTGTGTGACAATTACAATAGCAGGTATGTGCATAAGAAAAAAAAAATTGACAGCTGGTGGAAGGTGGTTTCCTCATTTCCTCACCCTCAAAGCTTAGAAGGACTTACCAAACAACTTTGTGTCCTTGCATCGCCTATCCTGGTGCACCATGTTGTCTCTCCTGAGAGTCCCCAATCCTATTTGCTTGTGCCCAAATCTGTCTTGGAAGACATGACTCTATCGGTCTGTTATGAGTGATGTGTGACATGCTGTAGTTTCGCCATATCGTACATGCCTCATCTCATTTTGTGCCCCTAACAGCTTCATAAGGACAGAAATTAGAGCTTACGATACAGGTTAAGTAAGGCTCAGAGTGGCTAGATGGTTAGCTTAAGATGGTCATTCTCAATGAACAGCAATTTTCTCTTCCTGGGGGTATTTGGTAACCTCTAGAGGGATTTTTGGCTTTCCTAACTGGGGAAGTGATACTGGAATCTCGTGAGTAGAAGCCAGAGGTGCTACTAAATGGGATGCAATCCACAGGACAACTACCCCACAATAAAGAATTATCTGGTTCAAAATGCAAATAGCACAGAGGCCGGAAATCCTTTCTTAAGGGAACATAGCAACTGGCCCACCTGGAGCTCGACACCAGGACCCCTGTCCCATCATCCCTTACATTATGTTACATTGAAGAAAGACTAGATTTCTCTTCTTTCAATACCTTTAACATTTAAGGTATTATAGCATAAGATGGGTGCTTCCTAAGGTCCAGAGGGATGAGCATCTAGTGAAGGCAGTCGACGGAACAGGGGTCGGGGGGGTTCCATATGTTTAAATTGTACTTCCAGAGACCATATGGCACCTACTCCTCAGATGAATTATTACCTATCCCAGTGCATGTCTTTGGCACACTTTAATTCCTATTACCCTGTAGTCAAAATTATGTAAGATTTACTCATTTTGGCTTTGGTTGCACACTGCAAATCAAGGAGAACAGTGTTAAGTAGAATTTCAACTCCAAATGCTTCCTTGGGCCAAGCAGGGGAATGAATGAAGTCAGCTGATCTGGGGAAAGAGCAGTGAAGACATAGAAAACTGGAAAGTCCATCTCCTTTCAAAGGGGTGCAGGTACTCAGTGGTGACAGACTGTTGCCATCAGGAAATGTAAGCCCACCATAGCCAGATTCTCAGGTGTTTTTTTCAAGAAAAAGCAGAAATATGATTTTTTTTAATTAGGTGTACCTTCATTGCCAAGTTAAGAAAACTGGGAAAGAGGGTAAGAATAGTGTGTGTCTCTGGGCTTGATCTAGCCCACAGGCCACAGAATGCTGGCTGAAGCCAGGGGACAAGGCCAGATACCCACTCAGAATGAATGTGGGGGTCGATCCCATTACCTCTCCAAGCCATTCGCTCATCTATAGAATTACAAGATTAGGTGAGGTGATGGTTGTAGACCATCCTGGCTCTGAAGCTTTGTGACTCCAAGTGACAGTGGAGGAAGAAAAAGGACAGGGATCGGATCTGGGGGCTGTTCTCCTACACCTCCAACTACCTGCGGCAGCGGCTTTGGTAGGTCTCTTCCTGCCCCGGACTGGGCTCATGTCTCCATCTGCAAAATGTGGGTGTCGTACCAAGGTTTCTTTGGCTTGAACATTTTAGCTTCTAGTGTAAAGCAATTCAAGGGGGAAAAAAAACCATCAAATTTATGATCTGAGAACAGATCTCTGACAGCTAACAAATTGGTGAAAATGCAATCAGAGAGAGGGTGCCTCTGTGGCTTTTGAAAGGCCTCATTTTTAAAGATCTTTTAAAAAATAATAATGATAATACTTTTCATGTTTTCTAGCATAATTCATACAGAAGGCTCCTAAAATATTCCACAGACTGTGTGTGTGGCGAGAATACACCCCAAAGAATGTAATTACCCAACCCTGGAGTTCTGCCAAGCTTAACAGCATTTTTCTATCCCTTTTTTTCTTCTTCTTTTTTTTTTTTTCAGTCTTCCCTCCACCTCTCACACAAATGACAGCATTTTCATAAGCCCTCAGCATTACTAGGTAATTAGGGAATAGTGCAAGTTCTGGAAAACACCCTGGGGCAGGATCAATGCCTGAAAAAAAAAAGTCTATTCCAGGGGGGCATTCCCACAAAGCACCATCGTTACTGGGAGGAATCGGAGGCACTGACTGTTCCTCTAAGCTGGTGATGCCTTCAGAAAGGCCACCTGGGCAATGCTTGGAAGGGCAGGTGCCCACTGTACAGTGCTTCCAGCAGCTCTGCAGAGGGGCCCTGCAGCCAAACACACAGTGTAAGAGACAAGAGAGCTCGACCATCATTGCAATCTCACCAGATGGTGGGTTTTAGATAAGCCTTTAACCCCTTTGTCTTGATGTCTTTGTCCAGGAAGCAGGAGTAATGAAAGGTTGCACCTCCCAGGGCTGGCAGGAGCACTAGCAATATGCTATGAGTGGAGGCCCAGGGGAGCCCATGAATGCCTAGTGGTTGGAGTCCAGAGTGATCTTGGCATTGGAAGTCTTCCGTGTGTTCCAGTCCATTTCTGAAAGCCTCTCCCACACCTCAGTTTGCCAATCTTCTGTTAAGTGGAGGTAACAATCCCTACCCTGAAAACATCTGCCAATCAGGAATATACAAACTTTTGATTCTATTGCCTCCACCCTCTCCTCTTTCATTTCCACTATCTCCCCACATGACTCCTTCTTTGCCCTAGTTGTCAAGCTAAGAGCCCATACCATGATAAAATTCCATGGTCTGCACTTTAAAAATACAGACTCCAACAACTTTCCATGCCCTTTCCTCTCCAGGTCATTCATTCTACTCTCATCTCTCTTCTGACACATGACAATTGTTATCAAGTCCTTTTTTCTACTCTGCTATCATCCCCCCTTCACTGCCACAACATAATTTGTTCTCTTTACCAGCCAGAATGACATTTTTAAAAACAGAAGTCAGATGTTGTCACTCCCCAGCTCTAGAATATCCCAGAGCTTCATATCATACTTTGCATAAATTTTGAAACCGGGCATCTGGCTGCCTCTTCAATCCAGTTCCTATTCCCCCTCTCCCCTGAGCATCATTCCAAGTCACCTTGGTCTGCTTGCTGTTCTCTGGACATGGTAAATACCATCTCATCTAAGCCCTTTGCACTTGCTCGTCTTCTGCCTAGAGAGCACAGCCTACAGAGATCCACCCTGCTTCTTCTCTCACTTCAGGCTCTGTTCAAAAGTCTCTTACTTACTGTATTGAAAAAAACCACCCCACCTCCTGCCGTATTTTTTGTTTCTCTTACTTTATACTTTCTTTTTCTTTTTTTTTTTTTTTGCAGCATTTGACACTACCTAACAATATTGTGTATTTAGTTATCATTTGAACTGTTCCTAGAATGTATCTTCTTTCCAGTGCCTAGAACAGCATCTAACACATAGTAAATTCTCACTAAATACTCACTTAAAGAAAGAATAATTATCCTTATCCTTCCTAGAATTACCTTTACTACTCTTTGTCACTTTCTAATTGTTTAAGACACAATTCAATTCTCATTTTGCCTACAACACCCTTCCACACTTATTGTGACCTCTCTAAGTAACTGTGTTACTTTTCACTTACTGATTTTAATTGGTTTTTAGCATCGTCCTTTCCACATGATTTTCAGTCCCATAGGCAGCAGAAATAATGCCTATAATATTTGAGAGCTAATTTTCCTGAGCACTTACATGGGCTAGGCTACACAGCTGCCTCATTTCATGTGATATTCACAGCAACCCTATGAAGTACGAACACTTACTATTCCATTTACAAGTGGGAAAGCAAGTGTTGGGGAGGTTATGTTACTTGCTTAACCTTACTTATATAGCTATTTAGAGACAGGGCTGATATTTCAACTCAGATCTGCTTGGTTTCCAAGGCTGATTCTTCTGATTACTGTCGTGTATTGTTTCAAGGGACATGCTCATTGATTTGACTGATTTGCATTAGGCAGGCTCTTGACACATTCACAAATATATGGCACCTTGTCTCAGGACACATGACCTAGCCAGAGTCCTCATATTAAAACCCCACCCTGTGATGGCTCAGTCATACTATTTTCAGGAAGGGGTTCTGAGAAACCATTTAGAAAGCACAACAAGACTGGGGTTTACTTAAAAAAAAATGAACTTGTCTTCACTGCACTACAGAAAGAGAGGACAAACCAGTGTTTCTCTCCCCACATCTGTCAGCCTTCTGTGAGACAGACCAAACAACAATGAGAGCTCTTACTGTGGTCGCCATTCACCCTCATGTCCAAAGGGAGATTTTAATCAGTTCTCAGGATATTCAAACCATAAATGTTTCTAATTGACTGCCATACTCTTAGTATTAAATTTTGATGCTTACCTGACCTCTGGCCTCTCTTTTATTATTCTAAGGGAGAAAAAAATTACACAAAATAAAAAAACAAAAGGCCAGGGGTGGAACATTTCTTATGTGCAAGAGAAGCAGGTAGGATGTCAAAGTTGGAAAGAAATTTTGAGATCATAGAGTTCAACACCTCCAGTTTGTACAAGGAATAGGACCTCAGAAAGGTTAATTCATTTGCACTGGGTCGCAGAGTGAGATCCCTGCCGATCGCAGACTTGAAACCTGAGCTAGAGCTTGAAGGCATAAGAGTGGCATTGTTTGTGTCCTGTCACAGTGGTACCTGACTTAAAGCTCACATATAAGGGTTAGAGTACTAGCTACAAAAACTACAGCCCATATAGAAACACAGGAGAAGAGGTCTGAGTGAGGCAGACCTTTTAGAAGAGGCGTATATAGTCTCCCGAGAGTGTGATCTGCCCACCGTTCCATAGCTCACAGTAAGTTTTCCACTGAAGATTTCTGAGATAATATTTCAGTGTAACAGACAGGGAAGGCCAAATGTTTAGGACATATATTACCTGACAGTTTGAATTGTGGAGAAAATCTTAGGTGAGAATAAATAGAGGCAAGAGTTTGTGTGAACTTCCCCAATGTTCTTAACACAGATTTTTAATTTTTTTCTCTTTTATTGATATGTATAGTATTTTACATATTTATGGTGTACACATGAGTATTACATGCATAGACTGTGTCATGATCAAGCAAGGGTATTTGGAGTTAATTTAAATTAAAACTGGTTAATCCATCACCTTGAGTCTTCATAATTTGTATGTGTTGGTATTATTTCAAGTCCTCTCTTCTAGTAACTTTGAAATATATAGAATATTATTGCTAAGAATAGTCACCTGTCAAACAGTCTGCTGTCAAACACTAGAATTTATTTGTTCTACCTAACTGCTTACACCCATAATTATCTTCCCTTTCTAGTCTCTGGTATCTATCGTTCTATTCTCCATGTCCGGGAGATCTGTCTTTTCTTAAGCTCTGAATATGCTTCACAGAGATTTCTAAATGAGACTTACCTGCCCTCTTCTTCACTCCACCTTGAATTCTTCTCTTCCTATCTCTGCTTATTCCTTATATGGATCCCTTGGCTAAAGCACTCCCCGAACTCCCCATTCACCACCCCCATCCTCTTTCCATCCCGATTACTTCTGTGGCAGACTCTTATCCTTAGAGACCCGATGCAATACCTGCCTGCCTTGAGCTTGCCACCCTGCCCCACCATTCAGTGAGTCAAGCAGCAATAGCATCTTGGTTGTCTGGTCAGTAGAAAAGAATGTAGGCATGGCAGAAGGGAATCAGTCTCCTTGGGGAAATCCAGGAAGGTAACATAATAATATCATTAATGGCAGCTACCGCTGGCCATCACATGCTAAGTACTTTATACACATTAGACCACTCCCTTTTTACAGATGAGGAACACTTTGGTCTTTTAGCCTGTGAAGCTATTCACCACTTGACTCCATGTACGAGGGAACTCAGCTAGAAGTGTTCTGTGTTATGTACCCAGTAAACCCCATAGAAACAGTCTTATCAATTCTCCTTTATCTAGCAAATGATGAGACTAAAGAAACTAAAACACTAACCCAAAGTTACACAAGTAGTAAGTAGTCAAACTGGTCTTCAGAGAGATTATTTCCATTACTTAATCCTGCCATTTTCTGCTTCCCATGGTGGTCCTTACTCTTGGGAAGGTCTGCAGTCTCTCACCACCACCTTTTCCCCACCCTTGCCATCAGATGGGAGACTGCTTCCTACTTCTGACCCTTGAGACAAGGCTTTCAGGCAGGGCCAATAATGTCAAAAATTTCATGAACTGTATATCGTTTTTTAAACGCTAGTGTTTAAAAACCCCAATTCTACAATATTATCTTTTGTTATTTTTTATAAGCAAAAGTATAGCATATTGATTATAATAACATCATCCTGGCTGTGGTAGACTCACCTGGAAAACTAACCACTATTCATTTATAATATTTTCTCCAGCAAAACTAACCAATTATTTGTTTATAGCACTTTTTATCTGTATATAAGAAAATATGCTCCCTGAACTCAGTGAGACTTCAAATCATTGGCAAAGGTATAAGACTTCTTTTGATGGGGAAGGAGGGGTTTCTAGAAGGTACAACAGCTGGCAATATAACACTTGCCTTTGACTCCAGGGGAACAGAATAGGCAAGGAAGTATTTCACCAGGGTGAAAGGCATCTGGAACACCCAGCAATGGCTGTCTTCCGTCAATGCAAAGTGCACATGCCTGGACTCACCCTGGAAAGTCCATGTGAGGATGTATTTTCCAGCATCAACTCTGGAGCCAGACCAAGATGCATAGTGATGGTCTTCACCCCTGGCCAGTAGCACCAGTCAGGCTGCTCAGTTAGCATAAGTTCCCAGGGCCAGAGGGGCTCCCCAGAATGAGTGAATTCTATTGCCTATCGCCACCCATATGGAAACCCTGAAATAGGAATACTCCTAGGGTATCAGGATGCCCTAAAAAGGGCAGAAGTGAGAAATCAAAACAGAAACAGACTTGAGAGGCAGAGTCTGAAGGGAAGTCCTAGAGATTTCTATACTCCTTCTGATATAGATACGCATCAGCCACCTGCAACAGTTTTTGTCAGAACAGACATCTTGAGAGCAAAGGCATCAACCTCCTGGATGGCAGACACCCAGGCCATTGCCATGACAACATCTAAAATGTAGCTCAGGGAGCTCTTCACCTTCACCACATTTTGGTTGGAAAGATTTCGTGGAAAGGTAGGCTTGGGGAGGGACATAGCAAATCCGGAGATGCTTTCACTCTGCAGTATCAGACAACCTTCTGCCATGGGGTACTCCCTCTGTCTGTGGGTTCCAGCTCCTGTCCTCCAGTAGAAACAGCCTCCTTTCCCTCTCTACTGCTGACCAGCCCCCCCCACTCTGCCATCCCAGGGGGCCTCCTCTCTGACTCAGCTTTGGCTTCTCAAAGTACAGAAGCCTCCTCTCCCAAGAGGAACCCAGTGGCAGATGGCTCATCTTTAGAGGTTCTGACTTCACCAGAGGAAGCAGAACAACTTGGTCCAGGAGGAGTGTTCTGGAAAATGAAAGCCTCAAGAAGCCAACTGGGAAAGTGCAGTCACCCCTGCTATAAGACCCTCCGCACTGAGTGACCAGAGCAAGAAAGAAGGGCTTTTTCCATTCTGATGCCATAGACAAGAATAACAGGAAGACTAACACAAGCAGGTTGATCGGGGGGCATCTCCACACCTGTCTCAAAGGGGCATCAGAGGCCTGATCTATTTACTCTTCAAAATGCCACCAGAGGCTCGGCACGTGTAGCTCAGCGGCTAGGGCACCAGCCACATGCACTGGAGCTGGTAGGTTAGAACTCAATCTGGGTCTGCCAAACAACAATGACAAATACAATAAAAAAATAGCTGGGTGTTATGGTGAGCACCTGTAGTCTCTGCTACTTGGGAGGCTGAGGCAAGAGAATTGCTTAAGCCCAAGAGTTTGAGGTTACTGTGAGCTATGATGCCATGGTACTCTTCTGAGGGTGACATAGTGAGACTCTGTCTCTAAAAAAAAAAAAGAAAGAAAAAAATGCCACTATAAGAACTCAGTTGTGGAAAGCTGGCCACTCCTGCTGCAGTTTCCACATATCCCACCACCAACAGGTGGTAGAGGCAGAAGCAGTCCACAGACTCCAAAGCTGCAGCTTGGGCACAGAACATCTGCACAGTGTGAGTCATCCAGGATGGTAGGTCCCCTCCTCGTGCACTCCTGACCTTCAGGATAGTGGATGCTACAGAGTGCAGTGGGGCAGGTGACTGACTCACATGATTCCCAGCCTTGGATGGGTACAGTGCTAGCATTGGCTGGTCCCTTTGCCCCAGGTCCAGCTTTTGCATGCCCTCTTTAAACTGGCCACTTTCTCGTGTGTTTCTAGCCTCTTCTCTTTATGAGAACAACCCTGCACAAGGAGCGCCTGCTTCTGTTAGGTGTAAAATCTGTCCAGCGTAGAAACCTGAAGTGCTGGGGTCCTGGAGGAACCCTCAGGTGACTGTTCCAGGGAAAGACAGAGAACCTGGGAGCAGGGTAGAGCTGAGAACTGAGCAAAAGATTTTATTGTCAGTGGGACCTACCAGTCATATATGTTCTAGTACAGACAACCAGAGGCAAGCCCTGGAAAGGAAGCTGGAACTGGAATAAGTAGGTTTGTTGGGAACCAGAACTTTGAAATAGGAAATGGAGAGAGGCTGGAGGGAAGAATGGGGAAGAGTTTTGTGACTTTTGCTGGGACTTCTGGAATGGGGCATTATTTCTTAAGGATTTCTTGTCCACTATAGAGACAGTTCTGATATTAGCCTAGTGACAAATCCAAGCTTGCCAATAAGCAACCCTCCAGATTATTAACCTTTTACCCAACTAATTTAGAGTGTGGTCTCTGGAGTCAGACTGCTTGTATTTGCAGACTAACTCCAAGACTTATTTGCCGTGCGACCTTGAACAAGGTACTTTAGCTCCTGAGCCTCCTTTTCCCACTCCATAAAATGGGGATAATAATACCTCAGGGGGCCGTTGTGGGAATTAAATAAAAATATGCTTATATAGAGCTGTAAACAGTTGACCTTCAATACTTACTTGCAGCTAGCCATGATTAATTAGCTTCTTATTTGGGCCAGCACTAATCTGGACACTTGAGACAAAAAAAAAAAAAAAAGTGTTTCTATCTTGTTTTCACCACTGAGAAATATATAAAAAGAAATTTAGGGGTAGGTGAGAACAAGATGGTGGCCAAGTAACAGCTTCCCTGCAACTGGGCACCATGAGTCTGGGGAGATAAGACTCCAGGCATCTCTGGCTGGTGGGATCTGCCTATAATCATCCCTTTGAGGATACAGGAAGTCAGCAAGAGACTTCTGGACCCCAAGAGGAGGACAAAAACAGTGGAAAACTGGCAAGTGGTTGAGTGTGTTCAATCGGTCTACTCTCGCTGACAGCTATAAGTATAGCAGCAGTGAGACTGTAAACTGGAAAGGCCTTACCTGTGATCTGTTTTGGTGTTTTTGGACTTGGCACTCAGTCGAACTGCCTTGGGGAGAGCTTGAGCAGGAGTGCGGAGAACTTTGGATGTTGTCTGGGGCCCCAGAGTGAGCCGCTGAGCTGGATGGAGCTAATAGTGTTCAGCTGTGGGCCACAGGGAGCCATTGTGAGAGAACTGCTCCGGCAAGCTCTGCCCTCAGAGTCGCAGAGCAAGGATCAGGTGGGAGCTAGTAACCTAGTGACTGAGCAGCCTAAAAGGCGGGGACTGAGCTGCCTTACAGCCTTAACCCTCAGGGGCAGAGTGAGACAGGTTTTGGCACACTGGTTAAGTGCATAGCCACTTCAGCAGTGATCCCAGCAACAAGCACTTTCCAGGGAAAGCTTCTGCTTAGCCAAGTTTAGAAGTTTAAAGTGCCTTTTAACAGGGCTGAAGAGAAATTGAGGGTTTCCACCCTGTGGGGTCTGAAAAATCAGTGGAAGCCTCCAGTAATATCAGCATTGTGATTAATATCTCATACCCCAGAAGACCACCTGTTGCTCAGAAAATATTCAACAAGGTATATATGCTGCTTTGTTTATGGTTGTTTTTTTGTTTGTTTGTTTTTTGTTTTGTTTTTGTTGTTGCTTTGGTTTTTAATTTCAACTTTTTCCATACAGAGTTTTTCTTTTCTTTCTCCATTTTTCTAGTTTAAATACAATTTCCCATTGCTGCCCTTTTCAGTAATTAGAACTTCATTTTTGCTAGTGTTTCTACCCCTATTATTTGGTTTTTCACCCAATTTTATCCCATAAAGTTTTCTGTTTGCTTGTTTTGCTTTGATTTATAGCATTTTTGTCTTTCCTCTCTACTTGGTGGAGGTGGGGTACTGTGTCTGATCAGGTTAGCAAACAGCTGCTGATCTCAAGGGAACCACCCAACCAGGCACCCCCAGAGGTTGATTTTTTTTTTTTTAAGGTTGTGTCAAATACCCTACTGTACACCTATATTGCTCTGTCTCTCTTTTTGTCAATATTCCCTTTTACCCATCCCCTCTCCTTTCTCTATTTTCTTTTCTTTTTTCTTTCTTTCTTTTTCTTTCTTTTATCCCTTCTTGCTCTTCAACCTTCTCATCCTTCTGGTTCTGTACCAAAAGAACTCATCGAAACCTTAGTCCATGGGCACAGGAACATAAAGAGCAAAAGGAAGTGAAAGGAAAATTAGGGCAAGAAAACAGATAAAAGAAATCATTCATGTGGAAAATCAGCAGAAAACTCCTGGCAACATGAAGAATCAGTCCAGAGCACCCCCTCCAAGGGACCATGAGGTAGCTACTGCAGAGGATTCAACCTATAAAGAAATGTTAGTAATGACAGAAAGAGAATTTAGAATACACATGATGAAAACAATGAAGGAAATGATAGAAACAATGAAGGAAATTGCTAATAAAGTGGAAAATAACCAAAAGGAAATCCAAAAACAGAATCAAATCAGAGATGAACAATATGAAGAATATAGAAAGAATATACCAGAGCTGAAGGAACTGAAGCAGTCAATTCAGGAACTTAAAGATGCAATGGAAAGTATCAGTAATAGGTTAGACCATGCAGAAGAAAGAATTTCAGAGGTAAAGGACAAAGTACTTGAGATAAATCAAATAGTTAAAGAGGCAGAAAAGAAGAGAGAGACAGCAGAACGTTTACTGTCAGATTTATGGAAGTTTATGAAGCATTGCAACATACGAGTTACAGGAATCCCAGAAGAGGAAGAAGAATGCCCCAGAGGAATGGAAGCCATACTAGAGAATATTATAAAAGAAAATTTCCCAAATATCACCAAAGTGTCTGACACACTGCTTTCAGAGGGATATCGGATCCCAGGTCGCCTCAACTCTAACCGAGCTTCTCCAAGACACATTGTGATGAACCTGTCCAAAGTCAAGACAAAAGAAAAGAATCTGCAAGCTGCCAGGAGTAAGCGCCAGTTGACCTACAAGAGCAAATCCATCAGAGCGACTGCAGACTTCTCTAATGAAACTTTCTAAGCAAGAAGAAAATGGTCATTTACCTTTAGTCTACTTAAACAGAACAATTTCTGGCCCAGAATTTTATAACCTGCTAAGCTAAGGTTTAAAATTGACGGAGAAATCAAATCATTTATGGATATAGAAACATAGAGGAAATTCACCACAACAAGACCAGCTCTACAGGAAATACTTCAACCTGTTCTACACACTGACCATCACAATGGATCAGCAACAAAGGAAGAACTCAGAAATTAAAGGACAGAACCTAACTTCCACACTCTTACAAAAGATAAAACTAAGCAGTGGACTCTCACCAAATAAGATGAATAGAATACTACCTCACTTATCAATTATCTCAATAAATGTTAATGGCATGAATTCCCCACTGAAGAGACATAGATTGGTTGACCGGATTAAAAAACACAAGCCATACATTTGTTGTCTACAGGAAACACACCTGGCTTCAAAAAACAAATTAAAACTCCGAGTCAAGGGTTGGAAGACAATTTTTCAGGCAAATGGAATTCAGAAAAAAAGAGGAATTGCAATCTTATTTTCAGATACATGTGGATTTAAAGCAACTAAAGTCAAAAAAGACAAAGATGGTCACTTTATATTGGTCAAAGGAAAAATACAACAAGAAGACTTTTCAATTCTAAATATCTATGCACCCAATTTAAATGCTCCCAGATTCTTGAAACAGACCTTACTCAGTCTGAGCAATATGATATCCGATAATACCATCATAACAGGGGACTTTAACACTCCTTTTACAGAGCCTGACAGATCCTCTAAACAGAAATTAAACAAAGATATAAGAGATTTAAATGAGACCCTAGAACAACTGTGCTTGATAGACGCATATAGAACACTCCACCCCAAAGATAAACAATATAAATTCTTTTCATTACCCCATGGAACATTCTCCAAAATTGATCATATCCTGGGACACAAAACAATTATCAACAGAATAAAAAGAATTGAAATTTTACCTTGTATCTTCTCAGATCATAAGGCATTAAAGGTGGAACTCAACTCTAACCAAAACATTCAACCATACACAAAGGCATGGAAATTAAACAACCTTCTGGTGAATGACAAATGGGTGCAATAAGAAATAAAACAGGAAATCATTAACTTCCTTAAGCATAACAACAATGAAGACAAAAGCTACAAAAACCTGGGGAATACTGCAAAAGCAGTTTTGAGAGGAAAATTTATCACTTTAGATGCCTATATTCGAAAAACAGAAAGAGAGTGCATCAACAAACTCACAAGCTATCTTATAGAATTGGAAAAAGAAGAACAATCTAAGCCTAAACCCAGAAGAAGATAAGAAATATCCAAAATCAAATCAGAGATCAATGAGATTGAAAACAAAAGAATCATTCAGAAAATTAATGAAACAAGGAGTTGGTTTTTTGAAAAAATAAATAAAATAGATAAACCATTGGCCAGACTAACGAGGAATAGAAAAGTAAAATCTCTAGTAACCTCAATCAGAAATGATAAAGGGGAAGTAACAACTGATCCCACAGAGATACAAGAGATCAACTCTGAATACTACCAGAAACTCTATGCACAGAAATTTGACAATGTGAAGGAAATGGATTAATATTTGGAATCACACCCTCTCCCTAGACTTAGCCAGGAAGAAATAGAGCTCCTGAACAGACCAATTTCAAGCACTGAGATTAAAGAAATGATAAAAAATCTTCCAACCAAAAAATGCCCTGGTCCAGATAGCTTCACACCAGAATTCTATCAAACCTTCAAGGAAGAGCTTATTCCTGTACTGCAGAAATTATTCCAAAAAACTGAGGAAGAAGGAATCTTCCCCAACACATTCTATGAAGCAAACATCACCCTGATACCAAAACCAGGAAAAGACCCAACCAAAAAGGAGAATTTCAGACCAATTCACTCATGAATATAGATGCAAAAATTCTTAACAAAATCCCAGCCAATAGATTATAGCTTATCATCAAAAAAGTCATTCATCATGATCAAGTAGGTTTCATCCCAGGGATGCAAGGCTAGTTTAAGATATGCAAGTCCATAAGCGTTATCCACCGTACTAACAGAGGAAAAAATAAAGATCACGTGATCCTCTCAATAGATGCAGAAAAAGCATTTGATAAAATCCAGCATCCTTTTCTAATTAGAACACTGAAGAGTATAGGCATAGGCTGCACATTTCTAAAACTGATTGAAGCTTTCTATGACAAACCCACAGCTAATATTTTACTGAATGGAGTAAAATGAAATCTTTTCCTCTTAGAACTGGAACCAGACAAGGTTGTCCTCTGTCACCTTTACTATTCAACATAGTTCTAGAAGTTCTAGCCCAGGCATCCTCAAACTTTTTAAATGGGGGGCCAAATCACTGTCCCTCAGACCATTGGAGGGGTCAGACTTATAGTTAAAAACACACACACACACAAAAAAAACCTATGAACAAATTCCTACGCACACTGCACATTTCTTATTTTGAAGTAATAAAACAAAATGAGAACAAGTACAATCACACCACCTCATGTGGCCCATGGGCCACAGTTTGAGGATCCCAGATCTAGCCAATACAATTAGGCAAGACAAGGAAATAAAGGGAATCCAAATGGGAGCAGAGGAGGTCAAACTCTCCCTCTTTGCTGACGACATGATCTTATACTTAGAGAATCCCAAAGACTCAACCACAAGACTCCTAGAAGTCTTAAAAAAATACAGTATTGTTTCAGGATATAAAATCAATGTCCACAAGTAAGTAGCCTTTGTATACACCAATAATAGTCAAGAGGAGAAGCTAATTAAGGACACAACTCCCTTCACCATAGTTTCAAAGAAGAAAATGAAATACCTAGGAATATACCTAACAAAGGAGGTGCAGGACCTCTATAAAAAAAATTACAAAATCCTCAGAAAGGAAATAGCAGAGGATATTAACAAATGGAAGAACGTACCATGCTCATGGATGGGAAGAATCAACATTGTTAAAATGTCTATACTTCCCAAAGTAATCTACATATTCAGTGCCATTCCTATTAAAATACCAACATCGTATTTTCAAGATTTGGAAAAAATGAATCTGTGTGTTGTATGGAACCAGAAAAAAAGCCTGTATAGCTAAGGCAGTTCTTAGTAATAAAAATAAAGCTGGGGGCATCACCATACCAGATTTTAGGCTGTACTACAAAGCCATAGTGGTCAAGACAGCATGATACTGGTGCAAAAACAGAGACCTAGACACGTGGAATCGAACAGAAAACCAGGAAATGAAAATAACATCTTACAACCACCTAAGCTTTGATAAACCAAACAAGAACATACCTTGGGGGAAAGACTCCCTATTCAATAAACGGTGTTGGGAGAATTGGATATCCACATGTAAAAGACTGAAACTGGACCCACACCTTTCCCCATTCACAAAAATTGATTCAAGATGGATAATGAACTTAAATTTGAGGCATGAAACAATAAAATTCCTCAAAGAAAGCATAGGAAAAACACTGGAAGATACTGGGCAGGGGAAAGACTTCATGAAGAAGACTGCCATGGCAATTGAAAAACAACAAAAAATAAACAAATGGGACTTCATTAAACTGAAAAGCTTCTGTACAGCTAAGGAGACAACAACCAAAGCAAGGAGACAACCTACACAATGGGAAAGGATATTTGCATATTTTGAATCAGACAAAAGCTTGATAACTAGGATCTATAGAGAACTCAAATTAATCCACATGAAAAAAGCCAACAATCTCATATATCAATGGGAAGAGACATGAATAGAACCTTCTCTAAAGAAGACAGACGAATAGCTAACAAACATATGAAAAATTTTTTATCATCCCTATCTACTAGAGAAATTCAAATCAAAACCACCCTGAGATACCATCTAACCCCAGTGAGAATGGCCCACATCACAAAATCTCAAAACTGCAGATGCTGGCATGGATGTGGAGAGAAGGGACCATTTTTACGCTGCTGATGGGACTGAAAACTAGTACAACCTTTCTGGAAGGAAGTATGGAGAAACCTCAAAGCACTCAAGCTAGACCTCCCATTTGATCCTACAATTCCATTGCTGGGCATCCACCCAGAATGAAAAAAAATCCTTTTATCATAGGACACTTGTACTAGACTGTTTATTGCAGCTCAATTTACAATCGCCAAAATCTGGAAACAACCTAAATGCCCACCAACCCAGGAATGGATTAACAAGCTGTGGTATATGTATACCATGGAATACTATTCAGCCATTAAAAAAAAATGGAGACTTTACATCCTTCATATTAACCTGGATGGAAGTGGAAGACATTATTCTTAGCAAAGTATCACAAGAATGGAGAACTATGAACTCTATGTACTTAATTTTGATGTGAGGACAATTAATAACAATAAAGGTCACAATGGGGGTGGGGCAAGGGGAGAGCAGAGAGAGAAAGAAGGAGGGAGGGGTGGGGAAAGGAAGAGCAGAGGAGGGAAGGAGGGAGGGTGGTGGGTCCTTGGTGTGTGCCACACTTTTTGGGGGCAAGACACGATTGCAAGAGGGACTTTACCTAATAAATGCAATCAGTGTAACAAAAAAGAAAGAAAGAAAGAAATTTAGGGAGGATTTGACATGTTTGTGTAGACTCAACTCTCTGGTGGGGGGATAGGAAGATCCTAGGCCAGGCTAGGAAAACACTGAAGATTTAAAGGGGAACCTTTGGAGCCTTACAGAGGTTTATCATCCAGGGCCTATGAGCAGAGTGGGGACTGGTTATTCAAGGCTACCTAAATATTTTCTTAACAGAGCACTAACCAAAACCTTCCACAGCTTAGCAGCTAAATGTATTTGTGTTTTGCTTAACCCATGCAAGCTTATGAACAGGGGAAAGAACTGGTTCTGAACGCCCTGTAACCTGTAGCAGAAATATCCATCTAGGCTAAGACCTCTTTTACGTTAGGCTAAGAAAATTGGTTTCTGGAAAGCACTTCTTCATAAAAGAGAGTATGAGGTAATGGATAAGATCTCAGACTGCAGAGATAAAGTCCTTGTGTTTGAATCCCAGCTCTGCTCATGAGCAAACTATGGGACCTTTGGAAAAATTATTTAATTTCTTAGTACTATAGTTTTTTGCCGGCAAAAGGGCAATGGTAATCATATAGACCTTAGAAATTTGTCTTGAGATTTAGCACTGTGACAGAGTGTCTGGCACATAGCAAATATGCAAATGTTAGCTGTTATTATTGATGCCTCAAACCCTCATACTCTTCCTTCTCTCGGCCTCACAATCTCTATTCTTGCCTCTCACTGAGTTTCACCACCCACTTCCAGGGAATTTCTAGGAAGGAAGTATTTAAACTGTTCTCTCCTCATCAGCATGTATATCTTTCCCACTGTGGTCAATAGATTTATTTTTCTGAAGTTTAACTCTAGCTTCCACTCAAATATAACTTTTAGCCAAGGCAAAACCACCCTTCTGAGGTTCAATCTCAGTCCTAATATTAATCACTAAAGGAGACTCAAGGAACAGCAAGCATTTCCTTATAATCTGAATCTAAGATAGGTATGGGGGAGGATTTAATAATGTGGTGAGGGTTATGATTTCAAACAGTGGCTTAGGGGTTATGCTGTGTGTGTTTGTGTGTGTGTGATTTTGCTGTGTAGGGATATTTGGCAACATCTGGCTACATTCTTGATTATCATAACTTGAGGGGGAGAGGGTTCACTACTGGCAGGGCGAGGATGATGCTATGTCACATTCTATGACACACAGGACAGCTACCCATAATAAAGCATTATCTGGCCCAAAATATCATAGCACCAGGATTGAGAACCCCCACTTTAGAGGGAGATACTTTAAAAGGATAGTCTGTGGCCAGATTATAGAGGGCAAACCTACAGGAAGAAATCAAAGTTTCTTCAGCAGAAGTGATGGGGTATCTGCTGTGTTTAGGGAGATAATCCTGGAAATGAGAACAGGAACCAGTTAGGGAGTCAATGCAATTACAGTTAACTAAGATGAATTCCAGAATTAGGAAACCAGAGGAGGAAATAAAAGGGAAATGTCAAATAATTTAGTTTTTAAACAACTTCTCTATCATCTTCCAAACCCACAAGTACACATTAGTACTATAATTATATGAGTACTATCCATTTCTGAACCAAGTAGCATATTAGGTATACTTTTTTATTTTCAAGCTTAATAAACTTCTTGCTTTTACATTTTTTAATTGCATTGCACATGAAAAACATAAATTAGTTTCAGATTGGCAATGACTTTAGGGAGGGGAAAAGGAGGGGATGGCAGAGTATTATTTTAACAGTAATCATAACATTTTATTTATTAGAGGAAAGAAAATCTCCAAATCTGATACAGCAGAAATACTTGTTATAATGTTTTCAGACTTTTGTTATGTGTTTGAATTTTTTATTATGCACGTTATTTTTTAATATAAAGAAAGGAGTTACAAGATTAGACTTGAGTCAGGTAGAATTGGCAAACATTTTCTATTTACTGGATGTGTACAGTTAGAGAAGAGAGTAAAATTCCATGCTAATGTTTTGGGCCTGATACAGTGGAATATGGGAACAATAACCAAGGTTAGAATTTTGGAAATCAGAAAAGGTTGTGAGCGTGTGGGTGTGGGCACTTGTGTGCATGCTATTGTGGGAAGGGGCTGCCAAGAGAAATGAGTAATCCTTTAGATATGCTAAACTCTGTTTCCTGTAGTACATTTTTGTGGTGATTTGGCTATGAGCAAGTTTGGGAATTCAGAAGGTAAAGTCAAGGCTAGGCTGGCCTAGTGGCTCACCCCATAAACCTAGCACTCTGGGAGGCTGAGGTAGGTGGGATGTTTGAGCTCAGGTATTCAAGAACAGCCTGAGCAAGAGCAAGACCCTGTCTATAATAAAAATAGAAAAACTAGCTGGGCATTGTGGTGGGTGTCTGTAGTCCCAGCTACCTGGGAGGCAGGCTGAGTCAAGAAGATTGCTTGAGCTCAGGTGTTTGAGTTGCTGTGAGCTATGACACCATGACATAATACCCAGGTTGACAGAGTGAGACTCTGTCTAAAACAAAAACAAAAACAAAAACAAAAAAAAGAAAGAAAGAAAGTCAAGACTAGCCCCAGGTCTACTTGGGGTAGGGATGAGTCATTGGAGTTGTGGGAGTGGTCAGGTTCTCAAAGAGGAATGTAAAATGAAGAAGAGAGATAAAGTCTGAAGACTGAGCCTTGGAAACTATCAATATTTTAGGGGATAAGGGGAAAAACCTATATAGAAACAGAGAAAGGAAGGAAGGAAGGAAGGGAGGGAGGGAAAAAGGGAGGGAGGGAGGAAGGGAAAGAGAGAGAGAGAGAAAGAGAAAGAAACAAACAAACAAAGAAACAAAGAAACAAAGACATCTAGGAGATGTTGAGAAGTTTCAGGGACCAGAAGAATACAAAAAGAATGTGTTATTATGGAAACCAAGGAAAAGAAGATTTCTATTAAAGGAAAGTGTAGACAATGATATTTGAGGCTATGGAGGTGAATCATTGGATTTGATGATAAACAGTGCAGGAGAGAGTTTTAAGAATGCAATTTCAGGCTCGGCGCCTGTGGTTCAAGTGGCTAAGGTGCCAGCCATATACACCTGAGCTGGTGGGTTTGAATCCAGTCCGGGCCTGCCAAACAACAATGATGGCTGCAACCAAAAAATAGCCGGGCATTGTGGCAGGCACCTGTAGTCCCAGCTACTTGGGAGGTGGAGGCAGAAGAATCTCTTGAGCCCAGGAGTTGGAGGTTGCTGTGAGCTGTGATGCCACAGCATTCTACCCAGGGTGACAGCTTGAGGCTCTGTCTCAAAAAAAAAAAAAAAAAAAGTATATATATATATATATATATATAATGCAATTTCACTGAAGTAAGGGACCTCTCATTCATTCATTCAAGTCCATATGTTGAATAAATATTTTGTGATGGTCTAGTGGGAAGGTCTGAGGAAATGAGCCTAAATAGGGTTCTTTGACCTACAAGAGCTCATAGATAGTGCCTAAATCCACAAAGTAAGAGTAAGTGAGGTGACAATTCATTGTTTCTATGATAAAAACATGTACAGGATGTGATGGTATCATATCATGGAGGGCTTCCTCGAGAAGGTGACATCTAAACTAAGTTCTAAAGGACGAAGGATGAATAGGAGTCAGCCATATGACTGGAGGATGAGGGTTGATGATAAAAAAGAGACAATTTTCCAAGCAGAAGGATCAGCGTGAGTAATGTCTTAGAGTTGAGAAAAATCACAAGATTTGTAGGAGCCAAATAGTTCAGAAAAGTTGAGGCAGCAAAGGGTGAGTCCTAGGGAACTGTAGCAGGGCCAGATCAGGAAGCTCTTGTATGTTGCAATCTAGTATTTGGACTTTATCTTAGAACTGACTAGTATCCAGTAAAAAACTAGCTCAATGTATTCATCTTTATTTTTTAATACTGTTGCATACAGAAGCCCCCATCTTTCAAGCACTATGTCTGTTATTTAGTTATGCTCAAAAAATATTTGTTGAATTAATGAAAGGATATAAAATTAATAAACCTCAATCATTCATTCCAGAAAGAGAACTTATGAAATAGAAATGTAGAACAGAGAGAAAGTAGGATAGTTAGGATTTTTGTCTATTGCTCCCATTTCGAAAACTAGCCACATACTAAGATTATATAAATACACACTCACTATAGCAAAAGTTAGCTCATAAAAGAATAAGAAAGTTCAAATCATCTAAAAACCTTCTCTACTGAAACAACTACTATCAACACTCTGTAACCATTTTTTTCTGCCTCTCTTTGCAAATACATAGACATTCACATATCTACATTTATAGGGATGAGATTATAGCTCATATGTTTTATCAAGAATATACTTGGCATTGCTTTTGAAGGGGGTGGGTCGGAAAAATATTGAACAAATATATCTACTGAAAAAAATAGCTAAGGGAGGAAGAGAAATGAAAGATCCACGAGAACAGACATGGAGATGTAAACAGCAAAATCCAGAATATGGAAATCTCTTCCAAACAAATTACCAGTTTCTTCAATAAGTGAATTTAGAAGAAAACCAAAAAGATGGAAACAAGAACCTTTCATCTTGATGTACTATGAACAATATCATATGAAATTCAGTAGACAGAACCACCAAATGCAATGTGCAGACCTTGTTTAGAAAGTGATTTAAATAAATAATTAAAAACAATTTTAGGATATTTCAACACTGACATTGGCATTAACAAAACTACTGTTATTATATTTTTTATTTGTGGTAATGACATTGTGGTTGTTTTTAAAGGACCTCTTTATGGAAACACTGAAATATATATGGATGAAATGATAATGTCTGGGGTTTGACTCAAAATAATCAAATGGATATATGCACTGACAGCTATAGATAAGACAAAATTGGCCATGTATTGATGACTCTTGTAATTGGGTAGTAGGTACATGGGAATTCATTGAACTATTCTCCCTATATTTACTTGAGTTCAAAATCATCTACCATAGAATTTGAAAAAAAAAAAAGAAAGGAAGAGTGAGAAAAAAGGGAGAAAGCGAAAAAGAGACTCAGTAGAAAAAATAGAAGGAAAAGATTTTAAAATTTTCTATATTGAAACCAGAAAAGAAAGGAAGAATGAGAAATATTAAGGAAGGAAGGGCAAAAAACAAAGAGAGAGAGAAAGACAGAGATAGACTCAGTAGAAAAAATAGAGAGAAAAGGGACTCCTTGACTGCGAGGCTGATTAGGAGATGTGCAGCTTTGGAGAATGAGAATAAAACATTCTCTTCAGAGGCAGGGGAGAAGAAGTGGAAGAATTTAGTCTTGCCTGGGCTCAGAGAGGCTGACAGCACAGTCATCATCTGAAATGCAGGGAGTGCTTCTATCTAGGAGCTTAAGCAGAGCAGACTCAGAAGACCCACTGTAGGAAAGCAACGGGCAGTCAATCAGAGATGGAAAAGAGGATTGTGAAACAGCACTGGGGGACCTGCTGGGGGAATGCTGCAGGCATTCCAGACAGATCCAGGTAGCACCAAGCCCTACAGTCAGTTCCAGAAGTGTTCTTCCCCCCATTTCCTCAATGTTCCCAGTATTTTCACTGAACCATATAATTTATCAATAAAATTTACATGATTTTAAGAAATAGCCACAATTCACTGAGTGTTTGCTATGTGCCAGTCACTGTGCTAAGTGCACTGTGGGCATTAACTCACTGAATCCTCACAACTGTATGAGAGATGACTGTTCTTTGATCCTTCTATTTATTCAAAGATAAATTCAAGACCTACTGTCCTAGCATCAAGTGAATGGAGTGTGCAGTGGTAAATGAGACATTCATAAATTCTTGACTTTATAGAGCTTCCCATATAAGGAGAGTGATAAAAATTAACTACAAAAAAGTGTGTATTTAATTATGTTTGTGATAATCATTATAAAAGTAAAATCCAAAGGGCTATGAGAGTGCAGAACAAGAACACAACTTTCTCAGAAGCTTCTCTGAGAAAATGATATTGAAACAGACACCTGAATCCCAAACCGCAGTGAGCAGATGAAGTGGTTTGAGGGAAGAACTTTCTAATCAGAGAGAGGTAAAAGAAAAGAGGGCTTGAAATCTCTGAAGACCAGTGAGGGTAGGAGGGTGGCTCAGACACCCTTTGCAGCCTTTAGGTTATGGGACTTCAGTTTCAGGGCAAGAGAAAACCAAGGAAAAAGAAACATTGTCATAGTCATAATGCAGCATACTCCAGGGAGAGAGAGAGCAAAACATGTGCAAATTAACCATCAGGAAGGGTGATTGACAGATTTAGGGACTAAGGGGATAGGGGAGAGGGAGAGAGAAGAGGGTAGGGGAGAAGGAGAGAGATCAGGGATGATTCCCAAGGCTGGGATAGGAAATGAAGGTTCAGAGTGGCTAAGTCCCATGTTGAAGGTCTTACGGGTAACTAGCCAGTAAGAGGAAGTACTGAACCCCTGGCTGTTGAGCGGTTTGCATTACTGGCTATCAGCGAATACTTGTGGAATGCTTATGAGAACAGAATTCCACAGTGTTTTCACTGAGCCCTTATATCTTTAATGGAATAATGACAGCCAAGTTCCTTTGAGGTGATCAATTCAAGACTCACAAATGACAGTATGCTGTGGTAAATAGATAGCACTCAATAGTTTTTCTATTGAGTTAGCCTGTAGCAAACAAATCATGGTTCATGTTGAAAACAACTGCCTCCTTTCACGTAGAACATGCAGCCTGGTGTGATGATGTGGATAGAGTTTAAGAACCCTAGTTTGAATCCTGACTCTTTTCCCACCGGGCTTATATGCTAAGGCACAAATTGTGGAGAGAAACAAAAGATTTGGCTACATAACAAAGGAAACAAAATCTAAGGCTTCTGTGAGGTGGCCTGAGATTTCCAAGTGGCTCAGTGCATATAGCTTGCTGAAAAAACAAACCAGGGATTAACATTCCAATGAATCTTTAATGTACCTACTATCAGCCTGAAAATACTGCAAATTCCAAGAGGACACATCATCTCACGTAAATCATGCAGAAAATGAACCTCCTATTCCTCCCATTCCTTCAACTTTCACATTCTGCTACCTATTAAGCTGAATAGAACACAGGAAATTATCCAATCCAACCTGCTTATGTTACAGACAACAGATATCTGCAGAGTGGAAGTGATTTGTCTAAATATGTACAGCAAGTTAATAAGAGAACAGGGATGAAATTCTTAATATCCTAGACTCCTAGGGCTGTATGCTTTCTGGCAGGCCAGGTTGTCTGTTCGAGTGTACAGTCTGCTTAGCAGGCAGGTGCACCCAAAGTGATATTCCTGAAGAGAATTTATTCATGCAACAAATACACATTGAGCATCTAATTTATGTCAGGCACTGTTTTACCAGCTGAGGAAATAACAGTGAGTAAGAAAGACAAATATCACTGCCTTTGTGGAGCTCATGTTTTATAAGAAGGGACAATACAAAAAGATAAGTAGATTTAGACCAGATTATGTTAAATAGCAAAGTATTTGTGAGATGAAAATTACCATAAGGAAAGGGAATATAAATTATCAAGGAAAGAGTAAAATTTTAGACAGAGTGGCCAGGAAGATCTCATTGTGCAGATGTCTTTTGAGTCAAAACCCAAAGGCATTGGGGAAACTAGCCAGGCAGATACCCAGAGAGAATGCCTGGGGCAGGAGGAAAATGGTGAGGGGGAGGAAGGCAGAGGCAGGGACATGCCTGGAGTGTTGGTGAGCAGCAGGGAAGCTTGTGTGGCTGACCTGGAGAGAATGAAGGGGAAGGGAAAAGGGTTTAGGATGTGAGGGCAGAGAGGAAATGAGGACCAGTCCATGTATGGCCCTATGAATTATGAGGACTTGGATTTCAATTTTTATTAAAATAAGACATTATTGGAAGGATCTGAGTAGCATTGCTCTAGCTGGTGTAAGGGGCATAAGAGGCCAACAGCAGAAGCACAGAGAGGAGGCAGGAAACTACCGAAGTGATTAAAGCAAAAGCTGATGATGGTTTGATCAGAACAGCAGCAGCAGCTTTGTTGGTAAGCAGGTGAGTTCTGGATATGTTTTAGAGGTGGAACAAATAGGGTTTGTGAAAAGTCTGGATGTGGGAAATTAGAGGAAGATGAGTCAAGGAGTGCCCCAGGCCCCTAGACGGATGGAATTCCATTACTAAAGCATGTTTAGGGGATGGGCAGAATTTTATCAGCTTGTTTTTAGACATGTGTTTAATTTAAAATGCTTATTAACCACTCAGGTAGACATGTCAAGTAAAAAGCTAATTCCGTGAATCTAGAATTTAGGAAAGAAATCCAGGCTAGAGCTGTGTGTCTGGCTGCATATGGGCAACCCTGAAAGTGAGAAGACTGGTTGAGATCAACTAAGGACTAAGCATAGAGGTGAAAGAGAAGCAGTTCAGGAACAGATCCCTGGAGATGCAGATCATCTAGCAAAAGAGGCCAAGAAAATGCCCAGGGGAGAGCCAGGTAAGTAAAGCATCCTAGAAACCAAGGGAAGAAAGTGCTTCAAGAACAGAATGACCCGGGCGGCGCCTGTGGCTCAAGGGGTAGGGCGCCAGTCCCATATGCCGGAGGTGGTGGGTTCAAACCCAGCCCCAGCCAAAAAAAAAAAAAAAAACCCCACAAAATAAAAAAAGAACAGAAAGACCCCTGCATCAAACTGTTGGTAGGAAAAAAGTGAGAATAGGATTGAGAGATGTCCATGCATTCAACAATGTGGAAGTCACCATTAATTTTGATGACAAGAGTTAAGAAAACACCTTCTTGGTGTGGTTTGAAGATATGAAGATAGGATAGGAGAGAAATTAAAGACAGTGAGTGTAGACATGCCTTTCAGGGAGTGCTGTTATAAGAAGAAGCAGAGAAAAGGGGCCCAATGGTGGAGGGGATGATGGGAGTAATAACAGCTTGTCTGTGCATTGATGAAGATGATCCAAGAGGGCAGGGGGAGAGAACAGGAAGACTGCTGGAATAAAGCCATTATGTAGGTGAGAGAGCCATGATGTTCTTTTCTGAATACTTTATTTTCATCAAGTAGAAAGCAAGGAAAAAAGCTATGAGTGAAGATAGGGAAGCACTGGGTATTGGAGAAGAGAAAGTGTGAAATAATTATCTGGGAGCATGGGGAGGGGAAAGGACTGGGGAAATATATATTGTGATTGCTAGGTAGTATTGAGAATTTATTGATCACAAATTTAAGGAGAAACCAGTAATTTGATTGGGGTTTATTTTCTGGTTATTCTTGTGGTGTAAGTTTTACCCCTGAGAAGGTAAAGAGATACATTTATCCAGGACTATAGTCTGAAGCAGGTGAATAGGATGTGTTTGTGAATTCAGGACATGGGGAAGGGAACTAAAGGGAATCAGTATGTAATGATTAAGCTTATGATTTAAGCTGAAGAAAGAAACAAGTGAGGCATGGGGCAGAGGCAAGATGGCTGACTGGAGCCAGCTTTCCACAGAGGCTCCTGTCCAGAAGGAGAGTTAAAGGACAGAAGTTTAGCAAGTAAGCTGATGGTTTGGAGCAGAGCCAAGAGAGAAGGTTGAAGAATGCACATCAACCCTGCTGAGGCAAGCTGCGACCTCAAGGATACAAACAAAAGGTACAAAATCCATTGCCAAGTGGATGGGAGTCTCTTCCCCCATGAGAAGGGCTTGCAGTACTCCATACAAACAAGTGCACAGAGTTCAAATGTTCTCCCATTTTATCCCACGGGAGAGACCCTCACAAAACCGGAACTCCTTCTCCTGCTAGGGTGCCATGGCATTCTCCTGCTAGGCATAAAACTATATATATTCTCTACCTGCAATTCTGAACTCCCGGCACTCTCCTCCACTCTCACCCTGAGGTCTGGAAGCCTGTGCCCCATGGAGTGCAGATTCTTGGGTGTTTTCTCGAGAGGTGTGGACAGGGCATGGACTGCTGCTGGTCAGTGCTGATTCTGCAGCATGGGAGTAAGGAAAAGATGGTCAGCTGAGAGGAAACCATACAAGAAAGGCGGTGCCCCGAGGCACACAGCAGCAGCCCAGGCGGGAATAATAGAGCTCACACCCCTGGGGATATTACACACCCTGTCTCTTTGGGCAACCAGAGGAGGCCGGGCACCTTCTCTGGTGGCAGCCACTGGCAGAACACATCTGGGACAGAAACGCAGGCCCCATGAGTAAAAGGTATGCCTGAAGCGCTACTGGCCTGGGCAGAGTGCTGGGTCTAGAATACGCATGCACACAGAGACGGCACACTCCCAGGGCGGGGGTGACCGAGAGGACCACTTTACTGAGCCTAAGATGCACCTGGCCCTCAGGGGATCATAGCTGAGACGAAGGCGGGCAGGCAGAAGCTGGAACTGAAAGCTGAGTGTGAGCTCTAACCGGCCCACCCCAACACAAACTAGCCGATGGAGACTTGGCAGTGGCACAGACTGGACGTGACTCGCAGTTTCTGTGAACTCAAACAGTGTCTGATCCACAGGGGAAAATAGCCAGGACAGAAACAAATTCTGCGAAGTTGTTCTGTTCTGTCAGCAACATCAATCAGGGGTAAGGCTAGAACTGAGTGAACCACACCAGCCTCCATTAAGCACCCGAGGTTGTCAGGCCTCACATTCCCCTGCCAGATAGTGGCAGGGACCAGCGGTCTGGCTAAGGAGACTGAGCTCCCTGTGACTCAGGCAGGCTCAACCCTCTGGACCATCTCCTCATTGGAGAGAACTGGGTCACAGCCTTGGAGGGTTATCAGTGACTGGGTGTGACAGAGGTGCAAGGTGGTGAAAGAGGCATCAACCTTCCCAAACTAATTTATTTTCTGGGTGGGTCCTCCTGACCTCACGGAGCATCAGAGTGAGTCATACTTGAGCTGTCAGCAGATCCCTGCTATCTAACTGCCAGGGATTTTTGAACTCTCCCACCTGAGACAAGTGTTGATTGAGACAATTGATTTGGACCTCTTGAACTGGGCCAATTGCCCGAGGACTATCCAAGTGGTACCCTGGGTGGGTGATTGTGGAAAGGTTTGATTTTCCTTTTCCAATTGTTGCCTGTGGTGGGCGGGGTGAATTAATTGCTGATATTTCTTCACAGATGAGACTTCAACCCAGAGTAACTGATTCACTAGGGTAGTGACCAGCTGAAAACAAGACAGAGCCACTTAGCCAGACTACACCAAGCAGGTCCTCAATTTCTCAGGCCGTAGCACTGTATGGGTCCTTGGCAAAGCTCTAGGGGAAAAGGTACAAATGCTAGTCCCAGCTTTTGGCCAAAGGGCTGGTTAATCACGTCTAATGGAGCCCCCAACCCAACTTCTCTTTATCTGCTCATCTAGTTAAATAGTGTAAAATAATCATGGGTGGAATCGGCAGAAAAACTCAGGTAACATGAATAACCAGAGTAGATCAACCCCCTACCATCCCCCCAAGGAAAGATTTGGCAGACACATCTGAAGATCCCATTCATAAACAGATGGTTGAGATGACAGAAATTGAATTCAGAATTTGGATTGCAAACAAGATTAATATAATAGAGGAAAAGTTGGAATTAGAAATTCAAGGAGCATTTCAAAAATTGTCTCAAGAATTCAATGAATTCAAAGACAAAATCACCAAAGATTTTAACACATTCAGACAAGAATTTGCAGCCCTCAAAGATCTGAAAAATACAGTAGAATCCCTCAGTAACAGAATGGATCAAGCATAAGAAAGAATTTCTGACACTGAAGACAAAGCTTTTGATCACTCCAAAACTCTCAAAGAGGAAGAGAAATGGAGAACAAAAATTGACCATTCTTTCAGAGAGCTCTAAAATAATTCAAAGAAAACTAAAATTTGCCTCATAGGAATACCTGAAGGTGATGAAGTGACTTCGCAAAGCACAGAGGCTCTTCTTCATGAAATTATGAAAGAGAACTTTCCAGAGACATGGAAAGAGATTCCGAAATTCAGATAGCAGACAGTTTCAGAACCCCAGCCCGACTCAACCAGAATAAGACATCCCCTAGGCACATCATAATTAACTTCACTAAAGTTAATATGAAGGAGAAAATTCTGAAAGCAGCCAGACGTAAGAACTCCATTACCTACAAAGGGAAGAATATTAGAATGACTGCAGATCTCTCTGCTGAAACTTTTCAAGCCAGAAGAGGGTGGTCATCGACTTTTAATCTCCTAAAGCAAAATAACATTCAACCCCAGATCCTGTATCCAGCTAAACTGAGTTTCATTTATGATGGAGAAATTACTTTAATGATATGCACATGTTGAAGAAATTTGCCACAACTAAAGCAGCTCTCCAGTATATTTCTCAGACCTATCCTCCACAATGACCAGTCCAATCCTCCACCACAAAAGTAAACTCATTCAGAATCTTTTGATCAAACTCCAACTTCCACAGTGGCAAAAGGATTAAAAATGTCCACTGGACTTGCGAAAAACTTGATACCCAATATTCTACCAGGCTTATCAATATTCTCATTTACTGTGAATAGCTTAAATTGTTCTCTAAAGACAGAAAGTTTGGCTGACTGGATACAAAAACTTAGGCCAGATATCTGCTGCACACAAGAATCTCATCTTACCTTAAAAGATAAATATAGACTCAGGGTGAAGGGATGGTCATCTATATTTCAGGCAAGTGGAAACCAGAAAAAAGCAGGTGTTGCAATTCTATTTGCAGATACAATAGGCTTTAAACCAACAAAAGTAAGGAAGGATAAGAATGGTCACTTCATATTTTGTAAGGGTAATACTCAGTATGATGAGATTTCAATTATTAATATATATGCACCCAACCAGAATGCACCTCAATTTATAAGAGAAACACTAACAGACATGAGCAACTTGTTCCATAATAGTCGGAGATTTTAACACTCCTTTGGCAGTGTTGGATAGATCCTCCAATAAGAAGCTGAGCAAAGAAATTTTAGATTTAAACTTAATCATTCAACATTTGGATTTAACAGACATCTAGAGAACATTTCATCCCAACAAAACTGAATACACATTCTTCTCATCAGCCCATGGAACATACTCCAAAATTGATCACATCTTAGGTCACAAGTCTAACCTCAGTAAATTTAAAGAAGTAGAAATTATTCCATGCATCTTCTTTGACCACCATGGAATAAAAGTTAAACTCAGTAACAACAGGCATGTGCATGCTCATACAAAAACATGGAAGCTAAATAACCTTATGCTGATGATAGCTGGGTCATAGATGAGATTAAGAAGGAAATTAATGGAACAAAATGACAATGAAGACATGAATTATCAGAACCTCTGTGATACCGCAAAGGCATCCTAAGAGGGAAATTTATGGCATTGAAAGCCTTCCTCAAGAGAACGGAAGGAGAAGAAGTTAACAACTTAATGGGACATCTAATGCAATGGGAAAAGGAAGAATATTGCAATCCCAAACCCAGCAGAAGAAAATAAATAACCAAAATTAGAGGAGAAGTAAATGAAATTGAAAACAAAAGGATATACAACAGAACAATAAATGAAAAAGTTGGTTTTTTGAAAAGGTCAATGAAATAGGTAAACCTTTGGCTAACCTAATGAGGAAAAAAAGAATAAAATCTCTAATTTCATCAATAAGAAATAGCAAAGATGAAATAACAACAAATTCCTCAGAAATTGAATAAATCCTTAATGAATATTACAAGAAACTTTATTCTCAGAAATACGAAAATCTGAGGGAAATTGACCAATACTTGGAAGCATGCCACTTTCTAAGACTTGGAATCAACTGGAAATGTTGAACAGGCCTATATCAAGTTCTGAAATAACATCAACTATACAAAATCTCCCTAAAAAGAAAAGCCCGGCACCAGATGGCTTCACGTCAGAATTCTACCAAACCATTAAAGAGGAACTAGTACCTATATTACTCAAACTTTTCCAAAAAAGTATTCCTTTGTATTTCTTGAAAAAGAAGGAATACTAACCAAAACATTCTTTGAAGCAAATAGCACCTTGATCCTGAAACCAGGAAAAGACCCAACAAGAAAAGAAAATTATAGACCAATATCACTAATGAACATTGATACAAAATATTCAATAAGATCCTAACAAACAGAATCCAGCAACGCATCAAACAAATTATACACCATGACCAAGTGGGTTTTATCCCAGGGACTCAAGGCTGATTCAATATATGTAAATCTATGAATATAATTCAGTGCTTAAATTAAAAAACAAAGACCATATGATTCTCTCAATTGAAGCAGAAAAAGTTTTGTTTTTTTTTACATTTCTTTTTTTTTTTTTATTTTATTGTTGGGGATTCATTGAGGGTACAATAAGCCAGGTTACATTGATTGCAATTGTTAGGCAAAGTCCCTCTTGCAATCATGTCTTGCCCCCATAAAGTGTGACACACACCAAAGCCTCACTCTCCTCCCTCAGTCCCTCTTTCTGCTTTTCCTCCCCCCTATAATCTTAATTGTCATTAATTGTCCTCATATCAAAATTGAGTACATAGGATTCATGCTTCTCCATTCTTGTGATGCTTTATTAAGAATAATGTCTTCCACTTCCATCCAGGTTAATACAAAGGATGTAAAGTCTCCATTTTTTTTAATGGCTGAATAGTATTCCATGGTATACATATACCACAGTTTGTTAATCCATTCCTGGGTTGGTGGGCATTTAGACTGTTTCCACATTTTGGCGATTGTAAATTGAGCTGCAATAAACAGTCTAGTACAAGTGTCCTTATGATAAAAGGATTTTTTTCCTTCTGGGTAGATGCCCAGTAATGGGATTGCAGGATCAAATGGGAGGTCTAGCTTGAGTGCTTTGAGGTTTCTCCATACTTCCTTCCAGAAAGGTTGTACTAGTTTGCAGTGCCACCAGCAGTGTAAAAGTGTTCCCTTAAATTTAAGGCATGAGACAATAAAAATCCTCAAAGAAAACATAGGAAAAACACTGCAAGATATTGGCCTGGGGAAAGACTTCATGAAGAAGACTGCCATGGCAATTGCAACAACAACAAAAATAAACAAATGGGACTTCATTAAACTGAAAAGCTTCTGTACAGCTAAGGAGACAATAACCAAAGCAAAGAGACAACCTACACAATGGGAAAGGATATTTGCATATTTTCAATCAGACAAAAGCTTGATAACTAGGATCTATAGATAACTCAAATTAATCCACATGAAAAAAGCCAACAATCCCTTATATCAATGGGCAAGAGACATGAATAGAACCTTCTCTAAAGATGACAGACGAATGGCTAACAAACACATGAAAAAATGTTCATCATCTCTATATATTAGAGAAATGCAAATCAAAACAACCCTGAGATATCATCTAACCCCAGTGAGAATGGCCCACATCACAAAATCTCAAAACTGCAGATGCTGGTGTGGATGTGGAGAGAAGGGAACACTTTTACAGAAAAAGCTTTTGATAATATCCAGCATCCCTTCGTGATCAGAACACTTAAGAAAATTGGTATAGAAGGGACATTTCTTAAACTGATAGAGGTCATCTACAGCAAACCCACAGCCAGTATCATGTTGAATGGAGTTAAATTGAAATCATTTCCACTCAGGTCAGGAAGCAGGAAATGTCCATTGTCTTCACTGCTCTTTAACATTCTAATGGAAGTTTTAGCCATCACAATTAGGAAAGAAAATGCGGTCAGAGTAACCATATAGGGTCAGAAGAGATCAAACTTTCACTCTTCACAGATGATATGATTGTATATCTGGAAAACACCAGGGATTCTACTACAAAACTCTTAGAAGTGATCAAGGAATGCAGTAGCATCTCAGGTTACAAAATCAAGATTCATAAATCAGTAGCCTTTATATATACCAACAATAGTCAAGCTGAAAAAACAGTCAAGGACTCTATTCCATTCACAGTAGTGCCAAAGAAGATGAAATATTCGGGAGTTTATCTAACAAAGGAAGTGAAAAATCTCTATAAAGAGAACTATGAAACTCTAAGAAAAGGAATAGCTGAAGATGTTAACAAATGGAAAAACATACCATGCTCATGGCTGGGAAGAATCAACATCATTAAAATGTCCATACTACTAAAAGCAATATATAATTTTAAGCAATCCATATTAAAACTCCACTATCATACTTTAAAGATCTCAAAAAAATAATACTTCATGTTATATGGAATCAGAAAAAACCTCGAATAGCCAAGAAATTACTCAGAAATAAAAACAAAGCAGGAAGAATCTTACTATCAGACCTAGACTATACCTATAAATCGATAGTGATCAAAACAATGTGTTACTGGCACAAAAACAGAGAGGCAGATTTATGGAATAGACTAGAGAACAAAGAGATGAACCCAGCTACTTACCATTATTTGATCTTTGACAAGCGAATTAAAAACATTCAGTTGGGAAAAGACTCCCTATTTAACAAATGGTGCTAGGTGAACTGGCTGGCGACCTGTAGAAGACTGAAACTAGACCCACACCTTTCACCATTAACTAAGATAGGCTCTCACTGGATTAAAGATTTAAACGTAAGCCATGAAACTATAAAAATACTAGAAGAAAGTGCAGGGAAAACTCTTGAAGAAATCGGCCTGGGTGAATATTTTATGGGTAAGAACCCCCTGGGAATTAAAGCAGCATCAAAAATACACTACTCAGACCTGACCAAACTAAAAAGCTTCTGCACAGTCAAGAACACAGTAAGTAAAGCAAGCAGACAGCTCTCCGAATGGAAGAAGATATTTGCGGGAAGAATCCACTGAGAAGTGACACATATTAGCAAGAAAAGAACAAGTGATCCCACCTCAGGCTGGGCAAGGAACTTGAAGAAAAACTTCTCTGTAGAAGACAAGCGCATGGCCTACAGACATATGAAAGAATGCTCATCATCCTTAATCAACAGAGAAATGCAAATCAAAACTACTTTGAGATATCATCTAACTCCAGTAAGATTAGCCCATATCACGAAATCCCAAGACCAGAGATGTTGGCGTGGATGTGGACAAATGGTAACACTTCTGCACTGCTGGTGGGAATGCAAGCTAATACGTTTGGAGAACACTTAGAGATCTAAAAATAGACCTGCCATTTGACCCCACAATTCCTCTACTAGGTATATATCCGAAGACCAAAAATCACATTATAACAAAGATATTTGTACCCGAATGTTTATTGCAGCCCAATTAATAATTGCTAAATCATGGAAGAAGCCCAAGTTCCCATCAACCCACAAATGGATTAATAAATTGTGGTATGTGTACACCATGGAATATTATGCAGCCTTAAAGAACAATGGAGACTTTACCTCCTTCATGTTTATATGGATGGAGCTGGGGCATATTCTTCTTAGCAAAGCATCTCAAGAATGGAATAAAAAGTATCCAATGTACTCAACCCTACTATGAAACTAACTTATAGCTTTCATATGAAAGCTATAACCCAATTATAACCTAAGTATATGGGGAAAGGGGAAGGGAGGGGAGGGGAGGAGGGAAGATGGGTGGAGGGAGGGTAATTGGTGGGATCACACCTATGGTGTATCTTATAAGGGTATATGTGAAATTTACTAAATGTAGAATATAAATGTCTTAACACAATAACTAATAAAATGCTGTGAAGGCTATGTTAACCAGTGTGATGAAAATATGTCAAATTGTATATAAAACCAGTGTATGGTGCCCCATGATTGCATTAATGTACACAGCTAAGATTTAATTAAAAAAAAAAAAAAGAAAGAAAGAAAAAGAAACAAGTGAGGCCCTAGGACAAAGAACTAAGGATAATACAAAGGTAATAGTATCAATGAATTGTCAAGACTAGGAGTCCAGGAAATGAGCTGGAAACACAGGAAATGGTAGATATGTACTTGACACTTTGGAGAATTTGAAATGATAGTATCTGATGAAATCTCAGTTATGATCATAAGAATGAGTACGTGAGGAAGGATACTACCATTTGAATAGAGAAGGTTGAGAAATGAGGAGGACACAGTGCTGGAATGACAGTGTCCTGGGGTGACAGGGCACTATTGAGCACTGGAGACCCTGGGACACTGGCACTGGAACTAGGATGACGATCCTTACCAGGCACTCTGTCTGCCCTCCAGAGCTAGGACTACTGGCTCCAACTTTAAAAGAAAAAATTGACTTGTTTATTTATTCAGAACTGAGGCGGACATTACTCCTATTTACTGATAGCCATTTCCCCTCTATTTCTAGAAAAATGGAGAATTTTGTACAATTTTTGTGTCCTTGGCATCACAAATGGCTGTGTGAATTGCTTTGGATAATGAGATGTAAGTGAGAGTGACAGTGTCACCAGAAGGAAATATTCATTTTCCTGATTTTATTCCACCAAGCTTACTCTTCCTCCATCATTTTGAACATGGAAGCATGAAAATAGTTGTCACACGTACCTGACCATGACATGGAAGCCAGCTGCCCTGGAGACCTGGCTATACTTGCAATGAACTTTATGTGAGTAAGAAATAAACCAGTGTTGAGATTTGGGTGTGGTTTCCCAGCACAGCATAACTTAGCCTAGATGGACTCCTATTTGGAGCACTCTTTAGTTGGCTCTATCCCAGCTTGGGGGACATAAAGGTGAATAAAGCACCACCTGTTCCCTCAATATGGCAGGAGTGAGGGACGAGATGGCACAGGAGAGGTCTCACACCAGCAGTGATGAAAAAAGTAGCTATAAAGGGGACCAGTGGAAAGCTTTGGAAATGGGACCAATGGTATCAGGTTTTCTCACCTTTGCTTGGCATGTGGAGCCCTCCACCATTATGTTTTATTCTCACTTTTATGACTCTCTATTTTACTTCTTGGGGTCCATTCAGCAACTAAGGATTGACTATCAGGGACTGTGCCAAAGGTAAAATTTGGCAGTAAATGAAGCAGACAATCCCTGTCCTCATGGGATGGATAGTTTAGTGGAAAATAAGATGTTATATAATCAATTTACTCCTGGCAAGCATGTTATAAAGGAGCAATGTATGGAAAGGAATCTCATGTGGATTCACCCAGGAAATGAACTGTGAAGAAGGAAGAAATGATTTCAGCCCTTGGATACACTTTGTTCAAATGTACTTATGTGAAAAGAAATGTGCTCTGCTGAAGACAGAGAGGACGGTGGTAGGTGGCAGGCGGTGAGGTGGAGGGATGTGGACCAGTCATAGAGGGCTTTGCAATCCAGCCACAGGGGTTTAGATCCTAATCCTAAAGACAAAGGGAAGCAATTTAAAACTCTTATTCTTAGAGGGTAAAATGCTCAATATTAATTTTTAAGATTGCTCTGGCAATACAGTTCAGAACAGACTTAAAAGGGGTAACTAAATACAGATAGAAGTATGAGGAAACTTCTGCAGTTGGCAGAATGAGAGAAGGTTGTGGTTTGGAAGGATGGCTTGCAAGGGTGCTGGATGGAAGTGGGCAGCTTAAAGTACATTTTGAAAACAAAATTCAATTGAACATGCAATTACTTTTGATGTGGGAGGCAAGGGAGAGGAAGGATTCAAGGATGATTCCAATCTGAACAACTGAAGGAACAGTAGTAGCTGATAAAAGTAGCTCACTTCACGTGGCTATGGAAGAGAGAATTAAATATGAGGCCTGAAAAATCCAAAATATTCGAAAGCACCCATCTCTCTTAGGATAGGGCCCTCTGTAATTTGTGTTTACACCCACATCCATTCCCTCTGTTTGCTTGTTAAAGCACTGAGACCAGAAACAGTACATAACTGATTTATCTCATATTCAGCCCTACCCTCCACCCTCCCGCAAACCCGCCAAGCTCTCCAGGCTGAACTTTGCACTGAATAAGCATAGGCACACACTCACCCAATGATCCAAATAGGCAAACCTGGTTCTTTGATCCCAGGTGGGAGGAAGCTATTCATCTGACCTTCACTCCAGGTCCTTCTGCTCATTTCCTGGTCCCAGATCACTGTGGCCTTTTTACAAGTGTATCCAGATTTGATTTACCTGAGGTTAATACACAAAAAGTTATTTCTCAGCCATCTGAGCTACTTGTACTGCCCTGATCTGAGGGATTGTCCTAAAATAGGTATGGTTTAGAGACAGGGGTGAAACATTAGGAACAGAAGTAGCTTAGGCTTACATTCCAGGGGTCCACTGATAAAAGTCTAGATTTCTCAGACCCCCTGGGTTGCACATATTGCAGGGTTGAAAACAACTTGGGGGTTTAATTGGACTATTCAGCAACAAGACTACCCAGAGCTAACATTCCTGAGTCCACCACCAATAGCCTGGACACCTGCATTACCCCTGCACTGCACACAGCCCTGCTATTGTCTGAATGGAGTGTTTGGAAATTATAAATTAAGATCTGCTGGGCATGTCAAAGTATAGAATGGACCAACAGAAAGAGTTAAACTCCTTAAGCATCGTACCCATTTCTTTTGTGACTTTCTGACCTTATGATTATATGACATTGTTCTTATGATGTTCTGGTTTACTTTTTCCTATTACTTCCTTGTTCTTTACCATGATAGTAAAAAATGACTCTTATCCTTATGTTAAGTAATGAGGGTAGAGTTTCTTTCTGTTTATAATTAACTTTTTGTTCCACGTTGTGTTACATTTTTCATGCTCAATAAAAGACCTCTGAGGTTTTCATTCTAGGCAGCACTTTTTGCCACTCTAAGCACATGAAAGTGCTTACATGTCTAAGCCTCATTGGTTATTGCACTCCAAATAACTGAGTGTGAGAATTTTCTTTCCACGCTGCACCCTTGCCGGCTTGTGCACAGGTAGTGAACAACTGCAAACAGGTGTGAGAGGGAGAGGGAGAGGGAGACGGAGAGGGAGAGGGAGAGAGAGAGAGATCTGTAGGAAGGAAGGCAGGCAGGGAAGATCTGTTTCCTTGGGGTATTTCTGATACATTCTGTTTCAATAGGCTGGAAGTGTTTGGAGTCAGAACTCTTCCTGACAGGAATCTTTACTCAATAATATACCCTTTACCTCATTAAGACCTCAGAGGCAAGGAGAAGAAATAGCTAATTCAAAATGACTGCATTTGTCATCACCTGTGCAATGTGGTTTATGGCTTTCAGAATAGACTGATGTCCCTTTTAAAACACATATGCACCTAATGATGATTGAAATATTGCCATTAATACATTATTCTCCTGCTTAAACCATTGGTTTTTGCTAAAAGATTAATCCATCTTCCCTTCCCTCCACTCTCTCCTCTCAAAAGTCCTGGGATCCTGCCTCAAGCTATTTGCATTTATTTACACTTGAGTTCCAGTGAAATTTAGATTCTTTCTTGACAGCAGGGTTGTTTTAGGAAAGATATTCTAATAAAGGCAATGGGACTCAGAGTCAAAAGTCTAGGGGATCTTTGCACTCTATCTTGCCCTATGCGTTTTGGGAGCATGAATCAATTATTTGAGGCTCAATTTTGCTGTCTGTGGTAGGAAAATTCTAATCCCTACTCTGTGTATCTAGTTGACCCTAAAATCAAACTTTAATAGAGAGCTTCAGAGTGACTAACTAAATCACTCCTTTTCTCTAAGAAATGTCCTCCCATTTTCCCCCAGCCAGGAAGTAAGCCTCTAACAGCATATATTATCTAAATGACTCTCTTTGCCAGCCATCATTGAATAGGCAGGAGTGGACCCCAAATCTTAGCTGGACCAATCACATTCTCTCTTCTGGAGCTCTAGGATGGTGATATACATGTGACAACTTATCTGTGCTGGTGGCTGCAGCTGGACCTTGCTTACCTGGGAGCCAAGGGACAGACACTCTTACTCTCTGAGGGGTCCTATATCTGATTTGCAGGGAGTGGGAATGAAACAGACATGCCAAAAAGAGCAAGGATTGGAGACTGACCACTGCCTGGGTTTCTGCCAGCATTCTAGGCTTTTCTTGAGGTCTAGGAGTGACATTCATGGCCTTGGACTTTCTCAGAGACTCCTATATCTTTATAATAACTTCTCCCCCCCCCCCCAAGCTAGCAAAGGTGATTTTTATATCTTACAAGCAAAATGTCTTTATTAAATTAACACATAGGTGTAGGGAGCCACTAGGGTTGGGGGAAAGATGCCTTATCCCTTGAGACTGATTAGGAATAAAAATAGCCAAGCAGAAAGCCTGTTCCCACTGGTGGGCTTCTGTCCATTGACTTGGCAAAGGTCCCCAAGGACTTGAAAACATTCACATCTAATGAATATATTTTATAGTGACTTTTTTCTCTGTCTGTAACATTCAACATTTTATCCAACCCTTTTTTCTATAACAGTATTATTTATTTTATGCTTTAATACTTTTACAGTTTTATTGAGTTTATTTGTATTTGATGTACAAAAAACCCTGTACATATTTAAAGTATATACAATTTGATGAGTTTTGTTACACATGTATGTCCATGAAACCTTTGCCACATTCAAAACAGTGAATATATCTATCACTCCTAAAAGTTTCCTTTTGCACTTTTCAAATCTATTCTTCTCCCACTCCCCATTCCTTCCAGGTTCCCTGGCAACTACTGATATACTTTCTGTCATTATAGTTAGTTTGCATTTTTCAGAATTTTGTATGAAGAGAATCATATAGTGTGTGCTTTTTTTAGAAACCAGTTCTTCAAAAAATATTTGTGCACTTATGCTCTGAAGACACAGCCCAGGACTAAACAGTTCTGGTTCCTAACATCATGGATGTTCAGTCTACCAAGGAAGGTAGATATTGAATAAATAATTACAAGAATGACTGTCAAGTGATTTGAGGAGGTGGGAAGCATCTGTGGAGGTATACACCAGAGGGGCCTAGTGCATGTAGGGACTTATGAGAAGGTCTAATAGGAGTGAGGACAATAACGTGTACAAGAGTAGGGTGGGGTTCAGACAGAGGAAACAGTGTAGGAAGGTCCAGAGGTAGGAGAATGCTTGGCCTATTGAAGGAACAGAAAGAAGAGCAGTGTGGCTGGAGACCTCCTGGGGGAGCAATAAGGGAGAAGAATGAAGGGTGGCAAGTCACTGTGATCCTGTGGCTCAGATTCTTTCTGTCCACTTCTGTGAAATTACCCTCTTTGACCTCATTCTACCTTTCTACCTTCTTTCATTCCTTTGCCAAGAAATTTTCTCCATTATGATCAACATAAGGAACAAATATAATAAAAGAAGGACTTACCCAGAGTCACACAACTAGCTGGGGCCAAGGTGTGGTTACAACTCTAGCTCTCCAAACTTCAAGTTCAATAGTTTTACACATTCAAATGGAAGGACTCAGTGTTTCTGCACACCTGGCACCATGTCAGACTTAGGCATCATGGCAGAAATCAAGAAGCATAGATGTGTCATCTGTCAAAGACACAGGGTCGAAAGAAGTATTCATTGACACATAGACAGCCCTTGCCACTTAGCACTTGAACACCTACTGGCAGTAAAGCCTGTTTATACCATCTTACATTTTTCTTAAATTTAGTGAAGTAATTAATGCCATAAAAAGCTATGAAAATATAAATGTAAGGAAGCATGTTGCATAATTAATAATATATGCATATGTATGGTAGGGTGTTTCTAATCACTTTGTTTTACTGCTAGGGTATTAGTACAAGCCACACAGCCTATATGTCAGTTCCCAGACTGACTCCAGGGTTCTATTTTCTTGATCACACAGGAGGACCAATGGAGACAAGGGGACAAAGTGCTGGGCCAGAGAACTGGGGTGTGGACTGGCTTCTAGAGTTAACTCTGCATTAACCCACTATGTGACTTCAGTTATTTTTCTCTGGGCCTCACTCTCTCCACATGTAAAATGAAGTTTGGACTGTACTGTTAGTTTAAATAAATAAAGGCAGATCATCTTTTTATTCAAACAAACTCCTATGTTCAAACTGGGATATAAAATATCAAAGTGGAATCTCTACTTACGTTTAGAGCACACTTTCCCTCAAGTCAATGCTCTCTTCTCCATGTTCATCCTCTACCTCTCAACCCTCTATAAATTAGCTTCAAAAGTTCTAAGCTAAGTCACTAGAAAAGTCCCTTTTAGTACCTTTTTTCCCCTTTCAGGACTGCCAACCACAGAGGGCCGTGTCAGACCACCTGTTATAATAAGGAATACTGGATAGAGATTCAAGACATCTGAGTTAATATCTTGGCTGTCTCTCACTCAGCTTGCATGTTCCCTTCTATCATATAGAAATACTAAATATTGTATATCAAAGTGCTCTGAGGTGGCTCCTATATGTAATTGTAGCACTTTGAGAGGCCAAGGTAGGTAAATCACACGAACCGCAAAATTTAAGACCAGTATGGGCAATATAATGAGACCCTATTCTACAATAATAATAATAATAATAAAAAACAGCAGCTGGGTATGGGCAAGCTCCTGTAGTCCTAGCTAGTTAGGAATCTGAGGCAAGAGGGTCATTTGAGGCCAGGAGTTAGAGACTGCAGTGACCTTTGATCTTGCCACTGAATTTTAGCTTGGGCAACAGAGGGAGATGCCAACTTGCAAAAAAAAAAAAAAAAAGAAAAGAAAAAGTGCTCCAAACATGATGCAGCGTATAGAGAGAAGATAAAACCATTTTTTTCTTCTGTTTTTAAAATTTCAGGTTAAGGTGAGCATACAAACAGCGAGGTTACAATATTTGCATTTGTTAGGTAGAGTCCCTCCTGTAGTTGTGTCCTACACCCAAGAGATGTGCCATACACCCCTACATTGTGTCTATTAAGTGGGAGCACACCATCCTACTCCTTTCCTCCTCTGTTCTTCCTCCCTCCTTTTTCTCCCCCCATCTTGAATTGAATTGAGTTTTTCTCTTATGTGAGCATATGTTAAATCATCTGGTAGCTTCATATTAGTATTGAATACATTGGATATTTGCTTTTCCATTCCTGTGATATTTTACTAAGAAGAATGTGTTTCAACTCTCTATCCAGGTTAATATAAAAGATGTAAAGTCTCCACCTTCTTTATGGTTGAATAGTATTCCATGGTATACACCAGAATTTGATAATCCACTCCCAGGTTAATGGGCATTTAGGTTCTTTCCACATCTTGGTGATTGTAAACTGAGCTATCATAAACAATCTAATGCAAATGTCTTTATGATAAAATGATTTTTTTTTCTTCTGGGTAGATGCCTATTAATGAGATTGTGGAATGAAAAAGGAGGTCTAATTTGAGTTCTTTGAGGATTCTCCAAACTTCTTCCCATAGAAGCTGTATTAGTTTGCAGTTCCACCAACAGTGCAAAAGTGTTCCCCTGTCTTCACATCCACGCCAGCATCTGCAACTTTGGGACTTTGGGATATGGACCATTCTCACTGTGGCTAGGTGCTATCTCAGGGTGCATTTCTCTGATGATTAGGGATGATGAGCATCTTTTCATATGTTTGTTAGCCATTTGTCTGTCTTCCTCAGAGTGGATACTGCTCATATCTCTTGCCCAATGATAGATGGAATTATTTGCTCTTTTTTGGGGGGTGGAGATGTTTAATTTGAGTTCTCTATAGATGCTAGTTATCAAGCCTTTGTCAGATTCAGAAAATGCAAACATCTTTTCCCATTCTGAATGCTGTCTATTTGCTTTGACTGTTGTGTCCTTTGCTGAGCAGAAGCTTTTCAGTTTAATTAAGTTCCATTTGTTTATTTTTGTTGTTGGAATTGCCAAATAACAATTTGTCATAAAATCTTTCCCCAAGTAGACATCCTCAAGAGTTTTTCTGATAGTTTCTTCTAGGATTCTTATCATTTCATGTCTTAGATTTAAAGTTTTTATTTATCTTGCGTCATTTTTTGTAAGTGGTGAAAGACACAGGTCCAGTTTCAATCTTTTACATGTGGTTATCCAATTTGCCCAGCACCATTTACTGAATAGGGATTATTTTCCCCAGTATAAGCTTTTGGTTGGTTTATCAAAAGTCAAATGGCTGTAAGAGACTGTTTTCATCTCTTTTTTTTTTATTATGTCCATGTCACTATTTTTATACTCATACCACTGTGATCACTGTGGACTTGTAATATAATCTAAAGTCTGATAGAGTGATGATGCCTTTGGCTTTGTTTTTATTAGTAAAAATTGCCTTAGCTATACAGGGATTTTTTCTGGTTCCATATGAAACAAAAAACTATTTATTTCCAGTTCTTCAAAAATATGATGCTAGTATTTTCATGAGTATTGTATTTAATATGTAGATTGATTTGGGTAATATAGACATTTTAACAATGTTGATTCTTCCCAGCCAAGAGTATGGTGTGTTCTTCTACTTATTAATGGCTTCTGCTATTTCTTTTCTTAGGGTTTCATAATTCTCTTTGTAGAGGTCCTCCACCTCTTTTGTTAGGTACATTCCTAAGTATCTCATTTTCTTTGAAGCTACTGTGAAGAGAATTGCATTTTTGATTAGCTTCTCAACTTGGCTGTTATTGGCGTATACAAAGGCTCCTGATTTGTGGACATTGACTTTACACCCTGAGATGTTATTATATTCCTAAATCACTTCCAGGAGTCTTGTGGTTGAGTCTCTAGGGTTCTCTATGTATAAAATCATATCATTGATAAAGAGCAAAAGTTTCTGCCCCCATTTGAATGTCCTTTATATCCTTCTCTTGCCTGATTGCATTGGCTAGAGCTTCCAGAGCTACTAGAACCAGACAAGGATGTTTACTATTGTCACTGCTGAATGGTAGTGACAATAGTGAACATCCTTGTCTGGTTCCAGTTCTAAGTAAAAAAGCTTTCAGTTTTATTCTATTCAGTATGATATTAGCTGTGGATTTATTGTAGATGGGTTCAATCAGTTAAAGAAATGTGCTACTTATGCTGATATTCTTACGTGTTATTCTTAGAAAAGCATGCTAAATTTTAGCAAATGATTTTTCTGCGTCTATTTAGAAGATCATATGGTCTTTTTTTTTTTTTGCTTATTGATATAGTTGATATGGTAAATTAAATTTATGGATTTGTGTATCTTAAACCAGGCTTGTATCCCTGGGATGAAGCCTACTTGATTATGATGTATAATTTTTTTAATGTATAGCTGTAATCTATTGGCTAAGATTTTATTGAGTATTTTTGAATCATTAGTGAAATTCATTAGTGAAATTGATCTGTAGATCTCCTTTTTAGTTGGTCCTTTCCTTGTTCTGGTGTCAGGGCAATATTTGCTTCATAGAACATGTTGGGGAAGTTTGGAATAGACTCTGCAGTATAGATACAAACTCTTCTTTGAAGGTTTGATAGAATTCTAATGTGAAGGCATCTGGTTCTGGGCTTTTTTTTTGTTTTTGGAAGGTTTTTTTTTTTTTACTGTTTTTTAATCTCAGTGCTTGATATTGGTCTTTTCAAGAAATCTGTTTTGTCTAGGCTAACTCTAGGGAGATGGTGTGATTCCAGGTATAGGTCAATTTTCTCCACATTGTCCAATTTCTGGTCATGGAGTTTCTTGTATTAGTCAGAGATAATTTCTTATATCTCTGTGATATCTGTTGTGATTTTTCCCTTTTTTGTTTCTGATTGAGGTTATTAGATATTTTACTTTTCTGTTTCTAGTTAATCTTGCCAGTGGTTTATTGATTTTATTTATCTTTTCAAGAACAAAGTTTTATTTCATTAATTTTCTGAATGATTCTGTTGTCTTCAAATTTATATACTTCTGATTTAATTTTGGTTATTTCTTTTCTTCTGCTAGGTTTTGGATTGGATTGCTCTTCCTTTTCCATTTCATTAAGATGAGTCATGATGTTGTTGATGTGCACTCTTTCTCTTTTTCAGTTGTAGGCATTTAATGAAATAAATTTCCCCATTAGGACTGCTTTTACAGTGTCCCACAGGTTTTAGTAACTTGTAGCTTCCTTGTTGTTATGTTTAAGGAATTTAATAATTTCTTTCTTAATTCTTCCTTGAACTAGTTGTCATTCAACATAAGGTTGTTTAATTGCCATTCCTTTGTGTGGTGATGAAAATTTTTGTTGGAGTTGAGTTCCACCTTTATTGCTTTGTGGCCTGAGAAGTTACAAGGTATAATTTCAATTCTTTTAATTTTCTTGAGGTTTGATTTGTGTCCTAGAATATGGTCTATTTTGGAAAATGTTTCATGGACTAATGAGAAGAATGTATATTACTTAGCTTTGGGATGATGTTTTCTGTATATTTTAAATCCCCTGTCTTTCCTTTCCATTATTTCTTTATAGGTAGAATCATATGTGGTAGGTACCTCCTGATCCCTTCAGGGGATTGCTCTTTTCCAGTATTTTGTGTTGCTGGAATTTTTCTGTTGGTTATTCCTCATGTGTATTTTCTTCTTGTTAACCCCCTTCCTCTCCTTTTCCTCTCACCAGCTCCTTCACTTTAAATTATCTTGTCTCTCAGCTTAGTTTTTGAAGTGGCCTTTTGATAAAAATCCAAAAGGAAGAGAAGGGTAAAGAATGAGAAGGGAGAGAGGATGGGAAAAGATAAAGAATAAAAAGAAGGAGGTATAAAAGGAAATAATCAAAGAAAAGGGGAGAAGAAGGACAGAAAGAGAAGAAGAAAATGACAAGAGAAATGGTGGTGTTTCAGCAGGACTCTTTGACTTACACCCACAGCTCCAGGACTTTGTAGGACCAGTCTGGGTGGGTCCCTCAAGGTCAGGATCTCCTTGCCAGCATGGTTGCTAAAGAGATGTCTCTAGTCTGCTCTCCTGCTCCACCCCTCCAAAACACTCTTTTTCTAAGGGTTAAGGATATAGGGTCTGAGCCCAATTACTCTGCCACTTATCATGTGACTTGGGTAAGTTACTTAATCTTTCTGTGTAGCAATTTCCTCATCTATAAAATGAACATCATAACATTATCCATGTATAAGTTGTCAGGTCAATAAATAATAAATGTACTTCATTATTGTTTTTTTTAATTATCAGTATTGGTGGAAACCAGCTTGTCACTGAGGGTAAGGAGGCCTGGATATAACCTTGAACCCACTTTACTCCAAAGGCAAGTCCTAGCCAAATGAAGAGACCCACTTCAAATAATTCTTCAGATCACATAAGAGGGTAGGTCAAAAGCAGTATTTATATTACAATGCTTTGATAAATTAGCACATCTTAACAAATACTGAGTTTACATGTATGTTTTGAAGACAACGTAAATGAAGCAACAGTATTAAAAAATCTCTAAGGGAGGTTTAACAGAATATCCAGATTTTCTATCTCAGTTTTGGTTGACACATGAAGAAAACAGATGCTACACTTTCAAACGGCACTATTATACATGATTTGCAAAAAGTAGGTGGCAAACAAATCATTTACCACACCAAGTCACTCACTACCTCATCCTATACAGTTGAAGAGTCTGAGAAATGGAGAACAGAGAGACAGAGGATTTTTGGAGAGAGATGCTAGTGGACCATGCACCTTCTTGACATGGGGAAGGCATGACAAGAATTAACCCCTCACCTACATAGAGGGCCTTCAAGATTGCTTTCTAGTAAGTTTCTCTACATTTTTTGTAGGGCCTGGGGGATGGAAGTGTGGGATTAGTGGGCATTGCAGTAGCCTGGTTATCATTCCTGAGAAGATTGCTTGCCAGAGCAAAGGAAAGGTAATGGAGTTGGGGGTCACTTGTTTCCAAAGTGAGGTGTTTTGCACAAAGAATCCCTGTGCAATCAGATCAGATGTGAGCTATATGTGATAGACAGTGAAATGGGGTCACTTTATGCATTTCAGAAGGACCTCCTGAATAAATCAAAAGGTCTTACTCCTTAGAGACTAGAGGTGTGCTCTCAGTTACCAAGAATTGAGCAAGAACCTTCAAGTAATGAGGCAACATAGAGATAACTTAACCCTCTTCAAGGGAACTGTAGATGTCAAATGCTCATTAATAAAAACTTTCTGAAAATCTCCACAAAGAAGATAGTCACTTGTAAAGAGTGGTAAGTCTGGGGAATATAATGCCAGTGCATGTCAGTATCAGTCAAGCCAGAACTTACGTATTTCATTCTACCTGCAATGCTGAAGAAATATAAAATTATTGTTATCAAAATGGAGGGAGAGCTGAAGTGCAAGGTGGGGAAAGAGATTAGAAGACTCCGTGATCTGTGCAACTTTTCACTTATAAAGGGTACAATTGGATATGGGATGATATATTCCTTTTAAATTTGAAATTTTGACTATCACACAGGACTAGGTAGTTTAGTCTTTAGAATGAGACCTGAAAAATGCCATGAAACCACCATGGACAGGGAGGAACTAACAGCCCTGCTTAAAGGAACAGAAAGACCCAACATTATTACAGTGCTTGATAACATCTCTCAGAGCAGGCTTGTCAAAAAACGGTCACCAGGTGCTAAACTACATGTTGTCAAAGTCAGGTCTCCTTTGGAGCAAATACAGAGAGAAATTTGCTGTTTTGATTTTTTCTGTTTTAATCTGAGAAGGGATTTTTAAAATTAGTTTCAGCTCTTAAACTGTGTAAGTTAAAAGACTGCAAGCAAGATGTGTAGGACGCAGAATTAGTTGTTACTTCAGGACCAGCCTTGTATGTAGGTTAAATAGTTTACTAACCAAATTCTGTAATTTTAGAGAAATTTGAGAGTTCCACTATGCCCTTTATCCTCTGCTTAAAAATATGAATTCTTAATATTGCAGTTGATATTCACAATTATTCCTTTTGTTTCAAACCCTTGGTTTCTGTGGCAATTAACATCCCTACAGTCACACTTTATCATCCTTAGTTACTTGTGGCTAAATGGACTGGAAGCATTTTTGAATACAGGCTTTGATGGAAGAGGAGAGAAACTTCTGTGTGCTTGGGAGAAATTAAGAAGTATCCCTTAGGGTAGAAATGTTACAAAGTTTCTATCTAAGCTTCTAAGTGACTCAGTTAGACTCTGGCTCTGAGAAATGGCCTATATTTTTCTCTACTAATCTTTGAATTTCTTTAAGCCATAATAGAGAAGCTGAATTTAACAATTAGATTAGAACATTGGATTATCAGAAGAAAAGGCACAACTAGAATTGGGAAGGTAACTACATTGCATGTCAACTGCCCGGATGGTACTCACAGCCTGCAGGTCAGGGGTGAAGAGGTCTGCAAGGCCCTGTCCTTACTCAGGGGATGATGATAAGATTTGGGGGTAAAAGCAGGGAGCACAAGCTGTCACTTTTCCAAACTGGGTCTTCATAATCTGCAGTCATCCAGTTCCTTCCTCTCTTGCCTGTGTCTCCCCACAGCCAGAGCTATGTGATTTTCAGGTTCCTCCTCTGTGAAGGGTGATAACATTAAGTGTGAAATCTCCCATGTCCTTAAGTACTAAATGTGACAGTTGATATCTCTGACATTTCACTCTCACACTTCTTGTTTTATTTTTATTACGCAGGTACACCCTCAGTCTTTTGAATGCTCATTTTGACTTGTGATTATCTTTGATTTTTTTCTTTTTAGAGCAATATTTTGTGAAACCATGGATAAGTTGAAAAAAATTGTGTTATTTTTGAATATTGAGTTCTGTTTTAGAACCAATGCAGCATAGACAATCAAAATATCAACAAAATATTTGAGAAAGATATCACTAATGAAAACATAGTAAGTTTATGGTTGGAGAAGTTTTGTTCTGGTAATTTTATTTATTTATATTTAAAAGTTATTTATTTGTTTATTTCATTTCATTTTGGAATATTATGGGGGTATAGAAGTTTTGGTTACACAAATAGGTTCTGTATCATTTGAGTCAAACAATCTGCTGATTTTAATCTTGAAACTGACTTGGGTAGGTGACCTAAGACCTAGGTGGATAATGATGAGCTGAAAGCTATAGTGGAAGTGAAGCCATCTCAACTTACATGTGAATTAGAAGCAAGGTTCGGTGTTAGTATTCCAAGAAGAGTGGACCATTTGGCATAAATCAGCAAGGTAAAGAAGCTGGAAAAATGGGTACTGCATGAATTAAATGAGTGCCAGAAAAGAAATCGTCTCAAAGCTTGCCTTGATTTGCTGTCATAACATAAAGGTGAGCCATTTTGACACTGTATTATTATGTGTGATGAAAAGTGAATTCTTTTTGACAATCACAAGTGCTCAGCACAATGGTAGGAAATAGTCCAAAACTGGATACTAACTAGAAAAAGCTAATGGTGTTTGTTTGGTAGTCCAGTGCTGCTGGTATTATCCACTACAACTTCAAGAAACATGGCCAATGAATTATAGTGGATGTTTACTGCAACCAGATGGATAACATAATAAGGCTGCTACCATTAAGCAGCTGAGGCTGGTCAATCGAGACAGGCCAGTTTTTTTGTAAGACAATGATGCACAGATTACAGAAGCTGGACTTGGAAACTCTCTGTCATCCACTGTTTTCACCAGACCTTGAGTCAACTGACTACCTCTTCTTCCAGGCTGTGGACAATTTCTCACAAGAAAAAAATATTCAATTCTAAGCAAGCTGTGGAAGAGGGCTTTCATGATTTCATTGCCACTCACTCTCCAGGCTTCTTTACTGCTGGCATAAACCAGCTGCCACTAAGATGGCGACGCTGTGTGGATAGTGTTTGTGCATACTTTGATTAATTAAATGCACTGCTTCTTGTTTGAGATGTGATAAACTACACTTTTGATTTGAAATCAGACATTTTACATTAATGATGTAATAGTAACTGTACCATAGAATAATGGTGAAGTGTAAGTGAGGTAATGTGTGTAAAGTGTTCTCTCTCTCTCTCTCACACACACACACACACACACACACACACATACATACATATTTTGCCTTTGCTAAGTGCCCATTAGTGATAGTTATCAAGTATTTCAATAGCTTTACAAAGCAAGATTTATTCTCATCTTTCGGGTAATTTTAAAGTATTTTAAAAGGGTTCCAACTGAGAAACACACCAGCATACAGCTATGACTTGCCAAGCTATAGTTTCAATTCTAGACCCCCTCTGGCTCCAAAGCTCCTGCTTTGCCTGCTGTACCATTCTGCCTTCTAGAAACTGAAACATGATTCTCTAGATTACAGCCATGGAAGTGGGATCCCTCCACTTGCCTGTCATCTCTGGATTCATGTCTACACGTTTGTCTGCACTTCAGAAGCTTATCTTAGCTCAAGAAGCAGTTTCTTGAGCTCTCATTTCTTCTGTCACTCCTTCACCCCCTAACTAAGCCTGCAGTGTTGTCTAGGAGCTGATATCAGTGTCCTGACCTCAGAGTCCCCTAATCCTGCAAATGGACCTGTCTTCCAAGCTGTTTGTTATATCACTGAGTAAATATAGCCAACTCAGTGATTTTTTTTTAATGGAGTCCTAACAATCTGCCAGGCATTATACAATGCAAACATCAGTGAGCAAAGAGTTACAGCCCATGCCCTAATGAAACTTGTAATCTGATGGGAAGGCAGGCATTGAATAAAGTCACACGGATATCTAAGTATGAGCTTTGATAATCGATATGAAGGCAAAGTACAGGATATAACAAAGGCATTTGACCCAGTTTGGGGAGTCAGTTTTTGGACTTCTTTTAAGCTACATCTCTTTATTGGTACTTTGAGGATAAAAAAGTTGTTGCCCCATGCTGATATTATGAGGATTATAAAATATGGTGATTATAAAGTACTAAGCACAGTGCCTGGCACAAATAATGTTGTCGAATGTTAGCAATGGCTATAACTGTTATCATTTTTTATTATTCTCATCTTTTATGAAATGATCATTTGTCCTGAGACCTGAAGGAGGTAGAAAACTTGGTCAGGAATTTCTTGGTTCGAACCTATTTCCCTTTCCTTCTCTTGCTATAGTTAATCAGGCCATGCGTGGCTTAATCTCAACATACGAAATATGATATGTCATCATCTATTTTAAAGAGCAAAGTGAGGTAAGTTTTTCAAGGTCACTAAGAAGGTTATAGCTCAGAGCAAAATCTGGCTTCTAACATCCCACCTAAGGATTTTTCTATTATATCAGATGTATTGTTACCTTCTTCATTTCAAGGTGATATCCCAATCAAAAACAAATTTTCAAAAGTTGACAAAATAGCTTAACATGCAACAACCTAGACTTCAAATAGGCAATAAAGATTTAGGGATTTCTGCTTCTGTTATTTCTTTCTTTCTGTTACATAACCAAAGGCTCAAGGAGCCTGGACTATAATCAGTAACCCCTGGTAACTTCCATTTCATCAGTTGTTTGAATCCAGAAGGTTCTGTTGCCTGAATTTTCTCATTGGGAATCCTATTGGAAAAGTCAATGACAGGTGGAGAAGATTGGGCTCTGCCAATCTGAAATATGATTGGAGGCTTGTTTTTAATTCCTAGCATCAAAACCCAGTGGAGATGAAAACAAATGTGAAATGAGAAAGCTAAAAGGATGCAGATTAAAAGGAAGAGTCTGAGACAGGGGGAGCTTGGAGTGGTAGCAATTGCCACAATTCAGAATGGCTGGCAGAGACACCATCTGTGTGGCGGCAGCAGTGTTTCCCAGACCCCCTTGCAAACCCAACGGACAACCACGCATGTGGGCCTTGCCTGATGTGACTGATTGTGGACTTCCTAGTAGTCAAAAGGGTCAAACGTTTTGAATGAGACTTGCTTATTCAAAGAAAAGGAATGTCAATTTTTGCTCCTTGCGACAGCTTGAGATCCAATTCTCCTTTATTGTTGCTGTACTTAAGGAGGATGAACAACCCATTCAACTAAAGAGAAATGGCTGCCTTGCACATTCCGAGAGCCCCCTGCCTGATCCATCTGCCTGCCAGGTGTGGTTACAATCCACCAACTACCTTGTTTCAATTCTTGCTGCTGCTCCATAAATCCTCAAGGAGTTTTGCATCTCTAAACAAAGCAAACGTGGCTTTATCAATGGGTTCCTATTGTTCACTAATTTGTTTGAATATTTATTCATTTCTTCATGTAGCTTTCAAGCATCTATTTCTGCCGGGTGCAATTCTTAGCACAGGGGAGTATAGCAAAATGCAAGAGACGAAGCCACTGCTCCACTGCCCTTGTGGAACTTATGTTTTAGTGGTGCAGGACCATTCATCAACCTTTGGCTTACTGAACACTTTTTATCTGCTAGGATTTATACTAGGCTCTGGGAAAACAAAAAGGAATGTGAACATGCACCCTACCATGTAGTGATATCAGAATTCAAGTGGATAACTGTATGACTAAGTGGCAGGGGCAGTATCAAAGATGTGTCCTTAGAGCGGATAACCAGATTTGAATATGTAGGAAAAAAGAATACCTAACATTTCTCAAAAGAACTTTATTTCACCTTTCTGTTTCACAGTTATTCATTTGTGCAATAAAATAGTGTAATGCCTCCAAATGCTTAGAAGAATATTTGGCACACATAAACCCTGGATAAATGTTAACTTTTGTTGCTATTTGTATTATTTTTAGTGAAGCATGGCATTAGGCACATAGTCATATAAAGAACCTGGAGGGAGCTGAAAACAGGAGTTAGATGAATCTAGAGAAATTAAGTAACTTTTCCAAGCTGGAAGTTGAATGCAAATCTCCAGACACCTAGTCTGGTTTCTCTCCAGTAAGATGCTGTTGCACATACTATGAACATACCAGTGAAATTCATTGCAGAGGTATCTATTTTTAAAAATGAATAATGAGTTTTAACACGTACTTTGTAGACAGGCCCAGAGAGCAAATGTGTCTGAATTCATCCTTTCTTAGCTGTATCAGACCCAGAAAATTCTCCCAGAGTAATGTTCAGGGAGAGAAGCCTTGGGATTCTGTCACCATCTGTTCTAAGTAAATACCACCACTGGCCTTGGCTTACTTAGCATTCTGTCTCCCCAGGATCTGCATGTTTAGATTTAGAGGAGAACACCCAGGACATAGGGCAGCCATCCAAGGTCAACTGGGGGAATAACTAAAGAATAAAACCAAGGCCATTCACAGTCTCTGGAAAAACCACAGAGCCTGCTGAACACACAGGGTTTGAGTTTGGAAACACCCTGGAGAACATAATTCCTTAATCCTTGAAGCACAGAAATACGATTTAGCTATTGAAATCCAGGCCTATTTTGCTTGTGGGCTGTTCCCAAAGGCAAATATTGTTGAGCAAGTCATTCCATCATGCTGTGCTCTGGGTGGCAGCAGGTTGAAGACACTCAGAACAGAGTCATGACTGGGGAACAGAGTTCAAGGGAGATGTGGGCTGTCAGGAGAGTGATGGGGTCAGGAGCCAGGCAGTAAGTCACAAATGTTACCAGGTTGAGCAATGTAGGACGGCCAGAGTGCCTGCAAATATGAACCCACTGGAAATGAAGTCTTCAAAGTTCAGTGGCTAAAGAGTCAGATAAGGAATTCAAAAACTGAGCCAAACCAAGAAAACAGCTGTCACAGCAGCAAGAAAAGGACCACAATTTGGAGACGTTTTCTGACCCAGTCTCACTGCCTTCCCTTCCTTTTAATCCTGTTGAGAGACAATTATAAGCAAGCTGATCAAAAGCCCCTAGGCTGTTATCTTTCAGTTGCTACTGGGTTAGGTTCTTGTACAGGGTTAGGGCATAGACAAAACTCTGACTGCTACACACTTACAAGGCTCAGCCCCAGTAAAAAATCCACAGGAGTGAGCTCTTAGTAAGAAGTGGTAAAAAGTACATTATTTCATTCATTAAAATATTTATTAAACACCCTTTACATGCCAACCCTGTGCTAAGTACTGGAGACAAACCTGAAAGGTTGGGGAGAATAGATAATCATTTAAAAATTGTGGGGGGGAGGAAGAGAGAGAGAGAGAGAGAGAGAGTGTCTCCATGGTACATACGCCAAACAAGAAGTACTTACTACTGTCAGCATGATATAAACTGGTCAAGGTGGTCAAGGAAAGCCTCAGGAAGAAATGACAATCTGAAGTTTATAAACAGAAACTAGGATGGGGTGGGGAAGAAGATCCCAGTTCTTCCATTAATGGACTCTAGCAGGAAGGGGTATGGCAAAAATAAATGCCTAGTTTATTTCAAAATTATTAATTTTGAAAATTAATTAATTAATTCACAAGGCAGTTAACACCTGTCAGTAGAACTCACTGTGTGCTCAATGCTGTGCAGAATCCAAGGTTAAAAGTTAGAGACTCTGTCCTGAAGAAGACATTTTGAAAAGAGGCCCAACCCTTCCGGAAATTTTTAGGGGAGTCCTCCTATGTATCAAATGCTTTACATTTGCTATTTAACACCAAGAGGTAACTACTCTTATTCCCATTTAACAGATGGGGAAACTGAGGTTCAGAAAGATACTTTTCAGGATCACAGACCCAAGTCTGCTAGTTACATCTATATCTGATCGTCAAGCCAATGTACCTTTTGTGTAAAACAATGCCTCTAATCAGAGCGCTACATGAAAGGATTTTGGGTGCCGGCCCTCTTTTTCCCCTTTAGCAGGACAGAATTCTATACAAACCTCAACTCTGTATGTATGTGCAACCGTAAATATTACAGCTTAAAACTGTTGGCTGTCAGTAGTGTGCACTGCTGAGAGTCCACACAGACACTCATTGTTAGGCTACTAATATTCAGATGATCCAGATATAAAAAGGGACCCAGTCCTAAGCTATGAGCCATGTAAATTTAGTCTTCCTTTATTTGCTCAGACTACTCTTCAGGATCTTAAAAATGTGCAGGTCATCATCGTGAACATCAGTTATCACAGTATGGTAACTGGCTGGATGTGCTACTTAATGGAGTGTTACCAAGCCATAAAATGCCAATATTTAAAAACCACCAAGGTCTCTAATCACCATTCTAATCTAGCGTTTGTCAAACTGTGTTCCATAAGAAAACTAATTCTATGAGAGGTTAAGATGCGAACCAGAAGGATGTGAACCAGAGGAATAAATGTTATGTTTGGTCAAATCAATTCAAGAAACATTTCATTTTATTTAAAATTATCATGGATCTTTGCAGAACCTTTAATGTGGTCATGCAAATATGATCCTACAATGGAGGAAAGAATATATAGCTTTTCCTAAAATATTCAGTGTTAAGGTTTAAATATTTGTCCCCTTCAAAACGCGTATTAAAATCTAATCCTTAACGTGGCAGTATTGAGAAGTGAGGCCTTTGTGAGGTGGTTTGGATGAATGGATTAGTGTATTAATGAATTAATCTGTTATCGGTGAGAGGGAGTGTCAGCTTCCTAAGAGGAAGATGAGAGACCTGAGCTAGCAGGCTCAGTGCCATGGGATGCTCTGAGTCATTTCAGGACTCTGCAGAATCCCCCCAGCCAGAAGGCCCTCACCAGATACAGCCCCCGACCTTTAACCTCTGAGCCTCCATAACTGCAGGAAATTAATTCCTTTCCTTTATAAATTATTGAGTTTCATGCATTCTGCTTTAAGCCACAGAAATCATTTTAGATATGGAATAAAACATAATATCCTTTCCTGAAACAATTTTTCGGAACAAAACACAATTTTTGGAACAGAGGTTATTACAGGCTGTTTATTTCATGCACAGGTATATAGGCAAAGAGATTAGCTCTTCTTTTATCCAAAGTTACTGCCAGTTTGCGGTACAGCTAAAACCAGAATCTGGGATTTAAGAATTGGAGAATGCTCTGACCCTTCATATATCCTAACAATATTTTTGTGTGTTTTCGGGGAAATATATATGTTTAAATTCAAGTTTTTTTTTTCACTTCCTTTTGCTCACTGTTCTAGAATTAAGATGCTCAAGCTTCACAAACAATAGCTTTCACGGGTTAAAAAACAAAGCGATGTATAATTCTAAGAATATTCAAATGCATAAATACTTCGCTATTATGGCTTGGGTTTTCCAGGATATAAAAGATCCCTGGGGCTTTTGTCTCCTGGTTTTTTAGATCCTTGTTATTGTCCAGAGGCCTCAGGGCAGGTGGTACATGGAAGCTGAACAGCATCATCAAAATTCCTGGTGATTTATGTAGAAACACGTTGCTCCTCTAGCTTTGCTACTATGGCATTTTTTCCCCTCCAGACTCTGTGATTATGAAATGTCACCGTGGAAACAGTTCAATATTCTCTTAAAAATATAAAAGCAACTGAAATGAAAAACTATCCAGAATCTCAAGCTCTCTTAAAGTCCAAACTTTCTGTAGAAGCAAGCAGATTGATTTTGTGTGGGGTGACAAGAGTGCTCTTCCTCTAAAAATAATCTCCCTTCCACCATCTGATGACATGTCTAAAATTACACCATGAAGGGGGCATGAGACCATAGACCAGAAGACAACTTAGTGTAGACTCTGTGCCGGCCCAGGGATGACACACTCACAGAAACAGAGCACGGTCTAGTGTGTGTAGACATGTGCTCACTAACACCCACATACCCACCAACCTCTGGGCAGCATGAGATATTCTATCAGACTTAAAACTAGACTTCTGAAATGATATTCAGTGGGATCACTTATAGGGATTTAACTTACTAAATTGAACTCTGATTACTTGGCAAACTAGGAAGATTGAGAGTCAGAGAGAGCAACTAAGGAATTTAAGTGGTTACCTTTTAAATGTGACTCTTCCACTCACCCATGCACACCCAGGAGTCAGTGTGAGTGGGCGTGAGTGCATGTGGTGCTGCGTGGTGAGTCCTCCCTGCCTCCCCCCTCCTACCCAGTGCTTTCATCGTGGAAGCATATCCTTTCACTGGGACTTACCACACACATTTTTGTTCCTCCTGGGAAAAAGCAAATAAGAAAATCTCATTCTATGTGATTAAATTAAAAGATTTTTAAGGGTAATTTTAATAGTTCAAGATTTTCATCTACTGGACTATATACTTAGCCCCATATAAGATCAAATTTTACCAAATCAGCCACCATTTGTATCAATATATAACCTGACACTCCAGTGGTTACTTGTACAAAGTCACAGAGGTGATGGCAGGAAGAACCGAATTGAAAAAGGGCCTGCCTCTGAAAGCCAATTCTGATCTTCTGTGACAAGCTGCTATCAGGGGCGCTCACCAAGGATGGTGAAGATTTCCCTCTATTCACCAATATCCATGCCCCTTCCTTTTCATCAAGAGACCTTTATTTTGTTGGGTGTGACAATTTGCCCAGCATGAGTGTATATTTCCCAGCCTCCTTCATAAATACAGGTTACACATGGAATTCATTCATAGGGCCTTAAGGAAGCTGACTCACATGGAACTATGCCTTTTGGTTTTTCTGTTGCTCCCTCTTTCTAGCTACCTGGAACATTCACATAATGACCAGAGTTCCTGCAACCATTGGGAGACACAAGGCAACCCAGAGGAGAGTAGCCATTGAGTGAGTATAGTAGAACAGAACAGGGAGAAGAGAGATACTGAGTCCCTGATGACTGGTGCCATCACTACATGTCTTTCATAGAAGAGAAAAGTGAACTCATGTCTTATTTAAGACAACAGAGAAAAAAAATCAACTTTAAAGATGCAAAGGACTCTAGTTTTGTCCAAAGGCCCTTACTTTTTTGACTGGAATAATGAAAGCCAGTTATTTATTCTGTGAAAAACATTTATCAAGTGGGTAGGACATAGAAAATTCAGGAAAACTGAGATAAAGAGAGATAGTTCTTTTCTACTAAGTACTTACCTTTTAGCTGAGAAGTTTCATAAAAGAACTTCAAAAAATTCAGACAGATAAGGGCTATAATGGAGAAATGTACTAAGGTACCTTAGGATGTAGAAATTGATTGCCTAATTCAACTTTGGAAGGACTACACGGCATCAGGAAATGCTTTTAAAAGAATTGAACTCAGGGGGAGGCGGAGCAAGATGGCAGCCGAGTAATAGCTTCCTTGCATCTGGGCACCACTACAATAAGCCAGGTTACACTGATTGCAATTGTTAGGTAAAGTCCCTCTTGCAATCTTGTCTTGCCCCCATAAAGTGTGACACACACCAAGGCCCCACCCACCTCCCTCCTTCCCTCTTTCTGTTTCCCCCCACATAACCATAATTGTCATTAATTGTCCTCATATCAAAATTGAGTACATAGGATTCATGCTTCTCCATTCTTGTGATGCTTTACTAAGAATAATGTCTTCCACGTCCATCCAGGTTAATACGAAGGATGTAAAGTCTCCATTTTTTTTAATGGCTGAATAGTATGCCATGGTATACATATACCACAGCTTGTTAATCCATTCCTGGGTTGGTGGGCATTTAGGCTGTTTCCACATTTTGGCGATTGTAAATTGAGCTGCAATAAACAGTCTAGTACAAGTGTCCTTATGATAAAAGGATTTTTTTCCTTCTGGGTGGATGCCCAGTAATGGGATTGCAGGATCAAATGGGAGGTCTAGCTTGAGTGCTTTGAGGTTTCTCCATACTTCCTTCCAGAAAGGTTGTACTAGTTTGCAGTCCCACCAGGAGTGTAAAAGTGTTCCCTTCTCTCCTCATCCACGCCAGCATCTGCAGTTTTGAGATTTTGTGATGTGGGCCATTCTCACTGGGGTTAGATGATATCTCAGGATTGTTTTGATTTGCATTTCTCTAATATATAGAGATGATGAACATTTTTTCATGTGTTTGTTAGCCATTCGTCTGTTGTCTTTAGAGAAAGTTCTATTCATGTCTCTTGCCCATTGATATAAGGGATTGTTGGCTTTTTTCATGTGGATTAATTTGAGTTCTCTATAGATCCTAGTTATCAAGCTTTTGTCTGATTGAAAATATGCAAATATCCTTTCCCATTGTGTAGGTTGTCTCTTTGCTTTGGTTATTGTCTCCTTAGCTGTACAGAAGCTTTTCAGTTTAATGAAGTCCCATTTGTTTATTTTTGTTGTTGTTGCAATTGCCATGGCAGTCTTCTTCATGAAGTCTTTCCCCAGGCCAATATCTTCCAGTGTTTTTCCTATGCTTTCTTGGAGGATTTTTATTGTTTCGTGCCTTAAGTTTAAGTCCTTTATCCATCTTGAATCAATTTTTGTGAGTGGGGAAAGGTGTGGATCCAGTTTCAGTCTTTTACATGTAGACATCCAGTTCTCCCAACACCATTTATTGAATAGGGAGTCTTTCCCCCAAGGTATGTTCTTGTTTGGTTTATCAAAGATTAGGTGGTTGTAAAATGTTAGTTTCATTTCTTGGTTTTCAATTCGATTCCAAGTGTCTATGTCTCTGTTTTTGTGCCAGTACCATGCTGTCTTGAGCACTATGGCTTTGTAGTACAGACTAAAATCTGGTATGCTGATGCCCCCCGCTTTATTTTTGTTACAGACAACTGCCTTAACTATACGGGGTTTTTTCCGGTTCCATACAGAACGCAGAATCATTTTTTCCAAATCTTGAAAGTACGATGTTGGTATTTTGATAGGAATGGCATTGAATAGGTAGATTGCTTTGGGAAGTATAGACATTTTAACAATGTTGATTCTTCCCATCCATGAGCATGGTATGTTCTTCCATTTGTTAATATCCTCTGCTATTTCCTTTCTGAGGATTTCATAGTTTTCTTTATAGAGGTCCTTCACTGTTATCTATTTTCTTAAGGGCAATGGCTTCAAGCACCAAGGGAAAGGTCAGTTGTAGACCAGACCCTAACCCCAACCACCCCCAGAACAAAATACTCCTACTTCAAACAGGGTAATTCGACTTTTATCTATTTCATTTATTTATTTTTAAATGAGATCAAGAGCTATATCTTAAAAATTGATCAAGGGAAAATCCAGGGATATGTAGTTAAGTGGGCAGGTTAATAAGGGTTCGTTTCCTGAAAATGATGCCTTCCAGACATTGACCACTTGCTATAAAGACAGAACATTACTAGGAGGAAGAGTAGGTAAGTGGTGTCCTGATGACTATACTTTAGCTTCTCTTCCAGTGTCTGGGAAAATTCCACTTTTGCCCAAATCAGCATATGTTAATAAGAAGTTGTACCTGGTAGGATGCTTTTGGCTACAGGTAACAGAAACTCTACTTCATGTTCTCTTAAACAACCAGGACATTTGGTATGACATGAAATCCAGAGGGAGAGAGGTTTTAGGATTGGATGATTCAATGTAATCTTGCACTCTGGTTCTTTCTCTTTCTCAGTTCCTTCATTCTGTCCTCTGACTATCCCCTTACAGTGCCTAGAGGGCTTCCAGTAGCAACTGAGTCACACCCGAAAAGGGTCATGAAAAAGAAACTTACTCTATGCAAAAAGGACATTAGTCCTTTTTTAACGTCTGATTGAATTAGCATAGGTCAAGCGCTCACCTCTGGTCCTAAAGCAGACTTTATAGAAACATTAAACTCTGATTGACTTGGACAAGTAATTTGCATACTTTTCTGTAAAGGACCAGATAGTAAATAATTTAGACTTTGTCTAAATTGGTCATATGGTCTCTGTCACAATAATTCAACTCTGCCGTCATAGTGTAAAAGCAGTCATAGACAATATGTAAATTAGCATGGATGTGTTCCAATAAAACTTTATTTATGTCTATGAAATATGTGAACCAGGCGAATCTGTGAAGACTAGACGTAGATTAGTGTCTGTCTAGGGCTTGAAGGACTAGGGGAATTGAAGCTTAAGGGGCATGAGGATTCTGTTAGGGGTAATGAAATGTTCTAAAATCGATTGTGGTGAGAGTAGTAGAACCCTGAGAATTAATTGTAAGCCATTTAATTGTAAACTTTAAATGGGCGAATTTTAATAATATGTAAATCGTATCACAATGAAACTGTTGAAAAACTTTATGGACACTGAATTAGAATTTTATATAATTTTTACATGTCAAGAGACACCATTGATCTTTTCCTTTATCTTTCTAACTCTTTAAAAATGTGAAAACCAAGCCTGCTTTGTAGGCAGCAGAGGCTGGCCATATTTGGTACAGGAGCCTTAGTTTGCTGGACTCTGGTTTAGACTAATTATGTTTCTCTTTGGGAGTAGGGAAGGGGTGTCTTTATTTCAGTTCAAATGAGAAAAATTGATACCTGAAAATAATCAGAAGTCCCCCGAATCATGAGGAAGAACAAGAAGATAGATGGCTGTAAGGCATTTGAGCACCTTGAGGCACTTTAAAAAGTACCCTTTTTTGGCCAAGCATGATCTTTGGCATCAGACCCTAAATTCTTTCAAATCCCTCTTAAGTTCTTAAGAGGAATTCTAGTACATGTGAGCACCCTTGTAGATGCTCCCAGGGAGTGCAAGGGTCAGGAATACCTTTCATGTGAGAGGTACACCAAGGGGTTCTGCCCATGTGGACAAATAAGCCATTCTGAATGACTCTATGGTCCTCAAAGCTTCGGTGCCTTGGGTCACTGCCTTTCTGCAGCATATTCAGCAAGTAAGAAATAAAGTCTTCTTTTGTTTCTATTCTGGCTACAGAATTTACCTTCTAGAGTTTGAGAAGTTTGACACTGCACAAAGATCACAGGACAGACAGTTAAGAAATTTAGCCTTGAAATGCTTTGTGACCTTGGGGCTGTTCCTTAAACTATGAGATAGACAGTAACAAGGGCACTATGAACAGAACAGTAAAGATAAATTGTTTTGAGTCAGGAGGATAAGAAGATGATCCCTTCTAGCTCAGAGGAGAGAAGAGGTTCTTAAAGCAAAAGCATGTGAGACAAAGATGTCAGGGAGAGGTGAGAATTGAGAGGATGGAGAAAAGGCCAGAAGCTGTAGAGTAGGACACTGGGTTAGGGTTCAGAGGGGGTGCTGGAATGCTCGGAGGGGAAGGGGTAGGGCTGGAGAGGAATCTGAGGACAGCCTCAGGGAGGGAGGGAGTACTTACATTCAGGTGCTCTGACGGAGGCAGATGGAGGTCCTCACTGTGCACTTTGCCTACTGCACTTCTGTGATCCCAAATTTCTGCTTTCCTGAGCACAAACTAGGGAGAAATTCCTGTCCACAAATCCGTCATCCCCGTCTGCTGGTTGCAGTTTCACTCACTACGAAGGATGAATCTGTCGGCTTCAGTGTGTTAAGGCAAGTTCATTTCACTTTAAAGGGAACAAAATTGAGTTCATTGACTTTATCAGTCTTTGGTGCGCGCTGTGTGTGATTTTTCATCACTTTCCCCAGAAAGGTCCTCTGGAAAACTGCTAAGTGTTTCCAGAGGGAATTACCAATCTTCCTCCAGGAAAGAGAATTCTCTGCAAGATAGTGAAGAGCAGGGTGCGGCAGGGGTAGAGAGTTCCCTCAGGAATAATTGGAGGGGACTTTTTACCCCCAGGCTAACAGGAAGTTGGGTCCTGAGTAGAGCATGCTAACAACTCCACGAAATTGCCTTCACCTTAGAGAGTTTTACCCTCAAGATTCCCTTCTAAGTAGTGGCGTAAGCCCCTTAGTCATCTAATTAGAGAGAACTGTGGGCGTTTAGGATGAAGGCCTGGGGAAAGCAGGTGTTAGCAAATGCTGGTGCACCTCGGGTGATCCCGAGGTGGTGTCAGCAGGCTGCCCGTGCCTCCAACAAGCTAAGAAGGACACTCTATCCCTGCTCCTGAGAAGCCTTGAAGGACGCTCTCTCCCTGCTCCTAAAATGTTCTACTCCACCCAGTTGACATTGACCAGTGTATTCACCTTGAGAATTTAACTCTGGGCTCAGCATGCTCTTTCAAGATGCCAGTGCCTTTGAGAAGCAGCTTGTGCAGATGAGCAGCCCTGTGCAGGGCTTTGTGGGTGCAGGCCAGGGCTGTGGGGTCACATGGCCCTGCATTTGAATATTACTTCTATCAGTGGTCATCAGGGGAAGCCCTGTTGAAATAGCTGTTTACTGGTTTCTAAGCCTTACTTTCTTCATCTATAAAATGGGATGATTATGCCAGGCGTGGTGGCTCACACCTGTAATCCTAGCACCCTGGGAGGCCGAGGCAGGTGGATTGCTTGTGCTCATGAGTTCCAGACCAGCCTGAGCAAAAAGTGAGACCTCATCTCTACTAAAAAATAGAAAAACTGGGCTGCGCCTGAAGCTCAAAGGAGTGGGGCCCCAGCACCATATGCTTGAGGTGGCAGGTTCAAACCCAGCCCCGTCCAAAAACTGCAAAAAAAAAGAAAGAAAGAAAAGAAAAACTGGGGCAAGAAGATTGCTTGAGCCCAAGAGTTGGAGTTTTCTGTGGGCTATGATGCCGCAGCACTCTACCCAGGGTGACAGCTTGAGACTGTCTCAAAAAAAAAAAAAAAAAAATGGAATAGGGTGGCGACTGTGGCTCAAAGGATTAGGGCACTGGCCTCATATACTGGAGGTGGCAGGTTCAAACCTGGCCCGGGCCAAAAACTGCAAAAAAGAAAAAAAAAGGATAATTATAATTTAACCTCTTAGGGTGTTTTGTGAGGCTAGGAGAGGTCTGGGTATATGTGAGGCACAGTTCCACATGTCTTGACATGTACTGTCTTTTTTAATACTCCTACTACCCTATGAGGCTGGTACTATCCACATTCTCTTTTTACAGATGAGGAAACTGAGAGACCCAGATAGATGGCAGAGTTGAGACTTGAACGTAGGCCAACTCAATCTAGAGCTTGAGCACCACACTATACACCTTGGCATGCCTTTGGGGCTCAACAAATGCTGGCTTTGTATTAATAATGTATTAAAATTGTTTTTATTTGATTGTATTCATGGAGCAGAAGTGCAATTGTGCTACATTAGTATACTGCATTGTGGTGACAGCTTTCAGTGAATCGTCAGTGGAGCAATGCACATTACACCCACCAAGAAACCTCCCATCTTTATCATCTATCCCAAACCTCCACCACTTCAAGTCTCCATTGTCCACCATTCCACACTCTGCTTCCTTGTGTACACATTATTTAGCTCCTACTCATAAGTGAGAACATGTGATATTTGTCTTTCTGTGACTGAGTTGTTAAACTTGGGATATTGGCCTCTAATTTCATGCATGTTGCATAAAAGATAAGACTTCATTCTTTTTTAAAGCTGAATAGGAATCCTATCATATATACATGCCACATTTTCTTTATCTCTATTGATGAACATGTAGGTTGGTTCTATACCCTTGGTATTGTGAATAGTGCTGTGATAAACATAAGAATGTAGGTATCATTTTCACATATTGATTTCTTTTCCTGTTAGTAGACACCCAACGGTGAGAATGCTGGATCTGCTGGTATTTCTATTTTTAGTTCTTTGAGAAATCTCCATACTATTTTTCACAAAGGTTACATTAGTTTACACCTCTACCAATAGCATATAAGAGTTCTGTTTTCGGGCGGTGACTGTGGCTCAGTGGGTAGGGCGCTGACCCCATATACTGCGGGTGGTGGGTTCAAACCCGGCCCCGGCCAAACTGCAACAACAACAACAACAAATAGCTGGGCATTGTGGTGGGCGTCTGTAGTCCCAGCTACTTGGGAGTCTGAGGCAGGAGAATCGCTTAAGTCCAGGAGTTGGATGTTGCTGTGAGCTGTGTGATGCCAGGGCACTCTACTGAGGGCGATAAAGTGAGACTCTGTCTCTCTTAAAAAAAAAAAAAAGAAGAAGAAAGAGTTCTGTTTTCTCTGAATCTTTGCCAATATCTATTAATTTTTTGTCTTTTTAATAATAGCCATTCTTACTGGTATAGATGATATCTCTTTGTGGTTTTAATTTGCATTTCGCCAATGATTAGCTATGTTGAACATTTATACAAATGCTTTTTGGACATTCATTTGTCTTCTTTTGAAAAATTTCTATTCATCATATTGGCCCACCTTTTTTTTTTTTATTAAATCACAGCTGTGTACATTAATGTGATCATGGGGCACCATACACTGGTTTTATAGACCGTTTGACACATTTTCATCACACTGGTTAACATAGCCTTCCTGACATTTTCTTAGTTATTGTGCTAATACATTTACATTCCACATTTACTAAGTTTCACATATACCCTTGTAAGATGCACCGCAGGTGTAATCCCACCAATCACCCTCCCTCTGCCCACATCCCCACTCCATCCCCTCTCTTTCCCCCTTCCCCCTATTCTTAGGTTATAACTGGGTTATAGCTTTCATATGAAAGCCATAAATTAGTTTCATAGTAGGGCTGAGCACATTGGGTTTTTGTTGTTGTTGTTGTAGTTGAATTGTTTGAGTTCCTTGTAAATTCTGGGTATCAGTCCCCTGTCAGATATATAATTTGCAAATATTTCCTCTCATCTGCAGGTTGTTCACTCTCTTGATTATTTCTTTTGCTATGAAGAACCTTTGTAGTTTAATTAAGTCAGTCCCATTTGTCTATTTTTGTTTTTATTGCTTGTGCTTTTGAGTCTTAGTCATGAGTTCTTTGCCTAATGTTTAGAAAAGTTCTCCCTAGGTTTTCTTCCAGTGTTTTTATAACTTTAGGTCCTACATTCAAGTTTTTAATCCATTTTGAGTTTATTTTTGTATATGGTAACAGATAAGGATCCAGTTTTATTCTTCTGCATATGACAATCCAATTTTCCCAGTACGATTTACTAAAAAGGATGTCCTTCCCTAGTGTATGTTCTTGTTGACTTTGTTAAAGATCAGTTGGCTGTAGATGTATGGCTTTATTTCTGAGTTCTCTATTCTGTTTCATTGATCTATGTGTTTATTTTTATACCATATCATTTTATATCATGCTGTCTTGGTTACTACCTACCATATCCATGTAATATAATCTGAGGTCAGCTAATGTGACACCTCCATCTTTGTCTTTTTTGCTTAGAATTGCTTTGGTTATTTAGGGTCTTTTATTTATTTTTATTTTTTTTATTAAATCATAGCTGTGTACATTAATGTGATCATAGGGCACCATACCCTGGTTTCATAGACCGTTTGACACATTTTCATCACACTGGTTAACATAGCCTTCCTGGCATTTTCTTAGTTATTGTGCTAATACATTTACATTCCACATTTACTAAGTTTCACATATACCCTTGTAAGATGAACCGCAGGTATTGTTTATCAATTTCATTTCTTTTGAAGAATCAACTTCTTATTTTGTCAATCTTTGCATTATTTTTTGGTTTCTTTTTTATTTAATTATGTTCTGATCTTTGTTATTTCTTTTCTTCTGCTAAGTTTAAGTTTGGGTTTGGGTTTCGTTTTTTCTTTCTCCTTTTTTTTTTTTAGTTCTTTAAGATTTGACATTAGGTTGCTAATTTGCAAACTTTATAAATCTTTGAGGTATGCATATAATGCCCTAAACTCCCCTCTTAGCACAGGTTTTAGTATGTTGTGTTTTCATTTTCATTAATTTCAAAATTTTTTTTAATGTTTGTATTCTTCATTAATTCTAAGATTGTTCAAGAGCATGTTGTTTAATTTGCATGTATTTGAGTTTCTGAAGTATTAATTAATTAATTAATTTATTTATTTGAGACAGAGTCTCACTATGTCATTCTCAGTAGAATGCTGTGACATCAGAGCTCACTGCAACCTCAAACTCTTGGGCTTAAGTGATTCTCTTGCCTTAGCCTCCCAAGTAGCTGAGATTACAGGCACCTACCACAACACTTGGCTATTTATTTTTGTTGTTGTAGTTGTCATTGTTGTTTAGCAGGCCTGGACTGGGTTCGAACCCACCAGCCCCAGTGTATGTGGCCAGTGCCCTAGCCGCTGAGCTATAGACACTGAGCCTGAGGTTCTTCTTTATATTAATTTCTAGAATTATTCCACAGTGGTCTAACAAGATACTTGAAATCATTTCCGTTTTTAAAAATTTAAGACTTGTTTTGTATCCTAATATGTAGCCTATCTTGGAGAATATTTCATATACTAGTGGGGAAAAAATGTATATTCTGTGGTTGTTGGGTAGATATTCTATAAATATCTGTTAAATCCATTTGGCTTAATGTCTAATTTAAGTCCATGTTTCTTTGTTTTTGAATGTTTGGCTGTGAATCTACCTGGTCCTGAAATTTTGTTTGCTAGGAGATTTTTTTATTACAGTTTTCAATCTTTCTACTTTTTATAGGCCTATTCAGGAGTTACATTCCTTCCTGGTTCAATCCCAGGAGGTCTGCCTGGTGCTGTGAGTAGAATGTTGAGGTCCCAACTATTATTGTATTGCCATCTATCCCTTTCTTTAGGTCTAATAACAATTGTTTTATAAATCTGGGAACTCAAAATGTTGAGTGTGTATATATTTAGGATTGTTATAATCTCATACTGAATTGATCCCTTCATCATACTCTTTTGACATAAAATCTATTTTATCTAAGCACAGCGACTCCTCCTTGCTTTTGGTTTCTATTTGTGTAGAATATCTTTTACTACTCCTTTACTTTCAGTCTGTATCTTTACAGGTAAGCTAAGTTTCTTGAAAGTAGCATGTATTTGAACATTTTTTAAAAATTCATTTTGCCAATTATATCTTTTAAATGGCTTATTTAATGTACTTATATTCAAGGTTTATATTGACGTATTGAGGCTTTGTTCCTGTTATGTTGTCAAATTTTCAAGTTATAAAATTCTTTATTTCTTTCATTTTCTTTGTCTTTTTGTCTTTTAGTTTGATGAAATTCTGTCATGTTGTCATATGGTTCCTTTCTCTTCCTTTTTCAGGTGACAGTTTCAGAAGACTTATAAGTTTTATATTTCTGTATGTTTTTGTGATGGTGAATATTGACCTTTTGTTTTCAGGTTTAAGCCCTCTTTAGGGATTTCTTGTAGGGCCAGTATAATGATGACAATGTCTCTCAGCATTTGTTTGTATGGGAAAGATGTTATTTATTCTTCATTTATAGGATATAAAACTTTGGAAAAGAGTTTGTTATTTTCTTTCAGCACTTTGTAAAAGCCATGTCATTCTCTTCTGACCTATAAGGTTTCTGATGAGAATTTCACTGTTAGTCTAATGGGTTTCTTTTTTAGTTGTTTTCTTTTGCTAATTTTAAAATTCTGTCTTTCATTTTAACATTAGAAATTCTGAATAAAATATTCTGCAGAGATGTCCTTATTGTGAAGTATTTGCCTGGGGATTACTGGGCCTCCTGTATCTAGATGTCTAAGTCTCTTAATAGAGTTGGGAAATTTTTCATTAGTTATTTTCTAAAATAGGTTTTCTAAACTTTCTGATCTTTCTTCCCCTGGAGAATACTAATATTTCATACATTTAGTTGCTTTATGTAGTCAATTTATGTAGCGTTATGTCTTGAAGGCTTTGTTCATTCTTTTTTCTTTAGTTTTGTCTGAACTGAATTATTTCAAAATACCTGTCTTCAATTTCTGATATTCATTCTACTTCTTGTTTTACTCTTTTATTGACACATTTGAATGAATTTTATACTTCATTTAATGTTTTTATTTTCAGTTCTAGAATTTCTTTCTTCTTCTTTTCTTTTTTTTAATATATCTATCTTTTTTGTACATTTCTCATTTCTAACCTGAATGGATTTTCTTGTATTTGTTTTCAGGTTTCTCTTACATCTCATTGAACTTTGTTAAAATCAGTATTTTGATTTTTTTTTTTTTTTTTGCATTTTGAAGAGCTCTTTCTGATTGAGATTTGTTGCTGGAAAATTGTTTTGGTCCTTTGGTGGTGTCACATTTCTTTTGCTTTTTAATGTTTCCAGTGTCCTTCTGTTGATACCTGCATGTATGGTATAGTAGTCTCTTCTTCCAATTTGGTTGAAAATGCTTTCCTAGGGGATAATTTTTTTCTTGAAGTTGTATATATATTGTTGATTGAGTAGGACACTTTGGCTTTGATTTGGGGTGCTTCGGTAGTGTAATCTTAACATGATTTCTTTAGTAGTACATAGGGTCAGTAGGATCTGTTATTTCCTGGCAATGCTTTCTTCTGTCACTGACTGCATGAATGTGCTCAGTTTACTAGCATTAAGGCTAGTGTACTAGCCCAACCTACTCTGTGCACAAATGAGAAAAAACTGAGGCGCAGGAGCTGAAGGCAGGGCTGGAACTACACCTCAAGTCTCTTCATTCCTAACTCAGTGCTTAGTCTATCACTTCCTTCTGTTGCACAATGAGTAACTCAGTAGCCCTCTATTCATCTTCTTCCACAGAGATGTAACTAAAGACACACCAGGAGGACTTGAAGAGTGGTGGTGTAGGAATTGCAAATGAATAAGGTAGGAGAGAAATCATCATCATCAAGCCCAAAAAATGAAATTATTGGCTGTCCACAGTGAAGAAAAGTCCTCCAGTTTCTCTCACCCTTCCCCTTCTAGTTGCCCTCTGCCATTTGGAACTGTGAAACATAGCCTTGTCTTGCATCATCTGTTCCATGAGGGATGACATGAGAAAGGCTATTCTCTCTTCTCTTTATTTAATACCAGGACCAGGTACAGATGGATAGCTAAGAAGGATTAAAAAGCAAGTCACTATAGCAATAGCCTAGCCAGGCAAAGGAACAATGTAGTGTCTTAAAGGGCAGGATTTTCATTTCAAAGTCTCTTCCTAGCTGAAAAGTCATTTCCAGCTTCTAAGAGTTCCTCATATGTCATGCAGGAATAAAACTTCCTCACCTGTTTGAAGATAAGTAACTAAGCCAGAGATTGTATATCCCCGCAGGCTGGGAGCTGGAGCATCTTGTACACACACTAAAACAGAGGCAGTAGAGGGCCAGAGAGGCATGGGCCCACTACTTTTGCCCCAGCCTATCCAGTGTTCTTGTGGAAGCCATTTAGGCTGCTGTGGCTACGTTTCATCTGAAAATGGAGATTAACATCATACCTACCTTATAGGGATTTGTAAAGCCTCAGGTGAGAGTTATAAAACTACTTGCCATAATGATTATTGCTACTGTTATTTTTCTTATCATTTTTTGAATATTTAAGAACTCTTAGATATCATTCTTCCACCGATGATGAGACTCAAAGAAATCTGTTTATTCTTTAATGATACCTTAAACATCTATCTGTGAGGTTGTCTTCCATTGTTCTCATACCCTGCAAATAAGAAACAGTAGTATCCCTTCCCAGAGCTTGTGTACTACATGTTGCATTAAATCATGACACACCTGGATGGCGGGTGTTTTTTGAGGACTGGGCCCAACCTTTACATTCTAGTCCTGTTTCCTATGAGCCAGCGGGATCCAACTCTATAGATTTTGAGCCAGATAAATTAGGCTACACTCCTTCCTATCTCAACGATCCTTGAACAAATCAATGTCAATGTGTCTAATTTTCAAAAAGCAAAAACAAAACAGAACCCACCATGAACCTCATTTAAATACGTATGTAAGAGAATACAACAGAGATTTATTATCTCATCAGTGAAGGAACCAAAAAGATGACAATGTCAAATAAAAGAAGGATCTGAGAGCTGATAAGGTAGCCACTGGGGGGCGGGGGGGCATTGAAATAAGATGGTAAATGGCTAAGTTATACATAAACGTAATTAATGTCCTATAGGGCAATAAAGCTATAATTTTTCAATTATCCTTTTCACTGGACAGAAACAATTTGCTTTCTATCAAACAAAAATCACTTGTAATTTATTCATCTTTTACAAATCAACATCGTACATGAAAGAGTCTGGGCCTAATTAGTTCGAAGTTACTTGAAGGTATATTCTCTTAAGAATCAGATAAACCTTAGGTGAGCCTGTCAGAAAATGTTCCAGTGTTACAAGAATGTGTGGCTGTTATTTCCTCTCAATCCTGAATTTTGGAATTTTTTTTATCATTACCTCTCTAAGCCTCAGTGTCTTTACCTATAGTGTGGGGATAGCAATACCAGAGCTAGTCTGTGATTGCATGAGACAAGGCATATAAAGCACCCTCCACACTGTCTACTGTACTAAGTGCCAGCGCATGAATAGCCTAATGTTAAAGCCCAAGCTTGGGAGGGAAAATGCCAATGAGTGTTTACTGTGTGTCAGACACTGTGCTATGTGTTTCATATATGCTTTTACATACTTCATTGATTCTCAGAGAAACCTGACAGGTGAGTGTTAATTTAGTTCCAGTTTATATACTAGGAAATTCACGTTCTCAGGCACTGAATGACTCATCTGAGATCTCAGAGCTGGTGAGTACAAAGTAGGTCTGTGATTTCAAAGCTCTTTCCACAAATGTTGCTGCTTCTTTTAAAGAAAAAAAAGAAAGAAAGAAAAATCACAAGACAAGGATTTTCAACAGCATTTGCCTTGAACTTGAATTTGATTTAAAGGCATTTATTCATTTTCCTGTTATTCATCCAGATTTTGTTCCTTCCTTTTCCCCTCTCCACCTTCCCCCACCCCTAAGCCAAAAAGCTTTTCTCTTTACCATTCACTTAGCACTTCAAAGCGGGAAAGATGTGCCTCTGAGTGAAACATTGTGCTGGCAAAATGACACTCCATTTTCCAGGAGCCCTAACAAAGCCTTTTGATTTGAATGTCAATGGTATGAGTATGATTAAATGTAAGATTCACTTTTACATTTCCCAGCTGCAAAATAAGTTGTATAGTTCAATTAGTTTGTGATGTGGTTAAGGATACAGCCCCTAAAACTTGCTATGGTGATGTAACTAATGAGATTGATGGCAGGACTTGGTGGCTGGGCCCCCTGAATTTCCAGGTACTGAAACCAGAAAGCTTACAAGGTAGGAGGATGATGCAATGTACTTGTCTTTTAGGGTTCTCTAAAGAGGTTGTGTTTCTACTTTTTCTGCTGGGGCTCTCTGCATTGACACGTGAAGAAATATGAAGATACACAATTTTTCTTCTTGGAGAAAGAATTAGCTGCAGGGCTGGGCATGGTGGCTCATGCCTGTAATCCTAGCACTCTGGATGAAGGGTGGAGCAGGTGGATTGCTTGAGCACAGGAGCAACAGCCATACTCTGTCTCTACTAAAAATAGAAAAATTAGTTGGGCATTGTAGTGGACGCCTCTGGTGCCAGCTACTCAGGAGGGTGAGGCAGGCGGATAGCTGCAGCCCAAGAATTTGAGGTTGCTAAGAGCTATGACACCACAGCACTCAACTAACTCCAAGGCAACAAAGTGAGACTCTGTCTCACAAAAAGGAAAAAGAAAATAGCTAAAGGTAGGGCCTTTGGTTGGTCTCTTTCTCTTTCTTTCTCTGTCACAAATTATTTGCTGTCCTGTGACATGAATTTGGGATTTGGAAAGAGCAGAAAAAAAAAATCAAGATTGTATAATTTAGCTATAATGTCTTGAGCCCCCTGTCTTCTCCTTTTGGAGACCTCCAGATCCTACCAGACAACTCTTTCTCCTCATCCGTGCTCTGTTAGATAGCATGTTCTTCCTGGCTCTGTAGAGATTTGAGCAGACACCTGAAGGAAGTCAGAGAGCACAACTTCTAAACATCTAGAGGAAAAATGTGTTCCCTATTTGTTTCCTTCAGGGCAATTTTCAGAAAGTGTCATGTTTTATTTTCTATTTTCTGTCCCCTTCACTGAGCAGAGACCATATTTACTGAGTTTACTGCTGTACTTTCCCCACACCCAGCATAGGAATAAATGACTGCCTACATTTGAATATGAATTGTGACTCTTGTCTAGACACTATTTTTGCGAGAGGCTAACACCTCTTTTTGTAAACTGAAGGTGAACCTCTCCTCTGCCCACCTCGAAAGCTGTGGCAAGAAAGAGTTAATATTGGATGTGCTGGGGCTTTTAAAATGGTCAGATGCCATAGAAATAAAGGGCTTTTTGGTTGGAATGCCTGGGCCTTTTGGATCTGTGGGTATATAGAGTTATTACAGATCCAGACAGGTTCCTTTCTCATATGAGAACTGATGTGAAGTAGTGTGCAGCAGGAGATTCCCAATATCCTCACTCAGGTGGCCCCACAGAGCCACACTAGTAAGATGTTCTCTTAATCTCTTTTGTAGGAACATCTTAAGAATTCATTAAAGTTGGTAGAATGATTTGATAACCTCAAATAATAGGTGTGACAAGAGTGTAAATTTATAGAACTTGGATTTTTTCCTGGATGACTTAAACAGGCAATGGGTAAAGGCAATTTTGGAGGTGATTGCCAGTGCCTGGCAGAGAACGAATGCACTGGATTTGGCTGTAGTCAGTCTTTTTTTTCTCTTTTTGCAGAGGGTACATTGCAGGCAATATGGGGAGGCAGACAGAAACCAGAATAGCAGTCAGGAACACTGGGTTCTGACTGAACTGAGGCACTTCAGGAAAGGCACAGACCTTCCCCGGGCCTTCGCTTCTTCCTTAGACACATGAAAACACTTTGAAATCTATTACACTAAACTAGATTTACAAGCTATCAATTAGAATGACATGGGAAAAATAAAGGGTATTCTTTGGTCCAATAAATAGACTGAGTTTAAATTCAAACAAACTTGCCTTAGGAACATACTTCTGAAAACTTTTAATAAGTACCTGTCAATCTTAAGGGTAAAGGGGAGATGGAAGGCAGATGTACTGTATTTTTAAAATTATTTTACTGTGGATTTTTTTCTTCAGATAACATCTAAGTGAGCAGTGTTTTCTGACTAATTTGGGGAACACTGGCACCTACAAGTGATGTCTTATGTGACTCTTCATCATCAAGAGTGTCTCAGGGCAACAACCTAACACACCACTCTAATTTCAGTGGGAAAGCATTTTAAAACTTATTAGATCAGGTGTCAATAACAAGCAGGTAAGTTAAGAAACAAACACATCCACCATCCATAACTTTAATTCTGCCCTTTAGATATCTCTTTTTTTTTTTTATTGTTGGGGATTCATTGAGGGTACAATAAGCCAGGTTACACTGATTGCAGTTGTTAGGTAAAGTCCCTCTTGCAATCATGTCTTGCCCCCATAAAGTGTGACACACACCAAGGCCCCACCCACCTCCCTCCTTCCCTCTTTCTGTTTCCCCCCACATAACCATAATTGTCATTAATTGTCCTCATATCAAAATTGAGTACATAGGATTCATGCTTCTCCATTCTTGTGATGCTTTACTAAGAATAATGTCTTCCACGTCCATCCAGGTTAATACGAAGGATGTAAAGTCTCCATTTTTTTTAATGGCTGAATAGTATGCCATGGTATACATATACCACAGCTTGTTAATCCATTCCTGGGTTGGTGGGATTTAGGCTGTTTCCACATTTTGGCGATTGTAAATTGAGCTGCAATAAACAGTCTAGTACAAGTGTCCTTATGATAAAAGGATGTTTTTCCTTCTGGGTAGATAGATGCCCAGTAATGGGATTGCAGGATCAAATGGGAGGTCTAGCTTGAGTGCTTTGAGGTTTCTCCATACTTCCTTCCAGAAAGGTTGTACTAGTTTGCAGTCCCACCAGCAGTATAAAAGTGTTCCCTTCTCTCCACATCCACGCCAGCATCTGCAGTTTTGAGATTTTGTGATGTGGGCCATTCTCACTGGGGTTAGATGATATCTCCTTTTGAATGTATGAAAGATATGGAAAATCAATTGTCAAGAGTCAAACTCAAATTCTTCTCCCTTTGCCTCAAACCTGTCCCAGACATCCTCCAGTACTGGCTCTCTGAAGGCCACCCTCAGCCAGACAGATTTGCCCGTCAGAAATGGAGAGGTCATTTGTAACAGCTCCTTATCCCTCATCTCCATCTCCAAATCCTCTTTAGTCCTATCTACCTCCTATATATACCTTTCTAAAGCAAATTGCTTGTCTCCATCTCATACAAGATAAGAGCTGGCAGCCAGGTCTGTTTATTATGACCTAGCATATATATCATCTCACTTAATCTTGAAGGTGAATATTTATCCCCAGTGCACAGATAGAGAATTGTGGCTCAGGGAGCTGAAAGAACTTGCTTGACGTCACATAGCCAGTCTTTTAACAGTTAAACTAAGAGACAGAACTGGCTCTAAGGCACCCCTGTGAGTATATCATTCATTGCTGCTTTCCTGAGAGCAACTCAAGTCCAAGTTTCCCCACTGTTCAAATGTGATTTTAAAAAAATCCAGCCTTGCCTTCATTATAATATTGATATAAGTATAAAATTTAGGGCAGGGATAGATATCCCTTTAGGAATGTAAAAATTGCTATAAGTGCAAGGTCTGATTATACGACTTAGGTTACAGAATTCAAACAGGCCAGGAGGATGTATCTCAATTGAATAATTTCTAAAGATGATAACACTTTTAGACAATTTTTGGAAAGAAGGTGCTGTCTGAGAACTTTGTCCACTTTCTAGAGTAAGAACTATTATAAAATTCATGAAAGGCAGGCAATATTAAGTCATTTGAACTACATTTATCATTTCCCAGGTGGGTTAATTCAGGAACTAAAACCCAGTTTTAGGCTTTAATGCTAGTTTCACTCCGTCATTTTACAGATGTGGAAACTGAGGCTTATGGCAACCCCAGTCAAAGTCAAAACCACATGACAAGCCACAATTCTCTTTCTTTTCTTCTATCTTCCCCCAAATCTGAACCTAGGCTATTTTTTCAGGGATTTCTCCACTTTTTTAAATTTCTAACATTGATGCTAGCACTCTCTTTTGGCAGGTAAGAAGCCTCTGACAGCCCAAGAGGAAAGGAACTTGTGCACGTGTGCCTTGGAAGAAGGAAAGCTCTGAGGGTGTTGGCAGATACAGTCACAGACGCTGTAGGTTCTCCGGGCAAAGCATTTTATGCAAGCTCCCAAGTGCCTCCCAAGTGAACCTGTGGCTGGTTTGTAACAATGTGTATTCTGAGGGTAAAAGGGAGATAACAGGAATGAGAGCCTTTACTGAGAGCATTTCCTCCACCCAGAGGCCCCTTAACATCTCCCAAATGTTCAGACCACAGCCATCCTTCCAGGTGCGGACCAAATATTGCCTGAAGGTTCTCTTTTTCCTCCCTTGTATTTACAACTTTGTCATCTTATACAAGAAATACCGTCCTCCATAAGAGATAAGCATTACGTAGGGTTATAAAATGGAACATGAAAACTGCTCCCCAGAGTCCCGATCACCTCTCACCACCTTCACTACTTTTCTTTCCTTTAGGTGAAACAGTTCAGCCTTCATACTTTCAGGTGGTCTTGGTACATCTTTATAGCAAGGGAGGGAAGTGTGCAACCCAAATGCCTAGAAGGACCCGGCAGTCACATAAATATGCTAAGCAGGTCATAATCAAGACTGCACGCCCTGTCTGTATGGGGCAGCCATAGCCCTATTCCCACAGATTGCTGCTTGCTGGCAATGCAGACTCCCAAACCTCCAGAAGCTTCACTTTCTTACGCCTACCCCCAAATCTAGGCTTTTTGGTGAAAGCTTAAGATGTTGGCAATGAATATGAAAGCTTTGGAAACTCTGCAGAGGTTATACAAGATATGGGTAAGCCAGATACAGTCTACCAGTTTACAATCTCTGATTTATGAAGAGATACATGTGAATGAGGGTATGCTTTATTCATGCTCTGTGATTTGCTTATTGTCTTCAACTCCATACTATTGTCAGTAATCTTTCCATGTCACCTGCTGTGAATCATGTCATAAATTTTAATGGTTACATAGTATTCTCTGATATGAATGCATGTTTGCCTTCTCTTTGTTCTATTGATAGCATATAAGTGTTTGTACTTTCTCAATGTCTAAGGCATTTCAACAAATCTCCCTTTCTACATGGCTCTGAAATGTGTGTGAAGACTCTTTAGGCTGGATCAATAATTACTTCCTATACTGACCTTTGCCAGCCTGTCTCATTTCCTTGAATGAATATAAAGATTAGGAACCATACCCTATTCCTTTTTGTACTTTACTCAGTATTTAATTAAATATACCACCCCTGAATGAATGACTAAGTTAATAGATGGAAACAATAGGTCACAAAAATAAAACTCAAAAATTTTGATTTTTACCTCTTGCTTTTCTGAGTGATTTAAGATACATTAATTTCCCTGTCTGAGTTTGTATTACTTCATCTGTGACACGGGCCTCATTCATTAATTAAACAAATTTAAAAAAAGTTATTATCTTTTTAATTGACACATAATGGATGCACATATTTTCAGAGTACATGTGATATTTCGATACATTCATATAATGTGCAAAGATTAAAGCAAGGTAATTGAGATACACACACACATGCACACACACACGGTGGCCATAATGTTCGTGTGCAATTACACACGAACTTTATGGCCACCCTGTATATCACCTTAAATATTTTTTCTTTATGCTAGGAAGATTTGAATTATTCTCTTCTAACTATTTGGAAATGTATAATAGATTATTTTTAACTGTAGTCTAATTCAAAATTTCACATATTCATTGAGTATCTCCTGTGTGTTGGACATTGTGTTAAGTGAGAGATGCAGCAGTGACATGGAAATCATCTTCTGGCTCTGCTCTGAGCTCTCTTTCAGCTCTAACCTTCTTTGATGCTGTGGTGAACTGCCATGCCTCCCAACCCCAGACCCTAAGCAAATTTGGAAATGGAAACAGTGTCACATTCTCCTAGGAGCTGGTGCTTGGAGTTCTCTACTGAACATGTATACCGTAGGGAATATTAAAGACTATGTACTGACAATCGCTAAGGGCAAAATATTCATGAGCAGGTTTCACTGTCGAAATGTGTTATGCTTTGGATAATTTTCTCTGCCCTGTGAAAACTTATTATGGACTCTTTCCAAAGAGCATGGCTCCACCAGTTAGGGTGATGGTAATTGAAAGGCACCATCTCTTCTTTTCCTGTCAGCTGGGAAAGCTTATTACACCTTATTACCAGAAGTCAGAATGGAGTAAAAGTAGGAAAAGTGAACACAAGTAGCACTTCATACAATAGGGAATAAGACAATAAACTCATTATCTGTCAAGGACAGGTGGAGTGGTGTCAGCATCCTGTAGCAGAAATAAAATCACATTGAGAAGGAGGCAGTACTGTGGGGTGGTTAACTCTCTGGCTCTGGAACCACACAGGCATGGGTTTAATTTCAGCTCTAACAATTACAATTTGTACTAATTTTACCAGTTTTAAACAGTAAGCTGTCCCATTTTCTTCATCTGTAAAATGGTGATAATGCCACCTAATTAGAATATTGGGTACATTAAATTATTGTATCTATATATAGATTAGCCTAATCTTGTTTATTCATCATTGATAAATTACTATTATTATAGAAGATGCAAATGACCTACTACCTGGTTTTATTTTTAACATGGAGTAGCTTTATGACCTTGAAAAAGACATTTTCTTTCTTAGGACTTCTGTTTTATTATCTCTGAAAATGGAGATAGAACTTGCCATAGCAACACCTCTAAGAACTATATTGAAACTTCAAGAAAAGGGGTAAGTGACTGTAAAAGAATTTTAAATTTTATAGCCTCAAACATTGAGTTGGCAATTAATCCAATGACTCAACGAATTGGAATATTTTCCCAATATTTGAGGTTGATGTCATCCCACAATTTCATTAGGGAATAAAAATGTAGCAGCTGGGAACACAGCACATGACAACTTAATTAGATTCAGTTTCTGGTCCATTCCTTTAAATATCTGAGCATTAAATACCAGGTAGCATTTAAGTGCCATGAAATACATCCCACAGCAACAGGGACTCAGACGTAGCTCTCATGGAACCCAGAGTCAAATGGAGGATTAAGCTACTGATTAAATTATCACACATAATAGAAACTGAAATAAGTGTTATGCCAAAACAAAGCAGAAGAGAGACCTAATTTTTATTGATGGCTCTAGGTGTGTGGAATATCTTATGGTTAAAATGGGATAAAGCTTGCATATATGTGGTTTTTAATCCAACAGCCACACAACCCACACAACCATGACCTCCTTCCTAATGCTGATTTTATTATTCAACAAATGTCCAGCTACAAGCTGACATATGGAAAAGAGTTCTAATTTTGCATTTAGATTAGATGTCATTTACTAGGCCTTTATTATGTAGCAAGTATTCTAAGTACTTTACTAGTATTAATGTTTATTTCTCCCCAAAATTCTATTTTTAATCTCCATTTTTCAGACTAGGAAATAGAGGTACAGGTGACTCAAGTTCATGTCATAATTCTTCTTTTAGGGAAACTGAACCTTGAGCAATGACTCAGAGCTTCATTTTTTTCTTTCGTTTTTCTTTTTTCCCCCTCCCTCCCTTCCTCCCTTCTTTCTTTCTTTCTCTCCCTCCTTACTTCCCTCCCTTCCTTCCTTCCTTCCTTCCTTTTCTTTCTTTCTTTCTTGTATAAGGTAAGAGTCTCAGTCAACATCTTAAGATAGGCACAGAGACAGAAATCACAGAGGATGATAAAGGTGCTCCTGTATATTGAATATTTAAGAAAGCCGGCTTATAAGGGGTTATTATTTGGGGGGTACCCAGGATATAGCATCACAGGTTCATGTCGGAGGCAACAAAAACACTGCACACAGGTAGCTCCACTCCACTAACATTTGCAATAGTGTCTTTTAATCAACCTTGTAATTTGTCAGTTCTTTTTTCTTTTATTACTCTGTCTTTTTCCTATTTTCTATTTTTTTAATTTTCCATTACTATACTATATATATATATACTTACTATTTTCTTTTTTCTATTACTATATTTACATACCATATTTATATATTTGAAATATATATAATTTATATACTAAATGTATATTATATTTAAATTGCACAGGAACTTTATGTACACCCTGCATTTGTGCCATAGTATTCTGGCCATAGTATTCTGGATCTCATTCATACTCTTCTCTGGGACATTGATAACTTGGAGAGCATTTAGCATCATCAATTTTGTGCATGGGAGGTGACTTTATGGGGGGATGTCTTAGTTACTATACAACTAATGATTCAATTCCTTCTAAAATGCCCTGTAAATAGGGAAAAAATAAAGGTAATGAGCATTCACAGTAATAACTGTGCAAGAAAAACCTCAGCTAGGGGCTAAAGCAATAGTCCTTTCACTCATGAAAACAGAACTAGAAATGGAGCAGAATCAAAATTGATAATGTTACCGGTAATGCCATTCATGCTGTCACCAGTAATTTTTCAGATAGTCTTCTAAGACAGCATGAAGATCTTTAAGTCTGACATTTCCCAAATCATCCCAGCTTCTCTCATGAGGCAGTATAAGGAAAATAGTGGTTCCCAATTTCAATTTTGCCGAGAGAGCAAAGGTGCCTTCTTCTGTGTCACACTGCTCATCACTGTGGTTCGTTTAACAGATCAGGTGGTATGGCAAGATGTCTTAATTCCTAGAACCTGAAAATATGGAAACTTAGATGGCAAAAAGGACTTTGCAGATGTGATTTTGTTAAAAATTTTTAAATGGAGAGTTTATATTATTTGAGGGAGGCAGGTGGGTCAGAGTATGAGAGGAGATGTGACAACATACACGGAATTTGGAGTGATGGATCCTGGAATCAAGAAATGTGGACGGTTTCTCAAAGCTCAGAAAGGCAAGGAATGAATTCTCCACTAAAGCCTCCAGAAGGAATTTAGCTTTGCCACCCTCTTGAATCAAGCCCTCTAAAACTCGTTTTAGACTTCTGTCCTCCAGAACTATAATACAATGAATTGTGTCATTGGTTTAAGCTACTAAATTCATGATAAGTTGTTATAGCAGCAATAAAAAACCTATTCAGGTGGTGTGCAGTCACACAGTCTCAATCTGAGAGAACTGGGCAGGTGGGCGCAGGGGGTGCACATCCATTATTTAGGGATGTAGGAAAGAGGACTTAGCTGTAAACTGTGTTTACAGACTGTGCTTCTGCCATCCCTAGGTATGAAAGATCCAACAAGATGTCTGTGTACATTGCCTGGCCTGCATTTCTGCCAATTTACACACTGCAAGCTGGTTCTGATCTGCCAATCAGCCATTCTCCTGGTGTTCTAACTGCTGAAATCAGCAGGTTTCCTCCACACATGGCAGTATTTTATAAGCATTAGATGTCTCATCAAGACTTTTCCTTGGGTTTCCAGCAGTTGCACTTTCTGTATAGGCAGAACTCCAACTAAATCAAACTTAGGCAGAGGATTGGGATCCTCTTTAATCCTCTTCCTTTTTACCCTTAAAGCTTTAATTTTTTTTGTTGTTGTTTTAAATACAGAAGGCATTTCTATTCTTGAAAAAAAATTTAAACACAAATACATAAAACAAAACCTGAAACATCCACTTACATACTCCTTCACTCATGTCATTTTCATATATATGATCTTTTTATTGGAGCACATATCCTGTCTTTCTTTTTGCTTTAAACTTGCTGGTACCTACAGCCCCCCTTATTACAACTTGTTGTACCTAAACCATGGAGTGGATGTACCCTAATTCGCATAGTTCCCTATGAGGGACTTCAAAGTTGCTTCTGATTTTTTACTATTATATGCAGTTTTCAGTGAATCACCTTATAAATATCTCAGAATCTTACAAGAGTACTTGAGTGGAACAGAGCTCTGTAAGTAGGATTTCCTGGTCAAAGAGTTTTATGCTTTTAACAATAGATTTTGCAAAAGGTTTTCCTGATTGACATTCCTATTAAAAGTATGTGAAAGTACTGTTCTCTGCACCCAAAAGATTATACTTTGGGTGTGATTCATCTTTTTTAATATTTGCCAATTTGATATATAAAAAATGCATTCTATTACGTCTATTTGCATTTCCCTGCTTAGTAATATACCTGAGTATTTCCATATATATTCATTGATCATTTATTTTTCTCCTGTGTCAATAGGATTCATTTTCAGTGAGTTCAACAGAGTGGCAGCCACTAATGGTCAGGTCATGTTTGAACTGCAAATCAAAGCACTGAAACCCAAGGCTTAGACCTCAACACTTGCCCATGATGTTTATACCACAACCAAGGGCAACATGCATATCTGAGAAAATGCAGAGTCTATTTCAAACCTTCTAGAAAAGAAAAAGTAATAATTTCATTAACATTCTTGTTCTTATACTACTTTATCACTTTGTAATCTTTGGCACATACCTTATCTCTCATCCTCCTTATCTCTTTCCGTGTACAATGAAGAGCCTGGGGGAGGGGACAGATATGCTCTCTTTTGCTCTCAAAGTTTAAGGTTCTAAAAAACATTCTGAATGAGTACCAATCTCCTTCAAGAACCAACTTTTGACAAAAAATTACTGAGTCAGCCCTGTTGAGCTTTCTTAACTCTCCGACAAAGACCTAGACAGCTGCCCCAGGGAAAATGGGATGTGGAACATAGAAGGTACAGAACTACAGCAAGGGCCCAGCAGGAATCATACAGAGCAAATCTGGAGGGGATAGCCAGGGCTGGACCACAGAGACCCTTCACACTGTGCTACAGGTTTCAATCTATTTCCAAACTAAGTAGGTGGGGGATTTTTAACAAGGGGAACGATTGATTCAAATTTCCTTACAAAAATATCACTGGCTGCAGTACTGAGGAATTGGTTGGTGGCCAAAGAAAATTCACTGAGATCAGTTAGAAGACTATTGTTAACCAGACAAGAGAGAATGGTTGCATGGACCAGGAAGGCTATGCTGGAAATGGACAGGAGTAGACATAAAAATATTTGCCTTTTGTAAGTTTATTGAACTGACTGGGAGGCAGACACAAATGAAAAGAGCATACAAAGTGCTTTGTTCTCTCCTATAGCTATCTTCTTTTCTCAACTCTAAGCCCCCTCAGGGCAAGGGCTACCATGTTTCTAGCAACTGGCCCAGAGTAAGTGCAGAGCAAACATCTACTCAGTAAGAGAATGATGTGGATAAAAGAGGGGTACAGGACAGCAAGGAATCATTCATTCTTCCTCGGTTAAGTTTCATGGGAGAGATGAGACTGAAGACGGTCTTAGAAGGGTGATAAGAGCACAATCATCATCCCACCTGACCCTCTTCCACATAGTTCAGCCCTGAAAGGCACCTGCTATTTAGTTGGAAAAATTAGCCCCACTTTAATTTCTCAAGCTGACGCTCAGGCTAAATAACATTCAAAATTGAATAAGAAATACGTGATGGAGCCATTATTTGAAACCAGGTCTGACTGCAAAGCCCATGCCTCAGTTGGCTCCAGGATTTGAGTTAAGGACCAAGGGAATATTGGAAGAAAGAGTGCAATTAGCTTGACTGATGCCTGCCTCAAAATCCGTGTATCCGTTTATTTCTTACATACATGTGGTACATGTATGACATATATATTCCCTTTCCAACCACGAGGACTCAAATACACCCTTCTCTGTTGAGGTTCACTTTCTGGAGACAGCATAGAATAGTGGCTAAGAGAACATTAGGAATCCAATCTGAGTTTTTCTATTCCCAGCTCTGACCTTCTTGAGCAAGTTATTTAATGTATTTATCCTTGCATTTCAACATTTATAAACTGAAGACAATAGCAAAACACCCCTCGTAAAGTTGCGAACAGTGGAGCTCCTGGCACAGGGTAGGCATTCAGCACAAGTTAATTATTCTTTTCTTTCTCCAGGCTGCCCCTATGTGCATCATTTGAAAGATATTTTCTGAGGGTCTACCACATTGCACACATTGTGCAATGGTAATGAGAAAAGAAAGGTATTCTGGTTGTCTACTATAACATATCAAACTAGCCCTGAGAGTAATGGCTTGAAATCACATTTTATTGTATTTCAGTATTTGGAGGGTCAGGAATTTGTGCAGGGCTTGGCTGGGCAGTTCTGGTATTTAGTTGGATGTGGTGCTATTCTGAAGGGTCCAAGATGATTTTGTTCACATGCCTAGAGCCTTAGTGGGGGCAGCTAGGGGGCCAGGCTTAGCAAGTCTCTCTCTCTCTCCCCATGTAGTCTCAAGGTCTCTTACATAGAAAGATTACAAGGTAAGAGAATACATGGATGGGAGGTGGTAGTGTTAGAAATTGAACTGCTATTGGGTGAATCCAGAAACTACTACTCTGTATCTAGAACTTAGCTATGCTATTTTAAGATTAATACCTTTCTGGCACTATTTTCTGGGCTTGCATATTATCATCCGGTCTTCTTAACAGGGGTATATCATTGGAGTTAGGAAACCTCAGTTTGGACACATTTTGGTGGCTTTCCAGACAACAGATCCTGGGCAAGCCAATTCCCTTCTCAGCTCTCATTATTTTTATTTATAAAATAAAGCATCTTCTCCCTCTATTTCTTAGGTTTACTTGGAGGGCTATATTTGTAGCAAAAAGGTCACAGGGAATCAGGAGACCCTGTCTCTATTTCTACTTACCTCACTACATTCTGTTGGATAAATCTTTCTCCATTTCTGAAACACAGATCTCCAAGTTCATGATATAAGTTGTATAGGTCCCTTCAACTCAGATTTCAAAGAGGGTATTGTCACAAACACCATTACTAAAGGGAGTCCATGAAGCTGAATGAGTGTATGGTTAAGATTACATGAGATGGACTGTGCTAAGTGTGTCTTTGAAAAGGGCTGACCCACCTTCCTTTCAGATGAGCACCCTGTGACTGGCCGGGAGCAGGGACAGCATCTATGGGCCTGGGTTACAACAAAGCCCAGTGTTCCATATGGGGCTTCCCTGCTGACCTAACCTTTGTACCAAGGTATAATCAGCCAACCCATTAACCGCTAAGCATCTCCATATATGACTTGATGCCACAAATACCAAGCTTTTAAAATCATTGTCTGACCCTTTAAGTAACAAGTATTTAAAATGAATTAGAGTAGCCAAAGGCTTTAACTAGATAATGAATGATAACATGCATTTGAACCGATTATGATAAATAAGAGACTTTTCTGTTTATCTACTTCAGTGTCTCGAGCATTTAGAGCAGGACCTAGTACATAGTAAGCACTCAAACATTTCTGATTGAATAAAATGAAAGATTAATGTTTAATGGAAAGGTCATTGAGGACTACTTATTATCCATGTAATGGGCGTCTTTAAATTCATGCTTACTAGCACCAACTGCCAATTACAAAAAACTCACTTCAAATTATTTTGTCTGCTTAGTTGGTTATGCTTAATTGATCCCTAATTAAAGGAGATATCATATGAAGAAGAATTTAGATTCTAGAAAAACTGAGACCATGAGCCAAGAAGGGCCCATCAAAGGTTTGTTTTCCCCATAAGAGACAGCCCACAGTGACAGCTGGGGTGACCTTGGGTTCACTTCACTTTTGAGTCCTCCGGTACTTGTTCTAGAATTAGAATAAGTTTAAAGTTTACTGCAGCTCTAAACATCTATGATCTTAAAATTCTTATTTTGCTGACATGCAATATTATGTGACAAAGATTGAAAACCTTCTGCCCAAAATATAAAGTCTGACATAATAACGATGAAAAATTAATGATGAATTTGGGTTATCTAATTCAAGTATTAGATTTAGTTCTTCCATTTGTCTATAATGCCTCAGGCAAGTCACTTTACCTCCCTAGGCTTTTTTTTCTCATTTGTCAAATCATCAATCTATGGGAAAGTCTTCTGAGGAGATAAAATTAATTAACATAACTGCCAGTGACTTCTGCCTGGAATAGTTTCTTGCTCATCTCTTTATGGCCCCTTAGAGATGATTTTTCTGAGTGTTCTCATGTTCCTGATGAAGAAATTAAAACCTAGAAAAGGGAAAGTGATTATCCGTTGTTAGAGGGTAAGTTTATGAAGACTTGGGGAAGATATTTTAGCTTTTCATCCATTTGATACATTTGTTCATTAAGCATCTTGAATTGTAACAGCTAACATTTGAGGACTTATTATAGGATAGGCCCTGTACTAAGACATTTACATGAATTAATATGTAATTCTCAACATAATCCAGTGAGGTGGATCCTACTATTATTCTTGTTTCTCAGATGAAGACACTGAGGTTAGGAGTGTCTAAATAGGAGAGGCTAAATAGCTTTCTCAAATTTATATAGCTAATAATTGATAGAGCCAGGAGTGGAACACATATAATTTACTACGGAAACCACTAATCTATCCTGATCTCTAACACCATGTGAGGTGCTAGAGATACCCATTAAGATATAATTTGGAATATTTTATAAATTGTTCATCTTGCATAGCCTCAGTTATAATATACATATTAAATAATACAAACAGAAGCAATGCTTTGATAAAAGGGGTGCAGGGTGCTCTGGAATCATAGAATGGAACCCAGTGGAAGATAGTGAGAACTTAATGTCACTCAGCCTCCAAGAGGTTCCATCTAGCTTGTGGCTCAAAATTTCCAGGAAGAGAGTTGGAATGGGAGGATGGGATGTTTCATGCAGAAGCTACAACATGTGTGAAGATCTGGAGAGAAAAAAGAGCACAGCTTGCCTGAGGAAGGGATGAGATACAGCCCGGAAGAGAGAGATGGCAGGCTGGAGGGCAGCAGGGCCTGAAGGAGGGTGGACTCATGAGCCTTGGTTTGACGTCATGATATTACTGAGGGGAGTAAGAGGATATGAAAGGGTTTCAGATGGGGCAATGGGGAGTTACACAGGGTGACTGGTGCTTTTGAACTATCCCTGTGACTGCAGAGAGGAGAATGGAGGCTAAGAGAGAGACTGGGTGTTGCAATGATAGTGTGTCCTTTTTCAAATTTTCTAAACAAAAAAGGTCTTTGACTTTAGTATATATTGACTTCTACCTGAAAATCTGTTGCTCAGGGCTCATTAGGAACCTAGTAATGATAAATCCATACCCAAATAGTTTTGCAAGTGTTTCCTGATACAGTATGTGTATTAGAGACCCACTTTTTTGTTGCTCCCCATCTGCCCACAGATGTGAGAGCTGCCTGAGCCTATGCAATGATTTGTTGGGAAGCCACTGGCCAGCTGGTCAAATCTTTACCCCACACTCTGTCCCCTGTATTTCAGACAAAAGGAAAACTTCAGGATGAGCCTCTTTGGAAGCTGACAGATAGGAGACCAGACCCTGTTTGGAGGCATTTAAACTTATTTCATAGTTAATACAGCATTTGGGGCACATTTTCCTATTTTTATGCCAGTTTTTATGTGTTTCAGCCACACAGTTGGAAGCCAGGATCATAAACAAAGAAGGAAAACGGTACAAAAAATAAAAGTAAATAAGCACATTCTGCTTTAATGCTCCCAGGGGCACTGATTCCGACAAGTTTGTGAGTGAGAGGAAAAGAAAAAGAAAACCCTACCACTGTACGTGGAAAGGGAAGAAAATGCTATAAGATGGAGAGGAAGTTGTGACCTGAGAGTAAGTGGAGCTGTGTTTCATCCAGAATCTGTTACGATTTATTCAGGTGGTTTGGTGTCAGTCACACTTCTGTGGATGTGCTTCTCACTTATAAAACACAAATGCCCTGCAAGAGGCTCTGGTTCTACAATTATGTTCGTCATCCTTCACAATGGGATAAGCACAGGGACCCGGACAGATATGTAAGCCCTGATTTCTGATCTCAGTGAATTGAAATACATTGTAGAAACAAGACTGACCTTCCCTTATCACATTGAGAGCATGGACATCTCTCAATACACTGCTGTGGAACATAGTAAAGCCTTTCTTAAAAACTGAATAATGTGGTTTTACTTCAAATTGTAGGAAGAAAGTGAATTAATAAGTAGCATTTTCAATGTTGCAGACTACCAGAGTAGATGACCTCTATGCATCTGTTTATCTGATGTAAATTAATTTAAAATGTTATTTCATTTAGCAGAAAATGAAATATGGCTATTTGGCTTTAATATAACATTTTGACAGTTTTCCATAACACATAATTTTATATTCAACTTTAGCTTTGTTTAAACTTCGGAATATTACAAGGTTACAAATATTTTTCCATAACACAGTTTTAAGTAGGCAAAAACTCACGTTTAAACCATAAACTTCTACGTTATATTTGTATTTGGGATTAACACTATAGCTATGAGTCTTTAAGAAAAGTTAGTCTCAGAAAAAGATTTTCTTAACTACAAAGGGGTAACAATAATAGTCCTACCTTATGTATTTGTTGTGGGGATTAAATGAAATAAGGACAGAAAACATTTGGTGCAGCATTTATGAAAATAAGTAGTGGGGTGTGTACTGTAAGAAAATAAGTCAATGAGTTTGGAATGGGCTTTGAGGAGGAGGAAGAGGTAAACAAAAATAGGCAAACGAAAATTCCAGTTGGTAGTTATGGTAGGTTGATTGCAAACTCAGTCCCAATGGTCTACCACCTCCTGGATTCATGCTCTGACCTTGTATTGTATTTCTTCTCATGAAGAGATAAGTCTTGAGTGTAGCTGGTTTTGTAATTTGCTTTGGCACATAGAGTGTGGTAGGAATAATGTTGCACCAGTTTAATGCATGCTGAGGCTTTGCATATGTCTGCCCTCCCTCTGGAGCCCTGCCTCAACTGTAAAAAGTTTAGGTTGGCTTGCTGGATTACAAGGGTTACGTGCAACAAATGAGTCAGCCAAGTTGTCCAAGCGGAGGCATCTCAGAGGTCCAGGCTAGAATCCCCTAGCTAATTTTAGCTAGCTTGAGATATGAGTGAGCCCTGCCAGCCAAGCTCAGATCAGTAGAACTACCCTGGAAATCCACAGACTTCTGAGCAATGAGAAATTATTGTTGCTTTAAGCCATATGGTATTATGTTAGTTTGTTACACAGCGATAGCTAACAGTCACTGCATTGATGACAGTAGTGGTAATAGAGAAAGAAAAATGAGAGAACAGTTTCAACCGTAGGAGGAGGTTAAGTTGAATAAAGTGGATGTCACACATCTTTGGGCTGGAGAGCATTAGGTTTTGTAGCAGAAGTAAAGTCAAGTTACAGAGTATATAAAGTGTAACTAAAAAACAGGGAACCATTTATTATAATTTGTATGGATGTAAAACAAAACAACTATAAATTAAACTGCCATATATTAGAGTGTAAGGAAAAGGACAAGTGACATTTATAACAAATGATATTGAAGATGAATACACTTAATATGTAGAATTCTAACATACCCTATGAACCCTATGAACTTCTTAAAACAATAGAAAATATTTTCCTTACCTTAGAGCTGTTGAATATGTTGTTACCAGCTTTCTTCCTTTATCTACTTTTTTGGGGGTGTGGAAAGAGAGGCTGGGTTTGAACCCGCCACCTCCAATATATGGGGCCAGTGCCCTACTCCTTTGAGCCACAGGCGCTGCCCTATCTAGTTACTGTTTATTGAAATTTTTGCTCCTTAGTCTCTTTCCTGGGAAAGTCTTTCTCAAACTTCCAGATTATAATAGGTCTTCTTGTTATGTGCTGCCAAAGAAACCTTCCTTTCTCATTTCACTCAACATTATCTGTTCAATGTTACCTTCACAGGACTATAAATTTCATAAAGCATAAATTGAAACTCGTTTGTTCACTAATGTAATTCTAGCATCTGGCAAAATACCTGATGCAGGGTAGACATTCAATAAGTATTTGAAAATAAGTGACCTGCTGAGTGATGGCCATGAAATAAAATGGTTTACCAAATGAAATAAAAATGAAACAAAAGCAAAATTTTTTAGAAAGACCAATAACCATGAATAACAAGTCCAGTATAAGCCACAAATCAGTCAAGAAATGCAAATAAAACAAAATGTTTTATGTGGCTGAAAATAATGAGACTCAATGCTAGTGAGGGTGTGGTTGACATGTAAGAGTAAACTGATTATCAACTCATGCAATCATTACGGAAAGAAATTTAACAAATTATTAATTCAAATCTTCATATCCTTTAACCAGTAATTTCACTTCTAGAGAAAAAGGTACCAGATATAATTGAAGTTTTATCAACAAAGATGGTCAGTTATCCTAACTTTTTTTTTATTGTTTGGGATTCATCAAGGGTACAAAGAGATTATACTGATTGCATCTATTAGGTAAAGTCCCTCTTATGATTGTGTCCTGCCCCCAAGAGGTGAGCCGTACACCGTGACCCCTCATGCCCCTTAACTTGGATTGGGGTGAAATACATTCCTGTTAGCGATGATCCTAAATTTAATAGAAATGAAATCTATGAGCAGAAATACTGCTGTACTTAGGGTCAATATAGTTTAGACATTCAGAATGTGGGTTTTAGAACAAAAGAGATAGTTCTAACTAATCCTGGGCTCATAACTTATTAGCATGTGGACATAACCTAATAATTCAGCCTCTTTGACCCTGGTGGCTTCATCTGTAATGGTGCTAATACATTAATAAACGTCTGGGTTTTAGGAATTACTAATTTGTCTCATTTTCAACTTACACACTCATTGTTTTTTAAAGATGCAGTAGCATCATTGACATTTCAAATTTCTAATTTGATTTTTCTGTTCTGTTCTATTCTGTTGTTAATATGCGGTGCCTGTGGCTCAAAGGAGTGGGGCACCGGCCCCATATGCTAGAGGTGGCGGGTTCAAACCCAGTTCCTGCCAAAAACTGCAAAAAAAAAAAAAAAAAAAAAGTTTAAATGCAACTTAAAACCACCATGGACAAGAATGAGTAAAAAATGGTTTTCTCTCTGTGTGTGTGTGTTACTGCTATAGTTTCCTTTGTTCTGAGCTACTTTTTTTTGCATTTTTTGGCCAGGGCTGGGTTTGAACCTACCACCTCCGGCATATGGGACCGGTGCCCTACTCCTTTGAGCCACAGGCACCTCCCTGTTCTGAGCTACTTTTGTTCCCACAAGTAAGAATCTATATTTGCAGGATCCTTCCCTGCAGAGAGAGAGATTTCACTGTGTCAGCATTGGTGTCACTTTCCTGTCCCAGCATTTAGCCCAGCATACCACATCAGATTTAGTTGTCATGCCTCCTGATTTCCTTTGGTTTATGATAGTTCCCTGGTCTTTTCTTGTTTTTCATGAGTTTGAGAGTCTTGAGGAATACTGCCTAGGTATTCAGTAAAATGTCCCCCAATCTGAGTTTGTTGCATATTTTTCTCATGATTAGATCAAGGCCGCGGGTTTATAGAAAGAATAGCACAGAAATAAAGTGTCCTTCTTAACTACATGTCAGAGGGCACATGACATCCTGAAAACCATAATTAATGATGCTGATCTCCATTCCTTTGTTAAGGCAGTATTTGTCAGATTTCTCTACTATCAATTTACAGGTTTTCCATTTCTCTGTTCTCTTTTGTGGAAGTGAGTCACTGGGTACAACCCACATTCCATGGGTAGCAGGACCTATATTTGTAATTATTCTTTAGCAAAAGTTTATCTCTTTTCTCCCATTTATTGATTTTCCCAATAATTTATTCAGTATAGACCCATGAATATTTATTTTATACTTTGAGTTATAATCCAATATTACCTTATTATTTTGTTGCTCAAATTGTTGAAGATTTGGGTATTGGGTTGATTCCTTTTAGGTTGGTTCCTGTGTCTGTTTGACATAACCTATCCTTTCTTTTTCCCTAGGTGTATCTTTATTATCTTTATTTCCTTTTTTTTTTTTTTTTTTTGAGACAGAGTCTCACTTGTCACCCTTGGTAGAGTACTGTGGCATCATAGCTCACAGCAACCTCAAACTCTTGTGCTCAGTCAATTCTCTTGCCTCAGCCTCCCAAGTAGCTGGGACTATAGGCGCCTACTATAATACCTGGCTATTTTTAGAGATGGGATCTTGCTCTTGTTCGGTTGGTCTTGAACCTGTGAGCTCAGGGCAATCCATCCGCCTCAGCCTTCCAGAGTCTAGGATTATAGATGTGAGCCATCATACTGGCTTTATCTTTACTTTCTAGACCCACAAGATACTTTAGGCTTGTATCGTCCTTGCCCTACCATTAGAATCAGAATTTTGGCTTTCAAAATAGCTTTCCTTGGTATGCCTCAATTTTCACTATTCATTACTACAATTTAAGTGACTACCACTGGATGTCAGGTGTTAAACATGTGGAAAAGGGGTTCCCACACAGTCTCTCAATGCCATCTCGCTGTATTCCCGATAAAATGATTAGACCAAAAATGCTATACTAAGAACAATCCTAATAAAAATAATAAAATTATGGTGGGCCTAAGCCTGAGCTGGCTTTTCACAAAGTTCTACTTTTAGTAACTCTAGTCCTCGAAGCTTGTGTTAGTCTTCATTCTGTTGATATAATCAGGTGTTAAATATGTGCCAATAAATGCAAAAGAAATGGGAACTTAGAGCTATGCAATGCAATATATAACTGTGGGTAATACACCCCATTTGACTAATCATAGGCCTTATCTGCGATTAGACAAAGTGGTCTGATAGAAGGAGAAGAAAAGCTGAAAAGCCTCACTATTAACACCCCCTCTGCTTCCTTTGATCTCTCATTACCATCTCCTACTCTTGTGATCTCCTGACGATTCAGGCTGTACCAACCCCATGGAAGCATTAATGATGCTGAGTCATACATGCTGTCCATCAGGATTCTGTTCTCTCTACTCACCAAGTGCCATTTGAGAAAATGTTCTGAGCCAGTTTTATCCACCTGTGTTTTATGATGTCAGCAGAGCCAGGGGATTCTTTAAGCCTGTTCAAGAACCCTCATGGCATAATTCAGAGAATATACATTTCAAGACACTTCCCTCCTCATTTTTTCACATTTAGTCATATACAGGGCAGGGTGTGGGCATTCTCATCAAACCAAAGGCTTCACTGTAGGTGCAATGTGCCCTGGGAAACTTGGCACCTGCTCTTTATTTTTAATCAAAAGACATGACCTTAATCCTCTGGGTGCCACTGTTGTAAAGAAGTAAAAAGTGAAGTAAAGTAAAAATGAAAGAAAGAAAAAAATCCCTGGCCTGGTGTCAAGAGACTTCAGTTCTAGGCAAGAATCCACCCTTAGACCATGACTGTTATAATATCTGCAGATCCTCACCCATAAAGGGGCGATAACTAAATTTGTCTTGACAACCCTGTAACTTGTAGGAAGAATAACTGAAAGATGAAAAAGTCATTTTTTTGTAGGAATGAACATTATCACCTTGAAAAAAATGATCTATTATTAGAAAAAATTGCCCAACCCTACCATAGATAATGATGTTCAAAACCCATGGCTTTTTCATATAGAGAACTGATTAAGAGGAGAAAGCAAAGCTCTCAGAGGATTATGCCCCAGGATGCCAGCTGTCAAAGTCAGGGACAACCGACTGTCAAAGGCAGCCCCATGGAATCATGTTCTTTGCAGACTATTGCTGAAGAGCCAGCTGATCTCGTTTCTTTGGTCCCTGTGGCCACCAGAGTAATCTTTCTCAAAGATTCATTCTCACATCCTCCCCAATCTACAGCACCATTTCTCGAACTTCAAGGTATGTCGAAGCCACCTGAGTTTTGAAGGTGTGAGTTTCTGGAATTCAGTAAGACAGGGGCTGTCACTCAAAACAAGCACTCCAGGTGTGGTAGGTGGTTTGAGAACCATCTATGACAAAGCCAGTCTGTCGGCTGAGGTCCAGACTCCTTATGGTGGCATTTAAGGCTTCTCCAAACTGATGTTATTTATCCTCATCCCAATTAGCTTGGAAGCTAATAAAGACACAGAGCTCTCTTCTTTAGGAGGTCTGAATTCATTTTTCCAGCCACCCCTGACCATCCAATTATGCACTCCTAGTCTGTGTCATTCCATAGCAATATCTTCCCTCTTCTGAACTTTCATTATATGAGAATTACTGAATCAAATTTTGGGGAAAGTGAAGGAAATAGCAATGAGAGATTTCCTAGAAGTATAATCATTTGAGTTGGGATTACAAAGAAGAAAAATATTTTTCACTAGGAGAGTTTGTACCTGAAGGAAGAGAGACATTTTAGGTGAAAAGCAGCATGAGCAAAGGCAGATTGTGTGTACATTTGAGAAAATTTTTTTCTAAATCACGCTCGTTGGACATGGAAGTTGAAGGTTAGGTCAAGGTCAGTTCATAGAGAGGACTTTACATGCCGTTCACAACATTATGGATTTTATTCTTGACAAAGAGAATGGTTGAAGATTTGGGAGCTATTGTGATGTAGCCTACAAAACACTTATCTCATATAAAGTCAGCACATTTGAACATGCTTAGATTCAAATATCAGCTAGTCTTTTTCTTAACATTGTGATCTTGAACCAATTATTTTACTTCCTTGAGCCTATTTTCTTACCCAGATTACAGGAAATAATAGATCTGAATTTATTAGGTTATTGTCTATATGTAACAAAGAAGCCCTTAATAATTATGTAATAATAAATATTTAAGACCTGTAGAGCTTATAGGAAATGGAGATATTAACTTGCCTATAATAACACAGCTAATAAGAGCAGAATCGGGAAGGGTTTTGCCTACATAAAAGCCAGATGGGACCTAAAGGACCATTCATTTCAACTACCACATTTGATAGTGAAGAAAATTGAAGATCAGAGTGGTAAAGTAACTTATCCAATGTCACACAGCAAGCATGATGAGAACATCCTAGTGCTGGGTAATATAGGAGACACAAAGGTGAGCAAGACAGCCTTCCCCATAAAGAACTTCCAGATCAGCAGGAAAGATGGCAGCTATGAGAAACAAGCCTGAACAGGAAGAAGTCCTGGGGTCTGAGATGACCAAGAGGATGTAGGTTGCATCAGGACCTTGAAATTTGGACCCACTGACCAAATGGCAGATCAAGGAAGTCCAGAGGTCAAAATCAGGTATATGCTGAAAATAACTTACCCTGCATTCTCAGCAGTATATAGTCCACTTTGGGGGAGAAAGCAGCATTGGAGCAGTCACAGCCTTTTAAAATCACTGTCTATAATTACATTTGCTAAAAAAAAAAACACAACAAAAACTGGAGCAGCAGGGAACAGACCCTGTAGTTAGTCCTAAATCCTCCCCCTACGATCCCCCAGTGCACATGCGGTGACAGCTGTCATTCCCTGAGCAGCTTAAAATCCCGAAGTGGCCTTGAAGCAGAGACTAGAGCCAGAGAAGCTGCCTCCGCCCCCGCCACCAGGGTGGCCTCACACAGTGTGCTGGCAGCAGCCTCTGAAGCATGGCCCAGAACCTACAGGCACCACAGGCCTCAGCAGCTCTGCTCTTTCCCCTGACAGGCAACCACTGTGCTTCAGTTTGGGCCCTTCTCCCAGCTGACAAAGTCTAAGACAGATCTAAGGGCTGGAATCCCTCTCTAGAGCCTCGTGGGGCCACCTGCATTGCTAATCACTCCCATGTCTGCATGGGGGAGCAGAGAAGGCACGGAGCACTGGTCATTAAAAAGAGACCTTGCTGAGATCATGTTTCTGGGGCTGAACACCTTTGCTTTGGTTCCAGGAGCTGGTGATCCAATTGTACATTTCAAGAGATCCTTAGTTGTACATTGTAAGAGACTGGTATAGGCTAAATGCATAAGTTAAAGAGGAAAGGCCAAGTAACCCTATGGAAATTAAAATTTTTGTTGATGGGAAGGAGATCCTTCCTTCCCCTGTGTTTTCTATCTAACCTGAAATTTTGTTGCTGGGGGAATGGGCTGAGTTCCTTTAGATCTTGAAGGTTTTCTGGGAAAGAATAGCCCTTAAAGTAAGCTTTGACTATCAGATAATGGCATAAAGAGGAATTTCATCGAGGCTCCCTTCCAAAATCTGACTACTAGTTGAGAAAGAACTGGCCACATGAATGCCTTTGGGGCTTGGAGATTACATTAAAACATAGAGCAGGGCAGGCAGCAGGCACATGGTTACATTTTGCCATGACTATTGATGGGTTCTATGTCTCTGTTACCAGAACTGTTGCCAGCTTCTCCAACTCGGCAGAAGGCAGAAAGATTTTAATCAGACCCAGCCTTTATCCATCTCTTCTACTGGCTACAGTGTCATCCCAACAAGGTGGTTAATTACTGTTTGTTGGTAACTGTAGAAAACAACTGTCTATATTGTCCCCGTCACTCTACCTGTCCCAGGAAACTGTCTCTTCCCTTTGACAGCCACATGGAGCTCTTTCTCATCTAAAACACTACAATATTTTGTATCAGTCCTAGTAATCTAATAAATGTTAGATTTTTGTTTTTGCAAGAAGGAAGTCTCCTCAGCTAAATATTCATTGCATTTTTTTCACTCTTGGGAGTTAATGTGAAAGCTAACCAATCACCCTAAAATCTTTACTAATTAATTGAACACTTGTCAACTCAGTGTTCATGCAACCATTTCTATTAAACTAAAATCACCCCAGACTAGAAATCAATAATTTTTTTTTGATTGCAACAGGGACTTTACCTAACAATTGCAATCAGTGTAACCTGGCTTATTGTACCCTCAATGAATCCCCAACAATAAAATAAATAAATGAATTAGACCTTCTCACTCTAAAAAAAAAAAAAAATCAGACAGTAAATATTTTGGGATTTGTGGGCTGTACAATCTTTGCTATTGAGGCAAGAAGGCTGCCATAGATGGTATGTACACCAGCAGGCACAGCTATATGCCAATAAAACTTTATTTACAAAAGGAGTCAGTGGGCTATAATTTGCTGGCTCTATAGACCATAATGTCTCCTTTATTGACAATTTTCTATTGATTATTGAAGTTCACAGTTATAACACAATGTAAAGTAGCCATAAAGTCAATTTGCAAAACTGTAAGACTTCATGATGTCTATAAAAGTGATATTGGATAACAGCTTGAAGTATCCTTAAGCTCTGGACAAATGAGATTCTGGCAAAATTAGACCAATGTAAAAGAAAAACAAAATCAATAAGTATTACAATAGCTGAGGAGCTCAAGCGGTGAGCCTTTAAATATCAAAGAATGTAGAAAAGCCCTTGAGAAAATTAATTAACCATCAAACACTTTTTGTAAAAATTACTTATTTTATGATCATGGTTTAAGAATACAACCAAAAGCAAAGGATGATATATTTTACTACCACAAAATTAAAGACATGTTATGTCAATAGATAATGCAGTTCATGCTTTATTCAACTATGAATTAGGACATTGTTGAAATTTTAAATTATTGATTAATGAAAAAAATTAAACCTGGATTTATATTTCAGTTCTATTCTTCAAGATCAGTGCCTGGCCAAATGTTTTCCATTGTGTATTAACTTAAAAAATTCAGTTTCTATTTTAAGTGTGTACTTTAAAGGAGCATTTTTTGTGTGTGAATTATCCTTATATGATAAAGACGTCCTTTATATAAAATTCTTGTCTTCTTAAAGAGCTTGAAGTCCTTGAGGGTAAAACCACTCTAATTTTTTCTTTTTTAGAGCTTGAAGAGTCATATTTTATACCAGTATATACCATATATGAATACCTACTTTCTTGTGATTCATGTCACCTATTTTCTCTCTTTTTAAAAGGGATGCATGTGCGTGTGTGTGTGTCTGCAGTACTTGCTTTAGGTGGTAGTGTGAGACCATAAAATCACTATATAAACTGTAACTGCGCAAAGCAATCTTAATCACTAGTGCAATAACAAATGATTGTTCAATGACCTTTAAATTTTTTGTCAAAACTTTAAAAACTCTCTCACTGTTGGTTATAAATATATAAGGAAATAAGAACCCCAATAAAACTAATATTCATTTTGTGTGCTATAATTAAGGTATTAGAAAAATATAGAATTAAATGTTTAATTTCTTCATTGAAAGAACTTATTGAGTAGTTTGAATGGTGTTGCCTTTTGCTTGCCATATAGATTAGCACACAGAGAAAACATATTTTCCATGCTTTGGTGAATTGTCATCCTCCTTACTAAGTTTTGATTAGCATTTAACATTTCATCCTTTTCTCTTTCAATGTCATGAAATAGTTCCAAGAGTTACTTTAACATGAAATATTTTACTGACATCACTTTCTCAGGAATATCTTAACAAACAAGTTTTTGTACACTTTTCCCATTAATGTGAATAATTTTATCTACTTACCTTTCTGTAGTGGCATATTTAGAGTTAATGCAATGTCAACATTCCTACAGTCAGCTATTTCCTCTATTAACTCCATTACGTCTTATTCACGTTTTATTTTTAGCCATATCCCTTTTATTGTAGCATTGCTGTATTTTCATCATTTTTTTGGTCAATTCACTCTTCTGATTGTCCATTTTTGTAAAAGGTCACATGGGTTTATCACCAGAAGATAAGAAGATGAAACAACTACATGGTTTGTTGTCTGTGAATAACAGATAGGCCTGACAATTCTTAGCAGACTTTCCAAGGAGTGACCAGATTGCTCACTGATCATGACACACATCTATGATCTGTGTAGGGTAGTTGACTGAAGAGCTAGCAGCAAAGTGTGTACCTTATCCAGTTAGCTTTGGTAACTGAAATACAAACCATGTTTTTTGGGAGCTGGAATTATTCAACTAAAATAAATGGTGACTACTGACATGTGTACATATTGGAACTGGGCAAAGTGAGGGTTGCCTGTATATGTTATTATTATATGAAATTATGTATTATCATAAAATTTAGTTTTGAGCCACATACATGTATTATGAACTCAAAATGTCGATGAAAGTTTTTAAACTTTATTACTTTCTATAGTTTCACCCCAAACAACTTCATGGTACTATGAAGTTTCTGTGCATTTTTAATCCAGTGACACAAAATTTGCTTTGTGGTCAATGATTCATCCTATGCCTCACCATGGGGAACACAGCTGTCCTTGTGCATGAGCAGATGGCCCTGCTCCACCTTCTGGTGATCCAGAACACAGGGAACCTGCCCACACCTCCTGTGTGCACACCCGAGTGAGATGTCTGATCAGGTGGGGCAGGAGAGTGAGCTATTGGGACCTGGTGGAGAACAACCCTGGGATTAGTTCTAGAAAGTCAAGCAGACTTTTTGGCAGCTCACACATTATGATTTGAAACATAATCAAGAAAGCCCTTTAACCTTTTATACCATTTAACTGACTTTATGTAACAATAATATCCAGGACTCTTTCTGACTCTAGAACTCCACAGAGGAGGCCCACACATCTCCTGACTCTAAAGACTTTTCCAATTTCCAATGCAATAGCCCCACTCTACAGCTTGCATATGTAACTCTTCAATTTTTTTAAATAACAAACCAGAAAGGTAAAGTGCATACTGCTTTATATTCTTTTTCTTTCAAAGAGGGAGCTGAGACAATGTCCCACTGAAATCTCACTGTGGGTACAGGGCAGATGGAGTCACAGATGCCCTGGAAATAAGCTAAAAGACAAGATCTCTCCTAGGGTAGAGAGGATGCTTCTCATAGGCTCATGGGAGACATTCAGGGATAGAACTACATAGAGCAGTGGAAGCTTTCTGGAAGGAGGAGAAACAGGGTTTTAAACAGGATTAAATAGTAGTCCCCAAAGAATGTTCCTCTGGTCCCCAGTTTCTAGGGATAAGGGTTTTGATGACTACTATCATTTCTACATGTTAATTTGCACTAATGATAGATAAAAAAATGGGAGTGTAGAAGCAGCCTGTAAGCCTCTACCCTAGAGAGCCAATAATTTACTTACTCATGAATGAGTTCTCGTGCATGAATGATTCTCTCTTGATGAGCTTTTAAGAGCAGACAGTTCTAGGAAAAAGCCTTAGCAATGTTAGCAAGGGGTCTCAAAATTCTGAGGTTGAGGTATTTTCTGTAGAATCTAAGAATCTAAGGCACTGGAAGGGGAGGCTGATGTCTCAGGTGATGCGGAGGTGGGGAATGGGATTAAAGAATTAGTTAGGATAAAAATCTATAGTACCCCATGGGAACTATCTTTCTTTCTGCATGAGATCTCTCTCCCTGTGTCCAGAAGAGCAGGTATTCTTCTTCCTTCTGCAATAGCATATTTTGTTTCATTTTTAAAAATGAACTTATTATTGATATATAATAGCTTTATATATTTTCAGGGTACAGGTGTGATGATTGGTTATATTCATATAATTAAATCAGAGTAATTGGGATGTTTATCACCTTAAATATTTATCATTTCTCTAAGCTAGGAACATTCAAGTTATTTTCTTCTAGCTTAATACCATCTTAATTTCCCTTTTGGAGAATCCTCCCATCTCTCAGTCTCATTTCATGCAGTTCTAATCACCACTGGGGCTCCAGAGATGATGAAAATTCAGCCATAGCTAAATCAACCCATTGTCCTGGCTACATTGCTATTCAGGAACAGCTATAGGAGGCAAGATGGAATATAAATCCATCCTTAAATCCGGGATGTGTGCTGGAAAAAGTGACACAGAAAATTTCCTGTCCCTACTATGACTAGACATGAAAAAATGTATGCCTTTGGCTGCTATACTCTGCCATGCAGAGAGCCTATCAGAGGAAAACCTAGACCAAAATATGCAACGTACCAGATTTCTGACAATATTGTTGGAGTCCCCAGATCCAGCCTTGCCTGATACCCATGAGCTTTTCTATTACATGATTCCATAATATTCCTATTGCTGGGGGAGATTTAAGTACAGAAAAAGGAAAAGTCTTACTCAAAGGCTGGTGAGTGGTGGAATTAAAATAACAACTTAGGTCTTTAGACTCTGAGTTCCTGGTTCATTTAACACTTATGAAACAGAGAAAAGGTTTTATGAAGCAAACAGAAGTTAGCAGAAGTAGAGTTCATAGTGGGAGGCAAATACAGTAACAGGAACAGGCAGAGGCTAGTACCTCAAACAATAAAACCATAGCACAAGGCGGAAATCTTGCGCAGTAATTTCGGTCATTCAGACATAACCAGACAATGCAGCTGATGAAGCATACATTTCTGACTTAAGGAAGCTGGAGCAAAGGTTTTATGGCATATTCAAAAATCACAAAGTGATGTAATGAGGGTTTTTAAATGAAGGCATTTAGACATTTCATTGTTCAGGGAGGACGGCAACGTAAGCAAAAAAATCTTAATTCACTGAATTTTGAGTACGTAAGTTCCAATGTTGTGATGTTAAGCATAGACTTTGCCTGGTGGACGGAAAGACTGGCTGGAGGGAACTGGGACTCTAATCCCCACAGCCCACAGCACCACCTTTCAGACTTTGTGATGACTTTCAATTGGTTCTCAAGTCATTTATGTTTGCCCCTGTTCCCAAGTGTTAAGAAATTCTAAAAGGTCATCTTATTTTTGCTTTGGATTATTACCTTGTAAAAGCTACATTCCAACAAATTACATAAAAATGTGCTAAAAATGGCTCCTTGATATAAACACAAGATTCTACCAGAAAGAAAGATAGTTCCCATGGGGTACTATAGATTTTTACCCTAACTAATTCTGATATAAACAGAAATTGCAGTTAAGCATGATATTTCCTTTTATGGACTTGCTTTTTCTCAGCCTTTCCTACAAACAGCCCTGAAGGAAAGCACTGCAGTAGCTTGCGTGACCTGATCACTCAGGAAGGTGTCTGTGTCTTGTCTGTCATTTTGTTTGCAAGGCAATTGTATATGAAATGATGAGGTTGAGTGACAACAGAACATTTATGTATTTTTTTCAGAACAAAAAAGTCTAGATAGTGATTGTATGTGTTCAATGACAACAAAAGCCAATTCCATCCATGATTTTTTCTTTGGTTTCCTGACAATGAGAGGAATCCTTACCAATGAAATGGTAGAATGGCCTTTGTTAAGGGAGAATGGAAGCTCAATATATGAGAGGTGTAAGAATTACTTTCAAAATGCTTAGTTTTCCTGGCTTGGAAGAAACATTCTGTGAGAATTGTTAAATAAGATTATTTAAGCCCTGACTAGTTTTTGAAGAACCTTGTTATAATAAAAAGGGTCATAAATGATTAGGGGTAGGCAAGGTGACTCAATCAACTCTTGACTAATGAGTATAAAGTTGATTTTGGAGAAAAACTTAGAATAAAGTCTTCGAAGATGTATTTGTGACCCTTTTTAAGAAGTTGTAATGAATAAAGTGATAGAATACTTTCTGTTAATGGCAAATATTATAGGGAAAATATACATCAAGTTTATAATATAGTAATTTAAATTAGTTTCCTTTATTTTTTTTGGAATGATATTATTGGTCTTGAGTAATTGGGAACAATTTTGCCTTTCCCTTACCCGGGACATTTAGAATTATCAGGGTGTAGTTTGGGTTGTCACAGAATATGAACAGGAGCTGCACTTGCATGTGGTGGGCAGACCTCAAGAATGCACAGAGCCACCCCCCTCAACAAAGAATAATTTCATCCAAAATATCAGTGGTGGTGAAATTGAGAAATTCTTATCTAGAGCGTTCATTCTCAAAAAATCATTATTGCCTCAAAGACAGCAAGAATTGTTTTTTGGGGGCTGAGAAATCCTACTTTTTTAATAGATGAGGCACAAATACATATGTAGTTCAGGAACAGATATATATGATGTACCTGTGGCACTAACATTTCAAAGGATAGGTTGATTAGGGGGAAAAAAGTGTCAAAAGGCTCCTGTCGGGACCAGTAAGTAAAGAAAGTTTTGGAAAATTTATCTACAGCAGGGATTAGCAAACTTTTTCAGCATAGGTCCGGATAGTAAATATTTTTCCCTTTTAGACCACACAGTCTTTGTGGCAAGTATTCAACTCAGCTGTCATAGCACAAAAGCAGCACAGACAAACAACAGGTAAGTAAATAGGGATTGCTTTATTCCAATAAAACTTAATTTAAAAGAAAAACAAGAGAAAGGCTACACTTAGCTTAAGGATCATAGTTTGCTGAACCTTGGTTTAGGGATAGTATAAAAACTGTAAGTACACAAGATATAATAAATGACTTATTAATGTGCAGATACATTAAGATGATTATGAATGTGAATATTTAAAAAGACTCAGTTATATGAATAAGCAATTAATGGGAATTTCCCTTGTATACAATTGAATAATTGTCCTCCCAAATCTGATGAATGAGTGGACATTAAACTTGAGGGAAATACCTGATGATAAACCACAATGTGGTATGCTTGGCATTTCAGTTAAAAACATAAAATTAAATAAATTTGTAGGACATACTCATCACATAGTAAAAGGCAGCATGGGATGGAGAAACTCTCATTGCAGACTAGATTAGGGCCCAGAGAAGGGAGGAATAGGGGATTGGATTAGGATTAAGAAACATAATGAGGTTTTAATATAAACTGTTGGGCAAAGAGTAGCTGGTCTGCCTTCACAGATATTACGAGACACCAGCTTTAGTATGCGATGTTTGAAACTTCTCCTTCTATTCCCCAAATGCTAAATCAATATCATAAATTCTAAGTATGTTTTATCTACTGAACTTAACCTCTGGCACTAGAATATAAGGAACTGGCACTATTAGTAGATTGTAAATCCAGGAGCATGTAATAGTTTCAACTCAATAGTGGTTTAAATAAAGTACACACGTTTCCTGATCGAGTAATTATTTAAAGGTGAACAGTCTAAAGCTGTCAGAATATCTCTACTCTTTAAGATTAGCCCCAGAACCCATGTTTCTTCTTAATTTGTTGTCCTGCCATTCCTAAACTGTGGTCATTCATCTGCATGGTGTAAATATTAGCTTGCCACCACCTCCATTATCCAGGAAGCAGGATGAAAAGGGAAAGAGGTAATAGCTCTCTTTAAGATAACAGCTCAGAAGTTGTACATATGACTTTCATTCACATTTTATTGTCCAGAATAGCCCTATAGTTATAACTGATACAAGGAAGGCAGGGAAATGTAGTCTTTAACTAGGGTGAGGGGTATGTGCCCACATTACATATGTAATTACATTGCAAAGAAATGGTGTACATTTGGGCGGCTCCTGTGGCTCAGTGGGTAGGGCACCAGCCCCATATACCGAGGGTGACGGGTTCAAACCCAGCCCCAGCCAGCTAAAACAGCAGTGAAAATGGCAACCAAAAAATAGCTGGCTGTTGTGGCAGGCACCTGTTGTCCCAGCTACTTGGGAGGCTGAGGCAAGGGAATCACTTAAGCCCAAGAGTTGGAGGTTGCTGTGAGCTGTGATGCCACAGCACTCTACTGAGGGCCACAAAGTGAGACTCTGTCTCAAAAAAAAAAAGAAAAAAAAAGAAAAGAAAAGAAATGGTGTATGGATACTGAGAGTAGAAATCTCTGCTACGGAATTTAAATTTTAAAAAAACAAGTTATTGAATGACTCAGGATGATCAGTGTTTTATAAGGACTTGAGATTGTGCCATAGAAGAAAGGAAAGAAAATTTGGATTATAAAAGAAAAGCCACTTGGGAATCATGAAACCAGCCTTGAGTACTTAGAAAAGAAGGAAGACTCTTCTTTGTATAACATATGAGGCCAGTCCTAGGATCAATGGCTAGAAGGAAGTTATAAGGAAGAAATTAGGACAACAGAAAGAAGATAACATGCCAACATTGTTTTTTTTTTGTGTCGAAGATACAAAGATGGATAAAACAATTATGACCTCTGCCCAACTGGATAACAAACGGTGAATAGAGGTGTGTGTGTGTGTTGTAATAAACTGGCAGAAACATTTGGAAATTCATGTGTCATGTTAGGGATTTTCCTGAACACGTAAGCTGTTGTTATATGTCAGAGGTATGATTCTGTCAAATACGGCGTTCATCATTCTCAGTTTCCACTAACCAGTTGCTTTTGGATCAAAAGCAAGAATAGTTTAAAGAATGGTGGTTTTTTAAAAATTAGATATTTAAAATAAAACAAACATTGTTTGTTTTAAGGCCTCTAAATTAAACATAGTGTTGAGGGAGTCTAATTGGTGGTTGTATTTATTTGCAAGTCTTGGCCCTTTTCATCCCTATAGAAAACTATAATAATCCTCATGCTGGAGCACTCTGCAATCTGTCCCCGGGGGGGTTCTGACACCCAGTGGGGAGCAATTTAAGTGCTTGGGTGCCATGGCAGGAGCAATCTCATGCCCACAAGCATTGCTTAGGTCTCTATATGAATATATTCTTTCAGCTCATGAAGAAATTAGACCTCATTTAGGGAAATAAAAGCAAGAGATGTTTTTTTCATGAGTGGGAGGAGATAGAACTTTGGCAGTAAGATGAGACCTGGCTAGGGATAAAATATGGCCTGTATTCCATATAAAACTCCACCTCTGAGAAACTGCATGGCCCTGAAAGCTTCTCTGGATTTCAGTGACCTTGACAATAAACTGGGGGCTTGTGATACCAATCCCTTACACCTGCATGTTAATTTGGCTTATATCTGTGTTTTTAAAAATTGGCCAGAAAACCTCTAGATAGGGCGTGACCTATATAGTCCACCATAGAACCTCTTTTCCTAATGCAATGCCTAGGCCCACTCCCCTCCTATACGTTACCATCTAGTTCTGGGAGGCTTATGAGTTTCACACCTAAACTCACTGTGTTGGGCACATTCTACATGCCATGCCAGGCATTTTTATCGATTACCTCCCGTATCCTCACAGCAATCGTCTGAGAGGGGTGTATTTTATGAACTAAAAACTGAGCTTAAGAGTTTAAGTAACTTTCTCAAGTTTATAAACTAATAATTAGTTGAAATAAGATTCAGATCTAGGCAGTTTATCCTCAGAATCTTTACTTTTAACCACTATGTTTTGTTGTCTATAAAATTTCCAAGGTCACAAGAACCACCAGCAACAGGAGAAGGATTACAAAGATTGGAGCATAAAAAGTATTAAACATGAATCCAGATCCAGGTTCTGCCACTACTAACCTTCATATCCTGTAGGTCACTATGACATTTAAATGAGCCAAAGCACGTAAAATACTCAGCACAGAGAAATTACTGAAAAAGTAGTCATTACTCTGCTAGAAATGTTTTTATAATGTAGACATAATAATACACGTTGAATAAATAAAATGCTATTTTGTTATTGGTCTAAAAAGCATGGCCCAGAGCTGAGGTTTCCTTTCTTCGCTGGTTGTTGGCATGCTCTGGAGGGGCAGAGTGGCATCCTTGGTTCAGTTTCTCTCACATCATAGGAGCACACTCCGAGGAACACACCAGCTCTCAACCAGGAGTTGGAACAGGACATAACAGCTGAGTTTTGTCTAGTGACATTTTTGGTTGTCAAGCTTTGTGCCAGGGGAGTTGCTACTGGGAACTAGCACATAGAGGCCAGAGACACTGCTAAACACACTTCCATCCACAAAACAGACCCCCACGACCAAGAATTATCCAGCTCCATACGTCAAGAGGTCCAAGAACAAGAAGCCCGAGTCTAGATTAGTGCAAAAATCCTCTAAAAGTCTTCAATCTACTTGAATATGCCAAATGTTAAAAAATTTTAAAAACCTTTAAAGGAGGGGCAGCACCTGTGGCTCAGTGGGTAGGGTGCCGGCCCCATATACCAAGGGTGGTGGGTTTGAACCTATCCCCAGCCAAACTGCAACAACAACAACAACAACAACAACAACAAACCCAGGCATTGTGGCAGGCACCTGTAGTTCCAGCTACTCTGGAGGCTGAGGCAAAAGAATTGCCTAAGCCCAAGACCTGGAGGTTGCTGTGAGCTGTGACGCCATCGCACTCTACTGAGGGTGACAAAGTGAGACTCTGTCTCTAAAAAAAAAGAAAAAAACTTTAAAGGAGGTCATTCTATGGAAATGTTTCTATAGTCTACCTACTGGTCAGCCTGACTGGCTGGGGCTGGCAGTACACTGCCTCCAGTGCAGAGAGTCGAACCAACCACAGGGCACATTCTCAGTGCTCTGAAGGAAAAGAGTAACTCTGGATGGGGCGGCATTCTCCAGCTTCCCAGAAGAAATTTCAAGTAGGTGAGTTTTTCTTATTTGAAGATAGATTAAATAATGATTAAATCCTCATTTAATCTATAATTGTGTTATCTATTTTGTAATGGGCACTATGCTATGCACACAGGAAAATTTCAGTCCATGGGAGAGATGGTTGAGAAATTATATTGTCTAAAAATAGACATACAACATTCATTGGATTCACCCATCTGGCCTCTATCTTAAGTACTCAAACTTTATTATCTGGATCTAAGAGAATCAGCATTTTAAAAAAGTCTTCCTCTTCTATTTTAGAAATAGAAATTTCCTTGGTATTTGTTCATTTCCCCCTTTCCTGTATTTTCATGAATTAAGAGCCCTATAAGGTTTGTAACTCCAAAGTAGTCTTTTGAGATAAGAGCCAGAGCTTCTGAAAGCCAGAGAAATATTCCTGTTTACTGTTCTATCTCTATGAAGACAAATCTCAAATTTTCTTTTATCACTTGGTGAATTTGATTCACAACTTATATCATTTAAAATAAAACAATATAAAAACCTCAGCAAATTTAATCCCAGTGGCATCATAGAGCAGTTTAAAATAGCCATAAGTTGGTTTACCAGATGAAAGATTATGTATTTTATTCTACTGCTATAAACCTCAAATGTCCCTGGCAAAAAAAAAAAAAAAAAATCAAAGTACCATTATGGATGTAAAAGAGATTCAGTTAAAGTGGTATCCTGGTGTTTCATATTTATCCTTTCATGGTGTAGTGTTTGAACTCAATTTCACTTTTTGAAGTTTAAGCAGTTTTCTCTCTAATTGGTAATATGGTGCATTGTGAGACTCCAAGAACAGGAGGGTGCAGGGTGGAAACACTGTGTGATCACCTGATTCATCTTGTGATTTTACAGATGAGGAAATTGGAGACTAAGATAAAAATGGTGTGTCAGGCAATGGCAAAAATAAGCAATATATCCCAATCCTCGGGCAAGAGATCTTCCTTCTCTATCAAGTTTTCTCCAATGTAAGAAATTCAAGGTGCTTCTAGTCATCTTCTCAGGGCAATTGACTCCTCATCATGTTTTGGTTGCTTGTCCTTGGAATTTAACTGAAAGAGAGTATACTTGTAGGATCCTAACCCCCGGGATGTGATTAATGCTAAGTGGAATTCTCATCATTCAATTCTCTATTATCCATTCAGCTTTCTAGTATTGTACAACTACTATGTGCTTATAACTGTGCAGGCCAAAGGGATATGGAGATTCATAGGACCAACAGGTCCCTATTCTCATGAAGTTTACATTCTACAGAAAAATAAAACAGACAACACATTATAATTGTGGTGTTTAACAATGGTTGTGAAAGAAAAACTTGTTCTGTGACAAAGACAATCTGTAGGTGGAGGGCTGTGTGGTCAGAGGAGACACAGTCTTTTCAGAACAGGTGGTCAAAAATGGTATCTGAAGTTAGACCAGAAGGATTAGAAGTTTTTTCTATGGGAAGAAATCTTAAAAAAAATTGGGGGGGGGGAAGAAAATTTCAGGCAGAGAGAATATTAAACATGAAGGCTTTGATGAGGCAATGACTCAAGATGTTTGAGGTACCGAAAGGGAGCTATAGCAATGGTTCATGGAGAGCCAGGGAAAGGTATTGAGAGAACTTTTAAGAAGAAAGCAGGAGACTAGGGCTTGTAAGGCCTTCTGAAACATGATGAAGACTTCTGATTCTATAAGTCTATGTAATGTATATAAATAATGATGCATATAGAACAAACAAAAATAATTTGTGATATCAGAGAAAATAGAGGTTCTCAAGGACTTCTAACAATCCTCTTATCCATAAAAACAAGAACATAGCCACAATTGTCAGAATAAAATTTTTGTAAAACTCTGGAAATTAACCAAAGACCTAGAGATATCTGAGGAGTATTATTCAAGGAAGTTGGGTAAATATTGGCAAGAATAGCAAGTTTTGTGGCATTTTCTTTCCTTTTTCTTTCTCTCTCTCTCTTCCGCCCCCCCCCCCCCCCCACTGGGGCCAGGTTGCATGTCACCACCTCTGGTAGATGGGGCTGGCACCCTACTCCTTGAGCCATAGGCACCACCCCATTTTATTTCTTTATTTTTTTTTTATTGTTTGGGATTCATTGAGGGTACAAAGAATTAGGTTACACTGATTGCAGTTGTTAGGTCAAGTCCCTCTTATGAAAGAGATGTGCCATACACTGTGAACTCCCCCAGCCCCCACCTCCCCTCTCCCCAATCCCTCATTCCCCTACCCTATACCTTGTATTAGATGACTACCAACCCAGTAATGGACTAACAAGCTGTGATATATATATATATATATATATATATATATATATATATAATCATGGAATATTATTCAGCCATTAAAAAGTAGACTCTACATCTTTTATACTAACCTGGATGGAAGTGGAACACAATTCTCCTTAGTACAGAATCACAAGAATAGAGAAGCCAGTTTTGTGGCATTTTATTTATTTATTTTGTTTTTATTAAATCATAATTATGTACTAGATGCATTTATAGGGTTCAGTGTACTGATTTGTTATGCAATGTGAAATGCTTACATTGAACTGATTAACACATTCATGACAATTATACTCTTTTCTTAATAGTTTTGAAATGTACCATTGCATCATGCACATTAGGTGAGGTCCCCCCAAATACCCTTCCTCCTCCTGCCTCCCCTCTCCCAAACCCAGTTCTCTTTCCTCTTCCCATTTACTTTCTGAACTATGGTTATGTTTCACCATTCATATGAATGGGTAGGTGATTATATATCGATTTCATGGTAGTATTGAGTACATTGGATACTTTTTTCCCCATTCTTGAGATACTTTACCAAGAATAACATATTCCAGCTCCACCTAAGTAAACATGAAAGATGTGAAGTCTCCATCTTTTTTTATGGCTGCATAGTATTCCATGGTGTAGATATACCACAATTTGTTAATCCATTCATGGGTCAGTGGGCACTTTGACTGTTTCCAAGTCTTGGCAATTATGAATTGGGCAGCAATAAACAATCTGGTGCAAATGTCTTTCTTGTAAAACAATGTTTTTAATTTTTTTATTATTAAATCATAGCTGTGTACATTAATGCAATCATGGAGAACTATACACTGGTTTATATACCATTTGACATATTTTCATCACACTGGTTAACATAGCCTTCCTGGCATTTTCTTAGTTATTGTATTAAGACATTTATATTCTACATTTAGTAAGTTTCACATGTACCCTTGTAAGATGCACTGTAGGTGTGGTCCCAACAATTACCCTCCCTCCTGTGTATATACCTAGTAGAGGAATTGCAGGATCGAACAATAGGTCTACTTTTCGTTCCTTGAGTATTCTCCAAACTTTTTTTCTAAAAGGTCATATTAACTTGCATTCCCACCAGCAGAAGTGATGTAGAAGTGTTCCTTTTTCTCCGCATCCATGCCAATATCTGTAGTTTTGGGATTTTGAGATGTGGGCTAATCTTACTGGAGTTAGATGATATCTCAAAGTGGTTTTGATTTGCATTTCTCTGATGATTAAAGATGATGAGCATTTTTTCATGTATTTGTAGGCCATTTGCCTGTCTTTATCAGAGAAGTTTCTGTTCAAGTCTCTTTCCCACATAGAAATGGGGTTATTTGTTCTTTTCTTATTGATTAGTTTGAGTTCTCTGTGGATTCTACTTATCAGACCTTTGTTGGAAGCGAATCTGCTCCCATTATGAAGGTTGTCTGTTTGCTTTACTTACTGTGCTTTTGGCTGTGCAGAAGCTTTTTAGTTTGATCAGATCCCAGTAATGGACTTTTGGTGTTGCTTCAATTGCCCAGGGATGTCCTCCTTATAAAATGTCCTCCCAGGCTGATTTCTTCAAGAGTTTTCCCTGCACTCTCTTCTAGTATTTTTATAGTTTCATGTCTTAAGTTTAAATCTTTTATCTAGTAAGAATCAATTTTTCTTGATAGTATAGAAATTGGTTATATTAGGTTCTATTTAGCCACCAGTAGGGCAAGGTAAACAGATTTCTGTTTTCAGGCTACTTTTCATTGATTTGTGTGGCTACCTGGTCCACTGTGTTGAAAAGGCTTCTGATGCTTAGTTTAAGCTTTACACAGAATCGGTAATGACTGTCATGGAATAATGATGGCACATGTATCATAGTATACAGTATTACTGCTTCCACAAGTCATTCTGTGACTTAGGACAGATATTTTCCAAATATTTGGCAGAAAAGAGTCTCAGATAGGTATATTGGATTGATATTTAAGCATCATTTACTTTTTAAAGCCTTGTGATTGTATAAGGACCTGATTGTCATATCTTTAAAAATATGATTTATAAAGTTTTTTTTATTTTTTATTTTTTATTTATTTTTATTAAACCATAGCTGTGTACATTAGTATGATCGTGGGGCACCATACACTTAGTTCATAGATCGTCTGACACATTTTCATCACATTAGTTAACATAGCTTTTGTAGCATTTTCTTAGTTATTTTGCTAAGACCTTTACATTCCACATTTACTAGGATTCATATATACCCTTGTAAGATGCACTGCAGGTGTAATCCCATTAATCCCCCTCCTTCCCCCTCCCTCCCCCCTCCCTCCCCTCCCTTTCCCCTTTCTCCCTATTCTTAGGTTATAACTGGGTTATAGCTTTCATGTGAAGGTCCTACATTAGTTTCATAATAAGGGTGAGTACATTGGGTACTTTTTCTTCCATTCTTGAGACACTTTACTAAGAAGAATATGTTCCAGCTCCATCCATGTAAACATGAAAGAGGTAAAGTCTCCATCTTTCTTTAAGGCTGCATAATATTCCATGGTGTACATATACCACAATTTATTGATCCATTCGTGGATCGATGGGCACTTGGGCTTTTTCCATGACTTAGCAATTATGAATTGGGCTGCAATAAATATTCTGATACAAATATCTTTGTTATGGTGTGATTTTTGGTCTTCTGGGTATATGCCCAGTAGGGGGATTACAGGATTGAATGGCAGATCTATTTTTAGATCTCTAAGTGTTCTCCATATCTCTTTCCAAAAGGAATGTATTAATTTGCATTCCCACCAGCAGTGCAAAAGTGTTCCCTTTTCTCCACATCCACGCCAACATCTCTGGTCTTGGGATTTTGTGATATAGGCTAGTCTCACTGGAGTTAGATGATATCTCAAAGTAGTTTTGATTTGCATTTCTGTGATGATTAAAGATGATGAGCATTTTTTCATATGTCTGAAGGCCATGCGCCTGTCTTCTTCAGAGAAGTTTTTCTTCAAGTCCCTTGCCCAGCCTGCAATGGGATCCTTTGTTCTTTTCTTGCGAATGCATTTGAGATCTCTCTGCTGAAACTTTTCAAGCCAGAAGAGGGTGGTCATCAACGTTTATAAAGTTTTTAAAAATTGTATTAAACAGGATGGAAGTGGAACACATTATTCTTAGTAAAGTATCACAAGAATGGAGAAGTCAGAATCCTATGTACTCAATTCTGATATGAGGACAATTGATGACCTAGTACTTGGTGGGGTTGGGGAAAGGGAGGTGAAGGGAGAAGGAAAGAGGGAGGAGGGTCACAGGGTGTGACATACTTCTTGGGGACAGGACACAATTATAAGAGGGGCTTTACCTAACAAATGCAATCAGTGTAACCTGGTTCTTTGTACCCTTGATGAATCCCCAACAATAAAAAAAAGGATTTTAAAAAATAAGCAATGTAAGTAGCAAGTATATGCAGCATGAAATATTTGAGTTGAAGGAGTTTACAGACAGCTGTGGCTGATGGTCTTGCCTTGCTCTTTTCTAAAGATAGTGCTTCTCAGTGTTAGCATTTAATTATGCACTGTACATGGATAAAAATGGGCATTAGTGGAAAGATAAGCTTTTATGATGGGTATGTTGGGTCCTAAATATGGTTTAAATCTTTGCTACTGCAATTGGAAAACCAACAACCCACAGCTGAATGCTCATGTCTTATGGAAGTGCTTTGGTATATATTTGCTCTTGTATTATTTGAAGACAGATTTGTATGCAATCAATGCAGACGTTAACACATGACAAGCTAGATGTTGCAATATTTAAGAGGACTCTATTTCCAGATATGTCCCACAAATAATTCCAATTTGTTTGTCTTAGTCTCTTACTAGAGACTATGATCAAGTCCACTGAATGCTTAGGATGACAACTTTCAACTTCTCTTCTTCCTCAGCATACAGGGCACATGATACTCAGGTGAGTGACACATTCATATGGGGGTATTGCAGGATATGCACATGTTTTCATGGTGATAGATTTAAGAATTGCCTCAGTTCAAATATAACTCGTTGTGTGATCAGGTTGAAAAGTGCTGATCTAACTAGTGACCTGTCCATTTTATTTATTTTTTCAAATCAAATTTTTGTTTCATTGTATTTTGTTTTTGTTTCAATTTCATTTGGTTCTGCCTTGATCTTTGTTATTGCTTGTCTTCTGTTGGCTTTGGGTTTGATTTTCTAGTTTCCTGAGGTGTGACATGGATTGTTAGTGTGTGATCTTTCTTTTTGATATAGGCATTTATTGTTATAAATTTCCCTCTTAGCCATGATTTGTTGTCTCCCAGAAATTTGGGTAGCTTGTGTTGCCATTGCCACTCAATTAAAAAATGTTTTTGATTTTTACCTTGATTTCATCATTGACCCAAAGAACATTCAGCAGCAGGTTGTTTAACTTCCACATGTTTGTACTGTTTTGATGATATGCCTAGTTCTGTCAGTGGCATGTTGAATTTTCCCACTATTAATATGTGGTTATCTATTTCCTTTCTTAGGTCCAGTAGTATTTGTTTTGTGAATCAGAGAGCTTCAGTGTTGGGTGCATAAATGTTTTGGAATGTTATATCTTCTTGTTGAGTTAATCCTTTTATCATTATATAATGAACATCTTTGCCTTTTTTCACTGTTATTGATTTAAAGTCTGTTTTATCTGATACAAGAATAGGTACTTTTAGTTGCTTTTCCATTTGTGTGGAATATTTTTACTCCACCCCTTTACCTTCAGTCTATGTGACTCTTTACAACTTAATTAGGCTTCCTGGAGATGATAGTATACATTTAGGTTATGATTTTTTTGTCCATTCTTTCAATCTGTATCTTCTAAATGGTGTATTTAGAGCATTTACATTCAATTATAATGTTGATAATGAAGTTGATAATAATGTTGGTATGAAGTACCATATCTATTGTCATGTTGATTGTTACCTGTTTGCTTTGTTCCCCCTTGTTTTTCTGTATTATAGGAGCTTCCAGGTTTTACTTTTAAGTATTTTTACATGGTGCATATTGACCATTCTCTTTGATGTTCAGAGCTCTTTAGATCATTTTCTGTAGGAGAAGCCAAGTGGCAACATGTTCCCTTATAGTTTGCTTGTCTGGCAACAATTTCATTTTTCCTTTATTTAAAAAACTAAGTTTGGCAGGATACACAATTCTTGGCTGATGATTATTCTGTTCAAAAATACTACAAATGGGACCCCACACCTTTGTGGTTTGTATGGTTTCTGCTGAAAAGTCTGCTGTTTACTTTATGGGTGTTTTTTTGCAAGTTACCTGATGCTTTCAACTTGCAGCATGTAAAATTCTCTCCTTCACTTTTCCTTTGCTAGACTAATGACTATATATCTTGGTGATGTCCTGTTTGCAAAAAATCTTCAGGGAATTCATTGACCTTCTTATACCTGATATCTAGGAAGACCAGGGAAGTAATCCTCCATAATTTCCTCAAATAGGGTTTTTCATGCTTCTTTTGCTTTTTTAATTTCTCCCTCAGACATATCTATGAATCTTATATTTGTAAATTATGCATAATCCCATATTTTTCAGAGGGTTTCTTGATTTCTCTTGATTTATTATCCTCCATTTTTAACTATATGGTTCAATTCAAAAGCCTTGTCTTCAAGCTCTGAAATACTTGTTTCTGCTTGGTCTAATTTGTTACTGAAATTTCCACTGTATTTAGATATTCCCTAAATGACTATTTCATTTCCAGGATGTCTATTTTTATTTTGCTTCGTTTTGTTTAACTATCTATCTCTTCACTGGATTTTTTATTCATGTCTTGATTTTGCAAGCATGCGTGTGTGTGTGTGTGTGTGTGTGTGTTGGCTTTTGACTTTCTCATCAATCCCTTTAAACTTACTTGCAATTCCTATTTCAATTTCATATGTGATGTTTCAGAAGTTCCTTTTGGTTGATGTTCATTGCTGGGGAGCTAATGCTATCCTTTTGGGGTGTTAAAGGAATTTATTTTTTCTTTGTTTTATTAAATCATAGCTGTGTACATTAATGCATTTATGGGGCACAATGTGAAATACTTACAATTTTATATACAATTTGAAATACTTACAACAAACTGGTGAAGGTTAGTCAGACCACACTGATGGTGCATTTTACAAGTGTACATGTCAAATCTGCTAAGTGTAGAGTATAAATGTCTTAACACAATAATTAAGAAAGTGCGACGAAGGAATCTATTTTTTTCATATTGCCAGCATTCCTATGCTGGTTCCTTCTCATCTGGAATGTCTTCTCTTGGCTCAAAACCTATAGCCTGTGGTACATCGGTTCTCCTCTGCTGCCTAGTGTAGAGAGCGAGAGGTCCTCTGCCTTTCACCTCATACTGGTAGGTATCACTGCAGTGTTGTTGGTGTTTTGAATCATTTAGGACTCAGGCTCCTGGGAGGGTGTTTAGGTGCCAGGGGTGGTGGACTGGGCTTGGTACTCCTCGGTTTCCAGGCCCCTGGCTGACAAGCTTGAATCCTGCTCTGGAGGAGTGCTCCGGTGGGAACTGGATACACAGCAGGTCCATACATTGCAGCTGTCCTCCATCTCCCCTTTCCAATAGCTGACACAGGCCAGACAGGTGCTGAGGGACATTCATGTGGAGTGACAGCTGGTCCCCAGGCTTCTGTGAAAGCTTGGGTGGGGACAGATCTGGTCCCTCTCCAAGGTGGCTGTGGAGGTGAGTGTCTCTGGGAATTTTCTGGCACCTGTCTCCCTTAGCAGTGGCAGCAGCAGTGAGTGAGTGGGGCCTACTCAGTGAGGTCAGAAGGGGTGGGCGGCCTGGTGCGTCTGTTCCCTCCCAGAACCTTGGCAGCAGGAGCTGTATTGGGTGGTAGGGCCCACCTGGCAGCATCAGCAAGGGTAAGCGGTCTTGTTTATTTGCTCTTCCAGGTCTCCTGGCAGCAACAGCAGCAGCAGCAGCAGCAGAAGCCAGGGTGGTGGCAGAGTTACATTTGACCCCGGGACACTTCCTTACTTCCTTCCTCATCTGGTAGCAGCAATGAAGAGGTGACAGTGGCGGAGCTCGCCCGCAGGCACAGGCAGCACCACGGGACTGGACTCACAGAATGACACTGGGTGCAGCACACAGGGCCCAGAGACCTGTGGGATCCTGCTGTGCTCCCTCCCCATAGCAAGGCTGCTGCCTGGCTCCCAGGACACTCCCCAGTCAGTCTGGAGGCCCCCAGAGGTGGAGAGGCCCTCTCATAGCTGAGTGGAAAAGTTCACAGGAGGAGTGTAGGATGCTAGGAGTTTCTCATCTGTCCTTTTTAGCCCAGGTTGGTCACCCTACATCCCCCTTCATTACTTTTTGTGCCTCCTGTCATATCTCTGTTGAGTTTTAAAGCTCTGACCCCAAGGACCCATCTAAAGTTGAAGATTTTATCACTTCTTTCAATGCTCTTCACGGCAGTGGTGTATGCCAGCTGCTTCTAGTCTACCACCTTGCTGGTCCCAGAGATCTTATCCCTGATCTTTTCACCATATTTATGTGTGAGATACACTGATCTGACCACCAGATTCTATGCTGATTCAGACACAACAGGGACATCACAGCCAGCTAGGATGGCAGGAGTCATTCATTGTTCTGTCTGCCTCCACATACCTTCATTTTAAACTTACCTCCTCCCCCTGCTATCTCAGAGGCTTCTACTCACTAGGCTTCTAGCCACAGAAATACACACATAATCCACCTGGGCATGGTAAAGTGTTCCTGGTCACAGTGGTCTAGGGAGAGGAATTTGATCCAAGTTAGACCATTCACGATTCTTTCCCGACATTTTTGTTTTGCTTTTACTCTGGAACTTTCTGGCAGGAGAGAACTGTATGTGGTCTCTGGATATACAGCTCTAAGTATAAAAGCTAAAAAAAATCAAAAATAAATGTTTCTGAGGACAGGAGATTTGAGAATAAGGCCAAACCTAAGATAAAAAGTAAAAAAGAGAGGAAAAGAGGCCATGTGTCATTTAAGTCCTTGGTTCCAGCTGTGTGTAAGGCCAGATCCTTCTCTTTCCTCTGGAAGTTTGTTTACATGAGGCAACTTATTTCACACACTTATGTGTAATTTATGTGTAAACTGTCTCTTTCGACAAACATATTTAACTAATATAGACTGACACTAAGAAGGATATTGACATACAGAAAAGATGCCATAATACAGCCAAAAAGCAGAAAACCAGACTACACAGAAGAAGAAGATTGGGAATAGTTATCTTTAAATATCAACAACTCTAAGTACTAGATATCTATGCTAAGCCTTCTCAAAACTCAGTGGCTTTAAGCAATCAGTATGTACTATCTAGTCCAGTTCTAAGGTCAGGAATCTGGGGGCAGCTTTGCTGGGTGTTTCTGGCTCGGGGTCTCTCATGAAACTGCAGTCAACATGTTGGCTGTAGGTGCAGCCATGTGAAGCGTGGCTGGCAGTGGAAGACCCACTCCCAAAATAGCTTACTCACATGGCTGTTGGCAGGAGGACTCAGTATCTCTCGTCCATGTCTCCACAGGGCTTCTTGGGTGTCCTCACGACATGGCAGTTGCTTTTCCTCAGAGTGAGTAATCCAAGAGAAGAAGACGGAAATTGCAAAACCTTATATGACCTAGTCTTCAAGTCTCATTCTGTCATTTCCACAATAATCTATTGGGCACCTAAGTCTGTGCTATTCAGTGTGAGAGAAAACTACAGAAGGGCATAAATGCCAGGAGTCAGGGCTCACTGGTACCCATCTTGGAGGCCGGCTGCTGAAGGCTGTCATCTACAAGAGGCTTCGAACATAATTTGTATAGGTTCATGAGGGAAGTTGTCCCTTAGATTCTGACTCCATAGAAGCAAAATCATTGATGTGAACAGGTGACCCTGAAGCAAAAACAAAACAAAACAAAACCCCGCATCTACACTTAATGCACTCTCTAACATTGCCGGGAATAGCAGAGTTGACTATTTTTAAGTGCTGTTAAGAGGGAATATTAATTTTCCATGGCTTGTAGGAAAAGGAATTGTAATAGTAGATAACTTCTTGGATCCCCTTTATTCCTAAATTTTTATGATACAACAATTTTTTAGTCCATAGATATATTTTTCTTCATTTTCCTCCTAAAACACCTTTTAGCAGATATTGTGAAACCTGGCCTCTATCACTTTGGCCTACCCTAGTGGTTACTTGGGGTAGGTAATTTTCATATATTTTTCCTTTATCTCGCTAAGCTTCATTTATGGCCTATAAAAACCTGTGGCTGATGAGGGATAGGAGTTAGAAGATAAGTGGTACAGCTTCTTTGCCCTTTTCCTGAGAAAACTCTGTGCCATGAGGTCCCAATATTGTGCCATAATTGTCTACAGTATGTTAGTTACTAACGTGCCCCTTCCCTGCCTACCCCCACTCTTGCTATGCTCCCCAGCTAGCATCCCGAGCAAACAGAACTGTTCGTGTCTGAATGCTGCTCTCAGGTCTCCTTTGGGAGCAACTCACTCTCTTTTCCTAGTCCTGCAACTGAGTACTCTATTGCACCAATCTGGTTTTTTAGACATAAAATTCTTAATGTGTATACTTCCTACTCTTGAGCAACCCATTTTATGTCTTTTTTTTTTTTTAACACACCCAATTTACAGGCTCAAACTCCAAGTAGCTGGGAAAGAAATCTCACTGTTGTTCATAATTTAGGAGCAGCATGCCAGCCTGGGATTAGGGTTTAGAAGATCTGGTGTCAGCAGTTCTTCTCTATAGCCGTGTGATCTCTTTCTCTCTCTCTCTCTCTCTTTTTTGTTTTTGAAAAAGAGTCTCACTCTGTAGCCCTAGGTAGAGTGCCAGGGCAACACTGTAGCTCACAGCAGCCTCAAACTTCTGGGTTCAAGTGATAATCTTGCCTCATCCTCCTTCATGTCTGGGACTCCAGACATGTATTACCATGCCCAGATATTTTTTTCTACTTTTACTAGAGATAGTGTGTCAGTGTTGCTCAGGCTGGTCTTGAACTCCTGAGCTCAAGCAATCCACCCACCATGGTCTCCTAGAGTGTTGGGATTACAGGCGTGAGCCACTACACTTGGACTAGCTGTGTCATCTTAGGAAGTCACTCAACCACTCTGTGCTCACCAGTATGTTCACCTCTACCTGCTCATGTAAATCAGGGATTCTTAAATGTCTTGAGCCCTTTTAAAAGTGGTGAAAATTTTCCATTATCTGGAACAAAAGTAATGAAAGCAATGTTTACACATGGACATAAGTGAATCTGTGCATAATGTCTGACTACTTACTAAGGGGCCACTGAGGTCTATCCATGCCCTCGAAATGGAGCTCTGTGAACTCCAGGTTATAATCTCCTGGTCCATATGCTCTTTTACTTCCCCCTAAATTTCACCATTTTATCATTCAGTGAGTAATTGACTACTCATTTATTTCTTTTAGATTGGTGTTTCTCAATAAAGCAACTTTCTGGATAAAATTCAGCTGCTTTATTAAACCTGTCATTAGAGTCAACATCCAATGTATTGGAATTCATGCTTGTTCTCCCAGATGGTGTAGTTTTCCTGAAAAAGAGCAGGGAGTGAACCACTGAGAGAGATACTAGCAAGAATATTTTTCAGGCCAAATTCATATCAACAGTTGGTATTTTTCTTAGATTGATGGACTACTTCCAGAAAACATATGATTTCCTAAAATAAGCTTCTTCACATGACTAAACTGTTCAGAAGGGCAGAAAATTCAATCCCACTTCTCAGGAGTAGAATATCTCTGAATATTGCTAAAGTCTTTTCTCTGCTATCATAAAGAAAAGGAGGATCTTAAATAAGGGTCTACAATAACATAGGAGGGAATGATGTTTAGGCCTTATGACTCACCCATTCCAAGTACCGCGTGGCTTTCTAGCTAGTTTTTCTACAATCTTTGTGTTTGCCACTGTAAGTGAGCATATCTTAGTGGCAGGATTTATTATAATTGGGTCTCTGGAAGAAGTCATAACAAAATCCTCTGGACAAGTTAAAATCTCAGCTAAGAAAATATAAGCCACTTTCTTCTTTCAATATTACTTAAACTATTGCTTCTCTTTGATGCCCACAGAAGAAATATTAATTCAGATTCTTATGAATCTAACCTGCAGAGCTGCATAGAATAAGACCTAGTTGCAGATGTTCAGAAAGATATTCAGCAGCAGGTCCGCCAGCCATAAGTCCTGGTTTAGACTAGTTAGAAGACCACTCAACTTAAGCTGTAACTAAATATTTAATTGGACTTGAAAGAAAAAAAAAGTTTGCTTTTATGTAAGAGAAGATGTGGTAGCCATTAATGCTAACCGTTTTTTTTTTTTTTTAAGGAACCAGCTCATTGCTCTGAAGGAATGGAGTTGTCAAGATTTAATGTTGGCTTAAACTTTCAAAGTAACCGGTCTTTCCTTGTTTTCATCTAAGGATTTATTAGAATTTCTGTGGAGGCATTGCACTGATGAATACGGGAGATACAAAGTTGCCATGTATTAGTTTCTATGTTCTGGGAATTTATAATCTCCATCAACTAAGGGTAATAATACTAAGGCATCAACAGCTACAAATCAAGGGGAAGTGTCTCCAGGGCTCCAAGGGACCTGCATATGAAGCATCTTGAGCATTTAGAGAATGAAGGAATTCTATCCAACTGGATAGAATAGGATGGAATCAAGGAAGCCTTCCTGGAAGAAGAGAATGTGATTAAATCCTTAAAAGCATGCAAAATAGGGAAAAGACATTCAGAGTAGAAGAAACAATGTGAATAAAGGCAGGGAACTTGAAGGGTAAGGGGCAGGTGGGACCAATTCTACTTGGCTCTAGTAGGAATATTGAAAGAAGTAGTCACCCAAGAGAGTGAGAAAGGTTGATACATCCAAGTACTCACTAGGATTCAAGAAGAATCTGTTTCATCTGTTGCCCTAAAATGTCCTAGAGCTTTGTTCAATAATACTTCACTGAGAAGAAAAAAGAAATATAGAAAAGCTGTCCAATACTTATTAATCTGAGGTGGAAAGATTGTGCTGCACTGAGTTTTAGTAAATTAAAAAAAATGGTTTGAGGAAAGAGTAGCAATGACATTTACATTAGTTGTAGCTAATGTACATTGATTGGATTAAAATATGACATTATGAATAAAAAAAGCTTCTATTGGAAAATGAAATGCCATTGCTTTCAGAGAGAGGGTGGGAAATGTAACAAGCAAACTACATTCTGTTTTGCCTGAATTCTCTGGGTTTAATGGGGTAGGCTCATTGATTTAAGTTCTTTCGCTGAGACTGCATTAATAAAACAGTTTTAGAGTTGAATAGAATCCATCTGGGACTTCTTCCCCCAAGGATGTATTAACATGCATAATGCATACATCTGCAAGGCCCACCTTAATTAATCTTAAAAGTAGTTTCTATCCAAAATAATTTATCTATTGTATAGCACAATTGAAAAATGTCTGCTTATTGTATAAGGACTCACTTTTTGAAAATCAATGCAGGTAATAAAATACAATCACTGTCACTTCCAAAGCCACAAGGCTTGTTTCAACCTATCCTAGGGATGCAGGTGGACTGAGTATCACTGTCTGGGGTCTGGTGGTTGGCTGGCTAAAGAACCCCAAGTTTTACAGGAGGCTAGGAGTCTCTTCTGTCAGGCTCAGTGTGCTGTGGGTAGCTGCTAAAGTCTAGGCTTGTATCTCCAAAGGAAAAAGAAATCTCTGATCATAAAAATCCTGCTATCAGGTGAAAAATACGCATGCTCTTTATACTAGATAAACATTTTCCTGAGCTGGAGACTCAGGTAAACATAAATGTTGAAAAGGAAACCTGCTTGAATGTTTTTTCTTCTTCCTAATTATGTAAATATGTATTACTCACTTCCTTTTTTCTTCCCAGCTGCTGGCAGCTCATACACTTGAGAAGGTATGTTTTATTCAGAAGAACAAAACAGGCAGGGACCTGAGACTTTGGTGAATAATAAATTGATTTTGACTTGGCCTTTTAGCTCATTATGAATCTTTAAAATGGTGAAATATGCTTCTTTTTCCTCTCTGCTGAACTTCCCAGTCATATTCAGGGATGAAGGGATTAGAGCTGGGTGTTTTAATATCCAGAAGGCAAAGCTGAGTTTGAAAGATCTTGAGCTTGGACTCAAAGGATACAGAGGTTATATTTCTGCCTACCACCCATTTGTCCATCCATCCATCCATCCATCCACCTTTCCTTTATAATTGTTAAGACCATGGGCTTTGGAGCCAATCAGCCAAAGTTCAAAATCTGACTCTCGAATTTAAGATTGATGTAATCTTGGGAAATTCCTAAATGCCTTTAAGACTTGGTGTTTACAACAGTAAAATGGGTACAATTAATAACTCTTTTTTAAATTGTGAGAACAAATTAGTGTATGCAAAGAGTTAAGGCTTTGTGTAGTAGTTGACAGTAATACACTTATAATAAATGGTAGGTAGCATATTTAACTGAATTGATGCTTTTTAAATAATCTACTCTGTGCCATACATTAGACTGAATGTAATATGATTCTGATGTAGAGTTTTCACTCAAGAGATTTATAGTCTAATTTGGGGGATAAGACATGCATGCCCGTGACTTCAGAGTAATGTCGAAATGATGAGAGTGAAAAAAAAACGATCAAATATAGAGCTATGTTGGTTTAGAAGAGGTAAACCTGGTCTTCAACTTTGGGGAAATGGTGAGATCCTGTAGGGAAGATGTTATTGAAGCTGGGTTAAAGGATATGTAGGGCTTATAGAGGAAGAGTTGAGCAGGAAAAGGATTCCAGCATGCATTGTCTGCTTAGTCTAAATTTGCTACTCAAGTAGAACTTCACATACTTTATTTTCTTAATCCTCACTATAATTTATACCACAATGGAGTATATGATGGTGATGAGAATCATTACGCTACCTTGCTGCAGATTAGACATAATGGAAAGCACAGTCAATCCCTTAAGGTTATTTAAGGGCATGTAAGCATAGAAAAGCACCTGCTTTGAAAGATGTCTATGTTGATTAAATGAGACAACACACCAGGGTCCCTAGCATCATGTAAGTACACAAAAAACATAGCGAAATATCATTTTGGGAATAAAGATGATAATGATCGTTGTAAAGCTGATGCTGACGTGGTGAGGTCACAAATCAAATTCAGTTTGGTCTAATCTCGAACCCTATATTCTTTTCATGCTCTTTGAAAATGAAACTATGAAGTGATTGGTTGAGAGGTACATAAATTGTTGGAGGAACTACTCCTTATTACAGGGGATGACTACTGTGTCCCAGGACAGGAAATGGTCTTTAGCTCCCGACTGGGCAGAGGTTTTTCATACAATCTGAAAATCTGAGCAATTGGAATTATGTTAAGAGATTATCCACCTTTCTTATTTTCAGTTAAAAATCTGTGATTCAGAGTGGTTCAGTTATTTTCTGAGGATGACACAGCCAATTAGAACAAACCTTAGTGGAGAACCATGCCCTTGAGTCTTAGACTTACAGAGAAGCTTCTCCTGAATTGTACATTCTCAGGATCCTTTAGCATCTAGCTCAGTCTTAAGACCCCCAGTTGTTTCTCTGACACAATTTTGTCCAATAGAACCACAGTTCACAAAATCCATTGCCTATGTAGGAGCCACATAGGCAGTTTAAACTTTTTCAATAGCCACATTTAAAAAAGTAATAGGTAAAATTAATTTTAATAATATTTTTTATTTAGCTCAATAATTGCAAAATGTTGTCAATATAAATTAATAAAATATTAATTGATATTTTTACATTTCTTTTTTCATGCTAACTCTTGGAAATCTGATGTCTTCGTCCACTTTGTGCTGCTGTAACAGAATACCTGAGACTGAGTAATGTATTATGAATCAACATTCATGGCCTCACAATTATAGAGACTGGCAAGTCCAAGATTGAGGGGCCACCATATGGTGAGATCTTTCTTGCTATGTCATATCCTGATGGAAGGGCAAAGAGAGGGCAAAAGAACAAGAGGGGGCCAAACTTATTATTATTTTTTTTTTAAAGAAAACTACTCCCACAATAATGAAATTAATCAAGCTATAAGCACCATGCTCCATGACCCAAACACCTCTCATGGAGCCCAAGCTTCCAACATTGGAGATCAAGTTTCTAACATGAACTTTTTTTTTTTCATTTCAGGTTAATGTAAGGGTACAAACAACTAGGTTATAATGTTTGAATTTGTTAGTAGAATCCTTTTTGTAGTTGTGTCTGGACCCAGGAGGTGTGCCATATACCTTTACATTGTGCCCTTTAAGTGGAAATACACCAATCCCCCTCCCTCTTACCCTCTTCCCCTTCCTTTCTCTGCCTCCCCCTAACTTGAATCGAACTGAGTTTTTCTCTTATGTGGGTGTATATTAGATCATCTACTGGCTTTATATTAGTATTTAGTACATTGGATACTTACTTTTCCATTCTTGTGATAGTTTTCTAGGAAGAATGTGTTTCAACTTCATCCAGGTTAATACAAAAGATATAAAGTCTCCATCTTTCTTTATGGCTGAATAGTATCCCATGGTATAAATATACCACAATTTGTTAATCCATTTATGAGTTGATGGCCATTTAGATTGTTTCCACATCTTGGCAATTATAAGTGATAATCTAGTGCAAATGTCCTTTTTTTAGAGTGCCATGGCGTCACAGCTCAGAGCAACTGGGTTTAGGTGATTCTCTTGTGGTGAGGTCACAAATCAAATTCAGTTTGGTCTAATCTCGAACCCTATATTCTTTTCATGCTCTTTGAAAATGAAACTATGAAGTGATTGGTTGAGAGGTACATAAATTGTTGGAGGAACTACTCAGCCTCATCACATTGTTTATATGGCATTTATTACCTATTAAATATCCCTAAGTATATTCACACAAGCTATTTCTAAGTTCCGTATCTCCCACCCTGTATTTATGCCACTGATATTTAGACATCAGGGAACAACTTTACATTAATTCATTTCATTTCATCAAGCTATATTCAGCTTACAAATTTGACATATTATAAGATGAGGATACCACTTCTATCATTCTGTGAATTCCTTATCCATTTTTGCTTGACCTTCTTAAGTGTGATAAGGGCACCTTCTATGGAATAATTCAAAGAATTCATTAATATTCTGTTTGGAGTAGAGCCTAGGTCAAGAAGTTTCTTTCTGTGGCTTTTACCTTAATGCTTCTCTCCACTTCACTCTTTTCTATGCATGGTTCCTTGTTTATTCTCTAATGCAGTGGTTCTCAACCTTCCTAATGCCATGGCCCTTTAATACAGTTCCTGTGGGTCGCGACCCACAGGTTGAGAACTGCTGCTCTAATGAGTGGCAGCGGTAAACTAGGATAATTGAGCTAAGGCTATGGATCAAAATCCACATGAATAATCCTACTGGTTAATCCTTAATCATGAACAACTCTGGCCTCACGTTTCCTTCACTTCTTCCCATCCATTAAATTCTGCCTTCCCTCCAGCTCAGCATCTTAGTGTCTGCCCTTCTTCTAATACCTTAAGTGCCAAACACTTCTCTCCAACTAAACCCCTCATTCTCGAAGATCTCTGGGTCTTTCTTCAAATTCATTGAAATCTTTGGTTCCAAGCCTTTCTGCTCATATAGAGTGTGTGGGAAATTTAAAACATGCATAAAAGTAGAAAAGGGTCGAATGAACCATGTGTACCTGTCACATCTACTCACAGAAAATCTCGTTTCATCTTACTTCACCCACTCTCCCTTCCATTATTCTGTTGACCTGGCAGGCAGCAATGTGAATTGAATGGCTTGAATTTAGCTTCTAAATACAGCTTTACCACTGTGGCCATCAGGGCCCAGCATTGCTTATGTGAAGTCACTTTTGCCAGGAGCCATACAAGTAAAGTGTCTACAAACTTGTTACAATTTTATAAGTTGCTAAGTTCATAATTTACTAGTACCATCTGGAAGGAAAGGCTATATACATTGTCAGTGGTCCACAGGTTGACATAAGCCATACTTTGGGACACGCTCAAGTCTCTCATTGATCCGAGAAAATCAACTTCCATAATGCTAGTTGGATTAATCTCTCGTTCTCCATTCCGCTATTATGTGTGGCTCCTTTATTATAACAGTTTTAGTAGTCCACCTTGAATTAGTTATTTTATGAATCTGTTTCTTCCACTTATGCCCCTGAAAAATAGGGATTTTGTATTACTTATTCATGCATCTATGCCCAGCACATAATAAGGATTGAAAAACATTTGTTGAAATTAAAAACTGAAATGTATATTTGATGATATACAAGAGGTAAAATTAGCACACAAATTCCAAATATAGAGGCCTTGAAAATTCAATTAAATGAGCATTTGGTGATTATTGACCATAAAAAGTGAAAAATAGTAAAATTTATTGAGAGTTTACTATGTGTCCAATACTGTGTTAAGAACTTGTCTCATCATAAAATTTATTATTTTTTTTATTATTGGGGATTCATTGAGGGTACAATGAGCCAGGTTACACTGATTGCATTTGTTAGGTAAAGTCCCTCTTGCAATCATGTCTTGCCCCCAGAAGGTGTGGCACGCACCAAGGCCTCGCCCCCCTCCCTCCTTCCCTCTCAAGTTATAAGCCATAGTTGTCTCCATCTTATAGACCAAGGAATTTTGGTGAGGCAAATTAAACCTCTGCAGGGTTAAAGTGGCAGGGTAAGCGTTTGACAACTGGGCTGCCCTGATCCCAGGGCAATGTCAGAGCTCTGGCTACTGAGTCCTATGACAGCCCTCTTAGTTTCAGATGGGAGACAAAATTACCCATACGAATCCTATGTGTGCTATTCAGTTAGTATACAGTTCATATGCACTTTTCCACTTTCCCATAATTGATCTGTCTATGGCAGTTATCACAGACTAAATCATAAGAATGTTCTTGAATTTAAAAGCTAGAAGAGATCTCGGAAAGAATATAGCCCAAATTTCCTTTTCCACTTATATAGAATCAAAGGCAAAGCCACTCTGATTTAGAGTTTCACATTAATCCCATAATTTCACATTATGGGTCTGGAATACTCCCTGCCTCTGTTTCCCTTCTACTTTTCTGTTCTTTGCTCAGTGCACACTAGCCACATCAGCCTCCTGGTGCTTCTCAGATACACCCCCTCAGGATCTTGAACTTGGTCTCAGTGCTGGTCACTTAACTACCTTCTGCTGACCCCTTATTTATTTTAAGTCTTGTCTTAAATTTCACTTTGTCAATGAATAGTGTCTATAAGTCTGTGATCTGCTGACTCCCCACCCCAGCACTCTGTTTACCCTTCCCGTGCTCAGGTGAGTGACTTTTGTTCCATAGTACTCATTACCTCTTAACATCCTGAATAATTTACTTTGTTATGCTCTTTCTTTGGTCAGCATTCCCTACTGAAAACACATTTGGAAATTCCACTAAGGCAGGGATTTTTAAAAAATATTTTTTATTAAATCATAGCTGTGTACATTAATGCAATCATGGGGTACAATGAGCTGGTTTTATATACAATTTGAAATATTTTCATCAAACTGGTTAACATAGCCTTCACTGCATTTTCTTAGTTATTATGTTAAAACTTTTATACTCTACACTTAGTAAATTTCACAGGTACCCTTGTAAGATGCACCATAGGTGTGGTCCCACCAATTACCCTCCCTGTACCCATTCTCCCTCTTCCCCTCCCCTCCTCTCTCCCTCTCTTCTTCTTGGGCTATGATTGGGTTATAGCTTTCATAAGAACGTTATATATTGGTTTCATAGTAGGGCTGAGTACATTGGATACTTTTTCTTCCATTCTTGAGATAATTTGCTAAGATTAATATTTTCCAGCTCCATCCATGTAAACATGAAAGAGGTAAAGTCTCCATCTTTCTTTAAGGCTGCATAATATTCCCCATGGTGTACAATTTATTGATCCATTCATGGATCGATGGGCACTTGGGCTTCTTCCACAAGGCAGGGATTTTAGTCTATTTTTGCCTCTAACATATTTTTAAGTGCTGTGAACAGTGCCAGGATGTGAAACAATAGCTCATGAATGACTGGCCCATGTAAGGTTGCTCAGCTAGTTTATGCCAAAATCTGAACTAGACCTAGGTAGAGTCCCAGTCCAATTGTTCTTTTAATTCTACCCAGCTAAAGATTGAGGGGAAAGAGGTAACCCAGCAAAGTACCACTACATTTCTCTTTTAGCCTTTGGAAAGTAAAAGTTCTGACTGTCAGAGAGAGGAGAATGGAAATCTCAGTCAAAAAAGAAGCTAGCATTTGTTGAGAACCTCATATCAGCAAAAGCTATACAATGTCCTTCTTACACCTCATCTCATTTAATCTTTACAAAGCATTATTCACACTGTACAGATTAGGAAGCCGAGTTTCAGAGAGTTAGGTATCTCTTCTCTTGCCACAATGCTAATATCTAGATTCTAATATAAAGGAGCCCACTGAGCCCCACAAGTTCCTGACATTTCTGTAGTTCACAGTGCTACTGTTTTAACATTCCGAATAGGGGTATGATAGTTTTCCTTTTATAATTTTTCTAGTTAAGATATAGGGGTAAATATTTACAACAGGTATTTAACCCAAGAGAGGAATTTTCATATCCATTAACAAGCAATGAATAATTGAGTTATTGCCACATTCAAAATGCTGCACAAGGAAACTATGTGCAAGATATCATCAATTAATTATTTACTGTATTTTTCAATGTCTGGTATGGTTCTATGTATAATGTGTACTAGAGAAAAACATCTTTCATTTTAATTTTTATGCAAAATTTTATTTGTTTATATTTAGGTACTTGCTTTTTGCACTACATGGGAATTTTAGCGTTTATTTTTTAACATATTATGGTACAAGACATTTTATGTAACAATAACAAAACACAAGAACAGATGCAAGGTGCAAGAAGTTCTCAGATGCTGCTGGACGTTTAGGGCAAGTTTTCTTCCTGTCCTCCCCCTCAAACCTTCTCTCTTCATAAAGTTAAATAACTATTTAGGTGTCCCTGAGAAATCATCATTTTTTTTTTTTCACTTGCAATCCTTTCACACTCTCCATGAGTCATCTTGGTTGAGGCAGAGGTTTCAGTTTGACACCGTTGTAGAATCCAGGTCTCGCTTCCTGCTCCACCTCCAGCCTCTTTGGAAGTTTCTCCCACGTGCCTTCTTTCTGTCTTGGCCTCTGAAGAAGCTTTTCTTCCTGTTACCTCAGAATCTGATGACACTCTCTGTGGGAGGAGGTCCACAGTGTCTCTGGGCAACTCTTTTGCCATGTACTTCTACATTTTTTGTAACTTTTAGCTTAAACCATCTCAAAAATTTTCCAGGGATTTTTCCAATAATTTTTGTAAAAATATCAGCTTGGTTGCTAGCTCCTGACTATCACATATGAAGAGAAATGCGTCACTGTTCATTGGCTGAAAATGCTTTCGTTGCAAGTTCATCCTAAGTTCAACAAAATTAATTACTGTATTCCAGAGTATTATTTTACACACAGATATTGTTATTGCTGTCTAGAGTTACACTTTTAACACATAAGCATACATAAAAGAATCAAAAACATGTAGAGATATACAATTAGTACAGCTTATGTATAATGCATATTCTTATTTTGCCCTCAAAAATTTGGGCATAAGAACACATTGTACATGTCGAACTGTGGTATTAGTATCTAGTATGTGTTAGCATTGGGGATAGGGATTGAGGATGCTGAAATTAAAACAAAAACACCGTGTCTACTCTTAAGTATTTCATAGTCAACATCAGCTTCTTAATGATAAAGGGACGAAATAACAATTAAATGGCTCTGGTGAGTTAAAGAAGGCATGGGTTAGCAACTCTATTTTATTGGTGGGAAGACAATAAAAGTACAGCTATAGAACACAGTTCCTTACATTCTTGACCCAAAGTGTTTTTTACTATAGCAAAATCAGAAAACAGGTTAGTGAGGCCAAATAACCAGACATAGAATTCAACTCCACAAGAAGAAGCTTAATTGTCCTTTGCCAGGTTTCAGACTGCCCCATTCACACCCCAGTCTCCACCCTGAGTTGTTTCACTAACATATTCCTAATGCTGTAAGGGGGGTTAGGAAAATGTATAGATGTTTTGCTGAAATGTGTATCTGCTCAGGAAAAATTCAAATAATGGCTATGAGTCACCAATCATATCTTGGAGTCTGTTCTAATCTATACCCCACCACGTTCCCTGGTAAATTGTGTTCTTGTACAATTCCTACTCTGTATTCAAGATCCAACTCAAGTAGCACCTCCTCAGGGAGGCCTTCCCTGGCTCACCTATTAACATAATGACCAGTCTTTCCTGTTTTGAAGACAAGTGATTCATACACCCAGTAGAGAACTTGTTACATTGCATCATAATTACCTGTACTTTCCTAGCCTGGTCATTCCATTTAGAAATGGACCAATACAGTCACAGTCACTCATTTTTCAGCCTTTCTATTTCAGGTCTCTTAGGTCCCATAATCTTTAAGACCCCATTTGGGTGGGTCTTCTATCTTGTGCTCATGAATAAGTCCCATCCTGTTTCACCTAAGTGCTTTCCACTTCCTCTGACCCCCTTTGGTCATTTCTGTTTCTTGGGGTCTCCACTCCCTGTGATAGGATAGGAAGCTATTTTCCCTCTGACTTTATAGTCTTATGGCAGGTTAGGTTTAAGAAATGAATGATGAGATGAAGTTGGGAGTACTAGAGGTTCATTAGAGCAAGAAAGTATTAGAGTGAGAAAGAAAAATTACAGATCCAGAAGAGGGCAGGAGAGATACCTGACTGTGACACTGCCTGACAAATCCTAAGGGGAACTCTGGAGCAAAGATTGCCTATCAGAGAGGCCCCATGTTGGCAGAAATGGCCAGGCTTATACCGTTATTGCTTTTTCATTAGCTGGGGTTCACCCTCGTGGAGAGCATGATGTTGGCTTAAAACTGAGGCAGACCCATAACATTCTTAACAAAGTATACTCCTCATAGCTGGGAGTGAGTCTTTTTAAAAAGGAATCTGAGTGGCATATATCCATGTCTGCTACTTCAGCAGTGCACTAGAAGGAGTGCACTGCTGAATCTGAGTGGCATATATCCATGTCTGCTACTTCAGCAGTGCACTAATCAGTTGCAAGGAATTTTGCAAGCTGATTATCAAATATAGTTGTAGTTAAGAATAAAATAATAAAAACTTACAAATAAATACATGAAACACAATGATATAAATACTCAAAAGTTATCATCACCTATTTTGCTACATTTTAGTATTATCTATGCTCCTGAGGTTGGGCATGTTATTTTATCATCATGATTATATTATACTACAATAGAACCACCACAGTTAACCACCTCCCTGCACTGACCACCTCCTTGTGTTGAACTAGTTTTCATAGACTGGACATGCACCACATGTATGTATCAGTGCAGTAGGCCTAGTTCCTTATGTTGACCACCTCTGTATGCTGACCACTTTGTTACTGTCCCTTGGATGGTCTACTTACATGGATTCTACAGTATAAAATGGTATTCAATGTACCTCTCTTTTCAATTCCACATTCAGGGACATCATGTTGGTATCTTGAAATTGGACATATTAGGAGTATTTACATCATGGAAACTGGAAAATTCTATAAATTAGGGCTTAATTTGTTGTTTTATTGATTGTTTGGATTTAAGGAAGAAATATAGAGAAATATTTTATAGAGAAAATATTAATAAGGAAAATGTCAATAATACAGATTATATTTATATGTGTACCTTGTCAACACCCATTACAATGTGAATAGAATAAAAATTGGGGGAAATTTTTTTTAATATTCAGAAACTATTACTAATTCAGCAAAGAAGTCATTGCTGACAAATGAGTGAAGTTTTGACTATCACATTCTGTCTTGCGTGTTTCACTTTCACCTTACTCATTAGCATAAGGAAAATATTAAGTAACATTAAGCCATAACTATACACATTTTCAACTATAACCATAGATTGGTTATAGGTACAAGAGTTCTACAAAAATAAGACTACTATATATTCTGTGATGACTGATTTGCTATATGGAATTTATAATAAAGAATGTTGTATATTTGATTATTAATTGCAAACCATGTGTGACACATTTTTTTCTTCTTCTTTTGCGACAGAGTCTCACTATGTTGCCCCTGGCTAGAGGTGCTGTGGCATCATAGCTCATAGCCACCTCAGCTTCGGGGTTTAAATGATCCTCTTGCCTGAGCCTCCCAAGTAGCTGGGACTCTAGGTACCCGCTACAACACCAGGATGGTTTTTCTATTTTTATTAGAGATGGAGTTCTTGCTCTTGCTCAGGCTGGTCTTAAACTCCTGAGGAGCTCAAGCAAATCACCTGCCTTGGCCTCCCAGAGTTCTGGGATTACAGGTGTGAGCCACTGTGTCCAGCCTGACACATTCTTAATATTCAGCAAAATTTACGTAAAATTTATGTTTACTTATATACACATTCATATATTTGTTTTTTTGACAGAAAGTTGCTAAGCATTTCCTTGAACACCACTGCTCACTGGCCTTTTGCTTAGTAATATTACTTCAAATCACTGCTGTGTACCTTGGTGCTGAAGCCCCCTGGAGGTGCTGATGGGTTTGTGATCCTTGCTACTCTGGATGTGCTGAACCGAGCAATGCCTCAGAGAGAACTTCTATGGTCCTTTAGTGACATGGCTACAAAGGCAATATTGCCTTGTACCTAAGTTGCTTACAGAGCTCTAGTGGACACTCTTCTTTTTCACTGTTGACTCACAACATTTCCCCACCCCGAGCCCAGGCATGGTCCACAGTGCTGGCTGATAAAACAAAGTTGGAGGAAGTTGTTATGTTAAGAATTGCCCAAGTAATCCTTGGCTACTGACCAAAGCTTTGGTCTTTGTTGTTTGCCTGAATCTCTCTTCCAGGACACTTGTCAGTATTCTGTATTTAGATATCTTGGTAATTTTAAGTCACTAATTTGTCAGTTCTGTCTCAACCTTCTTTGAGCTCTGCTATGGGCATAGCTTGCTGGGCTTCCCTCATTTCACACTTCTATCATCCAAGGATACTATATGACCTTAGATGATCTTCCTGAGGGAAGTTTATATCTCTAGCAATTACATGTGCTAGAAGTTTCTTTATTTTTTTTAATTTTTTTATTAAATCATAACTGTATACAATGATATGATTATGGGGCATCATACATTCACTTCATAAACCATTTGACACATTTTTATCACAGTGGTTAACATAGCCTTTCCGGCGTTATCTCAGTTACTGTGCCAAAACATTTACATTCTACATTTACCAAGTTTCGCAAGTACCCCTGTAATATGCATCACAGGTGTGATCCCACCGATTCCCCTCCCTCTACCCACCCCCCCCTTTCCCACTTCCCCCTATTGTTAAGTTGTAGCTGGGTTATAGCTTTCATGTGAGTCCCAAATTAGTTTCATAGTAGGGCTGTGTACATTGGGTATTTTTTCTTCCATTCTTGGGATACTTTACTAAGAAGAATATGTTCCAGCTCCATCCATGTAAACGTGAAAGAGGTAAAGTCTCCATCTTTCTTTAAGGCTGCATAGTATTCCATGGTATACATATACCACAATTTATTAATCCATTCGTGGATCGATGGGCACTTGGGCTTTTTCCATGACTTAGCTATTATGAATTGGGCTGCAATAAACATTCTGGTACAAATATCTTTGTTATGTTGTGATTTTTGGTCTTCTGGGTATATGCCCAGCAGAGGAATTACAGGATTGAATGGCAGATCTATTTTTAGATCTCTGAGTGTTCTCCATATATCTTTCCAAAAGGAATGTATTAATTTGCATTCCCACCAGCAGTGCAGAAGTGTTCCCTTTTCTCCGCATCCACGCCAACATCTCTGGTCTTGAGATTTTGTGATATAGGCTAGTCTCACTGGAGTTAGATGATATCTCAAAGTAGTTTTGATTTGCATTTCTCTGATGATTAAAGATGATGAGCATTTTTTCATATGTCTGAAGGCCGCGCGCCTGTCTTCTTCAGAGAAGTTTCTCTTCAAATCCCTTGCCCAGCCTGCGATGGGATCCCTTGTTTTTTTCTTGCTGATGCGTTTGAGTTCTCTGTGGATTCTGGTTATTAAACCTTTGTCAGAGTTATACCCTGCAAATATCTTCTCCCATTCTGAGGGCTGTCTGCTTGCTCTGCTTACTGTGTTCTTAGCTGTGCAGAAGCTTTTTAGTTTGATCAAGTCCCAGTAGTGTATTTTTGAAGCTGCTTCAATTGCCCGGGGGGTTCTCCTCATGAAATACTCACCCAGACCAATTTCTTCAAGGGTTTTCCCTGCATTCTCCTCTAGTATTTTTATAGTTTCATGTCTTAAGTTTAAATCTTTAATCCAATGAGAGTCTATCTTAGTTAATGGTGAAAGGTGTGGGTCCAATTTCAGTCTTCTGCAGGTTGCCAGCCAGTTCACCCAGCACCATTTGTTAAATAGGGAATCTTTTCCCCACTGAATGTTTTTAATTGGCTTGTCAAAAATCAAATAGCGGTAAGTAGCTGGATTCATCTCTTGGTTCTCTATTCTATTCCAGATATCTACTTCTCTGTTTTTGTGCCAATACCATGCTGATTTGATCACTATCGATTTGTAGTAAAGTCTGAGGTCTGGTAGTGTGATTCCTCCTGTTTTGTTTTTATTTCTGAGTAATGTCTTGGCTATTCGAGGTTTTTTCTGAGTCCATATAAAACGAAGTAATGTTTTTTCAAGATCTTTAAAATATGACAGTGGAGCTTTAATAGGGAGTGCGTTGAAATTATATATTGCTTTGGGTAGTATGGACATTTTGATAATGTTGATTCTTCCTAGCCATGAGCATGGTATGTTTTTCCATTTGTTAACATTTTCAGCTATTTCTTTTCTTAGAGTTTCATAGTTCTCTTTATAGAGATCTTTCACGTCTTTTGTTAGGTAAATTCCCAAATATTTCATCTTCTTTGGCACTACTGTGAATGGGATAGAGTCCTTAACTGCTTTTTCAATTTGACTGTTGTTGGTGTATATAAAGGCTACCGATTTATGAATGTTGATTTTGTAACCTGAGACGCTGCTGTATTCCTTTATCACTTCTAGGAGTTTTGTAGTAGAGTCCCTAGTGATATGATACACAATCATATCATCTGCGAAGAGCGAGAGTTTGATCTCTTCTGACCCTATATGGATACCCTTGATCGCCTTTTCTTCCCTAATTGCAGTGGCTAAAACTTCCATTACAATGTTGAAAAGCAATGGAGACAATGGGCAGCCTTGTCTGGTTCCTGATCTGAGTGGAAATGATTCCAATTTAACTCCATTCAATATGATATTGGCTGTGGGTTTGCTGTAGATAGCCTCTATCAGTTTAAGAAAAGTCCCTTCTAGACCAATTTTCTTGAGTGTTCTGATCATGAAGGGATGCTGGATATTATCAAAAGCTTTTTCTGCATCAATTGAGAGAATCATATGGTCTTTGTTTTTTAATTTGTTTATGTGCTGAATTACATTTATAGATTTACGTATATTGAACCAGCCTTGAGACCCTGGGATAAAACCAACTTGGTCATGATGTATAATTTGTTTGATGTGTTGCTGGATTCTGTTTGTTAGGATCTTGTTGAATATTTTTGCATCTATATTCATTAGTGATATTGGTCTATAATTTTCTTTTCTTGTTGGGTCTTTTCCTGGTTTGGGGATCAGGGTGATGTTTGCTTCATAGAACGTGTTGGGTAGTCTTCCTTCTTTTTCTACATTTTGGAACAGGTTGAGTAATATAGGTACTAATTCCTCTTTAAAGGTTTGGTAGAATTCTGACGTGAAACCATCTGGTCCCGGGCTTTTCTTTTTAGGGAGGTTTTGTATAGTTGATGCTATTTCTGAACTTGATATGGGTCTGTTCAACATTTCCACTTGATTCTGGTTAAGTCTTGGAAGGTGGCGTGCTTCCAAGTATCGGTCTATTTCCTTCAGATTTTCATATTTCTGAGAATAAAGTTTCTTGTAATATTCATTAAGGATTTTTTGGATTTCTGATGAGTCTGTGGTTATTTTGTCTTTGTTGTTTCTGATTGATGATATTAGAGATTTTACTCTTTTTTTCCTGATTAGGTTGGCCAGAGGTTTATCTATTTTATTGACCTTTTCAAAAAACCAGCTTCTTGATTTATTGATCTGTTGCATTATTCTTTTGTTTTCAATTTCATTTAATTCTGCTCTAATTTTGGTTATTTCTTTTCTTCTACTGGGTTTGGGGTTGGAATGTTCTTCCTTTTCCAGTTGCGTGAGATGTCCCATTAAGTTGTTAACTTCCTCTCTTTCCGTTCTCTTGAGGAAGGCTTGCAGTGCTATAAATTTCCCTCTTAGAACTGCCTTTGCAGTGTCCCAGAGGTTCTGATAGCTTGTGTCTTCATTGTCATTTTGTTCCAAAAAATTGGTGATTTCTTTCTTAATCTCATCTCTGACCCAGCTATCATTCAGCATAAGGTTATTTAACTTCCATGTTTTTGTATGGGTATGCAGATTCCTGTTGTTACTCAATTCAAGTTTTATTCCATGATGGTCCGAGAAGATGCATGGAATAATTTCTATTCCTTTAAATTTACTGAGGTTAGACTTGTGACCTAAAATGTGATCAATTTTGGAGTAAGTTCCGTGGGCTGATGAGAAGTATGTGTATTCAGTTTTGTTGGGATGAAATGTTCTGTAGATGTCTGCTAAATCTAAATATTGGATGGTTAGGTTTAAATCTAAGATTTCTTTGCTCAGCTTCTTTCTGGAGGATCGATCCAACACTGCCAAGGGAGTGTTGAAATCTCCAATGATTATGGAGCTGGAGGAAATCAAGTTAATCATGTCTGTTAGAGTTTCTCTTATAAATTGAGGTGCATTCTGGTTGGGTGCATAGATATTAATAATTGAGATCTCGTCATATTGAGTATTACCCTTAACAAATATGAAGTGACCGTTCTTGTCCTTCCTTACTTTTGATGGTTTAAAGCCTACTGTATCTGCAAATAAGATTGCAACACCTGCTTTTTTCTGATTACCATTTGCCTGAAATATGGATGACCATCCTTTCACCCTGAGTCTGTATTTGTCTTTTAAGTTGAGATGTGACTCTTGTATGCAACAAATATCTGGCTTGAGTTTTTGTATCCAGTCAGCTAACCTATGCCTCTTTAGAGGACAGTTTAAGCCATTCACATTGATGGAGAGTATTGATAAGTCTGGTGAAATTTTGGGTATCGAGTTTTTCAAAGGTCCAGTGGACATTTTTAATCCTTTCGCCAGTGTGGAAGTTGGAGTTTGATCCGAAGTTTCTGAGTGAGTTTACTTTTGTGGTATAGGATTGGGTTGGTCATTGTGGAGGATAGGTCTGAGAACATCCTGAAGAGCTGGTTTACTTATGGCAAATTTTTTCAACATATGAATGTCATTGAAGTATTTAATTTCTCCATCATAGATGAAACTCAGTTTAGCTGGATACAAGATCCTGGGTTGAAAGTTTTTTTGCTTTAGGAGATTAAAAGTTGATGACCAGCCTCTTCTTGCTTGAAAAGTTTCAGCAGAGAGATCTGCAGTTATTCTAATATTCTTACCTTTGTACTTTATAGTTTTCTTTCGCCGGACTGCTTTGAGAATCTTCTCTTTCATGTTAACTTTAGTGAAGCTAATTATGATGATATGATATGATATGTCTGGGAGATGGCTTATTGGGGTTGAATCGTGCTGGGGTTCTGAAGCTGTCTGCTATCTGAATTTCACATTCTCTAGGCATGTCTGGAAAATTTTCTTTCATAATTTCATGTAGTAGGGCCTCTGTGTCCTTGGCAGCCACTTCATCATTCTCCGAAATTCCTATAACCCTTATGTTGTTTTTTTTCGAATTATCTGAGAGTTCTCTGAGTGAGTGATCCGTTTTTGCTCTCCATTTCTCTTCCTCTTTGAGAGATTGGGAGCATTCGAAGACTTTATCTTCAATGTCAGAAATCCTTTCTTCTGCTTGCTCCATTCTGTTACTGAGGGATTCTACTGTATTTTTCATATCTTTGAGGGCTGTAAGTTCTTGTTTCAGTGTGTCTAAGTCTTTGGTGGTTTTGTCTTTAAATTCGTTAAATTCTTGAGACAATTTTTGAATTTCTCCTCGAATTCCTAATTCCATTTTATTAATCTTGTCTGCAAACCAAATTCTGAATTCGACTTCTGACATCTCAGCCAGTTGTTTATGAATGGGATCTTCAATCACATCTGCCGTATCTTTTCTGGTTATTCATGTTACCAGAGTTTTTCCGCTGATTCCGCCCCATGGTTTACTCCCTTTGGTTTTTCCCCTGGGGTTTTATCGAGGGCCCGTACAGTGTTGTGGCCTGAGAAACTGGGGCCCTGTCTGGTGTGGTGGAGCAAAGTGGTTCTGTCTTGTTTTCAGCTGGTTTCTGTTCGATCCTATTGCAACTTCTACTCTGGCTTGAAGTCTCAGCTGTGTGGAAAAATCAGCAATTAAGTCACCCCGCCAGCCCACCTCTGGCTCCAGTTGGAAAAGGAGAATCAAACCTTCCTACAATCGCACACCCAGGGCACCGCCTGAAGAGTCCTCAGTCTATTAGCCCAGTTCAAAAGGTCCGAATCAACTGTCTCAATCGGCACTTGTCTCGGGTGGAAGGGTTCAAGAGGTCTCTGGGAACTGGATCACAGGGGCCTGGTGACTCCTCTGACACAGCTCACCCCAGTGCAGCGTGGAGTCAGGAGGAGCCACCCAGCAAACAGAGCAGTCTGGGAAGGTTGACGTCTCCTTCCCCACTTTGCCCCTCCGTCGGACCCAGTCACTGTTATCTCTGCAGATGGCTAACCCAGTTGCCTGCAGTGAACAGACACTCCAGGGGTTTGCACCTGCCTGAATCTCAAGGAAGTCTGCCAGGCCCTCGCAGACTGCCTATCTAGCAGGAGGAGATGGGGCCTGACATCTTTGAGTGTTTGATGCAGGTGATGGGAAGGAGGTGTTCACTCAGGCTTAGCCCCGTCCCTGATGCATGCTGCTAACAGAACAGAACAGAACAGACAACTTTGTGAGGTTCTGTCTCTGTTCCTGTCGTCGCCTACAGGAGACGGGCTGTTTTGAGTTCAAACGTCTTTGCTGCTGGAGAATTGCGTCTGAACACCTCTCTGGGTCGGCCCCGCCCTGGAGGCTTCTGGGTTTGTGAGCCGTGTCACCGGTGGCCTCCTCTGGTTGCCCAGGGAGACAGGGGGTGTGGCCTCAGAATATCCAGAAGTGAGCGTTCTGCCGTTAAAGAAAAAACGGCTGTTGATCTACCTCCAGGGAACTGCTGCTCTGGTGTGGGCACTCAGGCGACCCTTTTCTCCTCTGTCCCGCGCCCCAGAGTCAGCACTGAGCGGCCGCAGTTTGTGCTGGGTCCACACCCCTTAAGAGATCCCCCAAGAATCAGAACTCTCGGGGGATGGGCCCCCACACCCCGATTGGGAGTGGGGCGAGGGGAAGCTAGAGTTTCATTCAGTTTCACGCAATACTACGGTCCGGGGAGGGCTTCTGCACTGCACCGCAGGGAAGTGCCGCCAAGGCTTGATTTCCCCTCAGCAGAGTGCCCTCTCCTCGCTCACGTGTCCCAGAGTCAGCGCTGACCTGACGCAGCTCAGGCACTGTGCACTCCCCTCGAGAAATCACCCAAGGAGCTGAACTCCTGGGGGATAGGCCCTCAGACCCCGAGTGAGAGTAGCGGTTCTCAGCTCTCAGCGGGGAGGCCAGAGTCTGATTCAGTCTTGGTCTCCGTATTTCTGGGGTGGGTTGCTGCACTGCACCGCAGGGAAGTGCCGCGAGGCGTGACTCCCCCTCAGCACGGTGCCCTCTCCTCACTCGGCGCGCCTCAGAGTCAATGCTGACCAGTCGCAACTCGGGGACTGTCCACTCCCCTTGAGAAATCACCCAAGGATCCGAAGTCCTGGGGGACAGGCCTCCAGACCTCAGTGGGCGGGAGGGGAGCGCCGGGGATTCAGGGTTGCCGGCAAAGGATTCCCAAAGTTTTATTCAGCCCTATGTCCGTCAGGAGAACGCCACGGCACCCCAGTAGGGGAGGTAGGTCCAGTTTTTAGAAGGTCTCTCCCGTGGAGTGTAGTGGGAGGGTCTTTAATTTCTGCCCGCTTGTTCAATTGTGGGGCTCTAGAGCCGGTCTCATGGGGGAGGGGGACTCCTGACCGCTTGGTGGTGGATTTTGTACTTTTTGTTTGCGTCCTTGTGATCACAACTTGCCTCAGCGGTGTTGATGTGCGTTCTTCAGCCTTCTCTCTTGGTGAGGCTCAAGTCCACCAGGATACTTACTAAATTCCTGTCCCTTAACTCTCCTTCTGGACGGGAGCCTTTGTTGAAAGCTGGCTTCAGTCCGCCATCTTGTCTCCCCAGAAGTTTCCATCTCTAGCAACTACATGATGCAAATTACTGTCCCATGAATGAATGCCATGAAGAAGGTGAGGGGGAAAGAGCAAATGTATTAGCTTCCAATCTTGAAATTTTCATTAGTCCACACCAAAGGGCATACTTTCCTATCATCAAGATCTTTTTGTCTGGGCCATTTTCATGGAAGAAATGGCCAGAGTTGAGTCAGATGTTTAACGGGTTCCACCCTGGTAACAAGGCATGGGAGTGAGAGCAATAATATGAGTCTTCTTGTTTGCTCTGTCGTAGGTAATCTGTAGTCCCTGCATCCAATTAAAAGGCCTTCCTTTCTGACTTTTAAAGCTTCTGTGCCCTTTGCCTGGAAACACTGATGTTCCTTTGCTCTGACATTTGAAAATACGCATGGCCTTTCCTGTGAATATAGGTCCTCTTCATACCTTGGCCTGGTTTTCATGATATGTCTTGCGGTATCTTTCAAGGTCTTGGTGTCAGGGGGTCCCTGTCATATTCCTGTTACCATGAGTCACAGTTTGACCCACATGTCCTCACATGGGAAAGGCAAACCTCTCAGAAGCTGTTTGGGTCATCACTGTGTTAGGTGATACTAAGGGCTGGGAAAATCATATTTAAGAGGCAAGTGCTATAGGATATCAACTGCCTAAAACGAAAGGGTCCCCTTGTCTTTTCCAAACCAGAAAAGCACATTGGATGTTAATGAAACCCCAACTTATTTTTCCTGGTTTTTACAGAAATTATCATTTTGACCTTGATTTACTCAGAAATAAATGTTTAACTTCTATTCTGAGTTAAAAAAAAAGTGTAATAGAATTTTTCAACAAATTAGTGAACAAAACAGATGTGATTATTGCATCCTTGGGATTTATAATCCAGGAAGAAATATGGATTAAAATAAGTGAGCACAATGAAATAAAAAACAGAGTGATTTCACAGAATGGGGCCCAGCCTAATTTTGGTTTAGAGATGGCTTCTCTGTAGCCGTACATCTACTCCAACATCCTGAATTCAGCTGCAATGATTATTATGCTCATACAGCCCTTTTTATGTTGTACATTGATATTTGCCTTACTCTATGCTCATTTAAGTTTCAATCACTGACATAGTTACAAGTGTAATAAAAGGGAGACAGAACTTAGTAACGTTTCAAAGATCACACAGGTGGTAAGTGTCGGAACCAGGCTTTACTATAGTAATTTGACTCCCTAATCCTTGTTCTTTTTTTTTTTATTAGTATTAGATCATAGCTGTGTACATTAATGCGATCATGGGGCACCATGCACTGGTTTTATAAACAGTTCAACGCATTTTCATCACACTGGTTAACATAGCCTTCCTGGCATTTTCTTAGTTATTGTGTTAAGACAATCACATTCTGCATTCACTAAGTTTCGCATGTACCCTTGTAAGATGCACCGCAGGTGTAATCCCTCCAATCACCCTCCCTCTGCCCAACCTCGCCCCTCCGTCCCCTGCCTTTCCCCCTTCTCCATATTCTTAGGTTATAACTGGGTTATAGCTTTCATGTGAAAGCCATACATTAGTTTCATAGTAGGGCTGAGTACATTGGATACCTTTTCTTCCATTCTTGAGATACTTTGCTAAGAAGAATATGTTCCAGCTCCATCCATGTAAACATGAAAGAGGTAAAGTCTCCATCTTTCTTAATCCTTATTCTTAATGGTTATTTTAAACCTGCCTTTCTGGTACGTAAGATTGACCCAATTATTCAATTTTTATTCCTTGAATAAGTGGATAAAGGAAGAAGGAGATAGAGAGGAAGATAGAGAGTGATAGAAAGAGGCAGAGAAACACTCCTGGCAGAGGAGGAGCAAGTGCAAATGTACTGTGGCCAGAAAGAACAAGATGCATCGTACCAACTAAATGACATGCACTGTGGCTGAAGCTTAGGCAACACAGGACCCTCAGAGGTGATCTTTTTCAAGGATACTTAAATTTGACTTTTTCAAAGATCACTTGGACTGTGAGTGACAAATAGACTTTGATGCAAGGGAGGATGCGGGGACAACAGCTAGGAGGCCACTGCAGTTGTCCAGGTGAAAGATGAAGGAGAGCAGTGGCCATGGAAGAGGCTAGAAATGGAAGGGTTCAAGCTACATTTAGAAGGTAAAATTTCCAAGCACCCCGTGCCCTCCAGCCGGATATATTCCCATAGCACACCTGCAGCACTCCTTGTTCTGAGCCTGCCCATGGTGTTTCTTTCTTTCTTTTTTTTTTTTGAGACAAAGTCTCATTATGTCACCATGGGTAGAGTGCCATGGCATTACAGCTCACAGTAACCTCAAATTCTTGGGCCTGAGTCAAGCAATTCTCTTGACTCAGCCTTCTAAGTAGCTTGGACTTCAGATGCCTGCCACAATGCCCAGCTATTTTTTGTTGCAGTTGTCATTGTTTTTTAGCTGGTCTGGGCCAGGTTTGAACCTGCCATCCTCAGTGCATGTGGCCAGCACCGTAACCACTGTGCTATGGGCACCCAGCCTGACCATGGTGTTTCTGGCACCCAGGATGCTCTCTCTCTCCTCCTGCCAGTCTGAATTCCTTATTCTCTGATGACCCCAGCCCAGGCCTGCTACAACAATTACTTCAGTTCTGTCTATATAAAGCCAATCTTTTGATTTTTAGTTATCACTGTATCTGAATGTATCTTATCTCCCCAACTTGGTACAAATCCAGAGTGTGGGGATGGCTCCTGAGCCATATGTTTCTCTGTAGCTCCATTCACTCCACCTTGCGTCTACAGCCATGATCTGACCTGGGAGGTAACTGCGGCCCTGTGAAGAGCTCTGGACATAGAGTCAGAAGTCCTGTCCCCACTGGCCACATAACCAAACAGCAAGTCGTTTTTCTGCATCTCTGTTTTTCATCTATAAAATGGGTATAGTTTTCTCAACACTAACTACTTCCAAGGATTTGGAGATTGTTATGAAGATCCAATCAGATAATAAATGTGAGATTACCTTTTAAATTAAAGAGTGCTTGACAACTTTGTAGGTTTGTGAATCATAAAACTATATAATTCAGTACACTCAACCTGAACACACTTAAAGAAAATATTGGCTTTATGGGAAGAATGTTGGCATAGATCATATGATCAAAGGAATCAGGGGAAATTTGCACCCTCAGTGATTGGAAACAGGGACTAGAATGCCAACGATGTTCTCTCATGTTCTCTCTCACCCCCCTTAGCCCTTCTCTTCCCTTTCTCTCTCATGCCCTTATTCTATTTTGGTCTCAGCTGGCTATCTCTACATAACCTCTTTGCCCTTCTGTGTTTGCTCTGCTATTAGTACTGCAGATGGCCCTTCTCCATGTGGCTAGAGAGATGGCTATGGGAAATACTGGGCTTATAGAGGAGAAGGGACCCTCTTTGTCAGGTAACCTTGGACAAGTCTTGAAAGATTCGTCTGACTTGTGTAGGGGGCCCACCCTGAACCATGCGCAGTGACCATGAAGCAACTTGGACACGGTGAGCAATTTTTCTTTTCTTTTTTTAGTGCCTGTTTCTATGGCCAAAGGTATAGAGTACTCCGATCTTCAGCCCAACCCATAACTATATGGTTGGAATCTCCAGTGGAAGCCAATTCCTGTTAACATAATAAAGGGGGAAATGCCAGACACACAAAACATTCACGCACACTACACTTCAAAAAATTTTGGTGGGATCAACTTGAGTAGGCAAAGCTAGCTGACATGATAGAAAAGAGGAAAGAAGCTTTGTTAAACATTAGCCCTACACTGCAAAATTAAGTCACCTTGCACAGATGATATACTCAGAATAAATGAGTACAGATGACCTGAAAATTTCATACCAAGACACATGGATTGATAGCATCTCGCACAAAAGATAGGATTTGGCTGAAGGAAATCAAGACAGATTGAACCATGTAAACTGGTGAGTAGAAGCATGTTGGAAAGTAACAAAAACGCACAAATAAATCAACACATGCAAAGTGCAAGACTGTTAATGTCCTTACCCTGATAGAGATGGATTCTAATTACAGACAGAAGTCAGTGGATTGTGTGCAGATTTTATTTATGATCAGATCTGATTGGACAAATGAGAAATGGTTGTAACTTGCCCAGTGATAAGCTCTATGTTGCTAGGTAACAAAGCAACATGATTCTCAGTGAAACCAAAGAAAAGATAGCAATTGGGGAAACAAAATATTTCCTGGGCCTCTATTTTTATTCATCTTGGGGTCTTCTCTGGTGTATTAAGTTTTAAGTTCTTACATCTTGTTCAAAGTGAAATATCAGCTTCGTTTCAGTTATGTGACTAGAACTTTTTCAAAAAGAACCTATGTCGAGTGAATAGGAAATGAGCAGACTTGGAAAACAATACAATAGCTGTTTTCAAATATGTCAATTCAATACATCAAAGTTCACCCAGCATCTCCTATGTGGGGGGCATAGTTCTAGACACTGGAAGGTGTAGAAGACAGAACACCTGCCCTCGTGATATACAGGGTCGGGACATGGAACAGCCATGTGTGATACAGATCCAGGGGACAGTAGATAGGAGCAAAATGATTGGAGGGAGTATGACTGCTCAACTCTGAGAAGAGAAGGTTTTAGAACAATGATTCATTGCTACTGCAGCAACAAAAATAATTTTATGGTTGGGGGTCACTACAACATGAGAAACTGTATTAAAGGGTCACGGCATTAGGAAGGTTGAGAACCACTGCTTTAGAAGGAGGCCAGACCTAAACTACTTTCAACAAGAGGCACAGCCTGTGGATGATGGAAGAACTCTATTCTGTACAGCTCCATGGGAAGCACCACTATCGATGAGGGAAAAATGTTAGCACTTAGCAGAGTGTCTCAGTTCCAGAGGGAGGACTGCCAATTAAAGTTGTTTCTCATAATAGCCGGGTGTTGTGGCGGGCGCCTGTAGTCCCAGCTGCTCGGGAGGCTGAGGCAAGAGAATCGCTTAAGCCCAGGAGTTGGAGGCTGCTGTGAGCTGTGTGAGGCCACGGCACTCTACCGAGGGCCATAAAGTGAAACTCTGTCTCTACAAAAAAAAAAAAAAAAAAAAAGTTGTTTCTCATAAAATTAGGTCCCCACCCAGTAGTGGCTATCTGGGACTCTCTCCTGCTAATCCTAAACTTTCTTGTTTCCTTGTGATTGCCATTGCAATAAATCGCACCATTATCATCTCTCACCAAGGCAAATATGTTAGCCTCTCGGTTGGCCTCCCTATTTCTTTTTACCTTTATCCCTGCAATCCATTCTCTACACTGCAGCCAAAATAATTTTTTAAAATGTAAATCAGATCTTGTATAAGAAATTACCTCTCCACAAGAAAAAAAAGAAGAAGAAAAAAGAAACAAAAGGATCAGTCTGGGAAGATTGATGCCTCCTTCCCCACCTTGCAACTAATGTAGGACCTTCACATGAAAGCTATAACCCAGTTACAACCTAAGAATAGGGAGAAGGGGGAAAGGGAGGGGAGGGAGGGGGAGGTAGGTGGAGGGAGGGGGATTAATGGGATTACACCTGCGGTGCATCTTACAAGGGTATATGTGAATCCTAGTAAATGTGGACTGTAAAGGTCTCAGCAAAATAACTAAGAAAATGCTATGAAAGCTATGTTAACTAGTGAGATGAAAATGTGTCAAATGATCTATGAACCAAGTGTATGGTGCCCCATGATCATATTAATGTACACAGCTATGATTTAATAAAAATAAAAAAAAAAGGAAAAAAGAAAAAAGAAAGAAAAAAACGTAAATCAGATCTTGCCAGTACCTGAGTGCAGTGGTGTCCAGTGCTTTCTGGTTGCTCTTCATATTAGGCAGCTCTTACAACAATGGCGGCACATTCTGATTCAGCTGGCTGCCGTTGTATCTGACTCTTTGCCTCTTTTCTCTGCCTTGCTATGATGCTGTATTTTCTGTGCTGCTGACACCCTTCTCCGTATGGTGAGGCATCTGGAGAACAAGCCACCCCACAGTGCAGAGACTTAAAGCAATAGCCATTTCTTTCCACTCCCCTGCCTGTGAGCTGGCTGAATAGCTCTGCAGATCCTGGCTCGATGGAGGTAAACTTGGCTGTAGGCTGCACGTATGGTTTGGGTCTGGTTACCACATCTCCCATTCCTTTGGGGCCACCGAGTTACCTCAAATGTGTTTTTCTCATGGCCATGGGAGGAACCCAACCCGAAAACAAACCTAATTGCACAAGCACATGCCAAGCTCTTGCTTATATCAGTATTCAGTCAACAGATCATTGACCAAAGTAGGTTACCTAGTGAAGTCCAAATTCAAGGGTTGAGTAAATACACTCCTCCCACATGGGGTAGGGATTTGAGATACTTGTTCATGTAGCAAAAAAATATGAGCAATAATTCCATCTACCACACACTTATAATAACATTCAGACTCCTTACCATGGTCACCATGGTCTCAATACACTAAGTAATTTTTCCTCTTGACTATGTCAGTGTTATCTGGTGCCACTTTCTGCCTCTCTCACTGCATTTCAGACACACTCATCTTCTTTTCACCAAATGGGCCAAGGCCATTACTGCTCCAGGGCCTTGAATCTGCTTTATTGTTTATGGAGTGTTCTTCCCTCATCCGGATCTATACAAGGCTGCTTCTTGCTGTCTTTGTACTTAATATTCCATTAAAGGCCTATCCCTCAGTTTAGAGAATTTTCCCTTGCTCTATCTATTCCTATGAGCTCAGTTCATTTTATTTTTTTCAAAGCGTTCGTCTCTGCCCAATACAGTGTTGTTCCTGAATTTGTTGGTTGAATAATTGCTTCCTGTGCTGAAAAGTAACTTCCATGAGGTAAGGCACCTTGTTTTGTTCAATTTTGCATTTTTAGTATCTGGGGTAGTGATTGGCACCTAGTGTTTGAATGAGTAAGAATATATACAGAAAGAAATTCTCCCCAGGAAATAATTTCCCAAAGTAATAAGTATTCAATATGACAACATTTCTGCTCACCTCCCCACCATTTTTTCCATTTGCTTACACAAATAATATACTTTTGTTGTAAGAAAAAAAAAAACTAAACAAGAAAATGAGTATACAAAATGATCATTAAATCACCAGAAATTACCACTAAGAAAGAGTTAGTGTATACCCTTCCAAATATATGCTTGTGCAATTATTTTTCTATGCCCTGTACTGTTTTTACGTTGTGTTTGTCATCTTTTCATGCCAGTTATCATGACAACAGATCATCTTTTATTGACTGTATATTATTTCTTGCACAACTAGGCATGAACATTTTTGTACGTAAAGCTTTGCACATGTCTCATTGGTTTCTCAGAATGCCTTCTAGTGGCAGAATTGCTGGGGAAGGGAAAGGGTACCTGTGCCATTTAAAGGCTTTTGGAACATATAACTAAATGACCAAGGTGGGCCAATTTATACTGCTATGAGACGTGTATGAGAATGAGATGGCTATGTTATTTAACATCCTATTTGTCACTTGTAGTCTAAATCAATGACAAATGAAGTTAGCATTATTAATGAGACTGGTGTTTCATGGTCCTGAAGGTCTGTGGAGCCTTGAAGTTCTTGAAGAACACTTTGGGAAGTCTTGTTCCAGGGACCCCCAGTATCCCCTAAGATAGAATTCTAGGGGCCCATTAACTTAAACATCCAAAAAAAAATTACAGCTTTATTTTTATTAATCTCTAACTGAAATTTAGATTTTCTTTGATTGTGAATATAGACAATAGGCCATAGTAGTATTGACAATAGTTGTGACTTTGTCACCAATAGAAATTGCAGATATTTTCACATCATAGTGAAATTTTTGCAGATAGCTCAAGATCTCTTCTCTGCTGAGTGCTGAAATTATGGCAGGTACAGGCATGCTGCTAAATCTTGTCAATTAATTCAATAGTAAAGTGGTATATCTATTATTTTCAAATGTATTATTTGTAATATTTCTAACCTACATTCAATATGTTTTGTATTTACTGTAATCATATCTTTTAATTTTGGTATTAAAAATTACTCTGAGAAAGGAGCCATCCATTTCACCATCCTGCCAAACAGATCCACAGCATAAAACATCTTCAGAACACCTGTCGGTGAACAGGGCTGATGCTGCATAGCATGGGCACTGGGTCTGCAGCCAGGTCTGGAGCTGCCGGGATACTGGGACAGGTGAATTGTATGAAGAAAGACCAGTGGGGGTCATGGGGAACATGTGACTGGAGAGTTGGCAGGACCAACACACCAGGGTCAGAGAAGCTCAGCCACGGCCACAGCAAGGGGTAAGTCTCTAGGTAGGGGGTTTAACTTGGTGACTCAGAAGCAAAATTCAGCAAATTTGTCCTGCTTGGTGTCCACAAATTTAAAAAATTTGAATTTGAATGCCATCCAATGGGGAGAGTCCTCCCATTCTCTACACTACCTAATATCTTCTTTCATGTTACCCCGAGCCTCCTTCATCCATTTATGCTATGCCATGTCCTGCAGGCAGTGGATTTGCAACCTGATGGGAGTTGATATCACAGCTTAATGGAGAATGCAGCGAGCATCAGGAAGGTGAGGACCTATGTACTTGTCCTTGACCCTACTAGATAAAAACTCCATACGGGCAGCAGTTCTGTTTTGTGAACTGTTGTGGCATCAGTGTCTTGCACACTAAAAGTACCGCATAAATGTTTGTCAACAGCTCAAAGGGCCAGGGCCAAGTTCCCAGTGTCCACAGTGACAGGAGCACCGAGAACCTGGAGTACTGAGGACTGAGGTATAGGAGGAAGGGACAGGGCTTGGGAGCCAGGAGAGGAGTCTAAGCTGGATTTCCATGTTCAGAAAATGCAGACACTGGGGTGTAAGGTTGCAAGTGCAAGTTCAGTTAAGGAAAGAAACCCATCTAAAACAGAATTAGCCTGATATCTGCTTTGCCTTTAATCTCCTCTCTTGAGAATTTTGGTTCCAGAGCCTGGAGCAAGACAGAACTTGCATGTGAGGCCAAAAGCAGAGGTAAAGGAGTGAGGTGGGTAGAGGAGTGACAGCCCAGAGCAGTGTGGTCTGGCCTGGCTAGGTCATGCTATATTGAAAGCACATTGTAACCGCCTGTATATGTTGGATAATGGCTACACGGGAGTTAGCGTTATTTTGCTGCTGCTTCTTGTTTGTTTGGTCTTCTGCTCTATCAGAGATTGCAAAGGCCAGATGACTGCAGAAGCCGGTTAGGATACATACATATATGACTGAGGCTATATCCACAGAGTTGACTGTGGCCAGTTGTCCCTGCCCCATCTGAAAAGGAGTGGCAGTCACTCAGCTGTAGACAGTTGGTGCCATAAAGAGATCACTGGGGGGGAATCTTCAGATTTTTCATTATTAGGTATAATTTCTTTATGGTAAATGTTAAATATCCTGCTTTAAAATGAGTCACCACTCCTGATTATATATGTGCTCACAGCCATCAAGTTCCAGTGTTTGCCCAAACATAAGGTGAAGTGAGTGAGGCACTTTCCTTTGGGTGTAAAATTTAAAGTCACAACAAAAAGCCCTGCATAATCAAGATAAATGATATTTTGAAAGAATATTTAAAAAATAATCAGGCTAGGCATGGTGGCTCATGCCTGTGGTCCTAACACTTTGGGAAGGCGAGGCAGGAGAATTGCTTGAGGCCAGGAGTTTGAGACCAACCTGGGAAATAGCAAGTTCCCATGCATATAAAAAAATAAGAAAGTGAGGCACAGTGGTAGGCACCACTAATCCCAGCTACTCAGGAGGCTAAGGCAAGAGGACTGCTTGAGCCCAGGAGTTTGAGGCTGCAGTGAGCTATGGTGATGTCACTGCACTCTAGCCTAGACAACAGAGCATGACCCTGTCTGAGAAAAAAAAAAAAAAAGAATAAAAATAAGTAAATAAAAATAATTAGTACCTCCTGAAGCATGAAATTAAAGAAAAAAAATCTGTGAAACTGACCCGTCTTTATTTAAAACTGGTATTTTATTCATCATAGATTTTTGGCATTAATTTTTTTTAATTATTGCATGAAAATATTATTTATCTTAATTACTTATCTTAAATTTTTAGCCTAGCGCGGAGTGTCTCACTCTCTCTTTACCTTCATCTCTGCTCTGCTAAGTTTATTTTCGCCTCGTATGAATTCAAGGGTTTCCTAAACCTGTCTAATGACTAAAATGACCCAGGAAGCTTCATAAAATTACAAATTTCTGCATATGGCCCCTGGAGAATCTGAATCATTAGGCCTGCCTGGCGCGTCCTGGGGAAAGATCTATATCTGAAAGGACCAGGTAATTCTATAATTGATTCTGTTTGGGAATCGCTGAGTTAGATCATTTTTAGGCTCCTTGCAGCTTTAATGTCACAGGGTTCTATCTTAGGTTCTTTTTCTTTTTTTATTGTAAATACCCCTAGGGTCATAGTCCATTAAATCAGCCACATCTTCGGGTGAATTAATTTAATAGCTTGTTTTTCTCTTGACAGGAAGGCCCCTGGAGGCAGGTGCTGGGGGAGAGGGATGCTGGGAGAGCAGTGGAGCACAGAGGATCCTAGGAAAGTGGGTCTCAAGGATCTCTCCCTTCAAAGAGGTTTCACTGAATTGAGGGGACCAGGAGTGCATCTTATTTCAACCATGAACAACAGGAAATTGCTTTTAATCAATCTGAAAATAAATGGAAGTGCATGCCAAAGCACCCTCTTTTTTGAAGAGATGTCAGGAACACTTTCAATCTTTTATCTTCCCAAAAACAGCGGGAGGAACACCACTGGAATCAGCCCTGTAATTTCTACTCAGTAATTATACCTGTCACCACTTCCAATGGAGCAGATATAAATAGCCAGTTACCTTACTTTTTCTGCTATTCTTTGTATTACTCCTTTTCCAGCCACAGACTTCGGCTCCTGATGCTAATACCCGTACAGGACACAAAGTGTTTACAGAAAGTGCACTGCTCGACATTAGACCAGCGTTCCAAAAAGCCTCATGCAATTGACTGAGAGAATCTCATTTGTCCACAGAACTGTGGTCTCTTAAGATTTATGGCAGGTGACAGGGAGCGACAGGCACTGAGACGAGGGGCTTTGCTTTCCATTTCTATTTTCATTTCACTCCCAGTAGGGATGTGCACGTGTGTGCATGCCTGCTGTGCGGTATGTGTTATTACACCCACGTACCTGGTCTCTGCTGGGCTGAGTGACTCACTGAGAGGAAGTTAGGGCTTCTGGGAGGTGGATTAACCCTTATGGATCTCCGAGAAGCTATGTCAGGATATCACTGTCCTCAGGACCAGGCACAACAGGAACATGATAAAAGCATTCCTTATGATGGTGGTTATTACTGTTGCTGTTAACGATACCGTCACACAGTCACACTGAATGCTGACTTGTTTTTCAGAGGGATTTGACATACATTATTTTGGAACCTCCCTCCAGAATAAATGTGCAATAGTGAAAAGAAGATGGGTTTTGAAATCAGATGTTTCAGAATTCAAATCCTGGCATTTCTACTTGCTTACCGTGCTGACCTTTGAAATCATGCTTCCGAATCTCAGTCTCCAATTCTGTGGAATGGGAACAGAAACAATAATGCCTACCTTTAGGCATTTCTCTTAGAGAATTACATAGGATAGAAAATGTAGACATCTGCAACTATCTTTTAAAATAGTACACAAACTTGAGCATCCTTGAACTCACCCAAAAGGCTTATGAAAACATAGAATTCTGGGCCCCAATCCTAGAGTTTCTAATATGAAACTCTAGGGCTTGAAATTCTGCATTTCTAACTAGTTCGCAGATGCTGCTGCTGCGGCTGGCATGGAAACCACACTTTGGAAGCCACTGATTTGTAACCAATGGATTTGTAATCAATGCATGTTAGGTTTTTCTGTTTTGTTTAATAAAGACTGATTATTAAATACCTTCCACATTCCAGGCAATGTGCTTCATTGAAACAAGAGAAAAATATGTCTTCTCCCTTATAAAACATACTCTAAAGGGAAAGACAAATCTCTCCCCACCCACCATTTCCCAACCAAAAGAAAAAAAATGGCATAGTTCAGGAACTAAGAGTAAAGCAGTCAAGCCAGAGTGATAAGAGTTAGGTTGGAGAGGGACGCAAGTGAGATGCTGACACCCACCACACTTCTTATGGTCTGTGCTATAAATTGCATGAACTATGTTCAGATGAATACTCAGAGATGGAGCCAGGCTTTGTGGGATCTACAGCTTACATATTTGGGGGATTAACCTTGAGAAAATGGATATAAAATTATGAAGACAAAATTAAGGATGGAGTCTTCGAAAGGGCCCATACAAGAGAGAGGCTCTGACACTTTAATTTCCTTCATCAGCTTCCTACAAATCCTCCTCCACACATACCTTAGTATGTAGATACAATCAAGGTCACTGGTACCAAGGAGTTTATAGCATTGCTGGCAAAGTGGATCTGACATCCCTGACCTAGAGCTGGGAGCATCCATAAAGAATTAGAGCAATGAAGCAGAGGGTGAGGGAGTTGCTAGCAAGGGGATCGTGATTGTCACAAGTGAATGGGCGCGTGCTACTGGCATCTAACAGTGGGAGGTCAGAGATGCTGCTAAATAAATTACAATGCACGGCACAAACCCCCACCATAAAGAATTACTGGCCCCTAATGTCAATAGTGCTGCAACTGGAAAACCCTATTATAGGACAGAAATCTGCAGATGGGAGATCCAGGTGGGAGATGACCTAAGCACTATTATTATTATTACTATTATTATTTGAGACAGAGCCTCAAGCTATCACCCTGGATAGAGTGCTGTGGCATCACAGCTCACAGCAACCTCAACTTCTGTGCTTAAGCGATTCTCTTGCCTCAGCCTCCCAAGTAGCTGGGACCATAGGCACCCTTGGCCCGACTATTTTTTGGTTACAATTGTCATTGTTGTTTGGCAGGTGCAGGCTGGATTCAAACCTGCCAGCTCTGGTGTATGTGGCTGGCACCTTAGCCGCTTGAGCCACAGGTGCCGAGCCTAAGCACTATTATTTTGAGAGACACCTCCCTACTTTCCCCTGCTACACAGCCCCTGCTGTGTCTAGAACACTTTTCTGCAGACACCTGCCTGGCTAGCTCCATCATTGTGGTCAGGCCTCTGCTCACGGGTTCCTTCCTGAGCTGTCTCTTCTGGCTGTTCACCCAAACCAAACTAGCCCTGCCCTGTCTATGCCTCCTAACCACTTTCCCTGCTTTAGTTTCTAAGCTCTTGTTACCTTACGTATACTATGTTGTTTGCTTGTTTACTGTTGATGTCCCTCTGTCAAACTAAGTCTCATGAAGGCAAGGGCTTGGGGTGTTTATTTCTCTAACTTCAGAGCTTTGTAACATGCTTGGCACCCAGCAGGTGCCTAATAAGTATCTGCTGAATGGACAAAGAATGTTTTACTGATGTGCTAGTGTTATTGAATGGATACAGTGGATACAATGGATACAGTGTATTGTTATTAGCATACACTGTATCCTAGGAATTAGGGTTATTGTATCCTACTTATACTGCAAGGTGAGACTGACCAAAGGATTCTCATTACTTCTGCCTTTGGGAGAAGGTTTCTGATTCTCCCGAGCTTCACGGCTTGGCAACAGTCATGGCTTGGCACCAGCCTCACATTTTTTAGTATCTGCTTTGAGAATGAAGCTGACGGGCTCTGAAGAGACTGCCATCCATCACACAGTCCTTCCATCACCTGCTTTGCAAATGACAATCTCTGATGGGAAAGTGGGGGAGCTGACTCAGAATTAATGCCCTGCATCTGTAAGGAGGCAGGTTAGGACAGCAAATATTCAGGGAGCAAATCAGACTGTCAGATGAATGACAGAGAGACAAACCCAGATGCCCTGGCTGAGCTCAGCTTTGCACGTGGACAGCTGCTTTGGGTAAGGCACTTTAGTGAATGCAACTTGGATTTGTTTATGTTTGTTTTTTTCTTTTTAATTTGTATATAGAGATAAGCCTTGGAAGAGACATTTCCTGGATGGTTCATTTAGGTATGATCCTAAGCGATGAGTGAAATGAACAAAGAATGAAATTAATGTCATTTATTCAAAAAGCATTTGCAGAGTGCTTATCATATGCCAGGTCAAGTGAAGAAAGTGTTAATGTCATTTCTAGGAATAAGAAAAATGAAGCCCAGAGAAATGAAATAATTTACTCGAGGAAAATCAACCAGTGAGTGGCCCTTCCTCCAGGGCCTTTGCACCTTCTGTTCTCTGTTGGATTTCTTTTCCTCCAGGTCATCTTGTGACTGGCTCCTTCCCTCATTCAGCATTCAGCTCTGCTGCCACCTCCTCCCAGAGGTCCTTCTTGATCTCACTACCCAAAATTGCCTCTCACTTTACTCTGTCACATGACTTGACTTTAATTTTCATCCTTTATGTGACTACTTGAAATTTTCTCTCTTAATCATCCTCTCTCTCTTTTGTCCTGCCAAAATACATTACCACATCCATCTCAGTAGCGTCTTCTCAGGCTTGTTCACAGTTTGCAGCACCCATACTAAGACCATCACAGAGGAATTGCTCAGTAAATAGTTATTGAATAAGTAAATTGGTGAAAAAGGCCTTAAACAAGGTATATCTGAAACTGAATTTCCTATTCCCCACTGATCTGCGTCTGGCCTCTTGGAGAGCCATGATAATGCCCTCCATGTTAATGCCTGATCTGATATTAAAGAGGTATGGGAATTGTGGAAATCATTTTACCTTTCTGGGCCACAGTTTTCATCTGTGGGATGAAGTCCATAATCTTCACTCTTTCAGACTCTGAAGGCTTCTCCAAGATACCTGCAGTTAATGCTTCTGATTATTATTTTAAAATTTAACATTATAAATCACAAGCCATTAAAGCAGTGGTTTTCAACCTGGGGGTTGCGACCTACAGGAACTGTATTAAAGGGCCATGGCATTAGGAAGGTTGAGAACCACTGTGTTAAAGCATTATCTGGAAAAGAATGCACATGTACCTAAGAAGTTCTGAGTTCAAATTCTGAATTCACTACTTATCCATGCAATACCTGGACAGCTTCTGGGTTGCCTTGATATTAGTTTTACCTCCCAGGAGATAGAAATAATGACACCTTTTTTTGTTGTTATTGTTTGCTTGTTTTTAAGATGTTGTGGAAATTAGATGAACTATCACAGAACAGACAGAGAAATTCCTGATACAGGGAAGATGTTTGACAAATGCAAGTTGCTTTTCTGCTTCTCTATAATAAAGCAACAAAGAAATGATCAGTGTTAAATCCCTGAGGACTCAGAGACGAGGATTTTATGTCAGGAGAAAATATGGGGGAAAGTAACCCAGGAAAAGAAGGTAGTTAAAAACAAGTGTGTTAAGAATAATTATTGGGTTACGTCCAGCCTTATAGAGAGTGAAACATAATCATTAACTCTAAGAGAAACACATATAGACATACAGTAGGATTTTTTTTTAAAATTCTTTCATTTTTTGTTACTATTTTCATTTTTCTTTCTTTCCCTTTATGGGATAACACAGTTTCTAGGATATAGGGATTGGGAGGATATTTGGTGGGAGGTTCTGGGTCAGAATTGTTCAAAGTTGGTAACTGAGGAGCCAGGAGTGGTGACTCATGTCTGTAATCCCAGCACTCTGGGAGGCTGAGGCAGGTGGATTGCCTGAGCTCCTGGGTTCAAGACCAGCCTGAGGAAGAGCAAGACCTCATCTCTAAAAAAGTAGCCGGGTATTGTGGTAGGAGCCTATAATACCAGCTACTCGAGAGGCTAAGGCAATTGCTTGAGCCCAAGAGTCTGAGGTTGCTGTGAGCTACGATGACATAGCAATCTACTGAGGGTGACAGAGTGAGAGGCTGTCTCAAAAAAAAAAAAGGTGGCTGAGGGCTTGGTTGGGGCTGCAATTAGTTCTAAACCTGACTTGAGTGGAATCCTTTTCAAAGAAGTAGCTTGGCTGTTGGTAAATCTCAGAAAACTCACTTCCAAGCTCACTCGCGTGGTCTTTCCTGTTTGGCCTCATGACATGGTCTCTGGCTTTCTCCAGAAGCTGGTGATCCAAAAGATGGCAAGATGAGTGGGAACCCAAGGTGGAAACCACAAAATAATATCAGAAGTGACAGTACACCATTTCCGTGATGTTCAATTGTTTAGAAGACGGTAAGTCCAGCCCATATTCAAGAGCAGAGGATTGTACAAAAGCCTATTGCATCTGACTCACAATTGTATTTGATAGAAGAATGCCTTGTTACAAACAAACAAGAATGTTTGACATTAACATCCAGGCTTATGGCCATGATAACATTAATTTAGAATAGTGGTTCTCAACCTTAGTTACACATGAATCACTTGAGCCGTTTTAAAAGATACTGGTGTCTGGGTCTTACATCCAGAGATTCTCACTTAATTGTCTGTGCTGTAGCCTGGAAATCAGTATTTTTCAAAAGCTCCCAGATAATTCTAACATGTGGCCAAAGTTGAGAGTCACTTTCGCAGAATATTTTCCTGGCAAGTCTTCCCATCAACCAGTGCAGTCATTTAAAAAATACCTCAATAGCATGATTTAATAACACCAAACTTTAAATCGTGACACCTGGGGAAACTCTCAGAGTTCTCAAAACTAGTTGTGAAATGTAAAATAATCAAATAAATTGATCTGCTTGCAGAGTCGTTAGCACTAACCTAGTTTAACATAGTGGGGTGGCAGAAGGTATCTGCCAAAAATGATTTTGGCGTCAAAGCAGTTGCAATTTGGAGCCATTTATTTATTTACTTTTTACAACAATTCAGTAGCTGGGCTACTGGTGTATTGAGGACACTTCTGGCTCATTAAAGTAAACCTTTGTCAGTAGTATTTTAGGAGGATGCCCTTCTGTCTACTCACTGTAGTTCTAGAACCTGTAACTAGCTTGTCTAGGAGAAGTGGGAAGGCAAGAAAATAATGGTTTAGAAGAGAAGATCCCTGTTTTATCCCCACTTGAACAATTTTCTGATCCATCTACAGATTTTTTCCCTCTCTGCCCTACTTCTTTCAGTGGGATTAAGGTGACCATTCTGAATAAATATAACTGACGGAGTGAGGAGAGAGAGGCATGAGGAGGAGGTCGAACAGGTCAGCTGAGTATTTGAGGGTTGATTTTAAATGGGTTAATAATGCTTCCTAGAAAACAGAAGAAAGGGGACAGCCATGTGAGCAAAGCAGAGCTGTGTAATGCATAGCCACAAGGATGAACCAGAGATTAAAAATGCTCGTAACAACTGCAGATGCCACCTGTCATGAACCATGGATACTAGGAGACTGTACTCAAGAACCATGGGGGCAAAGTCATGCATAGGCCTGCTTCATGGGCTCCCCTCTCTGACAGGAAAGGGATGGAATAAATAGGGATAAGCAGAAAATGATCATTTTTACATTGGAGTTACTAATTATTGGATGTGAATTAAAGAAAGCACTATTATGAGTATTACCACCTCCCCCATTGAACCGGTCGGGGCCTCATTACAGCATCACACACTCTACAGGGATTATATTATTTAGTAATAGCTCTAGAGTTAGGTATTAATGTTTCCACTACTTGTAAGGAAGTTAAGGCATAGCGAATAAAGATTACATCCAATGAATGTGGTAGAACCAGGACTTCAACTCTGTCTTCTGAATTCCAAACACACTCTTTAAATTGTAGAAGATGTTGTAATGAGGGAATTAATCTGTGCTATACAACATCAGAAAAACATACCGTGAGATGTGTTTACAGTAACATTTTGCCTATTCTTGTGATTCTAATTTGCTGAGTCAATTGTTGACTGGATTCTGAAAGCCAAGTTTTTCTGGCCTCATATATCATGGGGCCTGGACCATTGTGCACTAAAGTAGAAATGAAAGAAACAAATGCTATGTATGTTGCATATTATAGATTTCTTTACCCAGGTAATAAAAGTACGACCATAGTAAACAGTGAAACAGACTCTAAAGCAGAGGTATGAGACTTCCACCCCCAAACTGGTACCCTTAGTGTTGTCTTCAGTGACCTTGAGAATTGCCTGTGCTCTCATAGTAAAAAGGAGAGGGAAGAGGAATTATTTTGGTCAACGGAGTTGCAAGAGCCAAGGAAAGGGCAAGGGAAGTGAAGGACCCTGTGTTTGGCTGGAGGAGTAGCATTGGGGATTAGCCATAACATATTAAAACTGGTCACTTAAGAACCCCATTCCTGTAAGCCAACACCTGCCCAATTTGGCTAACTACTGTTTTTGCCAACTATTATTTTTGCCTATAGTTCATGTGAACTTGTATCTTACTCCCATTTTGTATTGCTCTTGGAGACAATACAAATTAATGGATTTCTTAAGCTTTTTTTTGCTGATTGATGAAAGGAGAGGTTTATTAGGAGAATCAAAGTAGTATTTGTCATTGTGTATCTGTGTGTGAGATACATATATGTGCACACATGTGCACACACACGCACACATTACCATGGGGACAATAGATGACAGGGGCCATTTTTCTAAGGCTGAATTAGGCCTCTCAAAAAGACAGCTGTTTCCTCAAAAGGTGGCTGACGCTTTTTGAAACTTTTGCAGAGGAATTGGTCAAATATGGTTAGCTAATTTTTAGGCAAGACCACATGTTAAAGTAGAAATACCCCGATAATGAAATTTAGTACACCTTAGTTATATTGTTGAAAAAATTCATTTAAAAAATTAACTCATGGTAAGTGGAAAAAGCCTGAAAAAATATAACAAAAGACAAAGAAAAAATATAATAATTACCTATTAATATTTTACTGCATTTCCTTTAAATATTTCTGTACATATCGACATTTGTGATTGCATTGTCCTGCACATACTCTTTTATAACTTCATTCCTTTACTTAGCAACATAGCCTAATTTTACCATAATCACAAATATTCTGCTCTGCCTATTTTAACAACTTTGTTGTTTTGCTTGCTACAGAAAATTAAACATGACTCTTTTAGAAAATGCAGAAATAGATTGGGAAAAACGACTATCCAGAATTATCCTCATCGTTATTATTGACAGTTTATGTTAATATTTTGATACAGCAAAATTGTTATTGATTGCATTATATTTTATCATATAGATACATTGTAATTTAGTGAAAGAATTCTGTACCTTAGATATTAGGTTGTTTTTAGTTTTTCACTATTATCTTATACATAAACCTGAGATGAGCATCATATCTATATTTATATCTGATTATTTCTTTAGGATATACTCTACTTTTAATTCTTGGTATGTTTTAATGCTGTAACAGTCTAAAATGATAAATGGCTCTTAATTAGCTAGGTGCCCAGGGCTTTGCAACTTTCCTTGAATGAGCTCTCTAGGGCAGCTGCTTTGTCTGTTGACTTGCTGGGAGAGCGTTAGAACCAAGAGTCACTGATATTCAAAAAATATGATATAGTATTCTTAAAGTCTAATTACATCTCATCTGTTACCAAACATATACCTGCTATTCTAAAAGATTTACCTTAGTATATTTAAAATGTGTATTTAGAGAAAACCTTATTATTCTGTAAAACCTTATCTTCCTTTTACCTACCAAATTCCTGCCATCCTTTAACCTCAAGTTCAATGGCTCATAACAGTTTTTTGGGTCATGTAACACATAGAGGAGACCCCATGGACCCTTGCTCTAAATCAAAGCATAATTATATTTATTTTTTCCAAGCCAAGAGACATTCAAAGAATATTTCTCTTTAGGACTTGACTAACATGAAGTGAACCCTATCCTTAATGTGCATGGACAGTCCAGTTCTTTCCCTGTGCATTTCTGGGGCTCTTTCAGTTTGTTATTTCTTGTCCTGGTTGCTGTTATCAACCACTCCTCTGAATGGTTGGATGAGTTGTCTCTGCCTACAGCCTGAGGATATTTGTTCATATTGCTGCCACAATTTGTGGTCCCCTTTGATCCAGGCAAGGACATAGGCCTCTCTTAGTTTGCAGTAGCTCATATCAGATTGTAGTAGTAAAAGAACTTTATGAAAAGTTAAGGATAGGGAATTAAAATACAGCAAATAAGATTGAATTAGAACTCCAAGCAGTAACCCAAAATATATCTCAAGAATTCAACAAATTCAAAGACCAAATGACCAAAGATTTTGACACATTGAGACAAGAAGTTGCATCCCTCAAAGATCTGAGAAACACAGTAGAATCCCTCAGTAACAGAATGGAGCAAGCAGAAGAAAGGATTTCTGACATTGAAGACAAAGTTTTTGAATGCTCCCAAACTCTCAAAGAGGATGAGAAATGGAGGGCAAAAACAGATCACTCTCTCAGAGAGCTCTGGGATAATTAGAAGAAAACCAATATTCATTTTATAGGGATCCCCAAAAGTGACGAAGTGGCTTCACAAGGCACAGAGTCTCTTCTCCATGAGATTATGAAGGAGAACTTTCCAGACATGCCAAGACATTCTAAAATTCAGATAGCAGACAGTTTCAGAACTCCAGCATGACTCAACACGAATAAGACATCCCCTAGACACATCATAATCAATTTCACTAAAGTTAATATGAAGGAGAAAATTCAGAAAGCTGCCAGACTAAAGAAAACCATTACCTACAAGGGGAAGAATATTAGAATAACTGCAGATCTCTCTGCTGAAAATTTTCAAGCTAGAAGAGGATGGTCATCGACTTTTAATCTCCTAAAGCAAAATAACTTTCAACCCAGGATCCTATACGCAGCTAAACTGAGTTTCATTTATGACAGAGAAATTAAATACTTCAATGACATTCACATGTTGAAGAAATTTGCCATAACTAAACCAGCTCTCCAGGATATTCTCAGACCTATCCTCCATAAAGACCAACATAATCCTCCACCACAAAAGTAAACCCACCCAGAAAATTTTGATCAAATTCCAACTTCCACAGTCACAAAAGGATTAAAAATGTCCACTGGACTCTCAAAAGGCTTATCAATATTCTCAATTAATGTGAATGGTTTAAACTGTCCTCTAAAGAGGCACAGGTTGGCTGACTGGATACAAAAACTCAAGCCAGATATCTGCTGCATACAAGAATCGCATCTTACATTAAAAGACAAATATAGACTCAAGGTGAAGGGATGGTCATCTATATTCTAGGCAAATGGAAAGTGAAAAAAAAAGCAGGTGGTGCAATCCTGTTCGCAGATGCAATAGGCTTTAAACCAACCAAAATAATTAAGGATAAGGATGGACACTTCATATTTGTTAAAGGTAATACTCAATATGATGAGATCTCTATTATTAATATTTATGCACCCAACCACAATGCACCTCAATTTATAAGAGAACCTCTAACAGACATGAGCAACTCGATTTCCTCCAGTTCCATAGTAGTTGAAGATTTTAACACCCCTTTAGCCATCTGGATAGATCCTCCAAAAAGAAGCTAAGCAAAGAAATCTTAGATTTAAACTCAACATTGAACATCTGGACTTAACAGACATCTACAGAATATTTCATCCCAACAGAACTGAATATACATTCTTCTCATCAGCCCATGGAACATACTCCAAAATTGACCATATCCTAGGCCACAATCTAACCTCAGCAAATTTAAAAAAATAGAAATTATTCCTTGCATCTTCTCAGACCATCATGGAATAAAAGTTGAACTCAATAACAACAGGAACCTGCATACTCATCTCATACAAAAACATGGAAGCTAAATAACCTTATGCTGAAGAATAGATGGGTTATAGATGAGATTAAGAAGGAAATCACCAAATTTTTGGAAAAAAACAACAGTCAAGACATGAATTACCAGAACCTCTGGGATACTGCAAAGGCAGTCCTAAAAGGGAAATTTATAGCACTGCAAGCCTTCCTCAAGAAAACGGAAAGAGAGGCAGTTAATAACTTAATGGGACATCTCAAGCAACTGGAGAAGGAAGAACACTCCAACCCCAAACCCAGCAGAAGAAAAGAAATAACCAAAATCAGAGCAGAACTAAATGAAATTGAAAACAAAAGAATTATACAACAGATCAATAAATCCAAAAGTTTTTTTATTAAAAAGATCAGTAAAATAGATAAACCTTTGGCCAATCTAACCAGGAAAAAAAGAGTAAAATCTCTAATTTCATCAATCAGAAATGGTAAAAATGAAATAACAACAGACCCATCAGAAATTCAAAAAATCCTTAAGGAATACTACAAGAAACTCTACTCTCAGAAATATGAAAATCTGAAAGAAATCTACCAAAACCTGGAAGTACGCCACCTACCAAGACTTAGCCAGAATGAAGTGGAAATGTTGAACAGGCCTATATCAAGTTCTGAAATAGCATCCGCTATACAAAATCTCCCTAAAAAGAAAAGCCCAGGACCAGATGGTTTTACGTCAGAATTCTACCAAACATTTAAAGAAGAACTAGTACCTATATTATTAAACCTCTTCCAAAATATAGAAAAAGAAGGAATATTACCCAACACATTCTATGAAGCAAACATCACCTTGATCCCCAAACCAGGGAAAGACCCAACAAGAAAAGAAAATTATAGACCAATATCACTAATGAATATTGATGCTAAAATACTCAATAAGATCCTAAAAAACAGAATCCAACAACACATCAAAAACATTATACGCCATGACCAAGTGGGATTTATCCTAGTGTCTTAAGGCTGGTTCAATGTACGTAAACCTATAAATGTAATTCAGCACATAAACAAACTAAAAAATAAGGACCATATGATTCTTTCAATTGATGCAGAAAAAGCTTTTGATAATATCCAGCATCCCTTCATAATCAGAACACTTAAGAAAATTGGTATAGAAGGGACATTTCTTAAACTAATAGAGACCATCTACAGCAAACCCACAGCCAATATTGTATTAAATGGAGTTAAATTGGAATCATTTCCACTTAGATCAGGAACCAGGCAAGGTTCCCCATTGTCTCCATTGCTCTTTAACATTGTAATGGAAGTTTTAGCCATTGCCATTAGGGAAGAAAAGGCGATTAAGGGTATCCACATAGGGTCAGAAGAGATCAAACTTTCACTCTTCACAGATGATATGATCGTATATCTGGAAAACACTAGGGATTCTACTACAAAACTTTTAGAAGTGATCAAGGAATACAGCAGTGACTCAGGCTACAAAATCAACACCCATAAATCTGTAGTCTTTATATATACCAACAATAACCAAGCTGAAAAAACAGTTAAGGACTCTATTCCTTTCACAGTAGTGCCAAAGAAGATGAAATATTTGGGAGTATACCTAACAAAGGATGTGAAAGATCTCTACAGACAGAACTATGAAACTTTAAGAAAAGAAATAGCTGAAGATGTTAACAGATGGAAAAACATACCATGCTCATGGCTGGGAAGAATCAACATTGTTAAAATGTCCATACTACCCAAAGGAATATATAATTTTAGTGCAATTCCTATTATAGCTCCATTGTCATATTTTAAAGATCTTGAAAAAATAATACTTCATTTTATATGGAATCAGGAAAAACCTCGAATAGCCAAGACATTACTCAGCAATAAAAACACAGCAAGAGGAATCACGCTACCAGACCTGAGACTGTACTATAAATTGATAGTGATCAAAACAGCATGGTACTGGCACAAAAGCAGAGAAGTAGATGTCTGGAACAGAACAGAGAACCAAGAGATGAATCCAGCTACTTACCATTATTCGATCTTTGACAAGCCAATTAAAAACACTCAGTGGGGAAAAGATTTCCTATTTAACAAATGGTACTGGGTAAAATGGCTGGCAAACTGTAGAAGATTGAAACTGGACCCACACCTTTCACCATTAAGTAAGATAGACTCTCACTGGATAAAAGATTTAAACTTTAGACATGAAACTATAAAAATACTTGAAGAAAGTGCAGGGAAAACTCTTGAAGGAATCGGCCTGGGTGAATATTTTATGAGGAGGACTCCCCAGGCAATTGAAGCAGTATCAAAAATACACTACTGGGACCTGATCAAACTAAAAACTTCTCCACAGCCAAGAACATATTATGTATAGCAAGCAGACAGCCCTCAGAATGGGAGAAAATATTTGCAGGTTATACCTCTGATAAAGGTCTAATAACCAGAATCCACAGAGAACTCAAACATATTAGCAAGAGAAGAACATGTAATCCCATCTCAGGGTGGGCAAGGGACTTGAAGAGAAACTAAAGAAGACAGATGCACAATCTACAAACACATGAAAAAAAAACTCATCATCCTTAATCATCAGAGAAATGCAAATCAAAACTACTTTGAGAGATCACCTAACCCCAGTAAGAGTAGCCCACAAAGCAAAATCCCAAAACCAGAGATGTTGGTGTGGATGTGGAGAAAAGGGCACACTTCTACAGTGCTGGTGGGAATGCACACTAATATGTTCCTTTTGGAAGGATGTTTGGAGAATACTTAGAGATCTAAAGATAGACCTGCCATTCGATCCTGTAATTCATTTACTAGGTTTATACCCAGAAGACCAAAAGTTGCAATATAACAAAGACATCTCTACCAGAATGTTTATTGCAGCCTTATTCATAATTGCTAAGTCATGGAAGAAGCCCAAGTGCCCATCGACCCACGAATGGACTAGCAAATTGTGGTACATGTATACCATGGAATATTATGCAGCCTTAAAGAAAGATGGAGACTTTACCTCTTTCATGTTTACATGGATGGAGCTGGAACATATTCTTCTTAGCAAAGTATCTCAGGAATGGAAGAAAAAGTATCCAATGTACTCAGCTCTACTGTGAAGCTAAATTATAGCTTTCACATGAAGGCTATAACCCAACTATAGCACAAGACTATGGGGAAAGGGCCAAGGAAGGGGGAGGGAGGGGGGAGGTTTTGATGGAGGGAGGGTTATGGGTGGGGCCACATCTACAGTGCATCTTAGAATGGGTACAGGTGAAACTTACTAAAAGCAGAATACAAATGCCTGCATACAGTAACTAAGAAAATGCCATGAAGGCTACGTTGAACAGTTTGATGAGAATATTTCGGACTGTATAAGAAACCTGCACATTGTACCCCTTGATTGCACTAATGTACACAGCTATGATTTAACAATAAAAAAATAAAATAAAATAAATAAGAAAACTTAAAAAAAAAGTACAGAGGTGGAAGAGAAATGGAATTAAATATTGGAAATGATTGGTGTAAAATCTAACTACTGTTACCTCCCCAGAAGGTCCTCCAATGGTCACCTCTGTCCTATGAGCTCCAGTCCACAGCTATGCTGCAGGTGTCAGTTGTCCTGCGTAGATCAGAGACCCCAATCCAGTCTTCTCAACTTTGATTCTAGACTCAAATGTCTTAACTCCACACAATTCCCTCCTTTCTTGGAGTGGAGATTAGGGAGTGATGACTATGGTACCCAGTGAAAATATAATAAAATTTGCAGAGAGGCAACTATGCCCCTCCCACACTGAATGACTTTTTAATATTCAGAATGTTTGACCTGAAACATTTGGAATGTGTCATTGTCTCAATGTTTTCTGAGAACAATGGGGAGTCTCCTAAAATATCTATGACTAAATGATTCATCAGTGATATCTCAACAAAGGACAGACTTACATGGAGAACAAATTCTAGCTTCACTACAGAATACAGAAAAGATTTTTTGACATCCTTCCCCATTGCATCATTTTTGTAAGTTCAATGATAATTTGAAACACTCATAACAGCTAAAATAAATAGCTAAAATAAATAAATAAATAACCCAAATTGTCTCACTCATACAACCACACCTTTGAACTGAATATTTCAGGATGCTTTAGATTCACCTCCCAAATCTCCAGTCATGTGCTCTATTTCAAACCCTTTTTTAATTTTTTTCTCTGACCTACACTTATGTCCTTTTCTTCTGAAAAATACCCACCACCAAAATGATTACTTGCAGGTGTGTTATTAAGTGTTAGTCTATTTCCCAAACATTGGTCTAGATTTTTGTTTAATTGCAAACTCTTGGAAGGCAGACACCTTAGTTTTACTTTTTATTTTTAGCAATGACAAATGCATCATCCAATAAATGCTGCACTGTATCTTACTTCAAAGACACTATTGATTGCAAGACTGCACCATTGATTTAATAAAAGCTCTTTAGAAAATAAACAAAAAATTTACTGCGTTAAATGTACACCTTGATTGGTAAACTTCCCAATTTTGAAAGCATTAACATGGGGCTAGAGGAAATAAAGAGGCTTATCTTAGGTAGAAGACATATGACATAATGAAATACGGATTCTCATGCTTCTGAGGACCTAAAGGGTTAACTATTTCAGTCTCTCATCCGACATAGGAATCTTTCCAGAGCTGTTGTGCTTAATTCCAGGGGTTACATTGACCTCCCTTAAATTATAAGCAAAATTATATTTGTGTGTAGATTTTTCTTAAGAAAGGCTCAGAATATTTTATTAGCTTCTTGAAGCCATTATTGACCTCAACATTCTGGAGAACAGCTAATCTGAATAGCTGTTCAATCTGAGTTTTCAGCTGTTTTCACTATTGAAAAGACTTGGCTAACTTGACCTAATATCTTTTGCTACATACTCCGAATTCCTGACTATCTATGTCTTTTGGATGATTAGTTGTAAGTAATAATAGCAACACACATTGATTAATATCTTGGTTAATATATGGTTGGCTGACTAATATAAGACTAATGTGAAGACCATACTATCTGGTTGATTTTTTTTTCTTTTTCAGTGAATTTAAGTTTTATTATTATTTTCCTTCTATTTATTAGCTTAAGAAGTAAGCTAATTTGGGGAAAGAACACTATTATAGCAGACACTCAATAAAGGTCAACTGATTGAGTAAATTAATTAAATAATGAATAAATGAGAGAATGAAAGGAGACGATGACAAATTCTTGGAATACAAAATTATGAATGAATTAATATAGTGAGTCACTTAAAACATGTGGGTTAAGATCTTGAGTTTTGTATATGTAAATTGTTGAGAGTCTCTGCTGTACTATGCCAATATTATTTATAGTCACAAACAATTTTATGTAGGAAGTCTACTCCTTCTGAAGGTGGATTCATACCATTTTTCTTTTCTTTTTTTATTAAAAAAGACATAGATAAACACATAAACCCATAGATCATGTATACATTAATGCATTTATGGGGTACAATGTGCTGATTTCATATAGAATTGGGAACACTTATATCACACTGGTTAATATATAACTCATCTTGTTTACTTAATTATTGTGTTAAGACATTTATACTCTATGCTACTAGATCTGACATGTACCCTTGCATTATGCACCATAGGTGTGATCCCACCAGTCACTCTCCCTCCATCTGACCTCCCCCCTCCCCTTTCCCATTCTGAGGGCTGTCTGCTTGCTTTACCTACTATGTTATTGGCTGTGCAGAACATTTTTAGTTTGATCAGATCCCAGTAATGTATTTCTGGTGTAGCTTCAATTGTCTGAGGGGTCGTCAAATGTTTCTCCTGCAATCTCTCCAAGAATATTTATAGTTTCATGTCTTAAGTTTAAATCTTTTATCCAGTGAGAGTCAATTTCTGTTAATGGTGAAAGGTGTGAGTCCAGTTTCAGTCTTCTACAAGTTGCCAGCCAATTCTCCCAGCACCATTTGTTAAATAGAGAATCTTTCCCCCAATTTATATTTTTGATGGGCTTATCAAAAATTGAATGATGATAAGTGTCTGGGTTCATGTCTTGGTTCACAGTTCTTTTCCATACATCTACCTCTCTATTCTTGTGCCAGAACCATGCTGTTTTGATCACTATAGATTTATAGTACAATTTGAAGTCTGGTAGCATGATTCCTCCTGATTTGTTTTTATTTCTGAGTAATGTCTTGGCTATTTGAGGTTTTTTTTGGTTCCATATACAATGAAGTACTATTTTTTCCAGATCATTAAAGTATGATGGTGGTGCTTTGATAGGGATTGCATTAAATTTGTAAATTGCTTTGGGTAATATGGACATTTTAACAATGTTGATTCTTCCTAGCCATGAGCATGGTATGTTTTTCCATTTGTTAACATCTTCAGCTATTTCTTTTCTCAGAGATTCATAATTTTTTTTATAGAGAACTTTCACGTCCTTTGTTATGTAAATTCCCAAATAGTTCATCTTCTTTGGCATAACTGTAAAGGGAATAGAGTCCTTGACTGTCTTTTGGGACTATTATTGGTATATATAAAAGCTACTAATTTTTTCAGTATTGATTTTGTATCCTGAGATGCTACAGTATTCCTTGATCATTTTTAAGAGTTTTTTGGTTGAGTCCCTGGGGTTTTCCAGGTATAAAATCATATCATCTGTGAAGGATGAAAGTTTGATCTCCTCTGACCCTCTCTGTATACCCTTGATTTCCTTTTCTTGCCTGATTGTGATGGCTAAGACTGTCATTACAATGTTAAAAAGCAGTGGAGACAATGGGCAACCTGGCCTGGTTCCTGATCTGAGTGGACATGTTTTTAATTTTACTCCATTCAATGTGATATTCACTGTGGGTTTGCTATAGATGGCCTCTATCAGTTTAAGAAAAGTCCCTTCAATATCTATTGTCTTAAGTGTTCTGATCATGAAAGGATGCTGGATATTGTCAAAAGCTTTTTCTGAATCTATTGAGAGAATCATATGGTCTTTGTTTTTTAGTTTGTTTATGTGATATATTACATTTATAGATTTACATATATTGAACCAACCTTGAGAGCTTGGGATAAAACCCACTTGGTCATGGTGTATAATTTGTCTGATGTGCTGCTGGATTCTGTTTGCTAGGATCTTATTGAATATTTTTGCATCTATGTTCATTAAAGATATTGGTCTATAGTTTTATTTTCCTTTTGGGTCTTTTCCTGGTTTGGGGATCAGGGTGATATTTGCTTCATAGAACTGTGTTGGGAATGTTTTACAATGTTTTAGAAAAGGTTAATATATAGGTACTAGTTCCTCTTTAAAGGTTTAGTAGAATTCTGATGTGAAGCCATCTGGTCCTGGACTTCTTTTTGGGGAGATTTTATATAGTTGATTCTATTTCAGTACTTGATATAGGCCTGTTTAACATTTACAATTGTTTCTGATTAAGTCTAGGAAGTTGTCGTGCTTCCAAGTATAGGTCAATTTCTTTCAGATTTTCATATTTCTGAGAATAAAGTTTTTTGTAGTATTCATTAAGGATTTTTTGAATTTCTGAGGTGTCTGTTGTTATTTCACCTTTGTCATTTCTGATTGAAGATACTATGGACTTTAATTTTCTATTTTTGGTTAGGTTGGCCAAAGGTTTATCAATTTCGTTGAATTTTTCAAAAAACCAACTTTTTGATTCATTGATCTTTTGAATAATTCTTTTGTTTTCGATTTCATTTACTTCTGTTCTAATATTAGTTATTTCTTTTCTTCTGCTGGGTTTGGGGTTGAAATATTCTTCCTTTTCCAGTTGCTTATGATGTCCCATTAAGTTATTGACTTCCTCTGTTTCTAATCTCTTGAGGAAGGCTTGCAACACTATAAATTTCCTTCTTAGGACTGCCTTTGCAGTATCCCACAGGTTCTGATAATTCATGTCTTCATTATTGTTTTGTTCCAAAAGTTTTTCAATTTTCTTCTTAATTGCTTCTGACCCAGCTATCATTCAGGATAAGGTTATTTAGTTTCCATGTCTTTGTATGAGTATACAGATCCCTGTTATTGGTGAGTTCAACTTTTATTGCATGATGATCTGAGAAAATACATGGAATAATTTCTATACTTTTAAACTTTTTGAGGTTAACTTGTGACCTAAGATGTGATCAATTTTGGAAGATGTTCCATGGGCTGATGAAAAGAATGTGTATTCAGTTTTGTTAGTATGAAAGGTTCTGTAGATGTCTGTTAAATTCAATTGTTGTATGGTGAAGTTTAAGCCCCAAATTTCTTTGCTTAGTTTCTTATTGGAGGATCTATCCAATCTGCCAAAGGGGTGTTAACATCTCTAACTATTATGGTGCTGTAAGATATTAAATTGCTCATGTTTGTTAGGATCTCCCTCATAAATTAAAGAGCATTCTTGTTGGGTGCATAAATGTTAATAATTAACATCTCATCATGTCGAGTGTTTCCCTTAACAAATATGAAGTGGCCATCCTTGTATTTCCTTACTTTTTTTGGTTTAAAGCCTAGTGTATCTGCAAATAAAATTGACATCCGTGCTTTTTTCTGATTACCGTTTGCTTGGATTACAGAAGCCCATCCCCTCACCCTGAGTCTATATTTATCCTTTAAGGTAAGATGTGGTTCTTGTATGCAGCAGATATCTGGCCTGAGTTTTTGTATCCAGTCAGCCAACCTGTGCCTCTTAAGAGGACAGTTTAAGGTGTTCACATTAATTGAAAGTATTGATAAGCCTGGTAGTATTTTGGGTGTTAAGTTTTTCAAAAGTCCAGTGGACATTTTAAATCTTTTCACCACTGTGGAAATTAGGTTTTGGTCAAGAATTTCAGAGTTAGTTTACTTTGGTGGTACAGCATTGTGCTGGTCATTATGGAGAATGGGTCTGAGGATACCCTGAAGAGTTGGTTTGGTTATGGCAAATTTCTTCAATGTGTGTATGTCATTAAGGTATTTAAATTCTCTATCATAAATGAAGCTCAATTTAGCTGGATACAGAATCCTGATCTGAAAGTTATTTTGTTTTAGGAGATTGAAAGTCGATGACCATCCTCTTCTGGCTTGAAAAGTTTCAGCAGAGAGATATGCAGTCATTCTAATCTTCTTCCCCTTGTAGGATATTATTTTCTTATGTCTGACTACTTGCAGGATTTTCCCCTTCATATTAAATTTGGTGAAGTTAATTACAATGTGTCTAGAAGATGCTTTATTGGGGTTGAGTTGTGCTGGAGTTCTGAAACTGTCTGCTATCTGAATTTCAGTATCTCTTGTCATCTTGGGAAGTTCTCCTCAATTATCTCTTGGAGTAGAGTATCTATGCCTTTCAGACCATCCTCTTCTTGAGGGATTCCTATGAGGCAAATGTTTGCTCTTTTGGAGTGGTCCCACAATTCTCTCAGGGAATGATCGTTTTTGCTCTCCACTTCTCTTCCTCTTTGAGCATTTGGGAGTGTTCAAAAGCTTTGTCTTCAGTGTCAGAGATCCTTTTTTCTGCTTGCTCCATTCTATTATTGAGGGATTCTACTGTATTTCTCAGATCTTTGAGGGCTGCAAGTTCTTGCCTCAATGTGTCAAAATCTTTGGTGATTTTGCCTTTGAATTCATTGAATTCTTCAGACAATTTTGAATAGCTCCTTGAATTTCTAATTCCATCTTTACCTCCATTCTGTTAATATTATTTGCATTCCCAATTCTGAATTTGATTTCTGACATCTCAGCCATTTGTTTCTGAATGGGATCTTCTGTTGTGTCTCCTTTGTCATTCCTTGGTCTTTATTCATGTTGCCAGAGTTTTTCTGCTGATTCTACACCATGAGTATTTTTCACCATTTGGCTAGAGAAGCTGGCAATGTAAAATTGAATTGAGGACTCCTGGAGTTGTAATTAACCAGTCCTTTTCCAAAGACCTGGGACTGGTGATTGTGGCTTTTCCCTTAGAGCTTTACAAAGGTCTCATTCAGAACTACAGCCTGAAACTCTGGGAACCTGCTTGGGGCTAGATGGTGCTGACTGGTATTCAGCTAGTCTCTGTCCAATTCTAGTGAATCAGTGGCTTTGAGCTGAAATCTCAGCCATGGAGATATATAAGCAACTAAGACACCCCCCCCCAGGTGACAACTATAAGGGGAGAATCCCACACTCCCACAACAGTACAACCTGGATACAATCTTGGTGGGTCCCCGAGGTTCAGCCTAGGTCTAGAGTTCCAAACCAATTGTCCCAATCGACATGAACACCCATCAGGTGGGAGAGTTCAAAAGGTCTTCAGCATTTAGGCAGCGGGGGTCCACTGGCAGCTAAATTTGACCCCAATGAGAGGGACTGTGGCCCTGACACCACTCTTAAGGGTGGTGCTGCCACTATTGGGGGTGGTGCCACTGGTCTGGGGTACTGCTGTATGCAGATCACAGGAGCCAGTGGGGAGCTGGAGGGTGTTGCCACCGGGTCACAGGGCTGGACAGGAAACCAGAGGGTGGAGCCTCTGACCCCTGGCCCCAAGCTGCAGGAGCCGGGCAGGAAGCTGGAGAGAGGAGTCGCCTGCCTGGGGACCTCAGGGGTCAGCAGGAGCCAGGCAGGAGTCACCGGCCAGGAGTCATAGCCATGAGCTGCAGGTCTGAGAATCCGGGCCAGGAGCTGAAGGGCTGCGTCACCAGCCATGAGTTCAGGGTTGCAGGAGCCAGACGGGGAGCCAGAGGGCAGAATTGCTAGCCACAGGCCACCAGTCACAGGAGCTAGGAGGGAGTCACTACCGCAGCAGCAGGTCACAGGAGCCTGGTGGGGAGCTGAGCCGCCCACTACAGACTGCAGAGCTGGGGAGCCGGTGGGCTGCAGTCCCCAGTGGTCGGTAGTGTGGGACCCGAGCTATGCTCTTTACAACATGGGATAAGTCTCTCTCTCCTTGTGACTCCCCACCTCTATTAAAGTTATAGTTTCAGCACAACTGAAACTATAACTCACAGCTCATGTGGTGTCCTGCCCTAGCAAAAATCTGCCAAACGCTTCAGATTTTGCAGGGGGTATTCTTCCAGACTGCCAGGAGGGGGTGGTTGTGGATTTCCAGGGAGTTCAGGAAGGTAGGGAGAATATTATATCAGCTTTTGGCCCAGGTAAGAGACTGCCTGGGCTTCTAGCGGTATCTCTCTGTGAAGGGAGTCCCAGACCTCAGTCGTTCTCTCCCCCTTGGTGAAACAAAAGGTCCTCTGTTCTCTACTCACTTCAAGCTGTTCTCCTGGGGGGGAGGAGAGGAGAAGGATCCCTGTCCTCTTTGGGATGGGTTTTGTACATGAAATTTGTTTCCTTGGAGTACCAGCTTATTGCAGCAGGGGTGATGCAAACCTATCAATCCTCTCTCTCAGCTCAGCTACTGATCTTCTGCTTTATTGGGTTATTTCTGGCCATTATTTCTCCCTCTGGAAGGGAGCCTCTGCCAAAAGCTGGCTTCAGTTGGCCATCTTGCCTCCCTCTTTCCTCGTACCATTTTTTCTATCCTCCTATCTATCCATTCATCTGTCCAAGAGACATCTGCTATCTTAGTTCACATCTTAGATGAGAGCAATATGGTATGGTGAAATGTGGTAGATACTGGGAAACAAAAGTGGGCAAGAAAAGCCCATGTTGCTAGTTACTAACTACCACAAAAATTACTAGGACCACTGAATTTTCAATTTAAGACACACTAATAATTAAATTTGTTCAACTTACTCATCCCTTCTTTTTTTTTCTCTTTTGAGACAGAGTCTCACTCTGTTGCCCAGGCTATAGTGCCATGGTGGTGTCAGCCTAGCTCATATAAACCTCAAACTCCTGGGATCAAGAGACTCCTCCCTCAGACTCCTGAGTAGGTGAGACAGGAGTCCACCTCCATGCTGGTTTCATTTTTTTTATTTTTAGTAGAGACAGGACCTCACTCTTGCTTAAACTGGTCTTAAACTCTTCAGCTCAAGGTATCCTCTTGCCTTGGCCTCCCAGGGTATTAGGATTCACAGGATGAGGCCTATGTGATAAGACTTTGAGCAGAGGGAGGGTGATTGGTGGGATTACACCTGCGGTGCATCTTACAAGGGTATATGTGAAACTTAGTAAATGTAGAATGTAAATGTCTTAACACAATAACTAAGAAAATGCCAGGAAGTCTGTGTTAACCAGTGTGATGAAAATGTGTCAAACAGTCTATGAAAGCAGTGTATGGTGCTCCATGATTGCATTAATGTACACAGCTATGATTTAATTAAAAAAAAAAAAACAGTAACATGTGAAAAAAAAAAAAGAAGACTTTGGGGTAGGCAAAATGTGTAGTTGATCTCTTACAATTCTTGTAAGATCCTTTGAAACCTGACATAAATAGGCAGAAACTCTGAATAAGATATCAAGAAAATTCACTTACATGCTTAACTGTGCACAGGCTTCCCGTATCTTCCCATATAACTGTTTTTGCCCTATTGACAAGAGCTATGGAGGCCGTGAGAGGAGATGCATTGGGAAGGATGAGAAGATCAGGGAGCTGGTTTCAGCCCTGATGTGCTGTGTGATCTTGAGCAAGTGCCAATCTCTCTGAACCCCAAGTGACTCCTCTACAAGCTGAGAGGGCCATATTCCTTCTCTTCCTTTGGATTTCTCGGATGGGGTGCACTTTCTCATATTCTGACACAAGAGCCTGTAAACACCATACCTTTCTGGAGAAGGTTTTGTGGTGGAGTGGGGAGGGGGAGTGGTTGGGGGAGGCCAGCACTACCAAGAGACTGGGGGATGGTATGTGGGTGCTCTGAAAAGCAGTTCCTCATCTCTACACAAGCCATGAAACTTTTATTCCAGCTATGACGGTTACCACTTTTAGATGTATGTCACTGGAAAGCAAAGTAATAGGAAATAATGCATTGAACTTTGCACATTTGATAGAAATTATTTTTCTTCCCCTTTCTTTCTTTTTCTTTTTATCATGGTACATAAGAAGCCACCTACTTGACTATACATCCTGAGGTGGAGGAAATCTCAGGAATCCATTATGGACTTTTTTTTCACACCACAGAAACCCCATAAGGCATTGATTGGCAGCAATGTAACTGCTTTCTGCTATAGCTGCTAATTGATGCTATTACTTTCAAAGGTGAGTGCAGACAGCAGAGAAATTCATAGCATAAAAGTAACAGACAATGATGTATATTTAAAAAGTTTCCAAGAAATGTGATTGTACTGGAGACAAGATGTAGGGCATAGAATATGAAAGGGTTCCACGAACCTTGGGTCTTACTCAGCTACTCTCCAACCATCAGGAACAGACCCAGAAAAGAGGGAATGAATGAGAGGAAATTAACACCTGACATGTAGAGAGAATGTTTACTTTGTCAAATATCTCACTGTGAATTCTTCATGAACATCATTTACCAAATATTCATTCAAAACCTGCTTTGTGCAGATACTGTGCAAAGTGCTGAGTATTTCGTAGTGAGGAAAAGAGCCCTGGCTCTCCTGGAGTTTAGGGATGGATCACATGCCTTTTTTTTTTTTATTACTCTTTAAGCTATTCACTGGGATAGGCAAGATAATTTATTGCCAAGCAGAGCCAGAGACAAAGATTTGGGTGCAAATTGATCTACTTGGGAGTTTATCCCAGAAAGCGTGGTGAGGGGTTGGGCAAGTGAGATGAGGAAGGGAGGTGGGCTAATGAGAGATATGCAAAGGAGCATATCACCAGTGTGGGCACTGAAGCTCAGTCCTGTGGTGGGCCCTCTGAGAGACTGTACAAGATACATCTCAGAATTGATCTGTGTGAGAAGTGAGAATGCTAACCAATTCCCCTACCTCATGGGGTGAGGCTGCTTCTAAACCATTAATTCTCTGGCACTTTCTGCATACTCTGCTCTCCAGAGTATGGCCACAAAGCACTGTTGGGCAGGAAGATTCAGGAACTTTCTGGTGAAAACATATGGGTGGGGTTCTGGTAGTGCTTGCCACAGAGATTAGCCATATTGTACAGGAAAGGAAACTGAGGCTTAAAAGATCTCCCATCTGCGAGGTATTAAACTTGACTAGAACTCGTAAAATGGAATGGTGACCTCTGTTTTGCTTAACCAGTCCCAGATGGAAAGGTTTAGGTGTAAATCTCCGAATGGGGCAATATCTCTAGAATAGAACTGAGAACTTGTTGGATTTCTGGGCCAGAAGGCAGGCTGACATAAGAAGGGACCTCACAGGCTTTCACCCCAAGCCCTTTCTTCTCCATGATTTCTGAATCAGTGGACCCAGGCTCTGAGCCCTCTGTTGGCAGCCCTCTGTTGAGAGAAGGAATGAATGTTCTATTCATTCTTAAGCCTTATAAGGACTAATTGGAAGCACATGATGTTTGGACCAGTTTAGTGCCATGGAAATTCATCAAGAGTCAAGTGGCCAGGTCTAGTTTTGACTGGCTTGTAGAAGTCACTCCCTACCACCCAACAAGACTCCAGTTCCTATTTAAAAAAACAAAATATAAACATGAAATACCTTACAGATTTCCTGATGATTAAATACAACACTATGTATGTCTCAGCCTTGTGTCCCTGGACAATGGAGTCTGAGGCATCGCTTACATGCTCATGCATACTGACATGTTAACACTTAACCTGCATTGTTAGGGTTGGGGGCTGAACTCAGCTGGGTGCCTCTAAACCATCTGAGAGAGGGAGCAAGACTGAGTGGTATATATGCTAGCTCCCCATCAGTCTGTCTCCTGTGTCTTATTGGTGAAATATTGCCCCTTCAGAAGTTAACTCCCCCATATTTGACACATGGATTGTGTCACCTGCCCCTCTTGGCAGCTACTGGGGAAGCAGAGTCATCACTTGTTAGTGGTAGGAAATAGAACTTGGCACATAAGCCTCTGTGATTCTCACCCCCAAGGAGGTACTGAGGACGTGTGGAAGTGGCCATGGCTTCATGACCATGAAGATGGCACCTGCTGCTCCTGCAGGGCCCTGGAGCAGAGCGAGAGCTGAGGCTGGCTGCACTGGAACTCCTGAGATGCATGGACTGGCTCAGGTAATGTGCATGAAAAATACCTTTAAATGTGCAAAACATAAGGCAGGCCATTGTAATAATTAATTTAGATCTGTAAACTTTAGATCTCTTGATCTCTAGACTTCAGTTCTGTGCCTGATTTTTATATTTTTCTTTCTTTTCTTTGTTGCCCAAGGCATGAGTGCTCTACGAGTCATAATTAGAGAATGTTTAATGAATGAATGAGTGAACAAAAGATGGCTCTTTTCCTCTTAATAAGAACAGATGACATTTATTGTATACTTGTTCTATTTACCCAGCCACCTGCTTCTTGTGTGACTTCACTTACTCCTCACATGGCACTGTTATCCCTGTTTTACAGGTGAGAAAACTGAGGCTTGAGGAAGTTAAGGATACACATATTGCCTAAGGTCACACAAGTACTGAGTTGCAAGAAATATACTAGAGTTTTGTGAATTCTATCTTCTTCTCACTTGCTCTGTTTTTGTTCCACATTTTAGGGTTTCCAGGATTGATCTGTATGTATGAGTTAGCAGGAAGTATTGCTACTAGGCTTTATCATCTGTTTCTGTGATCCTGACAATGGAGACAACCCTGAATGCTCCATCCACAATGGCTGATTGTATAGTTTCCTATTAGATTTTTTTCTCTCAAATCAATGTTACAGAATACTAAATTCTGCAAGGGCAGAATCTGTGTGTACTTCACCTTTGTATTCTCCAAGCCTACAGAAGCACTGGCATAGTATATTAGGTTTATAGTAAGGTAGAACATGCCATGTAAGAGATGGAGGTAAGACTCTGAATGTTAGCAGTATCCCTAAGGTACACGCTGGCAAACCCTAGCCCATGGGCCACCAGACCATTGTCTACATATATAAATAAAAATGTTTTGACACTACAGTAATGTCCATTTGTCTGCATATCTCATATAGCTGTTTTTGTATTTGTGCTACAACAGAGGTAAGAAGTTACAATGGAGACTGCATAGCCCTCAAAGTCAAAAATATTGGCTGCTGACTCTTTATAGAAAAATTTTGCCCTCCTCTGTCTCAGGTACTTGGAGAAGACCCAGAAGCTACAACAAAAATGTTTAAATAAACAGAAAAGGATTAAGTTTATAAAAGTGCTCTCTTCCCATGCTTTCCTTCTTGCTAATAAAAATAAAATGCAGTTATTGCAATGTCATATTAAATGTATAAAAATGGTATAAAAAAGCTAAATGCCAGACAATTAAGATGTGATTAAATGTCTTGTGGAATGCTGCACCACCACTACAAATGCTTCCACTGAAGTAAAATTTATAAACACTGGAAACAGGGTTATAGGACTATATGCATAAAAAATCAAAATACTAAATTCAACTCCACTTTTGTGCCAAAAACATATATAAATTTATAAAATGAAGAACTTTAGAAGGAAACACTTGAATGTTAGCAACGTTCAGATGGTAGAATTATAGCTCATTTTGATTTTCTGCATTATGCCTGTCTGTATTTTCTATATATGTATATATTTTTTCTTTTTACAAAGCACAGGCCTTTTTATTTAATAGAAAGCTGGATTTTGAAAACATTTTTTAAAAATATAGAATCTTTCATGGTGGGAATAAATAAAGAATCCAGCGAATTCTCTGTGTGAAGGGGGTGGCTAGCTAAGTGGCCCGGCTTCTTTGCCCTAAATTTCTCCTTTCGCTGAAGGCTCCTCCCTGCAATTCCTGTGGCCTCTACTACACAGGGCCCCTTAAAATGAGAAGGGAGCTTTGTTCTCTTTTAGAAACTGCAAATACATACGTAAATTGTAAGAACTTTTCTTGTTTCCTTTTGCTCAGCTGAGACAGGCTGACATTTTCAAAAGAACTTTAATACTCAAAGAACAAAAAGGCAATGATTACAGAAAATACAAAAAGCGTAACAGTCATCATGTTTAAAATACAAGCTTCTTTCTAGTTCTCTAAAAGGCTGACTAGCTTCTTGCAGATTCAAAGGTAGCACACTTGACCCCATCCTGGAGCCTTGCTTAGGTACCCTGAAGTGGGCACAGCTGCATTTCTGCCACCTGGAATTATCTATCAGTCAAGAGTAAAATGTCACTCATCAAAGCTCTTTCTGTCTGAGGCTTTTCCACTTGGTTGTCCACCAGGTGAAGTGCCACCTGAGGATGGCTTACCAAACCAGAAGCCTCACCCTTTATCAATTGAGCGGTACCTCATACTATACACAGAAACACATAACACAACACACGCAAGTTGAAGTTAAAGTTCATTAATAACCAGGTCATCACAGGAAAATTAATGACATGCCCATATGTCAAAGGTGCACATAGGTAGTGACAGCATAAGCTAGAAATCTGGGAAGCATTAAAACCCACAGCCTCTTTATTTTGTTTTTGCCTCTGCCCATGCTGTTGGATCGCCCTGTAATACTACTTCCTGTTCAACTGGAAGTAGTTTTCTCTTGCCTCTGAGAAAACTCTGTATACCCCGAGAAGAAGCAATTCCTCTGTCTCCACTGAAATAATGAAATTTTGCTAACATCTCCCTTGTTGCTTGTACCCTAAAACTGATCTGTGCTGAAACTGTTGTGCCCAGATCTTGAAATCCCCCACAAAGACCACCAGGGAGCCGAGTCCTATGCAAAAGCAAAAGGGCCATTTATTACAAGTTCGAACTTGGGCTCCTGGGGTCTCCGCTACAACAGATCCAAGCCAGGAGCCAGGAGCTTTGGAGCAGGGGGTTTTATGGTTCCACGCAGAGGGTGGGCGTGCACAGCTTGAAACAAAGGGGGCGCTTCTGGATTGGTCAGGTGGGGGGGGTCCCTGATTGGTGGGCAGTTGTCTCATGATTTTGGGGAATTGCCTGGGCTTGCCTGGAAAGTTAAACTTACTGAGTAAAATGGTGGGGGGGGGAGCGAAACTTAACTCCTAATATGGCACTGGTCTGGTTCTTTCAAAACCAGTTCCTTTTTATCTCTGTAAGCAGCTTTGAAGCAAGTCTTTTTGTTTGTTTGTTTTTATCATTGTGGTATCCCCTATCCAGGTTTTAAAAGAGTGTCTTTTAGGTGAAAAATGTAGTTGAGTATTGATAAATGTATTTTTGTACTTACAGGAAAGGTCTAAAGGGCCCAATCTGGGATCAATGGCTGAAAGTTACCAGGAGATCAATTTATACTCTGTTTAAAAAGATAACTTTTTCAGTCTACACTGCATACTGTTGCAATGTACTGTTCTGGAAAATACCACTGAGGGTATTCTAGTCAAGATGAAAGACTGCTTTTATGGAATATTATAATGAGGACTCATGCAAGAGATGAAGGAATAAACTAGATGTCCTTTAAAATTCCTACCTGTTTTATCTTCCTGGTATCTCTAAGTTCAAATGGAGGTAAGAAATCTCACTGGGATACATTTTTTATCATTTGCTCCAGTCATCAGCAAGGTGGGCAAACTCCACATCATGCATATCCATCCATAGCTACTTCTAATTTCCTTCCCAGTTCTCCTTTCTTGATTATAGCTGTTAAGCTATGTTCAGCTGTATTAAGTTTTGTCATAATAGTTAAAAAAAAAAATGCTAGAAGCCACTGGAGAGTCAGTGACACATCTTGGAAATCCATGAAATTCATATGCTTTATTGGGGAAATATTTGGCTTTGAGTAAGTAAGTTTCTCTGCCCATTCTTCCCTTAAAAGGCTGGTTTCCTGAAACTGGGCCTTGGGTTCTGAGAATTGCCTTGTTCCCCTGCCTAGCCTACCTGTGTTACTGAAATCTATTTGCAGTATTCAAATTACTTTCTCCAAACTCAATTTATACAGTGACAGATGGGGGATTCCAAAAGGGAAAGTTTCCATTCATATCCGGCAAATCATCTTTGTGGGAAGAAAGATGCAAACTTGGTGATATACACAGAAATTTAACTTCTGGAAACCCTCATCTTCTATATTTTAATTATTTGTCTCTCAAGCAGCTGAGCCCGGAATAAGTTTGTACCTCTCTATTTTCAGGCATTCACATTAACCATTAGTGAATGATGATGAATTTACCTTATTGAGCCATTTACACAATTGGTTTTTATTTTCTTCCTATCTCCCTCTTGGGATGTTTTCACTCTTTATGTCCCAAGCACTACTTGATAGGGATATGATTTATTTCAATAAATTAAATGCCCTCTTTCTGATTTTTATTGCCTTTTACTCTTTAAAAAATTTCACATTTACAGACTATCTTTAGCTCTGAACCTTCTTATAAACATATGTATATGAACCATTTAAGTTAAATGATTGTTTGTTAATGAATCTTTTTATGTCTCCCCACCCTCCCTCCTTTTTCAAGTTCTGAAAACCTAGAGTGTTGTTTTGGCTTCTATTTGACATGAGCATGAGGAAAACCACAAAACTAAAAATACCCCAGAGTCTAACATGGCATGTTAGAGTTCTAAAGGAAAGCGAAAACACCACATGGTTGTCTAGGAGTGGAAACTGAGGCCCAGAAAGCATAAGTGATTTGCACAAAATAATACAAGCCGTTAGTGACAGTCATAATACTGAATGCATATTTTGTTGTGCATTCATGACCATTCCAGATACTCTTTTAGATGTTTTTCAGTTTTCTGCTCATTTAAATCAATGAGCCATTCTAAGGCATTGTTACTATTATTAATAATGGATGATTAAAAAAATGAGACATGGAAAGGTTAAATATTTTGCATAAGGTTGGAAAGCTAGTAAGTGAGGGAGCCAGGATTTCAACTCAGACAGAATGGTTCCCAAACTTTGCTCTTACACATTATGTTGCTTATTTTGTCAGAAATACGTGGACTCATTTTCTACATAGTCTATAAATGTCTGTATATACATAGGAGGAGAGAAATACACACATACACAGGCATATATCCTACATGTATACTGTTCTTTCTTTTGCAAAGCTCTGCCTCTAAACAGGGAAAGGATGACTAACAGTTCCTTCTGGTTGGTTGATTACCATAATACAAATTCCTACAAATGGAAAACCATTGCCCTAGCTAATCTTAACATCCCCACATCACTAGCTATTTCAAGAAAAAGCTATTCCCATCTGTTATAGAAACATATTCAGTGACAGCACACATCTCCTTATCCTAGTACCATCCCCTTGCCGCGCAATGGTGAAAACAGCCTGATTTTCTTCTTTAATTCTGGAAAGCCTTCTCTAATCCAAAATATGTGAAGGGCTTCAGTGCTTTCTTGGTGGTAATCTATACAAAAATAGTTATAACCTGTGTTCTTTCTACATCTACCTGAATGATCAGTTGTTTTATGTGCTTTTCTCAATCCATAATGAACATGTGTTACTTTGTATCTACACAGCAAGTACCCCCTCTGGGGAACTGTTCTGCACCCTCACCTGATGGCATTGTCATTCTTGTGATCCTGTCTTACCTGTGACAGAGATGGGCTCATGACCCAAGATGGCTCATCACTGGTTCTCATCTGTTTAGATGTTGAAATCCTTTCAAGGATGAATTCGTGAGAAAAAGTGAAGCAGTCAGAGTTTTCCCCTAGGCTTTTGCTTGAGCCCTTGAGGAAGAGAATCTTTCTCCTCTAGCACAGTCCTTCGTTCCTGGAAACATGGATGCTCAAGTCCTTTATATAAAATAGCCTACTATTTCATGCAGTATACATATATTCTCCTGTATACTTTAAATAATCTCTAGATTATTTATAACACCTAATAGAGTTTAAATGCTATGTAAATACTTGTTATACTGCGTTTGTATTTTCTTTTATATTTTTCAAATGTTTTTGATGTGCAGAAGACCAATGACATTTCTAGGTATGATGATAATGCAAGCTTGTGATTTGCTCCCATGTGAAATGACTTTGCCTGAGAATTAAGCTAAAAAAAAAAAAAAAGGATCAAAGTTTCAAGATAGGGAGAGAAGAGATAAGAAATCTTAAACTCTTGAAATGAGCCATATCTGAAGCTGGGATCTAATTTGGAGTTTCCATTTGTGCAAGGTTAAGAAAAAGCAGAGTTTCTAAAATTTACAAACAAAGCATCCTGTCGTGAACTCCTATGTGAACTCCTAGAACCTGAGAATTAGGAGGTTTTTTTTTTTTTTTTAAGAGACAGAGTCTCATTTTGTTGCCCTCAGTAGAGTGCTCTGGCATAACATCTCACAGAAACCTCCAGCTCTTGGGCTTAGGCGATTCTCTTGCCTCAGCCTCCCAAGTAGCTGGGACTACAGATACCCGCCACAACACACAGCTATTTTTTTGTTACAGTTTGGCCAGTGGGGTGGGGTTCAAACCTGCCACCCTTAGTATACAGGGCTGGTGCCCTACCCACTGAGCCACAGGCACCACCCCATATTAGGGATCTTAACAATGTCATCTCTCACTGGTAACCACTACCATAGGGCTCACTTCTGTGGTTGGTTACCTAGGCTTTGTATTAAATTCCTCCAGTGACATGAGATCTGTTACAACACTTGGCAGTTCATTTCACTGTTGGCCATGTATAATTTTCAGACAGTTTATTTTTTCTAATATTATTGAAGAAATTGCCTTCTTAAACCATCCCTTCACTAATCTTACTGATGCTCTCTGGAGCTTCACATGAAAGTCAACTTGCTTCTTTACAATAATTAAAGACAGTTATCTTGTCTCATTTCTTTCAAACATTCCTTCAGCTTTATTCAAGAGTTAACAGACTGCTCTGTTCTTCACCCTGCCCACATACTGTTCATAAATATTCTGATTCTATGGACCCCCTAAAACTTCCATTCAGCCCTCTTAGAAGCTACTTAGGGGGTAGCCACATAGGCTGTTGTCCAGCTCCCGCCCCCCAGCCCCCACAGCCCCTTTAACTGTTTAGGTTTATTTGTTTATGTTTTTCCATACTGCTTCCTTTAAAAAGAAAGATTGGGTAGTTACGGGTTTTCAGTTTTCTTAAACTATTTCCTAATGCCAGAATTAATTGGAGTATAGAAAACGCCCTCTGGGTGAGGGCTGACTTGCTCTGTGACCATGATGTGGAGTTGGTGCTTTTACTGAGGAATCCTGTTAGCTTCTGGCTCTGACAAGATTAGAATCCACTGAAATTCCTAGATCATTTATCATATAAATATCTATCAAAGGTAAACATTTATAGGTTCCTAATTTGAATACTAACAGCAATGATTGAAAAGGAGAAAATAAATTAATACTTGGATTTGAGTATTTCAAGAAAATTTTCTTGCTAACATCAACATGCTTTATATAAAAGTGAATTATAACATTTTTTTCTTTTTTCTTTTTTCTTATTAAATCATAGCTGTGTACGTTAGTGTGATCATGGGGCATCGTACACTAGTTTCATAGACCGTTTGACACATTTTCATCACTCTGGTTAACATAGCCTACCTGGCATTTTCTTAGCTATTGTACTAAGACATTTACATTCCACATTTACTAAGTTTCACATATAACCTTGTAAGATGCACCGCAGGTGTAATCCCACCAATCCCCTTCCCTCTGCCCACTTCCCCCCTCCCTCCCCTCCCTTTCCCCCTTCCCCCTATTCTTAGGTTGTGACTGAGTTATAGCTTTCATGTGAAAGCCATAAATTAGTTTCATAGTAGGGCTGAGTACATTGGATACTTTTTCTTCCATTCTTGAGATACTTTACTAAGAAGAATATGTTCCAGCTCCATCCATGTAAACATGAAACAGGTAAAGTCTCCATCTTTCTTTAAGGCTGCATAATATTCCATGGTGTACATATACCACAATTTATTAATCCATTTGTGGATCGATGGGCACTTGGGATTTTTCCGTGATTTAGCAATTATGAATAGGGCTGCAATAAACATTCTGGTACAAATATCTTTGTTATGGTGAGATTTTTGGTCTTCTGGGTATATGCCTAGTAGAGGAATTATAGGATTGAATGGCAGATCTATTTTTAGATCTCTAAGTGTTCTCCATATCTCTTTCCAAAAGGAATGTATTAATTTGCATTCCCACCAGCAGTGCAGAAGTGTTCCCTTTTCTCTACATCCACGCCAACATCTCTGGTCTTGGGATTTTGTGATATGGGCTAATCTTACTGGAGTTAGATGATATCTCAAAGTAGTTTTGATTTGCATTTCTCTGATGATTAAAGATGATGAGCATTTTTTTATATGTCTGTAGGCAGTGCGTCTGTCTTCTTCAGAGAAGTTTCTCCTCAGATCCCTTGCCCAGCCTGCGATGGGATCACTTGTTCTTTTTTTGCTTATACGTTTGAGTTCTCTGTGGATTCTGGTTATTAAACCTTTGTTGGAGACATAACCTGCAAATATCTTCTCCCATTCTGAGGGCTGTTTACTTGCTTTACTTACGGTGTTCTTGGCTGTGCAGAAGCTTTTTAGTTTGATCAGGTCCCAATAGTGTATTTTTGAAGCTGCTTCAGTTGCCCGGTGGGTATACAACACATCAATAAATCAAAAAGGTGGTTTTTTGAAAAGGTCAATAAAATAGATAAATCATTGGCCAACCTAACCAGGAAAAAAAGAGTAAAATCTCAAATCTCATCAATTAGAAGCGACAAAGACTAGATAACAACAGACCCCTCAGAAATTCAAAAAATCCTCAATGAATACTACAAGAAACTTTACTCTCAGAAATATGAAAATCTGAAGGAAATTGACCACTACTTTGAAGCATATCACATTCCAAGACTTAGCCAGAATCAAGTGGAAATGTTGAACAGGCCCATATCAAGTTCTGAAATAGTATCAACCATACAAAACCTCCCCCCCAAAAAAAGCCCGGGACCAGATAGTTTCACGTCAGAATTCTACAAAACCTTTAAAGAGGAATTAGTACCTATATTACTCAACCTGTTCCAAAAGGTAGAAAAAGAAGGAAGACTACCCAATACATTCTATGAAGCAAACATCACCCTGATCCCCAAACCAGGAAAAGACCCAACAATAAAAGAAAATTATAGACCAATATCACTAATGAATATAGATGCAAAAATATTCAACAAGATCCTAACAAACAGAATCCAGCAACACATCAAACAAATTATACATCATGACCAAGTTGGTTTTATCCCAGGGACTCAGGCTGGTTCAATATCCGTAAATCCATAAGTATAATTTAGCACATTAACAAAGTAAAAAACAAAGACCAAGCTTTTGTCTAATTGAAAATATGCAAATATCCTTTGCCATTGTGTAGGTTGTCTCTTTGCTTTGGTTATTGTCTCCTTAGCTGTACAGAAGCTTTTCAGTTTAATGAAGTCCCATTTGTTTATTTTTGTTGTTGTTGCAATTGCCATGGCTGTCTTATTCTTAAAGTCTTTCCCCAGGCCAATATCTTCCAGTGTTTTTCCTGTGCTTTCTTTGAGTATTTTTGTTATTTCATGCCTTAAATTTAAGTCCTTTATCCATCTTGAATCAATTTTTGTGAGTGGGAAAAGATGTGGGTCCTGTTTCAGTCTTTTATATGTAGACATCCAGTTCTCCCAACACCATTTATTGAATAGGGAGTCTTTCCTCCAAGGTATGTTCTTGTTTGGTTTATCAAAGATTAGGTGGTTGTAAGATGTTAGTTTCATTTCTTGGTTTTCAATTCAATTCCAAGTGTCTATGTCTCTGTTTTTGTGCCAGTACCATGCTGTCTTGACCACTATGGCTTTGTAGTACAGACTAAAATCTGGTATGCTGATGCCCCCAGCTTTATTTTTGTTACTAAGAACTGCCTTAGCTATATGGTTTTTTTTTCCGGTTTCATACAAAACGCAGAATCATTTTTTCCAAATCTTGAAAGTACGATGTTGGTATTTTGATAGGAATGGCATTGAATAGGTAGATTGCTTTGGGAAGTATAGACATTTTAACAATGTTGATTCTTCCCATCCATGAGCATGGTATGTTCTTCCATTTGTTAATATCCTCTGCTATTTCCTTTCTGAGGATTTCATAGTTTTCTTTATAGAGGTCCTTCACCTCCTTCGTTAGGTATATTCCTAGGTATTTCATTTTCTTTGACACTATGGTGAAGGGAGTTGTGTCCTTAATTAGCTTCTCATCTTGACTGTTATTGGTGTACACAAAGGCTACTGACTTGTGGACATTGATTTTATATCCTGAAACATTACTGTATTTTTTGATGACTTCTAGGAGTCTTGTGGTTGAGTCTTTGGGGTTCTCTAAGTATAAGATCATGTCGTCAGCAAAGAGGGAGAGTTTGACCTCCTCTGCTCCCATTTGGATTCCTTTTATTTCCTTGTCTTGCCTAATTGTATTGGCTAGAACTTCCAGCACTATGTTGAATAGTACAGGTGACAGAGGACAACCTTGTCTGATTCCGGTTCTAAGAGGAAAAGCTTTCAGTTTTACTCCATTCAGTAAAATATTGGCTGTGGGTTTGTCATAGAAAGCTTCAATCAGTTTTAGAAATGTGCCACCTATGCCTATACTCTTCAGTGTTCTAATTAGAAAAGGATGCTGTTTTATCAAATGCTTTTTCTGCATCTATTGAGAGGATCATGTGATCTTTATTTTTGCCTCTGTTAATATGGTGGATAACGTTTATGGACTTGCGTATGTTAAACCAGCCTTGCATCCCTGGGATGAAGCCTACTTTATCATGATGTATGGCTTTTTTGATGATAAGCTGTAATCTATTGGCTAGGATTTTGTTGAGAATTTTTGCATCTATATTCATGAGTGAGATTGGTCTGAAATTCTCCTTTTTGTTTGGGTGCTTTCCTGGTTTTGGTATCAGGGTGATGTTTGCTTCATAGAATGTGTTGGGGAGGATTCCTTCTTCCTCAATGTTTTGGAATAATTTCTGCAGTACAGGAATAAGCTCTTCCTTGAAGGTTTGATGGAATTCTGGAGTGAAGCCATCTGGACCAGGGCATTTTTTGGTTGGAAGATTTTTTATTGTTTCTTTGATCTCAGTGCTTGAAATTGGTCTGTTCAGGAGCTCTATTTCTTCCTGGGTAAGTCTAGGGAGAGGGTGTGATTCCAAATATTGATCCATTTCCTTCACATTGTCAAATTTCTGGGCATAGAGTTAAAGGTAGTATTCAGAGTTGATCTCTTGTATCTCTGTGGGATCAGTTGTTATTTCCCCTTTATCATTTCTGATTGAGGTTACTAGAGATTTTACATTTCTATTCCTCATTAGTCTGACCAATGGTTTATCTATTTTATTTATTTTTTCAAAAAACCAACTCCTTGTTTCATTAATTTTCTGAATGATTCTTTTGTTTTCAATTTCATTGATCTCTGATTTGATTTTGATATTTCTTTTCTTCTACTGAGTTTAGGCTTAGATTGTTCTTCTTTTTTCAATTCCATAAGATCTCTTGTGAGATTGTTGATGCGCTCTCTTTCTGTTTTTCGAATGTAGGCATCTAAAGTGATGAATTTTCCTCTCAAATTTGCTTTTGTAGTATCCCACAGGTTTTGGTAGCTTGTGTCTTCATTGTTGTTAGGCTCAAGGAAGTTAATGATTTCCTGTTTTATTTCTTCCTGCACCCATCCGTTGTTCAACAGAAGATTGTTTAATTTCCATGCCTTTGGGTGGGGTCGAGCATTTTTGTTAGAGTTGAGTTCCACCTTTAGTACCTTATGGTCTGAGATGATACAAGGTAAAATTTCAATTCTTTTGATTCTGTTGATATTTGTTTTGTGTCCCAGGATATGATCAATTTTGGAGAATGTTCCATGGGGTGATGAGAAGAATGTATATTCTTTATCTTTGGAATGTAGTATTTTATGTAGAGAACTCAAATTAATCCACATGAAAAAAGCCAACAATCCCATTTATGAATGGGCAAGAGACATGAATAGAACCTTCTCTAAAGATGATAGACGAATGGCTAACAAACACATGAAAAAATGTTCATCATCTCTATATATTAGAGAAATGCAAATCAAAACAACCCTGAGATATCATCTAAGCCCAGTGAGAATGGCCCACACCACAAAATCTCTAAACTGCAAATGCCTGTGTGGATGTGGAGGGAAGGGAACACTTTTACATTGCTGGTGGGACTGCAAACTTGTACAACCTGTCTGGAAGGAAGTATGGAGAAACCGCAAAGCACTCAAGCTGGACCTCCCATTTGATCCTGCAATCCCATTACTGGGCATCAACCCATTGTCCTTTTATCATAAGGACACTTTTACTAGACTGTTTATTGCAGCTCAATTTACAATCGCCAAAATGTGGAAACAGCTAAACAAACTGTGGTATATGTATACCATGGAATACTATTGAGCCATTAAAAAAATTGGAGACTTTACATCCTTCGTATTAACCTGGATGGAATTGGAAGACATTATTCTTAGTAAAGTATCACAAGAATGGAGAAGCATGAATCCTATGTACTCAATTTTGATATGAGGACAATTAATGACAAGGTTATGGGGGGAGGTAAAGCAGAAAGAGGGATGGAGGGAGGGGGGTGGGGCCTTGATGTGTGTCACACTTTATTGGGGCAAGACATGATTGCAAGAGGGACTTTGCCTAACAATTGCAATCAATGTAACCCTCAATGAATTATTGTACCCTCAATGAATCCCCAACAATAAAAAAAAACAAAAAACCCCCAAAAAACAAAAAACAAAGACCATATGATTCTCTCAATCAATGCAGAAAAAGCTTTTGATAATAGCCAGCATCCCTTCATGATCAGAACAGTTAAGAAAATTGGTATAGAAGGGAGATTTCTTAAACTGATAGAGACCATCTACAGCAAACCCACAGCCAATATCATAGTGAATGGAGTTAAATTGGAATCATTTCCACTCAGATCAGGAACCAGACAAGGCTGCCCATCATCTCCATTGCTTTTTAACATTGTAATGGAAGTTTTAGCCACCGCAATTAGGGAAGAAAAGGCAATCAAGGGAATCCATATAGGGTCAGAAGAGATCAAACTTTCTCTCTTCGCAGATGATATGATTGTATATCTGGAAAACACTAGAGATTCTACTACAAAACTCTTAGAAGTGGTCAAGGAATACAGCAGCATCTCAGGTTACAAAATCAACATTCATAAATCGGTCGCCTTTATATATACCAACAATAGTCAAGTTGAAAAAACAGTTAAGGTCTCTATTCCATTCAAAATAGTGCCAAAGAAGATGAAATATTTGGGAGTTTATCTAACAAAAGACGTGAAAGAGCTCTATAAAGAGAACTATGAAACGCTAAGAAAAGAAATACTGGAAAATATTAACAAATGGAAAAATATATCATGCTCATGCCTGGGAAGAATCAACATCATTAAAATGTCCATACTACCCAAAGCAATGTATAATTTTAACACAGTCCCTGTTAAAGCCCCACTGTCATACTTTAAAGATCTTGAAAAAACAATACTGTGTTTTATACGGAATCAGAAAAAAACCTCGAATAGCCAAGACATTACTCAGACATAAAAACAAAGCCAGGGGAATCATGTTACCAGACCTCAGACTATACTACAAATCAATAGTGATCAAAACAGCATGGTACTGGCACCAAAATGAGAAGTAGATGTCTGGAACAGAATAGAGAACCAAGAGATGAATCCAGCTACTTACCATTATTTAACCTTTGACAAGCAAATTAAAAACATTCAGTGGGGAAAAGATTTCCTATTTAACAAATGGTGCTGGGTGAACTGGCTGGCAACCTATAGAAGACTGAAACTGGATGCACACCTTTCACCATTAACTAAGGTAGACTCTTGCTGGATAAAAGATTTAAACTTAAGACATGAAACTATAAAAATACTAGAAGAGAATGCAGGGAAAACTCTTGAAGAAATAGGTCTGGGCGAGTATTTTATGAGGAGGACTCTCCGGGCAATTGAAGCAGCTTCAAAAATACATTTTTTTTCTTAAAAAGTCACAGATTAACTCGTATAAAAAGAGGCCAATCAATTCAGCAATGCTTAAGGAAAAACCCCAATAACGGCCTCCTTGCCCCTAATTCTACTTTCTTAAGACAACCAATTGGAAGAGTCTGATTTATATTCTCCCAAACCTATTCATATATTCATAAATATATACATATATAGATCAATTTAGTTTTGTGAAAGTTTTTTTTTTTTTTCATTTCAGGTTAATATGAGGGTACATTCGTTTAGGTCATACTATTTATATTGGTTTGGAAAAGTCTGAGTTGTATTTCAGTCCTTCACCCAAGAGGTGTGGCATGTACTCCTACATTGTACCCGATAGATAGGTGCTTACCGAACCCCTTCCTCTCTGATTCCTCCTCCTTCTTAAATTTAATTATCTTTTTCCTCTTGTGTGGGCCTGTAGTTGTTCATCTAGTGGTTTCAAATCAGTATTCAGTCGATGAAATGCTTGCTTTTCCCTTGTCAAGATACTTTACTAAGGAGAATGTTCTTCAACTCCACCCAGGTAAATACAAAAGATGTAAAGTCTCCATCGTTTTTATGGCTGAATAGCATTTTATGGGGTATACATACAACAGTTTATTAATCCATCTATGGTTTGATGGGCTCTTCAGTTGTTTTCATATCTTGGCAATTGTGAATTGAGGCGCTGTAAACATTTGCAAAAGTCCTCATGGTAAAATGATTTTTTTAATGGGGTTGCAGGATGAAATGGGATGTCTACTTTTACTTCTTTGAGGATTCTTTTTTTTTTTTTGGTTTTTGGCCGGGGCTGGGTTTGAACCCGCCACCTCTGGCATATGGGACCGGCGCCCTACTCCTTGAGCCACAGGCGCCTCCCTTCTTTGAGGATTCTTTACAATAATATATTTATTATTGGATTAGGATATGCTGATGGAGTGTTTATCATGTGTCAGGCACTGTTCTGCACAGGGAATTAGAGTGAACGAAACAAAACTCTGGCCTTCCTGGAACTTCTAGTTTAATGGTAAGAAGAGAGACAACAGACAATCTAATTGAGTAAAATGTGTGGTATTACTAGAGTGGTAAGCATCAAGGATAAAACTAAAATAGGAAAGAGGACTAGAAGTATTCGGAGTTTGCATTTTAGTTAATGTAGCCAGTGAAGATTCTAGTGTGAAGAGTTAGTCATATTTGGGGAAAGGGAAAAGTTAAGAGCCAGATTCCTGAGGCATGAGTGTCCTTGTGTGCTCCAGGAATAGCAAGTTGCCCAGCTCTGCCAGAGCACGGTGACCAAGGGAGATTGTAGAAAAAGGGGAATTAGAGCAGTGGCAGAGGTTAGTTGCTGTATGGCCTTGAAGGTCTCCTAAAACAGGCTGTGTGATTTTGATACAAGGAATAATGTATCCTGACATACATTTAACAGGACCATTCTGGCTGCCATGCTAAGAACAGACTGAGGAATGACTAGGGTATAAGCAGAGAGCCTAGTTGGAAGGTAACCCTAGTAATTCAGGTAAAAAGGTGATGGTGCAGAGAGGCAGAACTGGGTGTGGTATACAGGGATGGAATTCTGTATTCTCAATTCACATATGACTCCTCGGATCTGTTGAGGGACCAGCTATGATGTATAAAATAAAACAGAGAGCCAAGGATGATGCCAAGGCTTTTAGTCCCCAAACTGGAAGAATAGGGTTGTCATAGCTCAGATGAGACAGACTGCAGAATGAGCAGGTGTTTTCAGGAGAGAAATCAGAAGTCAAATTTTAGGCATATTTAAGTTTGGAATGCCAACTGGACATTATTTTAATAGCTGTGTCATATTCCATAATATGAGCATAACTTAAGTAACTTAACCATTCTGATGTTGCTAAAATTCAGTTTGTTAGTAGACTTTTGTAACTATAAACATCACTGTATGTTCCAAGCTGGATTCTCTCTGGTCAATTCTCAGGTTAAATGCCACCTGCTGCTGCTCAGCGGGCCTCTTCTCTTTCCTTTTTTTTTTTTTTTCTAATTTTTATTTATATTTTTATAAATATAAAAATATATATATACATGTTTTAATTAAGTTTCTATTTTTTTTGCCTTTACAAAATTAAAAAGACTTAAAATTTAATAACAATAACAATGTTTAAGATAAGGATTAGAAACAAAAACCTTGTAAAGAACGAACGAACATAAATACATTCAGTAAAGGAATCAGACAATTGCTCCTTGCTTTAATCACTAATATACAATTATAAGTTATCCATTGCCTGTTCAGAGTCACTGCATAGCACTGACCTCTGCCTGATATTTTTCCTTATATCTTTATTATTCATCTCTAGAATGAATAATAGAATATAAGCATTGTAAGACAAGGACCCCATCTGGCTTTTGTAATTGGCACAGAGTAGGTACTCAATAAATATTGAAAAAGTAATAACTATGTATAAAGGTCTTCATGCACAGGTGCTTTTGTTTTTCTAGGGTAAATTTCCTGAAAGTAGTATTGCTTTGTCAAACTGTATTTTTAATTGTACAGATATTGCCAGATTAATTTTCTGAAAGATCACAGAAATCCATTCTCCTACCAACAGCATATGAAAACAGTCATTTTTCTGTATCAGTCAAAGCATTAGGTGATTTTTATCCTTTGATGTTTTTGCTTCAAAACTGTTTTTTTTTTAATTTTAATTTCTCTATGTCTAACACATACAGTTAATTGTAGTTTAAGTAATTTACATACAGTTTACATACAGTTTACTTAAATTGTAGTTTAAGTAATTTACATACAGTTAATGACTTCTAAGTAAGGCAGGAGAATTTCATTTTGGTCTCTTTGAAATTGTCTTAAAATCTGTATTCACTTCCACCTTTTAGTATTGTTTGACATTATGTATATAAATAGTTTACCAGGGATAGATTTAACTCTTCTGTCCATTTCCACTCAGTGCCTGCAAACTTGAAACTTCTAAGAGAGCAAGGCTTTTACAGTATTACACCTGATGGGCATTTTCAGAGAGATTTATGAGACAAAGTTCTGTAAATCCATATTTTAAAATGCATACTAGGAGAGGGATATGAATAATGGTATAATTAGTATAATAAATGTTGAGCCCACGTTGAAAATAATTTATTTCTACATAAAATCTATGAGGCTGTGCAACATTCTAGTTGAAACAGATTATTTATATCTCCATCCTGGAAAAGTAGACACTGATTTTCCCCCATGACCTCTTCAAACAGACTTTCAAGATCTCCATCCCCATCATTCGTCTGTGAGGAAGTTTTTCTTTCATCTCTGAACTGCCATTTGCCCTTCACTGTCTGATTTGAATAACTTGTTTTCCCCTAGTTGTGATATTTTCATCCCACTCTAGGAGTCAGGATGAGTTTGAAGTAAGGCCACACAAAGTCTGAGATTCTGAGTTCACATACCTCTTCTGCTCTGAACCTGTGTGATGTTAAACAAGCTTCACAACCTTGTTGTTGCAATTCCTTCCAGTATAAACATATTGTCTGCAAGAACGTCAGCTATACAGGTGGATTTGCAATGTTAAACTTGTAGTACCCAAAAATTCCATTTGGACAGGAAGAAAATACCATTTAAAAATATCCTTGCTGATACATCAGGTCAGCAACAGCATTTGTTGAGATCCTTCTGGAAACCAGTTGCTATATAAGGTTTGTCCTCAGTCTCTTATCCACAGTCTCAAATCTTTCCAAAACTAGCAAGTCCTGATCTGAACTTACTGGATGGTAAACTTGACCTGAACTGACTTGAAGCTTGATTTATTCCACTTAAAATAAATAGTCATACATTTCTCTGCACAGATATTAATGTGTGTGATTATAAAGTGTTGTCTAGATCCCACTGGAAGTGATAAGTAATACAAGGTTTATGTAGCAATTTACCTTTCAAATTATAAAATAATTGAAATTCTGAAACTCAGGGATTTGGGTTAAAAGCTTGTGGGCCTGTGGGTAAATCTATATGAATACTGACTGCATAAACAATTATATTATCTCAAGGGTATAAAAATATACAGAGACAAAGTATCTAACAGCAGGAACATGTATGCAGTGAAGGATAAATGGAGTCAAGGTGTGCTGAAATCTTTTCATTGAACAGGAGAATAAAATCAAGGAAAATTCCTGAGGTAACCATATAAAAATATAAAACGAATATGTAAATTCAAGCTAACAGAGGAAAGAACTAAATACACATATATATTTTTAACAAATCCAAAACAAGGCAATGAAAGAATAGTAAAATAACATAGAACAAGCAAGGGAGTATAAAATACCTAGAAATACTTGTATATAATTACATTACACTTAATAGAACTAAGTACTCTAGGTAGAAGAAAAGTATTAGAATAAATTATAAAAACGAACACAAACTCATTTGGGATTCTTCAAAAACCTAAGAGTTATAGTCTACACATAAAGCTGCAGAAAGGTTGAAAATAAATGAATAAGAAAAGGTGTTGTAAGCAAATACTCACCAAAGGAATGCTAGTACAGTAATTATATTAACAGAAGTAATAGACTTAAAGGTGAAATGCTTTACCAGTGATAAAGAAGAAATTCTAAAATGTTAAAAGTTTTAGTTCATCATGCAAAACATAACTTTAATTTATAATCTTCTAAAATTCAAATTGTCTAGAAATTTTAAATAAATAGTAGACATAAATAGAACATTAATTCCAACAACTGCAGAACACATTATGTTGAAGTACATTTAGGATATTTATAAAAATTGATGATTTATTAGGTCATAAGGTAATTTTGAATAAATATTGAAGGTCTAAAATTATACAGAGTATTTTCTGTGTCTCCAATGCAATTATTTTCATATTTGGATATTAAGAAATATACTTCTAAATAATACATTGGTTAAAGAAAAGATCATAATGAATATCAAAATTATAAATCAAATAGAAAAGAAAGACTAAAAATTAATAAAGCATTATCAATGAATTAATATAAAAATCTTTTTATATTACCCTACTATAGGCATGGGTATGGTGGCTCATGCCTATAATTCCAGCACCATGGGAGGTCGAGGAGGGTGGATTGCTTGAGCTCACAGGTTCGAGACCAGCTTTAGCAAAAGCGAGACCCCCATCTTTAAAAACAGCTGGGCATTGTGGCAGTCTTCTGTAATCCCAGCTACTTGGTAGGCTGAGACAAAAGGATTGCTTGATTCCAAGAGTTTGAGATTGCTGTGAGCTATGACACCACAGCACTCTACTGGGGCAAGAAAGTGAGACTGTCTCAAAAAAAAATTAACCACTATTAGAAAATGGAATGTAGAAAGAAATACAATAATGACCAAATTGGGTTTGGTCATTAATGCTGGATCTTTATTTGAAAAATGTAATCAGTGTAATTTATCACCTTAATAATATATTAGAAGTGTTCCCTTTTCTCCACATCCATGCCAACATCTCTGGTTTTGGGATTGTGTGATGTGGGCTAATCTTACTGAAGTTAGATGATATCTCAAAGTAGTTTTGATTTGCATTTCTCTGATGATTAAGTATCTCAAAGTAGTTTTGATTTGCATTTCTCTGATGATTAAGGATGATGAGCATTTTTTCATATGTCCATAGCCCATGTGCCTGTCTTCTTCAGAGAAGTTTCTCTTCAAGTCCCTTGCCCCCCTGAGATAGGACCAGTTGTTCTTTTCTTGCTAATACATTTGAGTTCTCTGTGGATTCTGGTTATTAAACCTTTGTTGGAGACATAACCTGCAAATATCTTCTCCCATTCTGAGGGCGGTCTTCTTTCTTTACTTACTGTGTTCTTGGCTATGCAGAAGTTTTTAGTTTGATCAGGTCCCAGTACACTGCTGGTGGGAATGCAAACTAATATGTTCCTTTTAGAAAGATGTTTGGAGAACACTTAGGGATCTAAAAATAGACCCGCCCTTCCATCCTACAATTCCTCTACTAGGTATATATCCAGAAGACTAAAAATCACATTATAACTAAGATATTTGTACCAGAATGTTTATTGTAGCCCAATTCATAATTGCTAAGTCATGGAAGAAGCCCAAGTGCCCATCGACCCATGAATGGATCAATAAATTGTGGTTTATGTACACCGTGGAATATTATGCAGCCTTAAAAATAGGAGGAGACTTTACCTCTTTCATGTTTACATGGATGGAGCTGGAATATATTCTTCTTAGCAAAGTATCTCAAGAATGGAAGAAAAAGTATCCAATGTACTCTTCCCTACTATGAAACCAATATGAAAGCTATAACCCAATTATAGCCAAAGAATATGGGGAAAGGGGAGGATGGGTGGAGGGAGGGTAATCAGTGGGACCACACCTACAGTGCATCGTACAAGGGTACATACGAAATTTACTAAATGTGGAATATAAATGTCTTAACATATTTATATAACATAATAACTAAGAAAATGCCGTGAAGGCTATGTTAACCAGTTTGATGAAAATATTTCAAATTGTATATAAAACCAGCTCATTGTACCCCATGATTGCATTGATGTACACAGCTATGATTTAATAAAAAAAAATAATATATTAGAAAAGGAAAATTATATGAGCATATCAATAGATCAATTTAAATTATTTGATAAAATTTGGCATCTAATCATGATAAAAACATGATATTCTTAATAGTGAAATGTTGAATTTTTTTTTCACTTTGGGAGTGATGCTAGCATTTCTAACATTATCACTTCTACTTAACATTGTAGCTGATAGTCCAGCTTATAGATTAAAGCAAGAAAGAATCGTAAAAGGCACAAAAATTATAAATAAACAAAAAGTTGCCATTATTTATAAAATACTTGGCCATATAGTAAATAATCCAAATAATTTACATACAAATTGTTAGAAATAATAGAAATAGTTAAAAATTCAGCAAGCAACATTGGTGGATATAAAACTCACCACATGAAAGCTATTATTCTGTGTACTAGCATTAAAGATTGTGAAAATGCAATTTTTAAAAAGATACCATTTGGAATAGTTTTGAAGAAAAATTAGCCAGTATCAAATCCAATAAGAGGTGCTACAAAATCACTACTTAAACAGGTGTGGAGTATTATGAGCAAATAAATGAAGAGTTAAATGGAAGAACATGCCATAAGCATGGATTAAGGACTGTCAATGTTCAAAGTAAGAATTATCTATAAAATGCTTTATAGATTCAGTAAAATCCTAATCAAAATCCTAGTAGCTTGGAGGGGAGACAAGATGGCGGACTGAAGCCAGCTTTCAACAAAGGCTCCCGTCCAGAAGGAGAGTTAAGGGACAGGAATTTAGTAAGTATCCTGGTGGACTTGAGCCTCACCAAGAGAGAAGGCTGAAGAACGCACATCAACACCGCTGAGGCAAGTTGTGATCACAAGGACGCAAACAAAAGGTACAAAATCCACCACCAAGCGGACGGGAGTCCCCCTCCCCCATGAGACCGGCTCTAGAGCCCCATAATTGAACAAGCGGGCAGAAATTAAAGGACCTCCCACTACACTCCACGGGAGAGACCTTCTAAAAACTGGACCTACCTCCCCTACTGGGGTGCCGTGGCGTTCTCCTGACGGACATAGGGCTGAATAAAACTTTGGGAATCCTTTGCCGGCAACCCTGAATCCCCGGCGCTCCCCTCCCACCCACTGAGGTCTGGAGGCCTGTCCCCCAGGACTTCGGATCCTTGGGTGATTTCTCAAGGGGAGTGGACAGTCCCCTTGAGTGCGACTGGTCAGCATTGACTCTGAGGCGCGCAGAGTGAGGAGAGGGCACCGTGCTGAGGGGGAGTCACGCCTCGCGGCACTTCCCTGCGGTGCAGTGCAGCAACCCTCCCCAGGCATACGGGGCCAAAGACTGAATCAGACTCTGGCCTCCCCGCTGAGAGCTGAGAACCACTACTCTCACTCGGGGTCTGAGGGCCTATCCCCCAGGAGTTCGGCTTCTTGGGTGATTTCTCGAGGGGAGTGCACAGTGCCTGAGCTGCGTCAGGTCAGCGCTGACTCTGGGACACGTGAGCGAGGAGAGGGCACTCTGCTGAGGGGAAATCAAGCCTTGGCGGCACTTCCCTGCGGTGCAGTGCAGGAGCCCTCCCTGGACCGTAGTATTGTGTGAAACTGAATGAAACTCTAGCTTCCCCCCGCCCCACTCCCAATCGGGGTCTGGGGGCCCATCCCCCAAGAGTTCTGATTCTTGGGGGATCTCTTAAGGGGTGTGGACCCAGCACAAATTGCGGCCGCTCAGTGCTGACTCTGGGGCGCGGGACAGAGGAGAAAAGGGTCGCCTGAATGCCCACACCAGAGCAGCAGTGCCCTGGAGGTAGATCAACAGCCGTTTTTTCTTTAACGGCAGAACGCTCACTTCTGGATATTCTGAGGCCACACCCCCTGTCTCCCTGGGCAACCAGAGGAGGCCACCGGTGACACGGCTCACAAACCCGGAAGCCTCCAGGGCGGGGCCGACCCAGAGAGGTGTTCAGACGCAATTCTCCAGCAGCAAAGACGTTTGAACTCAAAACAGCCCGTCTCCTGTAGGCGACGACAGGAACAGAGACAGAACCTCACAAAGTTGTCTGTTCTGTTCTGTTCTGTTAGCAGCATGCATCAGGGACGGGGCTAAGCCTGAGTGAACACCTCCTTCCCATCACCTGCATCAAACACTCAAAGATGTCAGGCCCCATCTCCTCCTGCTAGATAGCGGCAGTCTGCGGGGGCCTGGCAGACTTCCTTGCGATTCAGGCAGGTGCAAACCCCTGGAGTGTCTGTTCACTGCAGGCAACTGGGTTAGCCATCTGCAGAGATACCAGTGACTGGGTCCGACGGAGGGGCAAAGTGGGGAAGGAGACGTCAACCTTCCCAGATTGCTCTGTTTGCTGGGTGGCTCCTCCTGACTCCACGCTGCACTGGGGTGAGCTGTGTCAGAGGAGTCACCAGGCCCCTGTGATCCAGTTCCCAGAGACCTCTTGAACCCTTCCACCTGAGACAAGTGCCGATTGAGACAGCTGATTCGGACCTTTTGAAATGGGCTAATAGACCGAGGACTCTTCAGGCGGTGCCCTGGGTGTGTGATTGTAGGAAGGTTTGATTCTCCTTTTCCAACTGGGGCCAGAGGTGGGCAGGTGGGGTGACTTAATTGCTGATTTTTCCACACAGCTGAGACTTCAAGCCAGAGTAGAAGTTGCAATAGGATCAAACAGAAACCAGCTGAAAACAAGACAGAACCACTTTGCTCCACCACACCAGACAGGGCCCCAGTTTCTCAGGCCACAACACTGTACGGGCCCTCGATAAAACCCCAGGGGAAAAACCAAAGGGAGTAAACCATGGGGCGGAATCAGCGGAAAAACTCTGGTAACATGAATAACCAGAATAGATCAACCCCGCCAAGAAAAGATAAGGCAGATGTCATTGAAGATCCCATTCATAAACAACTGGCTGAGATGTCAGAAGTCGAATTCAGAATTTGGTTTGCAGACAAGATTAATAAAATGGAATTAGGAATTCGAGGAGAAATTCAAAAATTGTCTCAAGAATTTAACGAATTTAAAGACAAAACCACCAAAGACTTAGACACACTGAAGCAAGAATTTACAGCCCTTAAAGATATGAAAAATACAGTAGAATCCCTCAGTAACAGAATGGAGCAAGCAGAAGAAAGGATTTCTGACATTGAAGATAAAGTCTTCGAACGCTCCCAATCTCTCAGAGAGGAAGAGAAATGGAGAGCAAAAACGGATCACTCACTCAGAGAGCTCTCAGATAATTCGAAAAAAAACAACATAAGGGTTATAGGAATTTCGGAGAATGATGAAGTAGCTGCCAAGGACACAGAGGCCCTTGTACATGAAATTATGAAAGAAAATTTTCCAGACATGCCTAGAGAATCTGAAATTCAGATAGCAGACAGCTTCAGAACCCCAGCACGATTCAACCCCAATAAGCCATCTCCCAGACATATCATAATTAGCTTCACTAAAGTTAACATGAAGGAGAAGATTCTCAAAGCAGCCCGGCGAAAGAAAACTATAACGTACAAAGGTAAGAATATTAGAATAACTGCAGATCTCTCTTTCTCTTTCAGCAGAAAAGTTTCTGCTGAAACTTTTCAAGCAAGAAGAGGCTGGTCATCAACTTTTAATCTCCTAAAGCAAAAAAACTTTCAACCCAGGATCTTGTATCCAGCTAAACTGAGTTTCATCTATGATGGAGAAATTAAATACTTCAATGACATTCATATGTTGAAAAAATTTGCCATAAGTAAACCAGCTCTTCAGGATGTTCTCAGACCTATCCTCCACAATGACCAACCCAATCCTATACCACAAAAGTAAACTCACTCAGAAACTTCGGATCAAACTCCAACTTCCACACTGGCGAAAGGATTAAAAATGTCCACTGGACCTTTGAAAAACTCGATACCCAAAATTTCACCAGACTTATCAATACTCTCCATCAATGTGAATGGCTTAAACTGTCCTCTAAAGAGGCATAGGTTAGCTGACTGGATACAAAAACTCAAGCCAGATATTTGTTGCATACAAGAGTCACATCTCAACTTAAAAGACAAATACAGACTCAGGGTGAAAGGATGGTCATCCATATTTCAGGCAAATGGTAATCAGAAAAAAGCAGGTGTTGCAATCTTATTTGCAGATACAGTAGGCTTTAAACCATCAAAAGTAAGGAAGGACAAGAACGGTCACTTCATATTTGTTAAGGGTAATACTCAATATGACGAGATCTCAATTATTAATATCTATGCACCCAACCAGAATGCACCTCAATTTATAAGAGAAACTCTAACAGACATGAGTAACTTGATTTCCTCCAGCTCCATAATCGTTGGAGATTTCAACACTCCCTTGGCAGTGTTGGATCGATCCTCCAGAAAGAAGCTGAGCAAAGAAATCTTAGATTTAAACCTAACCATCCAATATTTAGATTTAGCAGACATCTACAGAACATTTCATCCCAACAAAACTGAATACACATACTTCTCATCAGCCCACGGAACTTACTCCAAAATTGATCACATTTTAGGTCACAAGTCTAACCTCAGTAAATTTAAAGGAATAGAAATTATTCCATGCATCTTCTCGGACCATCATGGAATAAAACTTGAATTGAGTAACAACAGGAATCTGCATACCCATACAAAAACATGGAAGTTAAATAACCTTATGCTGAATGATAGCTGGGTCAGAGATGAGATTAAGAAAGAAATCACCAATTTTTTGGAACAAAATGACAATGAAGACACAAGCTATCAGAACCTCTGGGACACTGCAAAGGCAGTTCTAAGAGGGAAATTTATAGCACTGCAAGCCTTCCTCAAGAGAACGGAAAGAGAGGAAGTTAACAACTTAATGGGACATCTCACGCAACTGGAAAAGGAAGAACATTCCAACCCCAAACCCAGTAGAAGAAAAGAAATAACCAAAATTAGAGCAGAATTAAATGAAATTGAAAACAAAAGAATAATGCAACAGATCAATAAATCAAGAAGCTGGTTTTTTGAAAAGGTCAATAAAATAGATAAACCTCTGGCCAACCTAATCAGGAAAAAAAGAGTAAAATCTCTAATATCATCAATCAGAAACAACAAAGACGAAATAACCACAGACTCATCAGAAATCCAAAAAATCCTTAATGAATATTACAAGAAACTTTATTCTCAGAAATATGAAAATCTGAAGGAAATAGACCGATACTTGGAAGCACGCCACCTTCCAAGACTTAACCAGAATCAAGTGGAAATGTTGAACAGACCCATATCAAGTTCAGAAATAGCATCAACTATACAAAACCTCCCTAAAAGGAAAAGCCCGGGACCAGATGGTTTCACGTCAGAATTCTACCAAACCTTTAAAGAGGAATTAGTACCTATATTACTCAACCTGTTCCAAAATGTAGAAAAAGAAGGAAGACTACCCAACACGTTCTATGAAGCAAACATCACCCTGATCCCCAAACCAGGAAAAGACCCAACAAGAAAAGAAAATTATAGACCAATATCACTAATGAATATAGATGCAAAAATATTCAACAAGATCCTAACAAACAGAATCCAGCAACACATCAAACAAATTATACATCATGACCAAGTTGGTTTTATCCCAGGGTGTCAAGGCTGGTTCAATATACGTAAATCTATAAATGTAATTCAGCACATAAACAAATTAAAAAACAAAGACCATATGATTCTCTCAATTGATGCAGAAAAAGCTTTTGATAATATCCAGCATCCCTTCATGATCAGAACACTCAAGAAAATTGGTCTAGAAGGGACTTTTCTTAAACTGATAGAGGCTATCTACAGCAAACCCACAGCCAATATCATATTGAATGGAGTTAAATTGGAATCATTTCCACTCAGATCAGGAACCAGACAAGGCTGCCTATTGTCTCCATTGCTTTTCAACATTGTAATGGAAGTTTTAGCCACCGCAATTAGGGAAGAAAAGGCGATCAAGGGTATCCATATAGGGTCAGAAGAGATCAAACTCTCGCTCTTCGCAGATGATATGATTGTGTATCTGGAAAACACTAGGGACTCTACTACAAAACTCCTAGAAGTGATCAAGGAATACAGCAGTGTCTCACGTTACAAAATCAACATTCATAAATCGGTAGCCTTTATATACACCAACAACAGTCAAATTGAAAAAGCAGTTAAGGACTCTATCCCATTCACAGTAGTGCCAAAGAAGATGAAATATTTGGGAATTTACCTAACAAAAGACGTGAAAGATCTCTATAAAGAGAACTATGAAACTCTAAGAAAAGAAATAGCTGAAAATGTTAACAAATGGAAAAACATACCATGCTCATGGCTAGGAAGAATCAACATTATCAAAATGTCCATACTACCCAAAGCAATATATAATTTCAACGCACTCCCTATTAAAGCTCCACTGTCATATTTTAAAGATCTTGAAAAAACATTACTTCGTTTTATATGGACTCAGAAAAAACCTCGAATAGCCAAGACATTACTCAGAAATAAAAACAAAACAGGAGGAATCACACTACCAGACCTCAGACTTTACTACAAATCGATAGTGATCAAAACAGCATGGTATTGGCACAAAAACAGAGAAGTAGATATCTGGAATAGAATAGAGAACCAAGAGATGAATCCAGCTACTTACCGCTATTTGATTTTTGACAAGCCAATTAAAAACATTCAGTGGGGAAAAGATTCCCTATTTAACAAATGGTGCTGGGTGAACTGGCTGGCAACCTGCAGAAGACTGAAATTGGACCCACACCTTTCACCATTAACTAAGATAGACTCTCATTGGATTAAAGATTTAAACTTAAGACATGAAACTATAAAAATACTAGAGGAGAATGCAGGGAAAACCCTTGAAGAAATTGGTCTGGGTGAGTATTTCATGAGGAGAACCCCCTGGGCAATTGAAGCAGCTTCAAAAATACACTACTGGGACTTGATCAAACTAAAAAGCTTCTGCACAGCTAAGAACACAGTAAGCAGAGCAAGCAGACAGCCCTCAGAATGGGAGAAGATATTTGCAGGGTATAACTCTGACAAAGGTTTAATAACCAGAATCCACAGAGAACTCAAACGCATCAGCAAGAAAAAAACAAGGGATCCCATCACAGGCTGGGCAAGGGATTTGAAGAGAAACTTCTCTGAAGAAGACAGGCGCGCGGCCTTCAGACATATGAAAAAATGCTCATCATCTTTAATCATCAGAGAAATGCAAATCAAAACTACTTTGAGATATCATCTAACTCCAATGAGACTAGCCTATATCACAAAATCTCAAGACCAGAGATGTTGGCGTGGATGCGGAGAAAAGGGAACACTTCTGCACTGCTGGTGGGAATGCAAATTAATACATTCCTTTTGGAAAGATATATGGAGAACACTCAGAGATCTAAAAATAGATCTGCCATTCAATCCTGTAATTCCTCTGCTGGGCATATACCCAGAAGACCAAAAATCACAACATAACAAAGATATTTGTACCAGAATGTTTATTGCAGCCCAATTCATAATAGCTAAGTCATGGAAAAAGCCCAAGTGCCCATCGATCCATGAATGGATTAATAAATTGTGGTATATGTATGCCATGGAATACTATGCAGCCTTAAAGAAAGATGGAGACTTTACCTCTTTCACGTTTACATGGATGGAGCTGGAACATATTCTTCTTAGTAAAGTATCCCAAGAATGGAAGAAAAAATACCCAATGTACACAGCCCTACTATGAAACTAATTTGGGACTCTCACATGAAAGCTATAACCCAGCTACAACTTAACAATAGGGGGAAGTGGGAAAGGGGGAGGTGGGTAGAGGGAGGGGAATCGGTGGGATCACACCTGTGGTGCATATTACAGGGGTATTTGCGAAACTTGGTAAATGTAGAATGTAAATGTTTTGGCACAGTAACTGAGATAACGCCGGAAAGGCTATGTTAACCACTGTGATAAAAATGTGTCAAATGGTTTATGAAGTGAATGTATGAAGCCCCATAATCATATCATTGTATACAGTTATGATTTAATAAAAAAATTAAAAAGAAAAAAAATCCTAGTAGCTTTATACATGTGAATATATAAAGATTATCCAAAGTTGTTTTTTTTTTTTTTTTTTTTAGAAAATAACAAGGTAGAAAGATTCAATATATCAGGTATGAGACTTTAGCCGGGCATTGTGGCGGGCGCCTGTAGTCCCAGCTACTCGGGAGGCTGAGGCGAGAGAATCGCTTAAGCCCAGGAGTTGGAGGTTGCTGTGAGCTGTGTGAGGCCACAGCACTCTACCGAGGGCCATAAAGTGAGACTCTGTCTCTACAAAAAAAAAAAAAAAAAAAAAAGAATGCTACGGTAGCTAAGACTTTGTTGTGTTAGTACAATAGACAAGTAATCTAATGTACCACAAGTGAGATACACACATAAATGGTTACTTATTATGCAAAATTGTGGGGAGGGGATGGTAATTTCAACAAATGTTGCTGGGGCAATTTTATCCACTTGATTGAAAAATGAGAAACAAGCTTGATCTCTATTTTTAACCATAAATATTATCAAGTTTTGTAAAGGGAAAACAATGAGACTTACATATTCTGCATATCTTGTCCTTGGTAAATTTTTTGTTAAAGAGGGAACAATAAGCACTATTGTGAAGAAAAAAATTAAAATTAAACTACACTGAAACTAGGAATATCTATGCATTATTAAATGATACCATTAAGAGAGGAAAAATAAAGTCATATAATAAAAGAAGATATTTTAAACACACTAACTGATAAAGAACTTGTTAAGATACAAAATAGCTCTTATCTATTTATAACAAATAATAGAAACTCAAGTAGAAAATGGCCAAGACCTTGAACAGTCATTTTGCAGAAGAGAAAATTTAGGCGTCCAATATGAACATATGAAGAAGTGCTTACCTTCTTGAGTAATCTGGGAAATGCAAATTAAAAGCATGATGAGATGCCACCTACTTTGCCAACATAGCTAAAATGAACAATTTTGACAATAGCAGGTGTTGACAAGAGTGGGAATCAACAGCAACACTTGCATAATGTGGGCTGGAGTGTGAACTGGAACAAATACTGGGAAACATTTTAACATTATCTATTAAATTAAAGATACACATCTCCTGTGACCTAACAATCTTATACATCATGTAGGAAAGTATCATGAGGCAATGGTAGACTTCAAGTACATCATCAATACTTGGAATTCTACCCCCAAACTCATGATACATAGTGATTCACAGACAAAGACAAAATCCTTAAATCATATGGTTTATTTATTCAGTTTAAAATAAACATCAAGAAGTGATGGAAAATATAGGGCATGAGCAGAATGGAAGTACTGAACTTCCTAAATTCTCACATCCAATGTTTATGTGCAGGTCTTCTCTCTCTCACTCTCGCTCTTTTTCCCACCTGCCTCCTGCATCAGCCTTGAATTCCAAGAACCAGAGTTAGTTTGAACAAGGAGACCTAAAGGTGGGAAGGTACTCACTGAAACCAAAACACAATGGCTCATTGGGGAAAATGTTGAGGCAAATATGCACCCTAACAGCTGAAGCTCACTCAACTAGCCTGATGAATGATCAGACTGTAGATAAATTTATGTCCTAGAATATTGTCTAAAGTAATAGAGTGATCAACTAGAAATTAGAACCGAATAGCTTGGACTTACAACAACAGTCACAGAAACTCAACATGGATATTATAAAAAGAGATACTGAAAGAGAGCCCCAAAGACACTGGCACCATGGGTGAATGTCCACCTGACCAAGGCTACACTCTGAGAAACAGCACTAGAGGCTTAATGCTGGGGGGCATATAGATTTTACTAGAACAGGTCAGCCAAGTCACTAAGTAAACAAGCAAACAAGAATGAGCAAGAACTGGACGGGGGAGAGATTCGTATTCAGGGTTGTACAAAAGTATTATTAAAATGTCCAGTTTTTAACAAAAAATTAGGGAACATATTCTGTTTTACACTAATATAATTCATTGGGGGTAAATAATAGTCCTTTTTATTTAAAGAATAGTCTTTTTTTAAAGTAAGATAATTTTATTTGCCAATTTATTTTTATCTTAATTATGTTATTTTTATTTAATTTTTTTAATTTTGAACACTGGTGGATTGTTTTATTTTTATTTATTTATTATTTTTGTTTTTTGATAGAGACAGAGTCTCACTGTACCGCCCTTGGGTAGAGTGCCATGACATCACATGGCTCACAGCAACCTCTAACTCTTGGGCTTATGGGATTCTCTTGCTCAGCCTCCCGAGCAGCTGGAACTACAGGTGCCTGCCACAACGCCCGGCTATTTTTTTGTTGCAGTTTGGCTGGGGCTGGCTTTGAACCCACCACCCTCAGCATATTGGGCCTGTGCCCTACTCACTGAGCCACTTCATTTATTTATTCATTTTTTATTGTTAAGTCATAGCTGTGTACATTAGTGCAATCAAGGGGTACAATGTGCTGGTTTCATATATAGTCGGAAATATTCTCATTAAACTGTTCAACGTAGCTTTCATGGCATTTTCTTAGTATCGTATGCAGACATTTGTATTCTGCATTTAGTAAGTTTTGCCTGTACCCATTCTAAGATGCACTGTAGGTGTGGCCCCACCCATTACCCTCACTCCACCCTGACCTCCCCCCTTCCTTCCCCTTCCTTGGCCCTTTCCTCATTCTTATGCTGTAATTGGGTTATAGCCTTTATGTGAAAGCTATAATTTAGCTTCATAATAGGATTGAGTATATTGGATAGTTTTTCTTCCATTCCTGAGATACTTTGCTGAGAAGAATATGTTCCAGCTCCATCCATGTAAACATGAAAGAGGTAAAGTCTCCATCTTTCTTTAAGGCTGCATAATATTCCATGGTATACATGTACCACAATTTGCTAGTCCATTTGTGGGTCGATGGGCACTTGGGTTTCTTCCAAGACTTAGCAATTGTGAATTGGGCTGCAGTAAACATTCTTGTACAGATGTCTTTGTTATATTGTGATTTTTGGTCTTCTAGGTATAAACCTAGAAAAGGAATTATAGGATCGAATGGCAGGTCTATTTTTAGGTCCCTAAGTATTCTCCAAACATCCTTCAAGAAAGAACATATTAGTGTGCATTCCCACCAGCAGTGTAGAAGTGTGCCCTTTCCTCCACATCCATGCCAACATCTCTAGTTTTGGGATTTTGTTATGTGGGCCACTCTTACTGGGGTTAGGTGATATCTCAAAATAGTTTTGATTTGCATTTCTCTGATGATTAAGGATGATGAGCTTTTTTCCATGTGTTTGTAGATCATATATCTGTCTTCTTTAGAGAAGTTTCTCTTCAAGTCCCTTGCCCACCCTGAGATGGGATCACTTGTTCTTTTTTTGCTAATACGTTTGAATTCTCTGTGGATTCTGATTAAACCTTTATTAGAGGTATAACCTACAAATATTTTCTTGCATTCTGAGGGTTGTCTGCTTGCTTTACTTACTATGTTCTTGGCTGTGCAGAAGCATTTTAGTTTGATCAGGTCCCTGTAATGTATTTTTGATACTGCTTCAATTGCATAGGGAGTCCTCCTCATAAAATTTTCACCCAGGCTGATTCCTTCAAGAGTTTTCCCTGCACTTTCATTAAGTACTTTTATAGTTTCATGTCTTAAGTTTAAATCTTTTATCCACAGAGAGTCTATCTTAGTTAATGGTGAAAGGTGTGGGTCCATTTACAGTCTTTTACAAATCGCCAGCCAGTTCACCCAGCACCATTTGTTAAATAGGGAATCTTTTCCCTGCTGAATGTTTTTAATTGGCTTGTCAAAGATCAAATAACAGTAAGTAGTTGGATTCATCTCATGGTTCTCAATTCTGTTCCAGACATCTACTTCTCTGTTTTTGTGCCAGTGCCATGCTGTTTTGATCACTATCAATTTATAGCACAGTCTCAGGTCTGGTAGCATGATATCTCCTGCTTTCTTTTTATTGCTGAGTAATGTTTTGGCTATTGGAGTTTTTTTATGATTCCATATAAAATGAAGTATTATTTTTTGAAGATCTTTAAAATATGACAATGGAGTTTTAATGGGAATTGCATTAAAATTATATATTGCTTTGGGTAGTATAGACATTTTAACAATGTTGATTCTTCTCAGCCATGAGCATGGTATGTTTTCACATTTGTTACCATCTTCAGCTATTTCTTTTCTTAAAGTTTCATAGTTCTGTTCGTAGAGATCTTTCACATCCTTTGTTAGGTATACTCCCAAATATTTCATCTTCTTTGGCACTACTGTGAAAGGAATAGAGTCCTTGACTGTTTTTTCAGCTTGGTTATTGTTGGTATATATAAAGGCTACAGATTTATGGGTGTTGATTTTGTAACCCGAGACATTGCTGTATTCCTTGATCACTTCTAAAAGTTTTGTAATAGAATCCCTAGTGTTTTCCAGATATACGATCATATCATCTGTGAAGAGTGAAAGTTTGATCTCTTCTGAACCTATGTAAATATCCTTGATCACCTTTTTCTTCCCTAATTGCAATGGCTAAAACTTCCATTACAATGTTAAAGAGCAATAGAGACAATGGGCAACCTTGCCTGGTTCCTGATCTAAGTGGAAATGATTTCAATGTAACTCCATTCAGTACAATATTGGTTGTGGGTTTGCTGTAGATGGCCTCTATTAGTTTAAGAAATGTCCCTTCTATACCAATTTTCTTAAGTGTTCTGATTATGAAGGGATGCTGGATATTATCAAAAGCTTTTTCTGCATCAATTGAGAGAATCATATGGTCTTTATTGTTTAGTTTGCTTATGTGCTGAATTGTATTTATAGATTTACATAGCCTTGAGACCCTGGGATAAATCTCACTTGGTCATGGTGTATAATTTTTTTGATGTGTTGTTGTATTATGTTGGTTAGGATCTTATTGAGTATTTTTGCATCAATATTCATTAGTGATATTGGTCTATAATTTTCTTTTCTTGTTGGGTCTTTCCCTGGTTTGGGGATCAAAGTGATGTTTGCTTCGTAGAATGTGTTGGGTAATATTCCCTCTTTTTTTATATTTTGGAAGAGGTTTAGTAATATAGGTACTAGTTCTTCTTTAAAGGTTTGGTAGAATTCTGACATAAAGCATCTGGTCCTGGGCTTTTCTTTTTAGGGAGATTTTGTATAGTTGATGCTATTTCAGAACTTGATATAGGCCTGTTCAACATTTCCACTTCATTCTGGCTAAATCATGGTAGGTGGGGTACTTCCAGGTATTGGTCTATTTCTTTCAGATTTTCATATTTCTGAGCGTAGAGTTTCTTGTAGTATTAGCTAAGGATTTTTTGAATTTCTGAGGGGTCTATCGTTATTTCATCATTACCATTTCTGATTGATGAAATTAGGAATTTTACTCTTTTTTTTCCTGGTTAGGTTGGCCAAAGGTTTATCTATTTTATTGATCTTTTCAAAAAAACAACTTTTGGATTTATTGATCTGTTGTATCATTCTTTTGTTTTCAATTTCATTTAATTCTGCTCTGATTTTGGTTATTTCTTTTCTTCTGCTGGGTTTTGGGTTGGAGTGTTCTTCCTTCTCCAGTTGCATGAGATGTCCCATTAAGTTATTAACTTCCTCTCTTTCTGTTTTCTTGTGGAAGGCTTGCAGTGCTATAAATTTCCCTCTGAGTACTGCCTTTGTAGTATTCCAGACGTTCTGATAATTTGTGTCTTCATTGTTGTTTTGGTCCAAAAGATTGGTGATTTCCTTCTTAATCTCTTCTATAACCCATCTATCCTTCAGCATAAGGTTGTTTAGCTTCCATGTTTTTGTATGGATATGTAGATTCCTGTTGCTATTGAGTTCAACTTTTATTCCATGATGTTCTGAGAAGATGCAAGTAATAATTTCTATTTTTTAAAATATGCTGAGGTTAGATTTGCGGCCTAGGATGTGGTCAATTTTGGAGTATGTTATGTGTGCTGATGAGAAGAATGTGTATTCAGTTTTGATGGCATGAAATGTTCTGTAGATGTATGTTAAGTCCAGATATTGAATAAGTTTAACTCTAAAATTTCTTTGCTTAGCTTCTTTTTGGAGGATCTATCCAGCACTGTTAAAGGGGTGTTAAAATCTTCAAATACTATGGAACTGAAGGAAATCAAGTTGCTCACGTCTCTTAGAGTTTCTTTTATAAATTTAGGTGTATTCTGGTTGGGTGCATAAATATTCATCATTGAAATCTCATCATTTTGAATATTACCTTTCACAAATATGAAGTGTCCATCCTTATCCTTTCTTATTTTGGTTGGTTTAAAGCCTATTGCATCTGTGAATAGGATTGCAGTGCCTGCTTTTTTCTGCTTTCCATTTGCCTGGAGTATCGATGACCATCCCTTCACCTTGAATCTATACTTGTCTTTTAATGTAAGGTGAGATTCTTGTATGCAGCAGATATCTGGCTTGAGTTTTTGTATACAGTCAGCCAACCTGTGCCTCTTTAGAGGACAGTTTAAACCATTCACATTTATTGAGAATATTAATAAGCCTTTAGAGAGTCTGGTGGATGTTTTTAATCCTTTTGTGACTGTGGAAGTTGGAATTTGATCAAAATTTTCTGGGTGGGTTTACTTTTGTGGTGGAGGGTTATGCTGTTCTTTATGAAGGATAGGTCTGAGAATATCCTGGAGAGCTGGTTTAGTTATGGCAAATTTCTTCAACATGTGAATGTCATTAAAGTATTTAATTTCCTCATCATAAATGAAACTCAGTTTAGCTGGGTAAAGGATCCTGGGTTGAAAGTTATTTTGTTTTAGGAGATTAAAAGTTGATGACCATCCTCTTCTAGCTTGAAAGGTTTCAGCAGAGAGATCTTTAGTTATTCTAATATTCTTCTCCTTATAGCTGATGGTTTTCTTTCATCTGGCTGCTTTCAGAATTTTCTCCTTCATATTAACTTTAGTGAAATTGATTATGATGTGTCTGGGGAATGTCTTATTTGGGTTAAGTCATGTTGGAGTTCTGAAACTGTCTGCTATCTGAATTTCAGAATCTCTTGGCATGTCTGGAAAGTTCTTCTTCATAATCTCATGGAGAAGAGACTCTGTGCCTTGTGAAGCCACTTCATCACTTTCAGGGATCCCTATAAGATGAATATTGGTTTTGTTCAATTTATCCCAGAGCTCACTGAGAGAGTGATCTGTTTTTGCCCTCTATTTCTCTTCCTCTTTGAGAGTTCAGGAGCATTTGAAAGCTTTGTCTTCAATGTCAGAAATCCTTTCTTCTGCTTGCTACATTCTGTTACTGCGGGTTCTACTGTGTTTTTCAGATCTTTGAGGGATGCATCTTCTTGTCTCAATGTGTCAAAATCTTTGGTCATTTGGTCTTTGAATTTGTTGAATTCTTGAGATATATTTTGGGTTACTGCTTGGAATTCTAATTCAATCTTATTTGCTATCCAGATTCTGAATTCAATTTCTGACATCTCAGCTATTTGTTTTTGTATGGGATCTTGTGCTGTGTCTGCCCCATTGTTCCTTGGGGGAGTTGATCTACTCTGATTATTCATATTGCCAGAGATTTTCTGTTGATTTTGCCTCATGATTGTTTTTCACCATTGCCTCTGGTCATCCTCAGAGTTGGGGAGGTGTCTCTCCAAAGTTAGACCCCAGCAGGATCACTCTATTGTTGCTGGATCTTTGTAGGGAGTGACCCTGTGTAGTTCCTCTGGGGCTGACCCAGCCAGGGAGTTCTGGTTGTAAAAGCAACTCTGGAGTGTGACACACCCAGATCCAGCAACAGGGCGGGGGGAGATGCACACGGTTCTGGGAGTGCCTGGCACCCAGTTACTTTGGCACAGAAGGCCCAAGGCTCCAGCAGTCTCTAGCCAGGAGAAGGGCTCTGCACAGAGGGAGGGAGGGCTCCAGAAGGCATGTGGCTTCCAGAGTCCCTGGCCAGACAAGCAGGCCGGTGTGGAGGCAGGGAAGGTACTGGAGGGAGGACACGGGTTTGAGCGACTCTCGCAGTTACTGGTCAGGCTGTGTGGAACCCCAGTGTGGGCGGCACGCTGGTCGGGTTTCCCGGTGCAGCTCTTACTGAGGTCCGGGTGGGCCCCAGTTGTGGTCACCGCAGTTCATATGAAGATCTGAGTGGCTCAGCTCTTACGGGGGTCTAGGCAGCACAGCTCTTACAGAGGTCTGGGCTGGAGCCAAATGCGGTTGCAGGGCAGCTCTTGCAGAGGTCTGGGCAATGCAGGTGGACTGTTTTATTGCCAGGAAAGCTGAGTGAGATGTGTTTGTCTTAGGAGACCACAGTGGGTAAAGTGTCATTTCCTTTGTGGCTTTATTTCCCAAGGTTTCCAGTGACAGAGGCCTCTATTTTTATTTAATTTTTAATTAAAATTATAACTGTATGTATTTATAGGGTACAATGTGATGATCTGATATACAATGTGGAATGCTTACCTAATGTGCACAATGCCAGGGTATATTTCAAAATAACAAAGAGTAAAGTTTGAATGTATTACCACAAAAAGTAAGCAAATAAGGTGATGGATATGTAAAAGAATAATCTTTTTTTTAACAAAAATGGTGGTTAAATAATTGGTATCCAAATTCAAAAGAATGAAATTATTCCACTTCCTTAGACCATGTGCCAAAATTCACTCAAAATTATTAAATTCAATAAATTTAGATTTAAGAAAAATTAGATTGAAATTCATATAATTTTTTTAAAATATGGTTTAATGGTTATCAAAAAGAAACTGAAAAGACACCCTATTAAATGGGAGAAACACATACAAATAATAAATAAGGAACCTTCTATCCAGTATAAGAGAAAGAACTCTTCCAACTCAAAATGAAAAGACAAATGATCTAACTTTAAAAATAGGCAAACATTCTAATGACCTAGTGCACGGTGGGGGTGGGGCAAGTGGAGAGCAGAGAGAGGGAAACAGGGAGGGAGGTGGGGGGTCATGGTGTGTGTGACACACCTTTGGGGGCAGCACACAATTATAAGAGGGACTTTATCTAACAAAGACAATCAATGTAACCTGGTTCTTTATACCCTTAATGACTCTCCAACAATTAAAAAAATGGGCAAAAATTCTGAAAAGGTATTTTTTCAGAGACATTTCCACTCCACTTCCACTCCCTGTGTGTATATGTGTGTATATGAAGGGAGTTGAGGGAATGGAAATGTCTTCAGCATCATAGCTATTAAGTTAATGAAAATAGAAACCACAACTGTTACAATAGTAACATCAAATATTCCCGATCACAGATCACCATAACAGATATAATCATAATGAAAAATAGTGAAAAAACTTGAACTATTGTGAGAATTACCAAAATGTGGCACAGAGACATGAAGTGAGCACTTGCTGTTGAAAAAGGGCATCAAGAGACTTACTCAATGCAGGATTGCCACAAACCTACCATTTGTAAAGTGGCACTATCTGTAAAGTGAGATTAAGTGAACCAAAATAAAATAAGGCATGTCTATATTTATAACATGAAATATTATTTATCACTGAAGCAGAATGAAGTGCTGATGAATGATAGGGTTGGTGAACTTTGAAGAAATTTTGCTAAGTGAATGAAGCCAGTCAGAAATGACTACATCTTTTCTGATTCCACTTACATGAAATGAAATGTCAGTATAGGTAAATCTACAGAGACAGAGGGTAGGTAATCCTGGCTAGGGAAGCCTTATTTGATCTCTCAAATGGGAAGTGATTGCTAATAAGTACAGGCTTTCTTTTCGAGCTATAGAAGATGTTTACAATTGTGGTTATGGTTGTATAACTCTCAATATATTAAAAACATTGAATTGTATATTTTAGATGAGCAAATTGCATGATATCTGAACTATGTCCTTGTTATACTGCTATATTTTTAAATAGCTATAGTGCTCAGGAATATTTGCTGAGGTGGCAAAACTATAAAGAAAATCAAAGGAGTGAATACTATAAAACTCTCTTCATTGGGGAGAGAGAAGTGATTAAGTTAATCAATATCAACCCTTTAGATTCTGTGAAAGACCGACACCCCCGCCCCCACCTTTGGTTTCTTCTGGTTTGATTAGGATCAAATCTTCTATCTCCTGAAAAAAAAAAATACCAATTATCTGAGACAAAGCATTGAGCTCACATTTATTGCCTTTTGTGTGTTTTGAACTTTCTTATGGCCCAGCAAAGCATAAGTATAATCTGATAATGATGCCAGTGATGATAATGATGAGATGATAACGATAGTTAATATTCATTCTCACAGGTCTGAGGAAAAGACTGCACTTGAATTTATTTCATTTAGTCCCTAAAGCCATCACGCTCAGTAATGATAAACATTTTCTTTGCTTGACCAAACTGTACTGAGGTCCCTGAAGCTTCTCCTAGGGCCATCTGTAACTTCCTTTTAAAATGAAGTTTTAGCAAGAATCCCTCTACGTTGATTTAGCTAGAATCTCCCATCCTTCATGTTTGATTACCCTGAATATGAAATTGAGTTTCTTATCCTTTACCATCTCCCTGGTGATGTCTCGTCACCCAGGCTTGTCTTTAGAAGAATACAACTTGGTCAGTTTAGCTAGAATCTTCCTAAATCCTTGATGGTTCCTCTTAGTAACTTCCCATTCACTGGCCCCATTCTGCCCTAGTTTTCTGTGCTGTACTTGGAATTGAGTCATGTTCTATACAGAGGTCTCTTTCCCCTTATTGCTATAGTCCTGAATGAAATCTGTCTTTCCCACTTTACCGTCCAGTTGTAAGGATGCAACAGTGTGATACCTTTCCTTCCCATTATAAAGGTCATGGCTAATATCTCTATATAACAAAACACAGGTTAATAAGAGAAAAGTATAACAAATTTATTTAATCAAAGTTTTATGAGATACAAGAGTCTTCAGAAATGAAGACCCAAGGACCAAGGGGAAACTGCTTATATCTATGCATTAGGTTTGAGGAAAGATGGATAGCCATGTGGAAATGCGATTAGACAAAAGGACATGATCTAAGGGTAATAGATTGAGGGGGAAAACCCAGGACTCTCTGTTGAGATTCTTCTTTACCTCTGCAGCCTTCTTTATAGTTATGGGGGAGGACTCATCTGGAATGAGGGTTTTTAAGGAAGAAGGGAGAGATGACTTTTCTCAGTTTTATGGTTGGCTTTGTTGGAGGCGGTTATTTATATGACCTACCTTGAAGAAGAGAAATTCTGGTTGCTATGAATTGGTTTTAGGGCAGAGGATAAGGGGAAAAGATAGATGGAAGACAAGAGGGCAGGAGTAGGGCAGAGAGAGCTTGTTTCTGAAGCCTTTCAGGCTCCTACAGATGGCCCAGGAAGCCGAAGCACTATACTTTGCGCTATAGTCTTTTAAGCACCAACACCCAGCACACTTCTGTTCTTTTTTCCCCTGACAATAGCTAGTATTTCCACCCAATTTTTCAATATAAGAAACAGAGGATTAGAAAGTTCAAATGACTCAAATGGGTCACCATTTCAAAAGTGTCGGAACAATGACTGAAATTTAATCTATCTCTATAATGGGTTTCTCAGTCTTTTCCATACACTTGAGTAATTAATATAACTTCATCATACATCTCTTATTGACCTTTGTTCCTTGTCAACCACTTGAGAGAGTTAGGGAAGGCATTACTTATCCCAGCCTAAAAGAAAGAAAGAGAGTCTTAGATGCACTAGAGTGACACACACCAAAGTACTGCTAAAATGTGACAGGTGAAATTCAAATCCAGTTCACTTGTCTGCAGGTTCACACATACTCTTGACACCTCAGGATGCCCTGCTGGTAATTAAGTGGCCAGGTCACTTTTCTATCAATTTGTTTTGTGTGTTTGTTTTGCTTTTGTTTTTGACGTGGAATTATTGAGGAAAAATCAAATTTACACATGCATTTCTCCCTGAATCACTCGAGGATGCTTTAATTAGCTTAAATTGTTTAGTCACAAAATGTTCTGAACTAAACCTTTTGCACTGCAAACCAACTTTCTAAACTGCTTTTTTGAAAAGCCCACTCCTCCCTAGCCTCCCTAGTCTTTGCGGAAAAAGCACAGGGTAAACTCAATCCTTTAGAGATATTTTCTTCCTAAAGTCTTCTCTGCCTTTCCACGCAATTACTGTGACCTCATTAACACCCCCTGTAGGAGGTCATTCATTCCTTCTTCCCTAACCATGGGGCACTCAACAGCTCTGAGAGCTCCTTACCAGCCAAATAATAGAATACACTGACAGTTATTTCTTTTGGTAGCTTGATATAATTAGAGATATTTGCATCTTCTGATTTTTCACACTTCTCGAGAACAACAGTAAGTTAATGACAGCAGAGGGTCTTCATTTTCCTGCTTTCTCTTATAGGATGTCAAAATTAAAAAGGAACCTATTTTTAAAAACTGCTTTCACTTCTAGCATAAGGCAATTGGGGCTCAAAAGGAAAAAACAATCAGACTGAATGGAGTTAGTGGCTAAGAAATGATTAGAAACAACATTTCTTAACTCTTAGGTTTGTGGTCTTTCTTCAATTCCATGTTGCATGGATTTATGTTACAAGTTCAACTATATCTTGGTGTTTGTGTTATATAGGCTACAGGGGTTTCAGTTTCAAAAGAAGTACCGTTGTAAGGATATCTAGAAAATAAAACTCTCAACTCAGGAATATCTCAGATAACTAAGATTCAAAAAGCAGCAAATGTTAATGATAGAAATATGATTGCATTAAGACAGGAAAGAAATAAGAATGTGTTGGGAGAAATGGCTCTTAGAAGTATAAGAAGATGACTAATACCTTTTAAACCTAAAAGCATACACATTGCATATCAGAATATTGTCAGTCATTGAGACAAATGGTATGGAGAATCTTTGGGACAAGGGTGCTCCTCAAAGCATACCTATTAACCTACAGGTGGGAACATTTTGTTGTATAGGTTCACCTAGGTAATCAGATTGGTTGGTGAAAAAGGATCTAAACATGAAGTATGGAGACATAGGTTATAATTTTGAACCCATAGTGAATATCAGAGGTATCCCACCTCTCTGAATCTTACATTCACATTGATAAAACGAGAAAGGTGGACTAGATACATAGGTTCTCACACTTTAGTGAACATTAGAATTTTCTAGGGAACATTACAAAAGCACATTTCAGAGGCTCATTCTCAGAGATTCTGATTCATTGATTTGCTGTAGGACCCCAGAATAGTCCTTGTATCGAGTTCCTAAGAAAATTCTAAGGAAGGTGCTTCTTGGACTACATATGAAATCTAAAAATACCCTGGTGAAAAAAGATCCATCAATGTCTAATATTTTGTATCTTTTGCTTCCCACCTACTTACACCTCACAAATGCTGAAATTCTCCGCTAGTTTTAAAAGCACTTTCAGAACATTAACTGTTTGCTGCCTTGAGTTAAATACATATGCCATATGTATTTAATTTATATACCAAACCATGGGCTTCTGTGGAGGCCAATGCAGCTTAGCCAGAGGAAACATGAGTCTAAATTCCAGTATAGTGTTACCCCGTTCAGCCATGACTTTATTTTCTTTGACTCCCCAAGTTGATCTTAGAGGTCTCTTGGCACAGAGCTCTAAAATAGTTGAACAGGAGAGGCTCTTTTAATTTTTTTAATGAAGCAAGCTTTGACCTTCAAGACTCTAATTGCTCTTGATATCTACCTTATTGCTTAATTAAAACATGATGAGATATGAGACCTCACTTCTGGAAAAGTACAGTTATCATTGTTTCTACTTTATGAAAGTCCATCTTTATCTGGAAGGCACTGGCTGAGATTATCATAGAATAATATCCTACCTCAGGGAGGAAGGATGCAGTAGGCACCAAACCTGAGGTGAGTCATTACCCCTCTGAAGCACTAGAGCTTATGAAAATATCAGGCAGAGAGAGGAAAATAGAACAAAATCATTTGCTGAGTTATGTCAGAAGAAGAAACAATAAAAAATTAGAGATGATGGCATTTCAATGAACAAATGAATAGGAACAATTATTTTTCCCCATTTAAAAACAAATACAAAGTGATAGCAATTTTCTTTCTTTCTTTGTGTGTGTGAGTTTTGTTCTTTTTTTTTTCATGGATTTTTAACTGTCTCTGCATCTGCAGGGAAAATATTTGTAGAGGTCTCTTTTTTTCTTTATACAAAGTCATGGAGGGTTTTAAAAGATAATGTATTTCATAAAAAGACCAATATATTTTCTTTCCTATATTTTCAGAAGAAAGAAAAACAGGGCAACAGAAAAAGGACATTGAAAGTATGGAGGTGTGGATGGTCTCTGTAGATCATCACGGCAACTTGAGAAATGTTTAGAATTTAATAATTACTGCATCATGGAATTTATTTGAGTGTTACAGTGACTTAACTAGATAACTCTACAGGGCTCTAATTCACTGAAGAATTGTCAATCTTCCAGCCTAATTAGCCTGAATGACTCAGCATAAAGTTTGTAATGAAGAAATCATGAAATCCTAACATGTTGAAATGGGAAGGAGTCTTAGAGATCATTGATTCCAAATCATTCTTATAGTTATAGAAACTGAGGCAGAGGAAAGGAAACAACAAGAATAGCAGGAAGAGGCAGAACCACGAGATGAATCCAGTCCTTACGTACTTCTCTTCCCCGATGGAGTGCCATTTTCCCAAGGTCCATAGTCATTGTAGTCTACATAGTCATTTCCTCCAGGATTTTTCTATTAGAAAAGAAGAACAAAGCCAATTTGTTTCTAGAAGATTTCCAAATACATCTAAGATGTCTTTTTATTTGGGAGAGAGTATGTGTGTGTGTGTTATATTATTTGAGTCAAGCCTTCTTTCATATATCACTGTTCCATGAGAATTTCCCATTATCATTAAATAGTCTTTGAAAAAAATGACTTGTCAGGATCACATGTCATCACATAGGGATGATATAACTTCCAGTTTGGGGATATGTAATTTTTCAATAGTAAGGGACACCTGTTTATAGACATCTTTGACTACATTACTGACTGTTTTCTTTGTATAAATTCTTGGACTCAGGACATCTGGGTCAAGTGGTAAATCCACTGTTAGACTTTTGACATGTTTTTCCCTTGAGCTTTTCAAAGAATGCTAAAAAACAAGAACCTCTTCTCTGCCTGCATTCAAAATAAAACTGAGTGGAGTGCTAAAACCAATATCTGTTGTGATAAGCTGGAGAGAACTGGAGACCATTCTTCTAAGTGAAGTATCACAAGAATGGAGCATGTACTCTCTATTAACTGCAACTAATAGATCAAAACACATTTGTACTTTTGGTAGTAACACTCAATGGAAAATGGGAGGGGGAAAAGGAGAGGAGTATACCTAACGGGTATAATACACATCGTCTGGGCAATGGGTTAACTTATAACCTTGACTTGAATTGTACAAGAGCAATTCATGTAACCAAAACATATGTATTCTCATAATATTTGGAAATTCTAAAAACCTGAGAGTTAAGACAAAGTATAAGGCAGATGAAGGTCAAAATGTCACAACTGCTAATAGAGTAGAGACTGTATCTTGCTTAAGAGCTCAGTGGACTTCCTAACTTAATCCCATGATTAGACTATGGCATTTGGAAGCAGAGGAGAGAGAAGACCTGCTTCCTGGGGGTGGCACACACCCACAAAGAAAAAAACTTAGCAGGCATAAATAATTCTTCTTTCCCCAAATTACCAATCAGGTAGATCATTCCACTTGCTCTGGATGGAGGCAGTAAATGAGCGGAAAACATTTAGGAATATCATGTGTATTAAAATTCTGTCTACATAGAAGGGCACATCAAGAGTGGAAGAAGCATTGTTTTCTTCCAAATACTTACCAAAGTGCTTCTGGCTAGACTATTTTAGTGCTAGGTGCTACACTAAGCACAGAGGGAACCAGATGAATTGAGACATAATGTCTGCTGTCAGGAGACCTTACCTGATATTACTTAAAGACCTTTTACATTCATAATTCGATGGGGTTATTTTGTACAGCTCCCTGTGAAATACGAGAGCATCCTGCCACAGGTCCGGGTATGTAGCAAAATGGGACAGCAGATGGGCGGCGCCTGTGGCTCAGTGAGTAGGGCACCAGCCCCATATACCAAGGGTGGCAGGTTCGAACCTGGCCCCAGCCAAACTGCAACAAAAAAATAGCCGGGCGTTGTGTGGGCACCTGTAGTCCCAGCTACTTGGGAGACTGAGGCAAGAGAATCACCTAAGCCCGAGAGCTGGATGTTGCTGTGAGCTGTGATGCCACTGCACTTTACCAAGGGTGAAACTCTGTCTCTAAAAAAAAAAAAAAAGAAAAAATGGGAAAGCAGAGAGAAACAGTAGCCACAGCTATATTGATCATTCGTTCCCTTAAAGCAGGCTGAGAACTTAAGAATTTATTTTCCTTCCACACAAAGTATGGTGTTCAGACTATGCATTACTACTTGGCCTATCAAGTATGTGGGTCACTACAAAAGTTTTGAGATGGGCTGTGTTATGATTTATTATTTCACTTCCAAGAAACAGAGCTGACAGTGTTCCTTCTGATTCACCTGTGCAAGTTTCAACTTGCTCAGCTTATCAGTGTTGCTAGAAGGGCTTCATTTATTTCCATCCGTGCAGATTTTATATTTCTTCATTTTTGTATATCTCAAAACTTTTGTAATGACCCTCATAGAAATAACAATGATAATAGTAGCAGTTTATTATGTGTTCAACATTTACTACATGTCAGCTTCTGTACTAGTCCCTTAATGAGGGTTTCACTTTGAAAACTTTTCATAACTCCAGGATTCCGGTGATAGAGGCTCAGAGAGGTTGTTAGTAATATATTGTATCCAACTACAGGGGGGATGAACTGAAATTCAAGTTCAGGTACATATAACTCCAGGACTTGCATATTTAACTATTACATTTCAGAATACAATAAAGAAGCAAGTAATTCCACAGTTAAGTAGACCACAGTTATAGAAAATCTTAGGAAAAAACGGACGTGTTTACATGTTCTGGCAGATGATGACTAAGTATACAGGAAATATCTTAGCAGGGTTCGTGGTTCAGGTCAGGGATAGAAAGGATTGCAGGAAAGATCAGGTCATAACCCTAACAGGGATCTTTAGATACCAGAAGTATAATTTTCAGAAAGAGTGACAAGTATGAAGGCTCTAAATGAAGCAGAAATTTTGTTGTTAAAATAGGGGTCCGAGATTAGGAAAAGTACACTGTTCTCTTGTGTCTTTATACTCTTCTAATAAATCTAATTAAGTAGAATTGATGGCTCATTGGCAACTATGCAATAGGGTTGTCAGCCCTCTTTTCCAAGGCAGAAGATATAGCTTTTGAATAGAATTCTCTTACACAGATAACTGGTTAACACAAATGGATTAATATAGATCTTCAGTGAAGCAGCCATCAAGACGGGATTAAATGTGTAAGGAGTTCATTAGGGAAAATGCCTGTGTAAAAGGAAACAGGGGAAATCAAGAAGGCTGAGAGAGTTGCAATGCAATGAGTCCTAATGAAATGAGAGAGAGAAGTTAGAGAGAATCATTCTGAACTGGCATGCAGTCTCTATGTGCTTCCACAAAGCTATCAGTGCAAATCTGTCGATGGATTTTAAAGTGCATCAGCTGGTACCCTTAAGTCACATTCCCTTTAGTAGGAGGTCAAGTAGGCACATTCTCACAGACACCAGCATGTTTCAGATTATGTTTCAAAAGTAGAAAGATATTTAGTTTCCGTTTATAGTTAAAATATTGAGACATAAGATATTAATTTTCCCAAGCTCATGTGCTGATTCCATGATAGACTGAGGTTACCTATGTGTGAATTGCCTCTCTCTTAGAAGACACTCAAAGTTCTGCTAGACAATTTTTCTCAAACTTAAGTATTCAAATCCTCTGGAGAGCTTGTTAAAACAACATTTCCTGGGCACAACCCCCAGAGTTTCTGATTTTAGAGGCCTGAGAATTTTCATTTCTAATAGATTCCCAGGTGACACTGATAATTCTGGGGGAATAAAGTAGACAACCATTGTGTTTTTATTGCTTTTTAGTTTCCTAATAGGGTGTGTGTGTGTGTGTGTGTGTGTGTGTATGCACATGCAATTAGAGTATTGTTAGGGGAAAGAAGAGCAAAGAAAAACGTCTTATTTATCTTAAAGCTCCCCTTCCTTGCATACTCTAAATACTGTGCCTGAATTATGATAGGCGCATAATAAATATTTAAAAATTGAATTTCTTGGGCGGCGCCTGTGGCTCAAAGGGGTAGAGCGCCGGTCCCATATGCCGAAGGTGGCGGGTTCGAACCCAGCCCCGGCCAAAAAAAAAAAAAAAAAAAAGAAAAAAAATTGAATTTCTTTTACTTTGGAAAAATTTTATGAAATACTCAATGTGGAAGATAAACCTCTATTTTCAAAGGAATAACATTATATGTGACTCATATTTTTTCAAAAATGATTTCCCTTTAAGAGAGACAGAAGTTGCCTTTGTCATCTCTAGCCATGTTACATTTAACATCTTTTCTGCTTTAACCAAATTACTGAAACCAAGAAGCACAGGGGGCAGGACCAAAGTGGCAGTCTCAGTGTGATTTCTAGTTTGTAGATGCTTCAGTAAATACAGTAGAACCTCTGTAGGTTGATTACCCAAAGGACTGTAACAAACTGGTCAACATATAGAGGTGGTCAACATAAGGAACTAGGCCTATTGAACTGATATGTACATGTGGTGCATGTCTGTCCTGTGAAAATTGGGTCAACTTAAGAAGGTTGTCAATATAAGGAGGTGATTAGCTATAGAGGTTTTACTGAATTTTTTTTTTCAATTTTTGATGCATGCAACAAGAAGCACATGGGAAAATGTGCTGGCTGCCAGTCTTTAAATCTGGTAACAATACTAAGATTCACCTTTCAGCATGTTGTTGGATTTGTTATTATGTGTAGTCAGATGATAAGTAAAGAGTCCTGAGGGACTTAATCATTGCCACAGCTGCTTATTGGTGAGGGCACGACCTGAAAATCTCAGTTGGTAATGGCCATGAGTCAGAATAATAGACTGTGTGCCTGGCATTGAGTTAAGAGCTTTATGTGCATACTTAAATTTATTTAATTCTCACAAGAACTAGATAATGTTGAAATTATTGTTATTCACGTAAGAGAATTAGGCAGAGATGTAAAAAAATGGATGGTCTATGTAGCTGGGAGTGTTATAGCTGTTGGGTCATGGGCAGAACTCACCTGACTATCAAAAATCAACTGTATTAACTTCTGAGTGCAAATACGTATATCCCATGTAAAAGGGTTTCTTAATCAATCCAGCATATATATCAAAAGCAGATGATTTTCTCAGTGTCATGTTGTGAAACGGCAACAACACCAGAATTAGAGTAGCGGTTTCTATATTCTCAGTGTTAAAGTCAATGGCTTTGTTATTATGTTCTGTTCTTTCAGCATCTCTCTCCCTCTCTCTTCCTCATTTTCCATGAAAGTGGGTGTCTTTTAGTCATCCCTCTTTTGACTCAAGGCTGACATAATTTGTGCCCCGTCTATGCTTACTTATTCTGTAAGTCCACTTACATCCCTTTCCAAAATCCTTGTCAGCCTGGGAGGCCTGAGTATATTTTCCAGTTATTCTCATTTTAATTTTATTCCAACCCACGTATATTGGGCATTAGGTATAATTTAGCAGAAACTTTAGGTACCCAAATAAGAATTCCATCTTTCGTATCACATTCTGAGGGAATGACATTATGAAAACCATGGAAGCCTATTTATTTTTTCTTCTTTATTGTATATAGTTATCATGTAAGCCAAAAATAAACTTATCAGGGACTTCATCATATGGCCAAACAAATAATAACTTGGGTCAGACAATGACTGCAATCAGTATTCCCACTAATCTTGTTCAGATTTGGAGCAAACCTGGACAAATTAGCTCTAGTAGCTTTATAATTACATCATCTAAGGCAAAGCCACTACTCAAATTAAAGGAATTGTTTTTTTTATTATGTCTTGGAAACTTTCTGTCATCCCTTTGCATCAGCATCCTGTGGAAGTTGGGATGTCTTCCTCCATTTGGGCTTACTAGAGAAGGCAATACATTGATTGTGATGTTGCTAACCAATAATACATTGAATGTCTGGGCCAATGAGTAGAAAAAAGTGAATTCCAAGCCATTCATAACCACTACATTTCTCACCAAACTCAAATAAAAATAAAATACTTTCCATCTCCTCTTAGATTCTCTATTTAAATGATTAAATGATTCCCACCAGCATAGATACTTCTCAATTTACACTTAATATTTATGCAAGGGACTCTAGATCATATTAACCATAGGATCTTGGAGAATAAGTGTTGGTGCATGATGTTTTCACTAGTGTACAACTAATGAGTAAAAATATCTGTGCCATTTATAGATTCCCAAATTTACCACTTCATAATCTCATTGATGGTACCTTCATTGAGAATAATCTGCTTCCACATTAAAAAAATATTTTTACCACTAGGTACAGCATGGTATGCAATGAGCATTCAGTACAGTTTTTTGAATAAACAAATAAATGCAGTGTCCTATTTTAGAAATAGCTATTGTTTATTCTGGTATTATGTTCTTCTTTTATGTTAAAATAGTTATTTGTTTTAAAGAGGAAATGACCAAAGTTATTTTTAATGCATTTACTTAAGCACAATGAAGTGCTAAGCATCCTATCTTGGTCACATACATTTATTTTTTAAAATTTCATTGTATTGAGAATGTAGCCATCTGGAAAGCACTAGTATAATCTAATTCTCTTATCTTAAATGGGAAATTGCTGGTCAGGGAGGGAAATAACTTGCCTAAAACTGCAGTAACTGGATTATTATCTGTTCTTCTGTGCTTCGTTTTATTTTATATAATTTTATAATAGGTTGATTTTGTTTTTATGGATTATTATGATTTCAGAAGCAGCACCAGAAGCTCCTTGATAATGTTGGTCCTGCCCCTTGCTTTGTAGGCATAATGAAGTCTGCGATGCTATCCATGGTGCTAAATCTTTTCCATGAAGACTAAGCTAAGTGGGTACAGATAAAAGTAAGGAGCTCCTGGGAGGCACCTGTGGCTCAGCAGGTGGTGTACTGGCCCCATATACCTACGGTGGTGGTTTCAAACCCGGCCCCTGCCAAACTGCAACAAAAAAACAGCTGGCATTGTGGCAGGCACCTGTAGTCCCAGCTACTTGGGAGGCTGAGGCAAGAGAATTGCCTAAGCTCAGGAGTTGGAGGTTGGTGTGAGCTGTGTGATGCCATGGCACTCTACCAAGGGTGATAAAGTGGGACTCTGTCTCTAAAAAAAAAAAAAAGAAAAAAAGTGAGAGGCTCCTATTAACCATCATGCTTGTTCAGAGTATAAATGCAGACAAGGAAAAGGATGCTTGGATATGAAATGTGAACCAAATAAAAATATGCTCTCTGATCAGTCCCATGTAAGGCAAGAAATTGATTTATAATAGCTCAATTACTTCATAAAAACAAACAGAAGTTTCACCTTGAATGTGGATTCTGAGACTATGTTTGGAAAGAGGATTGATATCCCTTGCCCCACCCAAGCCTCAGAAAAAAGAAAATCTCATTGAACACAGAATATTACAGGGAAGGGCTATATTTCTAATATTAAACCAAAAATAAAATACGTATTTTTAAACACTTAAATGAAATGAACTTTAATAATTACTCAATAAAAGTTAGATAAATCTAGTAAGTTACATAGATTTAATAAGCATCATAACTTACTTTTACCCAGGTTTCTTTTTGTAGATGACTGACAAAAAAACCTGACCTTTCTTTAACTCTGTTCTGTTATATTTTCTGTACCTTTCTTATTTACTTAATATTGCTTATTTGAAAAAATCTAATTAGTAATTTGATTGAAAGCTTCTTTTGCACTACGCGGTCAGAGTCATACTCTTACTAAAATTGACCTGCTTTGCAGATTTTTATTCTTTTCTTTTGGAGTTCTCATTGCAATTATGCTTTATTTTTGCCTGTAACTTCAATTGTCATTTCTTATATAAATTTGTCATTGTTTCTCACAAAAATACCTTCCGGTATCTTCAACAGTAGTGAAGTGGGGGAGAACTTCCTCCTTTTCCTTTGCTTTTTTGTACTTTATGTGTTTATACATTTGCATGTATTAAGTACACAGTAGAAATAAAATTAAGCCCTATTCTAATAAAAGACCATATCCTTATATTTTCCCTTGGTTCCAAATTTGCTCATGTCAGCAAAACCAATTTTAAAAGTAAAATATAATTAAATCTGGGGAAATTTTACTGTAATATTTTTTATCAGGGATATGTTTGGGGGATTTATTGAAATAAATATAGCGTTAAATGTTGCCGTAATTTAGACCACAAAGAATGAACCAAGATGGTAGTTTGTTTTTCTTTTTCTGCAAAACGCCCATATCTCACAAGGCTGAGGGAGCAGGCAATTTGTTCACGGCAGCTCCGAGGAGACACAGTCAGCATCAGTATCCCAATCAAACACTTGGCTGTGAGCCTTTGTATGTCACTTGTCTTCCTCCTACGGCAGAATGTCAACTAAGGAGAGCCTGTTCTTAATAAGAAGAAAAAAAAAAAAAGATGATAGAGAAGGAAGCAATTCTTCTGAAAATTGCCTTAATACTACTTCAGTTGCTGTCAGAGCAGTCATAGCCTCAGGGGTAAAGTCAAGTAGTCAGCCTGCTTCCCTTTGGGGACAGAGAACCCCATCCCAGTTCTGCTCACAGGGGCTTAATAATTGTTAGGAGACAAATGTTTTGTGTGTACTCCTCAGCAATAGGTCAACTCCATTTGACTCACAGACTTCACTCACTTGTTCTCTGAAGCCTGATCTGACTTTATAGACAGATTGAGATGTGTGTGTGCGTGTGGTGGGTAGTTATCAGAAGAATGCAATGCTGGGATAAAAAATTTCTGGGGGTTTTGAAGCTGGTGAACTCTAGAAAGGGTTAATTTGAACTTCTCTCCATTATTACATTTGTGCAACACATCTCCTTTTACAAAATGCTTTCACATTGCAATCTATGATTTGATCCTAACAAGATCAAATTACTAAGACTGAAATGATTACCCCTCTTTTTTTTCCTGATGATAAGTGAGGTTATACTATTTGTCTAAGGTCATATTGTTGCTAAGTGGCAGAGCCAGATCTCTGAAACACTGTGTTCTCTCTTTATTCCCAGATTGGCTGACCAGTAACCATACAACAACAAATCTGTTTGCCTTTATGTTAACTTAAATTCTGAATGTACCAAATAGCTGTGAAATCTGATTTATCATTTCAATGGTGAGGGCATTTCTTTTTCTGGTATAAATAGAAAAATGTTCTCATAAAGTTACAATAATATGCTGCTGACATTCAAATTGTCATCACACAGATTATCTCATTTAAATTGCAGAATAAACTTTTGAGATAAATTGGAAAGACAGAATTTTTTGTTAGTTTGTTTAGTGTCCATAGAAGTTCATATTTTATTTTATTTTATTATTTTTTTCAATTTCTTTTTTTTTTTATTGTTGGGGATTCATTGAGGGTACAATAAGCCAGGTTACACTGATTGCAATTGTTAGGTAAAGTCCCTCTTGCAATCATGTCTTGCCCCCATAAAGTGTTTTTTTTTTTATTAAATCATAACTGTATACAATGATATGATTATGGGGCATCATACATTCACTTCATAAACCATTTGACACATTTTTATCACAGTGGTTAACATAGCCTTTCCGGCGTTATCTCAGTTACTGTGCCAAAACATTTACATTCTACATTTACCAAGTTTCTCAAATACCCCTGTAATATGCATCACAGGTGTGATCCCACCGATTCCCCTCCCTCTACCCAGCCCCCCCCTTTCCCACTTCCCCCTATTGTTAAGTCGTAGCTGGGTTATAGCTTTCATGTGAGAGTCCCAAATTAGTTTCATAGTAGGGCTGTGTACATTGGGTATTTTTTCTTCCATTCTTGGGATACTTTACTAAGAAGAATATGTTCCAGCTCCATCCATGTAAACATGAAAGAGATAAAGTCTCCATCTTTCTTTAAGGCTGCATAGTATTCCATGGTATACATACACCACAATTTATTAATCCATTCGTGGATCGATGGGCACTTGGGCTTTTTCCATGACTTAGCTATTATGAATTGGGCTGCAATAAACATTCTGGTACAAATATCTTTGTTATGTTGTGATTTTTGGTCTTCTGGGTATATGCCCAGCAGAGGAATTACAGGATTGAATGGCAGATCTATTTTTAGATCTCTGAGTGTTCTCCATATATCTTTCCAAAAGGAATGTATTAATTTGCATTCCCACCAGCAGTGCAGAAGTGTTCCCTTTTCTCCGCATCCACGCCAACATCTCTGGTCTTGAGATTTTGTGATATAGGCTAGTCTCACTGGAGTTAGATGATATCTCAAAGTAGTTTTGATTTGCATTTCTCTGATGATTAAAGATGATGAGCATTTTTTCATATGTCTGAAGGCCGTGCGCCTGTCTTCTTCAGAGAAGTTTCTCTTCAAATCCCTTGCCCAGCCTGCGATGGGATCCCTTGTTTTTTTCTTGCTGATGCGTTTGAGTTCTCTGTGGATTCTGGTTATTAAACCTTTGTCAGAGATATACCCTGCAAATATCTTCTCCCATTCTGAGGGCTGTCTGCTTGCTCTGCTTACTGTGTTCTTAGCTGTGCAGAAGCTTTTTAGTTTGATCAAGTCCCAGTAGTGTATTTTTGAAGCTGCTTCAATTGCCCGGGGGGTTCTCCTCATGAAATACTCACCCAGACCAATTTCTTCAAGGGTTTTCCCTGCATTCTCCTCTAGTATTTTTATAGTTTCATGTCTTAAGTTTAAATCTTTAATCCAATGAGAGTCTATCTTAGTTAATGGTGAAAGGTGTGGGTCCAATTTCAGTCTTCTGCAGGTTGCCAGCAAGTTCACCCAGCACCATTTGTTAAATAGGGAATCTTTTCCCCACTGAATGTTTTTAATTGGCTTGTCAAAAATCAAATAGCGGTAAGTAGCTGGATTCATCTCTTGGTTCTCTATTCTGTTCCAGATATCTACTTCTCTGTTTTTGTGCCAATACCATGCTGTTTTGATCACTATCGATTTGTAGTAAAGTCTGAGGTCTGGTAGTGTGATTCCTCCTGTTTTGTTTTTATTTCTGAGTAATGTCTTGGCTATTCGAGGTTTTTTCTGAGTCCATATAAAACGAAGTAATGTTTTTTCAAGATCTTTAAAATATGACAGTGGAGCTTTAATAGGGAGTGCGTTGAAATTATATATTGCTTTGGGTAGTATGGACATTTTGATAATGTTGATTCTTCCTAGCCATGAGCATGGTATGTTTTTCCATTTGTTAACATTTTCAGCTATTTCTTTTCTTAGAGTTTCATAGTTCTCTTTATAGAGATCTTTCACGTCTTTTGTTAGGTAAATTCCCAAATATTTCATCTTCTTTGGCACTACTGTGAATGGGATAGAGTCCTTAACTGCTTTTTCAATTTGACTGTTGTTGGTGTATATAAAGGCTACCGATTTATGAATGTTGATTTTGTAACCTGAGACGCTGCTGTATTCCTTGATCACTTCTAGGAGTTTTGTAGTAGAGTCCCTAGTGATATACACAATCATATCATCTGCGAAGAGCGAGAGTTTGATCTCTTCTGACCCTATATGGATACCCTTGATCGCCTTTTCTTCCCTAATTGCGGTGGCTAAAACTTCCATTACAATGTTGAAAAGCAATGGAGACAATGGGCAGCCTTGTCTGGTTCCTGATCTGAGTGGAAATGATTCCAATTTAACTCCATTCAATATGATATTGGCTGTGGGTTTGCTGTAGATAGCCTCTATCAGTTTAAGAAAAGTCCCTTCTAGACCAATTTTCTTGAGTGTTCTGATCATGAAGGGATGCTGGATATTATCAAAAGCTTTTTCTACATCAATTGAGAGAATCATATGGTCTTTGTTTTTTAATTTGTTTATGTGCTGAATTACATTTATAGATTTACGTATATTGAACCAGCCTTGACACCCTGGGATAAAACCAACTTGGTCATGATGTATAATTTGTTTGATGTGTTGCTGGATTCTGTTTGTTAGGATCTTGTTGAATATTTTTGCATCTATATTCATTAGTGATATTGGTCTATAATTTTCTTTTCTTGTTGGGTCTTTTCCTGGTTTGGGGATCAGAGTGATGTTTGCTTCATAGAACGTGTTGGGTAGTCTTCCTTCTTTTTCTACATTTTGGAACAGGTTGAGTAATATAGGTACTAATTCCTCTTTAAAGGTTTGGTAGAATTCTGACGTGAAACCATCTGGTCCCGGGCTTTTCTTTTTAGGGAGGTTTTGTATAGTTGATGCTATTTCTGAACTTGATATGGGTCTGTTCAACATTTCCGCTTGATTCTGGTTAAGTCTTGGAAGGTGGCGTGCTTCCAAGTATCGGTCTATTTCCTTCAGATTTTCATATTTCTGAGAATAAAGTTTCTTGTAATATTCATTAAGGATTTTTTGGATTTCTGATGAGTCTGTGGTTATTTCGTCTTTGTTGTTTCTGATTGATGATATTAGAGATTTTACTCTTTTTTTCCTGATTAGGTTGGCCAGAGGTTTATCTATTTTATTGACCTTTTCAAAAAACCAGCTTTTTGATTTATTGATCTGTTGTATTATTCTTTTGTTTTCAATTTCATTTAATTCTGCTCTAATTTTGGTTATTTCTTTTCTTCTACTGGGTTTGGGGTTGGAATGTTCTTCCTTTTCCAGTTGCGTGAGATGTCCCATTAAGTTGTTGACTTCCTCTCTTTCCGTTCTCTTGAGGAAGGCTTGCAGTGCTATAAATTTCCCTCTTAGAACTGCCTTTGCAGTGTCCCAGAGGTTCTGATAGCTTGTGTCTTCATTGTCATTTTGTTCCAAAAAATTGGTGATTTCTTTCTTAATCTCATCTCTGACCCAGCTATCATTCAGCATAAGGTTATTTAACTTCCATGTTTTTGTATGGGTATGCAGATTCCTGTTGTTACTCAATTCAAGTTTTATTCCATGATGGTCCGAGAAGATGCATGGAATAATTTCTATTCCTTTAAATTTACTGAGGTTAGACTTGTGACCTAAAATGTGATCAATTTTGGAGTAAGTTCCGTGGGCTGATGAGAAGTATGTGTATTCAGTTTTGTTGGGATGAAATGTTTTGTAGATGTCTGCTAAATCTAAATATTGGATGGTTAGGTTTAAATCTAAGATTTCTTTGCTCAGCTTCTTTCTGGAGGATCAATCCAACACTGCCAAGGGAGTTTTGAAATCTCCAACGATTATGGAGCTGGAGGAAATCAAGTTACTCATGTCTGTTAGAGTTTCTCTTATAAATTGAGGTGCATTCTGGTTGGGTGCATAGATATTAATAATTGAGATCTCGTCATATTGAGTATTACCCTTAACAAATATGAAGTGACCATTCTTGTCCTTCCTTACTTTTGATGGTTTAAAGCCTACTGTATCTGCAAATAAGATTGCAACACCTGCTTTTTTCTGATTACCATTTGCCTGAAATATGGATGACCATCCTTTCACCCTGAGTCTGTATTTGTCTTTTAAGTTGAGATGTGACTCTTGTATGCAACAAATATCTGGCTTGAGTTTTTGTATCCAGTCAGCTAACCTATGCCTCTTTAGAGGACAGTTTAAGCCATTCACATTGATGGAGAGTATTGATAAGTCTGGTGGAATTTTGGGTGTCGAGTTTTTCAAAGGTCCAGTGGACATTTTTAATCCTTTCACCAGTGTGGAAGTTGGAGTTTGATCCGAAGTTTCTGAGTGAGTTTACTTTTGTGGTATAGGATTGGGTTGGTCATTGTGGAGGATAGGTCTGAGAACATCCTGAAGAGCTGGTTTACTTATGGCAAATTTTTTCAACATATGAATGTCATTGAAGTATTTAATTTCTCCATCATAGATGAAACTCAGTTTAGCTGGATACAAGATCCTGGGTTGAAAGTTTTTTTGCTTTAGGAGATTAAAAGTTGATGACCAGCCTCTTCTTGCTTGAAAAGTTTCAGCAGAGAGATCTGCAGTTATTCTAATATTCTTACCTTTGTACATTATAGTTTTCTTTCGCCGGGCTGCTTTGAGAATCTTCTCCTTCCTGTTAACTTTAGTGAAGCTAATTATGATATGTCTGGGAGATGGCTTATTGGAGTTGAATCGTGCTGGGGTTCTGAAGCTGTCTGCTATCTGAATTTCAGATTCTCTGGGTATGTCTGGAAAATTTTCTTTCATAATTTCATGTAGAAGGGCCTCTGTGTCCTTGGCAGCCACTTCATCGTTCTCCAAAATTCCTATAACCCTTATGTTGTTTTTTTTTCGAATTATCTGAGAGTTCTCTGAGTGAGTGATCCGTTTTTGCTCTCCATTTCTCTTCCTCTTTGAGAGATTGGGAGCATTCGAAGACTTTATCTTCAATGTCAGAAATCCTTTCTTCTGCTTGCTCCATTCTGTTACTGAGGGATTCTACTTTATTTTTCATATCTTTAAGGGCTGTAAATTCTTGCTTCAGTGTGTCTAAGTCTTTGGTGGTTTTGTCTTTAAATTCGTTAAATTGTTGAGACAATTTTTGAATTTCTCCTCGAATTCCTAATTCCATTTTATTAATCTTGTCTGCAAACCAAATTCTGAATTCGACTTCTGACATCTCAGCCAGTTGTTTATGAATGGGATCTTCAATGACATCTGCCTTATCTTTTCTTGAGGGGGTTGATCTATTCTGGTTATTCATGTTACCAGAGTTTTTCCGCTGATTCCGCCCCATGGTTTACTCCCTTTGGTTTTTCCCCTGGGGTTTTATCGAGGGCCCGTACAGTGTTGTGGCCTGAGAAACTGGGGCCCTGTCTGGTGTGGTGGAGCAAAGTGGTTCTGTCTTGTTTTCAGCTGGTTTCTGTTTGATCCTATTGCAACTTCTACTCTGGCTTGAAGTCTCAGCTGTGTGGAAAAATCAGCAATTAAGTCACCCCACCTGCCCACCTCTGGCCCCAGTTGGAAAAGGAGAATCAAACCTTCCTACAATCATACACCCAGGGCACCGCCTGAAAAATCCTCAGTCTATTAGCCCAGTTCAAAAGGTCCGAATCAACTGTCTCAATCGGCACTTGTCTCGGGTGGAAGGGTTCAAGAGGTCTCTGGGAACTGGATCACAGGGGCCTGGTGACTCCTCTGACACAGTTCACCCCAGTGCAGCGTGGAGTCAGGAGGAGCCACCCAGCAAACAGAGCAGTCTGGGAAGGTTGACGTCTCCTTCCCAACTTTGCCCCTCCGTCGGACCCAGTCACTGGTATCTCTGCAGATGGCTAACCCAGTTGCCTGCAGTGAACAGACACTCCAGGGGTTTGCACCTGCCTGAATCTCAAGGAAGTCTGCCAGGCCCCCGCAGACTGCCTATCTAGCAGGAGGAGATGGGGCCTGACATCTTTGAGTGTTTGATGCAGGTGATGGGAAGGAGGTGTTCACTCAGGCTTAGCCCCGTCCCTGATGGATGCTGCTAACAGAACAGAACAGAACAGACAACTTTGTGAGGTTCTGTCTCTGTTCCTGTCGTCACCTACAGAAGACGGGCTGTTTTGAGTTCAAACGTCTTTGCTGCTGGAGAATTGCGTCTGAACACCTCTCTGGGTCGGCCCCGCCCTGGAAGCTTCCCGGGTTTGTGAGCTGTGTCACCGGTGGCCTCCTCTGGTTGCCCAGGGAGACAGAGGGTGTGGCCTCAGAATATCCAGAAGTGAGCGTTCTGCCGTTAAAGAAAAAACGGCTGTTGATCTACCTCCAGGGAACTGCTGCTCTGGTGTGGGCACTCAGGCTACCCTTTTCTCCTCTGTCCCGCGCCCCAGAGTCAGCACTGAGCGGCCGCAGTTTGTGCTGGGTCCACACCCCTTAAGAGATCCCCCAAGAATCAGAACTCTTGGGGGATGGGCCCCCAGACCCCGATTGGGAGTGGTGGGGGGAAGCTAGAGTTTCATTCAGTTTTACGCAATACTACGGTCCGGGGAGGGCTCCTGCACTGCACCGCATGGAAGTGCCACCAAGGCTTGATTTCCCCTCAGCAGAGTGCCCTCTCCTCGCTCACGTATCCCAGAGTCAGCGCTGACCTGACGCAGCTCAGGCACTGTGCACTCCCCTTGAGAAATCACCCAAGGAGCTGAACTCCTGGGGGATAGGCCCTCAGACCCCGAGTTAGAGTAGGGGATCTCAGCTCTCAGCCGGGAGGCCAGAGTCTTATTCAGTCTTGGGCCCCGTATGCCCGGTGAGGGTTGCTGCACTGCACCGCAGGGAAGTGCCACGAGGCGTGACTCCCTCTCAGCCCGGTGCCCTCTCCTCACTTGAGCACCTCAGAGTCAATGCTGACTAGTCGCAACTCGGGGACTGTCCACTCCCCTTGAGAAATCACCCAAGGATCCGAAGTTCTGGGGGACAGGCCTCCAGATCTCAGTGGGCGGGAGGGGAGCGCCGGGGATTCAGGGTTGCCAGCAAAGGATTCCCAAAGTTTTATTCAGCCCTATGTCCAGCAGGAGAACGCCACGGCACCCCAGTAGGGGAGGTAGGTCCAGTTTTTAGAAGGTCTCTCCCGTGGAGTGTAGTGGGAGGGCCTTCAATTTCTGCCCGCTTCTTCAATAGTGGGGCTCTTGAGCCGGTCTCATGGGGGAGGGGGACTCCCGTCCGCTTGGTGGTGGATTTTGTACCTTTTGTTTGCGTCCTTGTGATCACAACTTGCCTCAGCGGTGTTGATGTGCGTTCTTCAGCCTTCTCTCTTGGTGAGGCTCAAGTCCACCAGGATACTTACTAAATTCCTGTCCCTTAACTCTCCTTCTGGACGGGAGCCTTTGTTGAAAGCTGGCTTCAGTCCGCCATCTTGTCTCCCCCCCATAAAGTGTGACACACACCAAGGCCCCACCCACCTCCCTCCTTCCCTCTTTCTGTTTCCCCCGCCCATAACCATAATTGTCATTAATTGTCCTCATATCAAGATTGAGTACATAGGATTCATGCTTCTCCATTCTTGTGATGCAAAATGTCTTCCATGTCCATCCAGGTTAATACAAAGGATGTAAAGTCTCCATTTTTTTTAATGGCTGAATAGTATTCCATGGTATACATATACCACAGCTTGTTAATCCATTCCTGGGTTGCTGGGCATTTAGGCTGTTTCCACATTTTGGTGATTGTAAATTGAGCTGCAATAAACAGTCTAGTACAAGTGTCCTTATCATAGAAGGATTTCTTTACTTCTGGGTAGATGCCAAATAATGGGATTGCAGGATCAAATGGGAGGTCTAGCTTGAGTGCTTTGAGGTTTCTCCATACTTCCTTCCAGAAAGGTTGTACTAGTTTGCAGTCCCACCAGCAGTGTAAAAGTGTTCCCTTCTCTCCACATCCACGCCAGCATCTGCAGTTTTGAGATTTTGTGATGTGGGCCATTCTCACTGGGGTTAGATGATATCTCAGGGTTGTTTTGATTTGCATTTCTCTAATATATAGAGATGGTGAACATTTTTTCATGTATTTGTTAGCCATTCGTCTGTCACCTTTAGAGAAAGTTCTATTCATGTCTCTTGCCCATTGATATATGGGATTGTTGGCTTTTTTCATGTATATTAATTTGAGTTCTCTATAGATCCTAGTTATCAAGCTTTTGTCTGATTGAAAATATGCAAGTATCCTTTCCCATTGTGTAGGTTGTCTCTTTGCTTTGGTTATTGTCTCCTTAGCTGTACAGAAGCTTTTCAGTTTAATGAAGTCCCATTTGTTTATTTTTGTTGTTGTTGCAATTGCCATGGCAGTCTTCTTCATGAAGTCTTTCCCCAGGCCGATACCTTCCAGTGTTTTTCCTATGCTTTCTTGGAGGATTTTTATTGTTTCATGCCTTAAATTTAAGTCCTTTATCCATCTTGAATCAATTTTTGTGAGTGGGGAAAGGTGTGGGTCCAGTTTCAGTCTTTTACATGTAGACATCCAGTTCTCCCAACACCATTTATTGAATAGGGAGTCTTTCCCCAAGGTATGTTCTTGTTTGGTTTATCAAAGATTAGGTGGTTGTAAAATGTTAGTTTCAGTTTTTGGTTTTCAATTCGATTCCAAGTGTCTATGTCTCTGTTTTTGTGCCAGTACTATGCTGTCTTGAGCACTATGGCTGTGTAGTACAGACTAAAATCTGGTATGCTGATGCCCCCAGCTTTATTTTTGTTACAGAGAACTGCCTTAGCTATAAGGGTTTTTTCCGGTTCCATACAAAACGCAGAATCATTTTTTCCAAATCTTGAAAGTACGATGTTGGTATTTTGATAGGAATGGCATTGAATAGGTAGATTGCTTTGGGAAGTATAGACATTTTAATAATGTTGATTCTTCCCATCCATGAGCATGGTATGTTCTTCCATTTGTTAATATCCTCTGCTATTTCCTTTCTGAGGATTTCATAGTTTTCTTTATAGAGGTCCTTCACCTCCTTCGTTAGGTATATTCCTAGGTATTTCATTTTCTTTGAAACTATGGTGAAGGGAGTTGTGTCCTTAATTAGCTTCTCATCTTGACTGTTATTGGTGTATACAAAGGCTACTGACTTGTGGACATTGATTTTATATCCTGAAACATTACTGTATTTTTTGATGACTTCTAGGAGTCTTGTGGTTGAGTCTTTGTGGTTCTCTAAGTATAAGATCATGTCATCAGCAAAGAGGGAGAGTTTGACCTCCTCTGCTCCCATTTGGATTCCCTTTATTTCCTTGTCTTGCCTAATTGTATTGGCTAGAACTTCCAGCACTACGATGAATAGTAAAGGTGACAGAGGACAGCCTTGTCTGGTTCCAGTTCTAAGAGGAAAAGCTTTCAGTTTTACTCCATTCATTCAGTAAAATATTGGCTGTGGGTTTGTCATAGATAGCTTCAATCAGTTTTAGAAATGTGCCACCTATGCCTATACTCTTCAGTGTTCTAATTAGAAAAGGATGCTGGATTTTATCAAATGCTTTCTCTGCATCTATTGAGAGGATCATGTGATCTTTATTTTTGCCTCTGTTAATATGGTGGATAACGTTTATAGACTTGCGTATGTTAAACCAGCCTTGCATCCCTGGGATGAAGCCTACTTGATCATGTTGAATGACTTTTTTGATGATAAGCTGTAATCTATTGGCTAGGATTTTGTTGAGAATTTTTGCATCTATATTCATGATTGAGATTGGTCTGAAATTCTCCGTTTTGTTTGGGTCTTTTCCTGGTTTTGGTATCAGGGTGATGTTTGCTTCATAGAATGTGTTGGGGAAGATTCCTTCTTCTTCAATTTTTTGGAATAATTTCTGCAGTACAGGTATAAGCTCTTCCTTGAAGGTTTGATAGAATTCTGGAGTGAAGCCATCTGGATCAGGGCATTTTTTGGTTGGAAGCTTTTTTATTGTTTCTTTGATCTCAGTGCTTGAAATTGGTCTGTTCAGGAGCTCTATTTCTTCCTGGCTGAGTCTAGGGAGAGGGTGTGATTCCAAATATTGATCCATTTCTTTCACATTGTCAAATTTCTGGGCATAGAGTTTCAGGTAGTATTCAGAGATGATCTCTTGTATCTCTGTGGGATCAGTTGTTATTTCCCCTTTATCATTTCTGATTGAGGTTACTAGAGATTTTACTTTTCTATTTCTAGTTAGTCTGGCCAATGGTTTATCTATTTTATTTATTTTTTCAAAAAACCAACTCCTTGTTTCATTAATTTTCTGAATGATTCTTTTGTTTTCAATTTCATTGATCTCTGATTTGATTTTGGATATTTCTTTTCTTCTACTGAGTTTAGGCTTAGATTGTTCTTCTTTTTCCATTTCCATAAGATCTCTTGTGAGATTGTTGATGTGCTCTCTTTCTGTTTTTCGAATGTAGGCATCTATAGCAATGAATTTTCCTCTCAAAACTGCTTTTGCATTATCCCACAGGTTTTGGTAGCTTGTGTCTTCATTGTTGTTATGCTCAAGGAAGTTAATGATTTCCTGTTTTATTTCTTCCTGCACCCATCTGTTATTCAACAGAAGATTGTTTAGTTTCCATGCCTTTGGGTGGGGTCGAGCATTTTTTTAGAGTTGAGTTCCACCTTTAGTGCCTTATGGTCTGAGAAGATACAAGGTAAAATTTCAATTCTTTTGATTCTGTTGATATTTGTTTTGTGTCCCAGGATATGATCAATTTTGGAGAATGTTCCATAGGGTGATGAGAAGAATGTATATTCTTTATCTTTGGGATGGAGTGTTCTATATGTGTCTATCAAGCACAGTTGTTCTAGGGTGTCATTTAAGTCTCTTATATCCTTGTTTAATTTCTATTTAGAGGATCTGTCCAGCTCTGTAAGAGGAGTGTTAAGGTCCCCTGTTATTATGGTATTATCAGATATCATATTGCTCAGACTGAGTAAGGTCTGTTTCAAGAATCTGGGAGCATTTAAATTGGGTGCATAAATATTTAGAATTGAAATGTCTTCTGGTTGTAGTTTTCCCTTGACCAATATAAAGTGACCATCTTTGTCTTTTTTGACTTTAGTTGCTTTAAATCCACATGTATCTGAAAATAAGATTTCAACTCCTCTTTTCTTCTGAATTCCATTTGCCTGAAAAATTGTCTTCCAACCCTTGACTCGGAGCTTTAATTTGTCTTTTGAAGCCAGGTGTGTTTCTTGCAGACAGCAAATGGATGGCTTGTGTTTTTTAATCCAGTCAACCAATCTATGTCTCTTCAGTGGGGAATTCAAGCCATTAACATTTATTGAGATAATTGATAAGTGTGGTAGTATTCTATTCGTCTTATTTTGTGAGAGTCCATTGCTTAGTTTTATCTTTTGCATCAGTGTGGACGTTAGGTTCTGTCCTTTAATTTCTGAGTTCTTACTTTGCTGCTGATCCATTGTGGTGGTCAGTGTGGAGAACAGGTTGAAGTATTTCCTGTAGAGCTGGTCTTGTTGTGGCGAATTTCCTCAATGTTTGTATATCTGTAAATGCTTTGATTTCTCCATCAATTTTGAAGCTTAGCTTAGCAGGGTACAGAATTCTGGGCTGGAAATTGTTCTGTTTAAGTAGATTAAAGGTAGATGACCATTGTCTTCTTGCTTGGAAAGTTTCATTAGAGAAGTCTGTGGTCAATCTGATGGATTTGCCCCTGTAGTTGAACTGGCGCTTACTCCTGGCAGCTTGCAGAATCTTTTCTTTTGTCTTGACTTTGGACAGGTTCATCACAATGTGTCTTGGAGAAGCTCGGTTAGAGTTGAGGCGACCTGGGGTCCGATAGTCCTCTGAAAGCAGTGTGTCAGAATCTTTGGTGATATTTGGGAAATTTTCTTTTATAATATTCTCTAGTATGGCTTCCATTCCTCTGGGGCATTCTTCTTCCCCTTCTGGAATTCCTATAAGTCGTATGTTGGAACGCTTCATAAAGTCCCATAATTCTGACAGTGAACGTTCTGCTTTCTCTCTCTTCTTTTCTACCTCTTTTACTATCTGAGTTATCTCAAAAACTTTGTCTTCTACCTCTGAAATTCTTTCTTCTGCATGGTCTAACCTGTTGCTGATACTTTCCATTGCATCTTTAAGTTCCCTGATTGACTGTTTCATTTCCTTCAACTCTGCTATATGCTTTTTATATTCTTCATATCGTTCATCTCTTATTTGATTCTGTTTTTGGATTTCCTTTTGGTTATTTTCCACTTTATTAGCAGTTTCCTTCATTGTTTCCATCGTTTCTTTCATTGTTTTCAACATGTGTATTCTAAATTCCCTTTCTGTCATTCCTAACATTTCTGTATAGGTGGAATCCTCTGCAGTAGCTACCTCATGGTCCCTTGGCAGGGTTGTTCTGGACTGGTTTTTCATGTTTCCTGGAGTTTTCTGCTGATTCTTCCTCATGGGTGATTTCTTTTATCTGTTTCCTTGCCCTAATTTTCCTTTCACTTCCTCTTGCTCTTTAAGTTCTCGTGCCTGTGGAAGTTGCGGGTGGGTTTAGACGGATTGAACACACGCGACCCCTTGCCGGTTTTCCACTGTTTTATTCCTCCTCTTAGGGTCCAGAAGTCTCTCGATGACTCCCTGTATCCTCTCAGGGGTGATGATAGGCAGATCCCACCAGCCAGATATGCCTGGAGTCCTATATCCCCAGACTCATGGTGCCCAGATGCAAGGAAGCTGTTACTCGGCTGCCATCTTGCTCCGCCTCCTCAATTTCCAGAAGTTCATATTTTAAATATAAGAAAGGCTTTGGAGCTCATGGAATACTCTTGTAGCCTTGAAGAATTTCTGCCGGATGTCAATGGTAGCGTTGTTTTCTCCTTGATCCCTGACTTCACCTCAGATATACTTCTATTTTTCTTTATTCTCCATATATTACAGCCTGAAAATACTGTCCCTGCTCCCACCCCTTCACATTCAGTATTCTAAACTTGACAGAGAATTACACATCATCACTTATTTGGGGAAAGACATAATGTTACTGGCAGAAAAACTGAGGCCTACAGGCTACGTAGAGGCTTACTATAACTCCTGACCCACCTAAAGCCGGGATTTTGTCATTACTGAGGCCTATCATTGCCTCCTACATGAGAGCAAACTTCTAGAGCATGCATATTAACCATTCTTTGGAGTACTGCTTACAGATTAGCTAAAGATGCATTCTCTGGTATAGTGAATCAAGAGTTGTCATGTTTTCCTACATAGCTGCCACAGTGGATGACGCACAGATGGAATTCCACTGTTGGACAAATACTACATTTATTTATTTCATTATCTCTATCTCATGTCTAGCATCATTTAATGTCTAGACACCTTTAATCACTTTCATATTGACATAAACTAAATTTTCAGTCCCTTCAGGAATAGCAGGGAAGAACAAGAATATGAGGATAGATGGTGGAGGAGAGGAGGACTTGATGACAGTCATAACAATAGCTACTTTCTATGTTCCAGGCACTGTCATACACCTTTACATAAATTTTACCATCTATTCTTTAAAACAAAACAGTTCCATTGGCTCAGTGCCCATAGCAACAGTGGTTACGGCACCGGCCACATACACTACCGAGATAGTGAGACTAGGTCTCAAAGACAAACAAACAAACAAACAAAAAAACTCCAAAAAGACCCCAGTTCCATTATGCCCAATATAATCATAAGAGGAAATTAACTTCCACAGATAGCATATTTTTTCCAAACCATGTACCTGAAATAGGCTTTTTTGTTTTAATACACTTAAGATCATGCCTTTCAAATATACTTTTCTGCCTCAGGCAAGATATTTTCAAGGATGTGGACAAAGCAGCATTTTTTTTAAATGCAAAAGTAACTATAGAGCTTGCTGTTATTACAATATAACAGACATTTGTCTCATTTTGTGTAGGCCCATTTCTGCTCCACAACAGTGCCCTCAGACCTAGACTTTCACTTAAATCCATTACTTTTCAATTATGATGTGTTGGTTTCAGACTGCAGAATTTGAGAGCATAATAAGCAATTTTTAGGAAGACCAATAATGACTGCTTTTCCACCCAACGGAAGTCACCAAAGACTGTCACAGAAACCCAGAGCAATTAGTTCTGGAAGTGATTCATCCTACACCTTCCTTAGGGATAGGCCATCAGTCAGTATAGGAAGTTAGAAATTAATCTATGCTCCTAGGATTTCTAGTCATTCCCCTTATCTTTCCTGGGCATAAATCTTCCACTTTTCCTAGAGAGAAGATCTCATTGTACTGTGTTGTTCATTTTTGCCCAATTTCTACATGTTTAAACAAAGTTGAAGTCTTTTGGAAAATGAGTATCAGGCATTGCTCAGCACGTTGGGGAATTTGGAGTAGAAGGCATTTCCTACACTTTTGAAAGCTTATCCTGAAGGAGGCAGTGAACAGAGAAGGACAGTCAGCTCTGACACTGAGCTGCTCCGCAATGTGAACAGCCACATTGAGTGACGTCACACTGGCTATGATTTTGCCAGTTGCTTGACCTCTGGACAAAGAAACTACATTAATTAGGGTTCTCCAGAGAAGTAGACCAATAGGGTGTGTGTGAATGTGTGTGTATGTGAGTGTGTGTGTGTGTATGTGTGCGCACGTTTGTATGTTTAAGAGAGAGAGAGAGAGGTGGGGTGGTTGAAATGTCTGTAGTGTAGATAGATTATAAGGGATTGAATCACGTGATTATGGAGACTGAAAGTACTAAGATCTACAGCTAGGGAGCTAGAGACTCAGGATAGCCAAAAATGGTTCCAGTCCAAATCCAAAGGCTTGAGAACTAAGAGAGCTGATAGGATAAAATCAATCAAGAAGCCAGCAGGGTTGGGAAGCAAGAAGAGGTGATGCTTCATTCTGAGTATAAAGGATGGGAAAGACCAAAGTTCCTGCTCATGCGGTCAGGTAGCACAGACAGAATTCTTTCTTCCTCCAGCCTGTTATTCTATTCAGGCCTTCAGTGGACTGGATAAAGCCAACCCAACAATTCAGTATGCCTATGGTTCCAAATAGGGCTTAAATCAGACCCGCAGAAGGCAAAGATTTGTCTTTGTTGGAATGCCCACTAGAATACCTTCCCAGGTCCTTGGCCTTTAAAAATATGTGGACAAATTTGACATATAGAGGGATCATCCTTAGAACTTCCACCAGGGGCTAATTTTCATTGCTAGTGAAATGAATAACTGCTAATTGATGCAGGATTTCTTTATGGAGTGTTGGAAATATATTCTAATATTAATTATGATGATGATTGTAAAACTCCATGTATATACTAAAATCTATTGAATTGTGCATTTTAAATGGATGAATTATATGGCATGTGAATCATATCTCAATAAAGCTATTTTTTTTTAAGAATAGGCTCCAAGAGTTTACCCTAGATTTTTCAGTGTTTCAGACCATCTTTTTCTCTTTTTTTTATTTTTTATTTTTTATTTTTATTTTTATTTTTTATTTTTATTAAATCATAGCTGTGTACATTAGTATGATCTTTTTCTTAGCTTTTATCTTGAGAAGTATTTTCCATTTGGGACAGGGAATGCATCACCTTTAATAAAAGCAATGTGTCCTTTCTACAAGATATTTAGGGCTTGAGTATGCAGTGGGCTTACTATTTGTGCAGGTGAAAAGCTGGAAAATTATTATTTATTTTTTGATGTGACATTAGCCCTACTTTTCTGGATATAAATGAGATGCGATTTGAGGAGAATTAAGAAGAACAAACTACCCCAAATAGAAAGATAGTTATTTAATCTTTGGGAATAAGCGTTGCAGTCTCTGATTCTCTTTGTAATTACTAATCTTACTAGGAATGAATCTCTTAAATGTTTACCTTATGGTGAACTGGTTGATCCAATCAGATCCCTATAGGGCAATGTATGTGATGATTATACTAATACTGAAATTATTGAGAGTGAAAACATTGAAAATAAGATAGGGACTAGAAGTAGAAAAGAACAGATTAGGGGAGAAGAGGAAGAAAGAAAAGAAAATGGTTTAAAAAAGGAAACCACAACAACAGAGTCAAGACCTTACCCCTTAGGTTAAAGACCAAAATTGTTCCTTTCATACAGGGTTCCACAAACCTTAAGCTATATAATTCCTCCTCAGAAACTTAGGTGACTCAACATAAGATGAAGTGTACAGTAATTCTGCCCAAATTACTTGCCCCTTGTTATATGAAAGATTCTTTGGTGGAATAGCCTCTCTAGAAACTTCATTCATAAGGTTCCTATAGAAGTAGCCATAATTTTGGGCGGCGCCTGTGGCTCAGTGAGTAGGGCGCCCGCCCCATATGCCGAGGGTGGCGGGTTCGGACCCAGCTCCGGCCAAACTGCAACAGAAAAATAGCCGGGCGTTGTGGCGGGCGCCTGTAGTCCCAGCTGCTTGGGAGGCTGAGGCAAGAGAATCGCTTAAGCCCAGGAGTTAGTGGTTGCTGTGAGCCGTGTGACGCTACGGCACTCTACCCCAGGGTGGTACAGTGAGACTCTGTCTCTACAAAAAAAAAAAAAAAAAAAGAAGTAGCCATAATTTTACGTGAGCCTTCTTAGCTGACCAAAGCTGTCATCAGGGAGTGAGTATGTATCCAATCTACAAAAAGAAGTCCCCTACTTAGAATTACTGGCATTTAATAATTATTTTCTGAACAACTGATTAAGCCAAGTTCAATATAGGTCACAATATTATTTTAACATCTAGGTATCCAAAGAGAACTCTGAAAAGAACATTTTCAATTGGTATTTTTAATAAAGTTTGATGTTGTTCTTTGCTCCAGGATAGCTACTGCATACTCCATGGAATTAAACAACAATAACAACAACAATAAAACAATTCTAAAGCTATTGGAAACTTAGTGTTACTTGAATTGATTTATAATAGCCCGAACCACACACAATAAACCAGTAATTGAATCTAACACATCATAAACATCCTTTTTCACGTTACCTCTTGGCTGAGCAGATGATGCTGCCTTATAGTCTTTAAATTTTGTGATAAAATGCTTAAACCAATGTCATATTATAATGGAGCATTAGCATCAGGGATAGGATTACCTCTCTGCTGCTTTGCTACTTTATGGAGGGTGATAATGTGTTGATATTATTAATGATATTTCATAGACAGAATCATAGCTCTTGCTAGCCAAGTATTTTTGACAGAGAAAGATCTATCTGAAGCAGAGAAAAGCCTGGGACTTGTTCCATTTCCTACTCTTCCCATTACTATAGTATCTGTGTGAACTAAATCAAAACTTTTCCACCCTTGGTTTCTCTATTTATAAAATTATGATATTAGTTTAAATAAACTTTAAGGATTAAATATACCGTACGTGATGTACATTACATAAACTGTAACATCAAACCAGACAGACACAAAGCATCAATACTGCTCTATGAATGACTTTATAAAAACAGTCCATTATTTGGATTCAGAGGAACTAGTATGGAAATGGCACGTCTGCTACCTTGTTAAGTCGCATGGATGAGCTAAAGCTCAATGTCTCTAAAATTAAAAATGAGTATAAATTAGTACAGCACATGTAATGAATTCTTTCAGAATTCTTGCAGAATGCAAATGAAATGTTGCATGGGAAGAAACTTTTGTATGTTTTTCATGGTAGCAAAAATAGCAAAAATGGTGACAGTTGGTAGTAGTTTTAAAGTAATTGTGAGACCAGCTAATGTTTAATTGAACACTAACTATATACTATATACTGCCTCAATCATTCTACATGTATTGTTCTATTTTATCCTTATAATAATCCTTTGAGAAAGGTACCTTAATTTCCCCTTTTTGTATTTAGAGTACCAGACTCAAAAACTTGAGTACTTGCTCAATGATGCAGTTCATACATGATGGCATTCAGATTCAAATTTTGGGCACTCTGACTTCAGAGTGTGAGCTCTTACCCACCATGTCACAGTGATTTATTCTTCCAGTATCAGATAGATTCTGATTTATATGTGAAAATTTTTACTTCCAGCAATAATCATCTTTGAAATCAAGACTTCCACTGAGAATATCACAGAAAAGCTATACCCAAAACTCTATGTTTAAAGATGTTAGAGAACTACTAAGGCCATGAGCAGTCAAGGAGCTAAGTTCCCAGAGAGAAGAGGAACTCAGATGCGGAGGTGGAATTCAGCACCATTTTCGTTTTGGGGCATTCATCAAAAATTGCAGCTGAAAGATTGAAAAGCTGAGTTGAACCTTTTGAGATTTCATGGAGCTAGGAGACCCTAATTATAGTTTGAAGCTCACCAATAGGGTAGGTACTCCAAGTTTTAAACTGTGACCTCATTTTAACAGTAAGGGTAAACTGGACTAGATTAACCCTCAAAAAATATATACACGTCTTGCTCTAAATAAACTTAATTCCTTATTGTGTTAAGATAATCTGGCCCTCCTCAGTCTTCCTACTCCAAGAAAAATCACATCTCTTAAGATAAATTACATTATCCAAAGCCTCAAAGACACTCTTTGATTATTTTCCTATACAGAAGAATCTCTGAAAGTTGACCACTCAAGGGACTGTAACAAACAGGTCAACATACAGAGGTGGTCAACATAAGAAACTAGGCTTACTGTACTGTTATATACATGTGGTGCATGTCTGGTCTATAAAAATTAGGCCAACTATGGAGCTTCTATTATTCAAAGAAATTCAAAATTCAAGTAAAAAAAAAAAAAAACACTGGATATCAAGAACTGGCCAAGGACTGTGAGAACAACAGAACTACAGGGGATCCAGAAGTCAGAGTTATGGATTTAAAGTAACTATAACTAACATGGTAGTTCCTCTGATTCATGGGAGATAGGTTTTAAGACTGTCCAAGTTGATGCCTGGAACTATAGATAGTACCAAATCCTATACACGATGTTTTTTTCCTACATATATATGCCTACAATAATGTTTAATTTACAAATTAAACAACGTGAGAGACCAAAGGGGGAAAAAAAACTAATAACAAAACAGAACAATTATAACTGAAATACTGAAATTTTTCCTTCTTTACAATTTCATGGATAACATATTTGTTCTTTCTGTTGATCTCTGCAACCTCAGCATATGATTTTCTTTTCCTTTTTATTATTAAGTTGAAAACTCCATCTTTTACTTAAAAAAAGCATGTATGACTTATCTTTGACATATTTTAATTGCCAGCATCACCATTATTGGGCTTTGGAGTCGTTACTAAATAAAATAAGGGTTACTTCAACACAATCACTGCCACACTGTGACAGTCAAGCTGATATCTAAGATGACTAGTAAGTGTCTAATGTGTATGATCTGCAGCATATGTACCTGGACAAAGAGAAAATTTGTGTCTTGGTTGGGTTGGAGTGGTATGGCATGATATTTTACCATATTACTCAGAATAGTACATAATTTAAAACCCTGAATCATTTATTTCTGGAATTTTCCATTTAATATTTTCAGATTGTAGTTAACCATGGAGAACTAAAAACATAAAAAACAAAATTGCAGATAAGGAGAAAACTACTGTATGCTTAAGACATTAAATGACAAATTGAAGAATTTTATTTATTTATTTATTTATTTTTGTAGAGACAGAGTCTCACTTTATGGCCCTCGGTACAGTGCTGTGGCCTCACACAGCTCACAGCAACCTCCAACTCATGGGCTTAAGCGATTCTCTTGCCTCAGCCTCCCAAGTAGCTGGGAACTACAGGTGCCTGCCACAACGCCCAGCTATTTTTTGGTTGCAGTTTGGCCGGGGCCAGGTTTGAACCCGCCACCCTTGGCATATGGGGCTGGCACCTTACTGACTGAGCCACAGGCGCCGCCCAACAAATTGAAGAATTTTTATACAAAATTGATACTTATAAAAGCAAAAAAAATTCCAGAACTAAAAACTATAATATCTCAAATTTATAACGCAGTAGGTAGGCTTAACAGTATATTTGATAGAGAACAAAAATGGAACAATAGCCAGAAAAAAACAATCCATCCTGAAACACAGACAAAAGAATGAAAGTACATAAAAGAGCATACGGAACACACTCTTTTGAAAAGACTTAACAGAGGTATAATTGGATTCCCAGGAGAGAAGAGAAAGAATAGGAGAAAGAAGCTATATTTTAAGAGACAATGACTTAGAATATTTCTAAGTAAAGAATTTTGTTCATGGGTTCCTTTTTTATTTTGACAGTAAATTACTAATAAAAGCTTATAATTTAGGGGTTATTGTTCTTTACTTTTTTAGCTGGGAGAGATCTTTGAGATAGTAGAAATTTCAAGCCACCCTGAAATGATAAGTAGAGAAAGGTGGACATCTGGGGACACGGTACTTTGAGAATAAGAGAGAACTTTGATGATGTGAAATTTATCAGAATGAATGAGAAATGTGGGGGCAAAACAAGTAGAGAAATTTGGGTTTATAACCTTTCCTCTTACACCTATGAGGAGTAACAGTAACATTTTGGGTATAGACCTCAATTTTGTACTCTCATTCATATTCATTGAGCCTCAACTTCCTCAGCTAATGATAAGGATATTAATCCATGGTTTGTAGAGTTTTTATGATAACTAACAGAATTTAAATGACAGTGTATACAGAGAATTGGCCTAATGCTTGCCATATTCAGGGAGCTCCATTATTCTTGGTCTTTCTCCTGTGATATTTTACTTCCTGTATTAATTATGATATTTGTTTCAGACTTTTTCCAGGATTTCTTAAATCCCTGTCAAGGTTATAGTCATCTTTGGCTCAGAAGAACCAGAAACAAGAACTTGCAATAGGTTCAGGTGCAGAGCAGTTTTTTGTTTTTTGTTTTTTAATTAATACTCCTGTTAAAATCCAGTTACCCAGATATTTAGAGAAAAGGTAGATAGTTATTTAGAATTTAAAGATACTTCTTGAAAAGCTATAATATGACTTCTTGAAAAGTCATAATCGGTAAAAAAGGAACAAAGTAATAGAAAATCACCAACTGTGAAGTAACCCAGTTACATCCTTGGTCAACCTCACAGGGAATTCCTACTGAAGTTCTTAATTTCTGTATTACCAGCCTACCCAAAACATGTTAATAAATAACATGCACTGAGTAAGTTTACCCAAGTATAGCAAAAGCAAATTTTGCGTGTGTGTGTGTTGAAGGTGGGTGGCCATGATCTATAATCTATATTCTGGGGTGAACTAAGGTCTTTCCTTTGCCCATAACATACTTCCAAAGATCGCAAATCCTTCTAATAAATATTGTATATTAGTAAGTGGTAGTATTAATGGACTGGATAGGTAATACATGTGATGTCTTAGAACACAGAAACCTTTTAATAATTATTGGTTACTATACGGGTAAGGCTGATAATGGTAATGATGGTGGCCAATGTTTTCTAGTAGAAGTTTCAGACAATTGTAAGATACATAAAAAGAAAGTTGGCCTGGTACAGTGGCTCATATTTGCAATCCTAGCAATTTGGGAGGCCAAAGCGGGAGGATCACTTGAGCTGAAGAGTTAGAGAATAGTCTGGGCAACATAACAAGACCCCCCATCTCTAACAGAAAATAAAAAAAATAATCAGGCATGGCATTGCATGCCTGTTGTCCTGACTACTTGGGAAGCTGAGGCATGAGGATGGTTTAAATACAGTTTGAGATTGCAGTGAACTATATGTACCACTGCACTTCAATTCCCGCCTGGATGATAACGTCAGAGCCTGTCTCAAAAGAGAGAGAGAGAGAATATGAATGAGTGAGTGAAAGGAAGAAAGAAAGTTATTCTTCTCTATACAAAATATGTAAAGCATATAATAGATAAAGCAGTGCTAGAGGTTGAAGTTATAATAAGATTTTAGAAAGTGAAAATTAGGACATTAGTTCATGACTGACTTCTAGCTCTACCACAGATAATTTAGGGGAGGAGACAATGATATCTTGTGATCATGCAGATGATTTTTCAGAATGATTTTATAGTTGAGTGTCCCTACTCTTTGGGACAAAAACTTACTCTTTTACAAACTAGTAACTCAGGAAGCTTGCCCAATAAAAAAATTATTGAGAGATGGTCATTCTCTGTGTCTTCAGTGAGGGGTTTTCTTCCAAGCTCTGGCAACATTTGATACACTGTACAGTGTAAAGGGAAGAATGCAGATGATAAGCTTTGGTCTGTATTTTCTTAGATTTTGACATTAATTTGTGTTTCAGTGACATATACTCTTATAGATAAGTTTCATAGTGTTGAGCAGAAGAGCATTTTTGATACAAGGTTTAAAAGATCAGAAAAATGTAGATTGACTTAGGTGATCATTGGTAAGAATAGTGACAGAAGGGAATGTGCTTTCCAGTTTTCCCTTCAAGGACAAATTGAGATCTGAGCTACCGGGAATGCTCTTAGCAACAGCTTTCAAGTGATAGCTTCCTCAGGGATTGTGTCAGCTATGGAGAGTCATCTCACCCAAAGTAAGGCTTATCTCAGGTAATCTAATGGCTAATCAAAGTTGGGATAAGAACCTTTAAAATTTCGAATACTATGGGGCAATTCTGAAGAGCCGAATTTTAGTTTTTGAATTCCCCGTGGAGTTGGCCAAGGTTGTCTGTCATTGGTTCTGCTTCACAGCTCCGCTTCTCTCCCTGCACAATTCTGCTCCCTTTCCTCCTCTTTGACAGATGTTAATTCCAAGGGTACTTCCCACTAAATATCCTGAACATTAAATTGTTTCAGAATCTGCTTTCTAAAACACATGGAAGATACCTACTACTATTACTTGTAGTGTAGAAAAACCACTGGACCAGGAATCTGAAAGTTCTAGATTCTAGTGTTGTCTGTTTTACTTACCTACTTGACCTTGGTCAAGGTATCTCAACAATAGGCCTGTGTGTGTGTGTGCCAATAAAATGCAGATAAAAATAGCTGCCTCATATAAAAATGAAAACTAAAAAGCAAAGGTGGTGAAAGTGCTATAAAGATGAAAGATGGTAGGATAATTTGTAAATCCCTAAGTATGAGCATAATAACCGCAGAACCCTCATTGTGTATTTTTTCAGCCTCTGAGTAAGGTCTTCTTGAGTTACCATTCCCATATTAATACACATATACAAATACTAAAATTAATCTCTTGGATACTCTGGAAAAAACATTTAGAAGGAGATCTTATATAGACACTGAACTTGGAAAATTCAGGAGTATGTGTTTTTCTCTGAATGAATAGGCATAAATATAACCGTTCAAGAAAATAGATAGCTGGGCCTTTGTTGTAATTATCCATATTTGTATTCATGAAGCATAATTTCATACTCTTTCATTTCAAAATTGAGATTTCTATATAAGAGGAACACAGAGAGCTACTGCATGATTTTTAGTTTGACTTGTATGGTGTTTTTGTTTGCTTCCAGAGAAGAATTTTAATGTTTCGTATTTTGAAGATGCCACAAAGAACAAAGCCAGACAGAATTTGAAGAATTAGATGGACATGTACCTCCTAGCCATAAAAGGGAATCAGCAATCACAAAGTCCAGTTACAGTACAGAAAACTAGGTTCATGGAACCCATGGTTATGTCTGTATATGATAAATTAAAAGGAAAAGTCTACCACTGACCAGACTGTCAAGCTTAAACTATTCCTTTATTCATCTCCCACAATAACTAAAAGCACAATGCAGCAAGCACATGGCTCCTTGAAAGTAGCATTCACTTCTCTTTTGTATCCCCAGAGTTCAAGGCAATAGTTGGCCTGGGGTCAGTGCTCGAAAACATTTATCGAATAGTATACAAATAAATGAATAAAATTATTATTCTAGATTCTCTAGCTGATAGGCAAAATAATCAGACAGAGATTATAGATACTCATGTTCTAAAGCCTCACCTCCTCTGTCCAGGCTGTAAATATTGCTGGTTGCCAAGGTTTCCATTCTCTATCCTTTACCTAGACAATTTCACCAAATTCAATTATTTTCTTCTTCTAAAGTGAGTTGAGGGATGGAGGGAGAGGGGTGGGGCCTTGGTGTGTGTCACACTTTATGGGGGCAAGACATGATAGCAAGAGGGACTTTACCTAACAATTGCAATCAGTGTAACCTGGCTTATTGTACCCTCAATGAATCCCCAACAATAAAAAAAAAAAGAAAATATACAATCAGAAAAATACAGAGATCTTAAATAGGTAGTATCATAAATTTGTAAAAGGTGAATACACCAAGAAACAAGCTTAGTTTAATCTGCATGTAGATTATATGCAGTAGCCCAAAAGCTCCTCTCAAGCCCATTCTCAGTCATTGTTTATTCCCCATTTGTCACAATTATCTTAGTTTTTGCAAGATTTTAGCTTTACTTGCTTTTGAACTTTATATAAATGCAAACACACAATGTAATCTTTTCTGTCTGGCTTATTTCACTCAATATTATGTTTGTGAGATTTAGCCATGTTGTTGAGTATAGTAATAACTATTTCATTTTATTTTGGGATACTTCTCATTGCATGGATGTAACACAATATCTTTATCCATTATGCTGTTTTGGTGTGGTTTCTAGTTTTGACTACTAGAACTAATGCTGCTTTGGGTAATTTTATATACCCTTTGATGCACATAGTTAGGTGTTTTGTTGGATGTATTAGGAAAGTAATAGGATATTTACTTTTAAGTTTAAATGCATTTTACAAAAGTGTTCTTCAAAGTAGTTATATTGGAACGGAAGTATATGAGAGTTTCAACTGCTCCACATTTCTGACAATACTGGTAATTTTTTCCAATTCATTTCAGCCTTTCTGGTGGATGTACAATGGTATCTCATTCTGGTTTTAATTTTTATTTCCTTAATAAATAATAAAATTGAACTCTTTTTTATGTTTATTGGCCATTTGGATGTCTTCCTTGGTAAAGGGCTTCATTGGCCATTTTTCTATTTTTCTTTTGAGTTTTGGGGATTTTATATAGTATTCTGGTATGACTGCTTATTAGATAAATATATTATAAACATATTCTCCCATTCTGCTGCTTGACCTTTTAATCTTTCTATAGTGGATTTTATTGTGCTTTGTTTTATTTTTTTTGATGAGAGAAATTCTTAAATTTGAAATAGTCCAGTGTAAGACATTTTTTCCTTGAAGATAACTTCCTACGATATATACTAAAGCTTTATTGTTTTATTCTTTGTGTTTAGATCAACATTCTATCTAGAATTAATTTTTCATATATTATGCAATAGAAATTGAGATATAGTTTTCAAAATAGATATGTAATTTATCTAGTATAATTTATTGAGCAACCCATTTTCTATTCCTCTCTGTAATATCTTCCCCTTTGTCATCAGTCATTTGACCATATGTATAAGAGTCTCTTCCAGGACTCTCTTTTGGAATATTGATATCTTTATTTCCTTCCTTATACTAATATAGCATGCTCATAGTTACTTTGGATTTATAATATCTAATACTTACAGAGTAAGTCTTCCAACTTTGTTCTTTTTTTAGTATAGTGTTAGTTGTTCTTGCCCCTTCAAAGTGTTTATATTACTTTAGAATTAGCCTATAATTTTCTTTCTCTCACTTTCTCTCTGTTCCTCTCTTACACAAGTGAACCTTCAACTTAGTTGCTTAAATATTTAAAAATCAATAAATGTGACTTATTGCATTCTCCCAAAAGGTGAAAATACAAGTACAGGATTTTAATCCCACGTACACTTTGAATTTCATAATTCAGACCACATATAATCTTGCATGTGTGCACGGGCACACACACACAATGCAGGTACAAATTCTGAGAGAGGCCAGTTGAAGGATGTAGTATCTGAGCTGAATATTGACAGAAAGAGGTATAGTGGACTTCAAAGTTTTCTGGCTATAGCAGTTGGGTCAAAGATGATACCATTTCCAGAGATGTAGTATCCAGTAAGATAGGATAGGGATGAAGTATAAGTTTATCTTGGGACATATTGAGTGTTTGGTACAATATTTGGCCTGAGGTCAGTGCTCAAAAATATTTATTGAATTAGTGTATGAATTTGTGGAACATTTTAATGTGACTATCCATTTAATATTTAGATGCGTAATTCTGAAGCTCAGATAAGAGGTCATTATAGTTTTTGACTACATGAGAACTAAGTGAGATGTACATGTACACTATTTAGGTAAGTGCTTGACCCAATATAACCACTCAGTAAATGTTAGTTTTTAAAATTAACTAAAGAAGAACTCAAGCACTGGCAAAGCAAGGAAAATATGGAGTATAGTAGGGGATAGTAGATCATGTAGTTTGAAGAACAAGATGTGAAGGACAGTATTGAAAATTTAGGTGGTCAAGTGAAAAGAGATTTAATTCACCTAAGTGGTCTGAGTTCTGAAATATGTAATCATCTGAATCATAATAAATGCAAATAGGGCAGAGGGTAAATATAGCCAGCAGATAGTCTTCCCTATTTTAATTCTCTATTCATACAAGGCAGCATTACTTGATGCCCCTTCCAGACATGGCTTCAAAATCCTCGAAAGATTTGTCCAGCCAGGCATTGCTAATCAATCAGAAAGTTATCATGTAGAACACGCATGTTTTGCCAAAATTTTTGAGGACAAAATAAAGGATGCTCATTATACATGAATATGTACTATTTGTCATTGGTGCATAAAATTTCTTCTACCTTGTAACTATTTTTATATTTTGTAATTATTTGTTACATAAAATTTCTTGTATCTTACACACACACACACGCACGCACGTGTGCACAAATAATATAACCTAATCCTGTGCAATCATATTAACCTCCCCAAAAGTTTCTTGTACCATAATATGTTAAAAAATAAATGCTAAAATTTCTTTATAATACAAAAACCAAGTACCTAAATATAAACAAATAAAATTTTGAATTAAGCCAGGTTTTGTGGTGGGCACCTGTAGTCCCAGCAACTAGGGAGGCTGAGGCAAGAGAATCGCCTAAGCTCAGGAGTTGGAGGTTGCTGTGAGCTGTGTGATGCCACAGCACTCTACCAAGGGCGATAAGACAGTCTATACAAAAAAAAATTTTTTTGAATTAAAAAAATTAAAATGAAATTTTTTTTGTCCCCTGAAAATTTAGGCCAAAAACATAAGGTGCACATTTATGCCTTATACAAGGAAAAATATAATACTTGCTACATTTGAATGGCAAGTGCAAGTTTCTGTGGCTTCATTTGCTTTTGCGTATGCAGACACAGCTAAAGTAAGGGCCGAAACTGGACAAAGGGCAGGCACTAACCAAATGCTGTAAGAATAATTGTCAATTAAAAAGCACATTTTCAGTTCATACACTGAAATTGCCAGGCTGTTCTTTCAACCCCTGCATTAGTATGACCAATTGGAGATTTTGAAGTAAGTCCATATACATACATGATCTTCATCCTCAGAGCAACCCATAGGATTTGGAAGTAAACACACACACAATTCACTTTGCAGGCAACTAAATGATGCTATATGATAGCTTCTTAATTCCTAAAGTGAATGAATGTTAGCACTAAGCTTGAAAATTTGGCGTTGGGCACCTAATTCAGGGTTCGGGGAATAAGGGCTGATTTTACAGAGTAGGTTTTGCCCCCTACCTCAGTTTTCTTGTATGGATCCAGTTTCCACTTCACTGATAATCATAAACTTCATCAGAAACACATTTTCCTTTCTTTTATTACAATTCCCTTGTAGTTTATTTAGCTCAGATACTGAGCTTCAGAAGTGATTTTTGAAAAGAATAGACCCTTAATTAATTGCAGGTTCCCTTCTATCTCTTATCTAGAGTGTCTGTGCAATATTGAATTAATTGAGCCCCAGAAGCCCAATAATAGAAGAATAACGACTTTTCATCAACCTCAGCTACGCACTGAGAAAATCAGTTTAGGAATTCACAATTTATGTTTTTTACTCTCTTAGATCTCCTTGGCTCATTTTCTTGACTTTCATCTGGAAGCAGGCATAGCATTATTGTGTATGTTTGTTAATTAAGATGTGAAATGTGGTATTATTAGAAGGGCACGATGAAACTGGAAAAAATTCATGTATCATGGAAAGAAACAGAAATGGAAACCTGTGCTTTCACACAACTGGACCGCTCCACGCTGCCCCTTTTCCACATTACAAGTCTCCAACTACACACACTTCATAGTCACAATCCAGTTCCTTCTATCTCCATGCAACTTGCTCTTCTCCTGACCTTTAACTAACAATCATAAACTTCATCAACTTCATCAGTAGAACATTTTGCTTTCTTTTATTACAATTCTCTCATATTTTATTTAGCTCAGCTACAGAGCTTCAGAAGTAGTCTTTGACAAGAATCAATGCTTAATGAATTGGAGATTTTCACCTGTCTCTTGTCCAGGGCACTTAGACCCTGAGTTGTAAAGTGATGTTTTGAGCTCCCCACCTCAAGTTAATCCTTCAACCCATAAATACTTAAGGAAACTCAAAATTGAGTAAAAGTCAGCAGTTTTCTTTACTGCAGGACTCAGAGCTCTTATGTCTGCAGGAGAGTAATATAGCACTCAGTGCCTCTTGTCTTTTTCATGCATTTTTACTTCTGATAGGATTTTATTTCATTTCTTATTTTGTGGTAAAATTTATGTTTTCTACTATTTTTTACATGTGAAAAGTTTCTCTCTAAAATTAGACTCTAAGCTTCTTGATACTAGGGGATATAATAGATTTCTTTTAGAGATCCCATAATACCCAGTGTAGTACTGAGCTTATGTTATTAATTCCATGTTTTAGTTGTAGAAATTAAAGGCAAGAGAATGAAGTGAGTATCTTGGTGTTTCTACTTTCTGCTGAACAACTTTGTTTCTACTGCCTTGCCTCAGTTTTCCTGTCTATGAAACGGGGGTATTGATATTACCTACTTCTTAGTTTTTGTAAATGAAGATTAATTGCATTAATTCATGCAAAGTTTTGGTACAATGTATAGCATAGAGTAAATACTCAATGGAATTATATATATTATATGAATATTAATACACATATGAAAGAAAATGTAACTACCCAGTGAATAGCTATTGCAACTAAAGTCTTCAGACAAGTTGTCTAAAGTTCAGCAATTGTACTTTTGTACCTAGATGCTGCAGCATTTTTTCTTGGTGACTTCCAAGTATTTCAGTCAGCCAGTAGAAGACAGAACAGCTTGACTGTGGAAAACATTCTATTTCAAGGTATTGGACTATAATGAGATTCAACCCTAGGCTCACTGTGTTCTAATCTGAAAAGCTCTGTTACAGCTTTTTATGACCTCCCTCTAGAAAGAAAATATTCTAATTCAGTACTGTAGGGTGGGGGACAAAGAACTCAATCAATTTTAGCATGTCTTAGCTTTGCTATTTTTGTAGAAAAGGAAAAATCAAGTGGAAGCTCGAAAGAAGATAATGGAAGAAATAATAAATTGACACAAAAGTTATTATTTCAAGGTTTCAAGCACTTGACCATTTTGCATTTGGAGTTATGAGTGGTGGAACAAAAATAGAATTTGGAATCAGAGAATGAATATTCCAACACTGCCCAGGTCATTCGTATGTTGTGTGTGACAGTGTACATTTGTCTTCTCATATAAAAATGGGTACAGTAATTGCATCTACCCCACAAGACGAGGGAAAGAGGGAAAAATGTGGAGAGGGAAAATGAAATGATACAGAAATGCATACAGTAAACATTCACTATTGTCATTAGAAATGAAGGACTAGGGTTGTAGTTATTCTGCTACTCAGAGAAATGTGACATCCTCAGAGCTGTTCTAGCCTATTTTCCAAATGGAACATAAAGCAATATGTTTGGACATACAACAAAAACATAACCTAAGGGTACAAGAAATCAGCACCAATTATTTGCATTGAGGCCTCGAAGACTTTTTTGTTATTGCTTTTTACTTTTTTTTGCATATTTCCCTTGAAAACAACTAAAGCTTCTTTAGTATGTAAACATTATTTTTTTTATGGCATGATAACAAAAAGTAATGAAGAAACTTAAAAGTGAGCCTTATTGTTGCTTATTGAGGGTCAAGATTAAGTAATAATTAAAATTACAATAAAGTTCTCATCAAACTGTGGAGAATAGCATTTGATTTGCCAGCATTAATCAGCTTCCCCTGATGTTGGAGTACAGAATGGAAGCTTGCCTGTAGAGCTGGTAAAATCATAGACTAGTTCCAGACTATAGTTCAGGTTGCAAGTCTGGCATATGTAAGCTGAAAAACTTTGGACAAATATATAAGCTCTCTTAGCCTTTGTGTCCTTATCAGTAAAATGGAAAATTCATTTGCACATGGACAGAATATGATAACACATCTAAGGTAATGCCCAGAAATTATTAAACATCAAATCTATTTTCAGTATTCTTCTTTCTTAATATTGTACCTGGGGTATTATTGTACCTTATTATACTATTACCTGAGAGAGTACATATCTAGAATCCTGTCTGTATCTATTACATATGCTTGAGCTCTCAAGATTTACAGATAGTGAGAGTTGGGTTAGGGGATTAGAAGTCATATAGTTCTAAACCATCATTTCTCAGAAAGGCTCCTGATGTTATGCTTGAACTCAGATCCCTATGTCTCCCCCCCAACCTGCAGTCTTCCATCCCTTCCTTTCCTTTCCTTGAAGAACATCTTACAACAGGATTGACAGGGATTGACCTAGAGACATGGAAAATCCAAAGGTAGTTGAGAGGAAAGTTAACCTGTTAGGAAGGGAACTTGGATTAAGTTTGGACTTAAATCAGGGAAGAAAATGCCCTTGAGCCCTTTTCAAATAAGCCTATAGCCAAAGACAATCACTTGCAGCTAAAGGAAACATTGAATTACATGAATTAAAAGTTGTGCATGCCAAGGCTGAACATACTTGCTAACATTAAGAGACCCATTTAATGAATACTGGCTAAGATATAGATTTATGCACAATAAAATTCTGCATTTGACAGATTTTTACTACTCTGCATTTCAAAATTGTACAATGAGCTAATAATTTTTCTTGATAGGCTATTTTTCCCAAATGCCTTTAATCAGTGATAAGAACAACAAAAAATTCTTCATTCAATGCTTTAGCCTTTGCAGTTCTTATGCATACTTTTATATTTTTAAAATAAAATTGCTGCTTGGAGGAAGGTTTTAACAGGCCTATGTAATGCTTTGAATACGAGTCAGCATTCAGGATGTCAGAGCTGGAAGTGTCCTTAGGGATCATACTAGAGGTCATTATAAATATGGGAAACAAAGACATCAAAGTGATTTATAGTTTAAAATCAAATTCTTGTCTAAAAATAGTTTATGAGCTTCCAGCTTATGCTTGGGAAAGTAAAGTTGATGTTCTTATACTTGTTATGATTGAGGGGCTTCATCTCTACCATCCCCAAATATATGACTTTGATGTTTGAAACTGCAATGTTCTTTGTGTCAAGCATTACTTTTGTTGTGCAAAGGGGTCATGGTCACATGCCATTAGCACCAAGGACGACAAATATAACATAGTATCTATTGGTGGAAAACACAGAAGTAATACTGTGAATACAATCTCTTGAACTCTCATTTCCTGACACATAGATCAGGCATATATTTTCTGTAGATGCCATGGTCAACATTCTAAAAGACAGAGCACGTGGCATACACTCTTTGTTATTTATATGTTCACAAGCAAGGAATACATATGTGACTATTTCAATAATTTACTAGAGCAAGATTAGATTGCATCATAGAAGCCAATTGTACTTATTTTCTCCTAGCTGTGTCTTCAATGACATTACATTGTTGGCTTGATGTTGGGCATGTTGAGAGTATTTATACTTCAGAAATTGGCATACTACAAATCAGGAATTTTCTCTGATTTATTAACACACTGCTAAAAATTTATAATAATAGAATCTTTCTGGTGGAGGAGTGCCGTTACTACAGTGAGACAAACCCAGACCTGCTGAGCTTAATCCTGCAAACCTTAATCCTGTAAAGCCACCAAAAGGAGAAAGGAAATGACTCTAACAGGACCATTAAGATTTATTTTCATCGTTTATTTTGTAAAAGGCTTTTTATCCAAAGAGTAAAATAATTCCAACAATACTAACAGCTAACATTAAATAGACTTTATTGAAAGGAGTGACATCAGCAAGGTGACTGAAAAAGAATTTTTGTTGCTCATCCTCTCCTGAAAACATCAACTTGAACAATTATTCATGTACAAAAATATCTTCACAAAAACCAAGGAATCAGATGAGAAATTTTTCTAGATGGAGCACAGAAATAAGAAAAGAGGCATTGATGACGGTAGGAAAGACAGTTTTACATTACCTGTGTGACCCTTCCTTCAAGCTTGTGCAGACTGGAGAGAGAGAGAGATCTCCCACATGAGGGACAGAGAGTGAAGTGAGCAACTGACTGTCACAGACCTCAGTACCAGGTTCTCTTCAGTGAATTATAGTGTTAGTCTGGTTCCCATGGTTCCAGACTAGAATGGCTCCTGCAGAATCAAGCTCCAGGCCTGCTCCCATGGATTCAGGCTGCAAGTCCATTCCCACAGCCTCAGGCACCAGAGTTACCCTAGTGAAACATGGTGTCATGCTGGCTCCCATGAACCCATGCTCCGGGGCATCCCCCTGAACCAAGGCATCAAGCCTTACTTGCAGATCCCAGTTCCAGTTTTACTCTCATGGACCTAAGAAACAAAACTGCTCATCTAAGAACTATGGCAACAACACACCCATTTACCACAGTAGCTGACCAACCCAGATCTCTCTCCCTGACAAGACCAATCTGTAAGCACTGGATAAGATGCTTGCTTTTTTTAAATGCACAAACACCATTGTAGGTACACAAGGAATAGAGATAATAGGTAAACAAGATACCACAAAAGGAACAAATTAGAGCATAAGTAACTGTAACAACATGGAGATCTATGGACTGTCTGACAAAACTTCATAATCAGTACCTGAAGGAAGTTCAGTGAGCTATAATTGAACATAGATGATTAAATAAAATCAGGAAAACAGGAAAAAAATTAGAAATTTAACAAAGAGAGAGACACCACAAAAAGAACCAAACAAAATTTTTTGAAGAAGACAATGACTGAAATGAAAAATTTCATGGAGAACTTCAATAGCAGACCCAGTTGAGCAGGAGAATCAGTAACCTTAAAAATAAGTAATTTGAGGTTACTCAATGAGAGGAATAAAATGAATAAAAACAAAGATAGTCTAAGACACTTACAGAACAGCATCAAGAAAACTGATATACACATTGTGAGAGTCTCAGAAGTAGTAAAGAAAGAGAAATGGACAGAAAACTTATTAAAAAAATGACAAAATAAATCCCAAATCTGGACAGAAATAAAGATCTATCCCTCAAAGAACTTCAAATAGGTTGAATATAAGGAGATTCTCCCTGAGATGTACTACAATCCAATTCTCAAAAGTCCAATGACAAAGAAAATTTCCAAAGCAGCATGATAAAAGCAATTTGTCACGTACAAGGTGCTATTGTTTAAATGTTTGTCTCCCCAAACTTCAGATTGGAATTTAATACCCAATGTTGTAAGTGGGATGTTATAAGTGATGCTTGGATCATGGGAAAAGATCCTTCATAAATGGTTTGGTGCTATTCTGACAGGAATGAGTAACTGAGTTATTCCACTAGTTTCCATGACAGCCATTTATTAAAAATAGCCTGGAAAGTATATTTGTTTTCTTAACAAATAACCTTGTTAAATGGTCAGATTAAATGTCAAAAAGAAAAAAAGCCTGGCTCCTCCCTTCTTATGCTTCCTCTCTTGTCATGTGATTGCTGCACACACCAGCTCCATTGCCCTTCCAATCATTATTAGAAGCAGCCTGAGGCCTCATCGGATGCGTATGCTGATGCTATGCTTCTTTTACAGCTTGCATAATAATAAGCCAATAAAATCTTTCACTTAAAAAAATTATTTAGCTTTAGGAATTTCTCAGCACAACCCTTGCAGGCCAAGAGAGAGTGGGATATATTGAAAATGCTGAAAGAAAAAGAAAACTGCCAACCAAGAATACCTAGAAAAGCTTTCCTCTAGAACTGAGGAAAAAATAAATCCTTTCCCAGACTAACAAAAGCTGAGAGAGTTCATTACCTCTAGATCTGCCTTACAAGAAATGCTAAAGAAGGTTCTTCCAGTTGAATAGAAAAGGCACTAACTACGTGAAAACATATAAATGTACTAAACTTATTTTAAAGGTAAGAATAAAATCAAATTTGGAATAGTCTAATACTGCAATGGTGTTGTGTAAATCATTTTTAACTCTATTACATAGGTCAAAAGATAAAAGATTAAAAATTACTATATAATTGATACAAAATATTAAAAGACGTTATATAAATAATATAAAATGTCTTAGTGGGAAAAGTAGGAAAAGTTAAAATGCGGAGACTTTGTATGTTGTTAAACTTAAATGTTATCAGCTTAAAATAGACTATTATAGCTATACAATATATTATGTTAGCCTCTCAGTAACCACAATAAAAAAATCTATCGTAGATATACAAAAGATGAAAAGGAGTCAGAGTACACCACTGATAATAAAATTAAAACACAAAAGACAACAGCAAGAAAGGAAGAAAGAAACAACAGAAAATAATGTAAAAAATGGTAATACTAAGTTCTTACCTATCACTAATTTAAACATAAATGGATTATCTCAATAAAAGGACATAAAGTGGAAAGTGGATGAATGGATAAAAATAACAAAATCGAATTATGTGTTACTGTAAGAGACTCATTTGTTAGCTTTAAGGGTACATATAGGCTAAAAGTGAAGGAGTGGAAAAAGGTGTTTTATGCAAATAATAATTAAAAGAGATGGGGTGGCTATATTTATATCTGAAAAAATAAACTTTAAGTTTAAAAATGACACAAGAGACAAAGAGGCCATTATATAAGGATAAGGAGATAAAGTGATCAAGAGGATACAATTGTAAATATATACACATATAACATTGGAACACAGAAATATATCAAACACATATCAGCACTGAAGGAGGAAATAGATAGTGATAAAATTATAGCAGGGAACTTCAATAAATTATTTTTATTAATGGATGGGTCAACCAGACAGACTTTCCATAAGAAAACAATGGACATGAACTACACGTAAGGCCAAATAGATGTAACAGACATATTCAGAATATTCCATCCAATAGCAGCAGAATAAAAACCCTTTTTAAACACACACAAAATATTTTGCAGCAGACATCATATGTTAGGCCATCAAACACATCTTAAAAAATTAGGAAGATAGAAATTATAAAATATCTTTTCTAACTACAATGTGTAAAATTAGAAATCAGCAATAGGAAGAAAACTAGAAAATTTGCAGATAATGTGGAAACTAAATCACATATTCCCAAACAACCAAAGTGTCATGAAAAAATCGAAAGAAAACGGTAATTGATCTGAACAGATATTTCTCAAAAGAAGACATGTGAATTTCAAAAAAGTATGAGAAAAGGTTTCACATCACTAAAATCAGAGAAGACAGATCAAAGCCACAAGGAGGTATTATCTCACTCCAGTTAGAATGGCTATTATCAAAAAGATAAGCAATACAAATGCTGGTGAGGATGTGGAAAAATAGGAACTCTTAAAACACTGTTGGTGAGAGTGCAAACTAGTGCAGCTACTATGGAGTGAGTACAATATAAGGTATTCCAAAAAATAGAATTACTATATGAATTACTAATAGAATTACTATACCAGCAATCTCACTACTGACTATATATTCAAAAGAAATCAGCACATAAAAAAGACATCTGCACCCCATGTTTATTACAGCACTATTCATAATAGCCAAAATATGGTATCAACCTAGGTGTTGAATATTAGATGAATGGATAGAGAAAATATGATATACACAATGGGATAGTATTGAGCCATAAAATGGAATTAAATCCTGTCATTCGTGGTAATGTGGATAGAACAGGGGAACATTATATTAAATGGAACAATCTAGGAGGAGAAAATTAATTGTATGTTCTCACTGATAATGTGGAAGCTAAAAAGCACCAATTTCATAAAAGTAAAAGGTAGAACAGAGGATAGAAGATTCTGGAAAGTATAAGGAAATGGGAGAAGAAGGAAAGGTTTACTAAAAGATTCGAAATTACAACTAGATAGAAATAAATTCTAGTGTTCTATTCTACTGTAGGATGGCTATAGTTAACAATAAAAATATTATATAGTTTCAAATAGCTAGAAGGTGGCTATTGAATGTTTCCAACATAAAAGTACGATAAATGTTTCATTTAGATGACAGATAGTATCAGATCACTATACATTATGTACTAAAACATCACTATGAACAATTATTATTTTTAAATTAAAACAAAAACTTAAAAATGAAAAATAATCTTATAACAAGATGGAAATGCCAAGATTTCAAGATGCTTCAAAAGTGATTCTAGGAGGCATTTATAGTGATAAATGCCTACAGTAAGTAAAAAATTCTCAAAAAATAGCCTAATTTTATACTTCAAGTAACCAGAAAAAGAACAAACTAAGAACACAATTAGAAGGAAAGACATAATAAATAACAGAGTAGAAATACATAAAATAAAGTCTAGAAAACCAATAAAAAAAGATTAACAAAACCGAGTTGGTGTTTTTTAAAATATAAACAAAGCTAATGAAAATTTAGGTAAAAAGAAAAGAGAGAAGACTCAAATAAATATAAACAGAAGTAGAAAAGAAGACATCACAATTGATACCAATGAAATACAAAGGATCATAAAAAAATTACTATGACTAATACGCCAACAAATTGGATAACCAACAATGGTTATGTGCCGACAAATTGGATAACCTAGAAGAAACTGATAAATCCCTAGACACATACAACCTACCAAGTCTGAACCCTGAAGAAAGAGAAAATCTTAACAAACCAATAATAATAGCTAAGGAGATTGAATCAGTTAACAAAAATCTCCCAACAAAGAAAGCCTCAGGAGCTGATGGTTTCACTAGAAAAATCATACCAAATATTTAAAGAAAAATTAATATCAATCCTTCTCAAATTATTCCCCAAAAATTAAAGTGGTGGAAACATGTCCTAACATATTTTGTGAGGGCAGCATTATTCTAACACCAAATTTGGACAAGGACACTATAAGAAAGATATAATCCAATAGCCCTGATGGCCATAAATACAAAAATCCTCAAGAAAATACTAGGAAACTAAATACAGCACCTTCCAAGAATTAATCATCACACTGAAGTGGGATTTATCCCTGAGATGCAAGGATGGTTCACTAAAAACAAATCAATAAATGTGATACATCATATTAACAGAATGAAGAACAAAAATCCTATGGTAATCTCCAGAGATGCATTAAAAAAATTAACAACCTTTTACTGTTTAAAAATCCCAAAAAATAAGGATAGAAAGGATGTACCTCAATACTGTAAAGACCATATACAACAAGCCTATGGCTAACATAATACTCAATGGCGAAAATCCCTATTAAAAATTCAATAGCATTTTTACAGAAATAGGAAGACGCTGACTATTTAAAGCAATCTTGAGCAAAAATATCAAAGTCGGAGAAAAATATGCTACAAAGGTATAATAATTTAAAGAGTTTTGTATTGGTCTAAAAGCAGAAAAATAGACCAATGGAAGAAACCAATGGAAGAGAATAACAAGCCCATAAGTATAGTCCATTGGTCTTCAGCAAAGGTGACAAGAATATGTAGTGAGGAAAGGAGTCTCTTCAATACATAGTGAAGAACACTATGTATTCACATGGAGAAGAATAAAATTGGGCCTTCTTTATCTTACGGTATTTATATAAAGCCAACTCAAAATGGATCAAAGACTTAAATTTGCGACTTCGCACAGGCAAACTTGCCAAAGAAAATGAAGTAAAAAAGCTTTTTGAAATTGGTCTGGGCAATGTTTATTATTTATTTATTTATTTATTTATTAAGCTATGGTTCAAAAACAAAGGCAACAAAGCAAAAATAGAAAAATAGAATTATGCCAAACTAAAATGCTCTCATAGCAAAGTAAACAATAAGAAATTAAACCCAGACCTCAGACTTTACTACAAATCGATAGTGATCAAAACCTCTTTCATGTTTACATGGATGGAGCTGGAACATATTCTTCTTAGTAAAGTATCCCAAGAATGGAAGAAAAAGTACCCAATGTACACAGCCCTACTATGAAACTAATTTGGGACTCTCACATGAAAGCTATAACCCAGCTACAACTTAACAATAGGGGGAAGTGGGAAAGGGGGGGTGGGTAGAGGGAGGGGGATCGGTGGGATCACACCTGTGGTGCATCTTACAGGGGTATTTGCGAAACTTGGTAAATGTAGAATGTAAATGTTTTGGCACAGTAACTGAGATAACGCCAGAAAGGCTATGTTAACCACTGTGATAAAAATGTGTCAAATGGTTTATGAAGCGAGTGTATGATGCCCCATGATCATATCAATGTATACAGTTATGATTTAATTAAAAAAAAAAAGAAATTAAACAAGACAACCTATAAAATGGAAGAAAATATTTGCAAACATTCATGTGATAAAAGGTTAATATCCAAATTACATATATAAAAACTCAAACAACCCTAGAAACAAAACAAATAATCCGAATAACAAATGAACAAGGAATCTGAACATACATTTCTCAAATGGTAAATAGACATATTAAAATTAAAAATGCTCAACATCACTCATCATGATAGAACCAAAAATCAAATCACAGTGAGATATCACCTCCCATTTGTTAGGATGGTGATTATCAAAAAGTCAAAGATAACAAGTGTTGGAAATTATGTGAAGCAAAGGAAATACTCATATATTGCTGGTGGGGTGTAAATTGGCCCAGCCATTATGGAAAATAATATGGAGGTTCCTCAGACAATTAAAAATGTAATTGATCCAGCAATCCACTTCTGGGTATATATCTAAAGAAAATAAAATCACTATCTCTGAACATTTACTTCCATGTTCATTACAGCAGTTTTCACAATAACCAAAATATATAATTAAGCTAAGTGTCCACCAGGAGATGAACAGATAAATAAAATGTATATACACAGTGGAATATTATTTAACCTTAAAGAAGGAAATCTTGTTCTTTGCAGCAACCTGTATGACAAAATTTTTGCTATTATAAAGAACAGCTTGTTTTGGACATTATGCTAAGTGAAACAAACCAGACACAAAAGATAAAATTCTCACCATCTCACTTTTATGTGGGATCTAAAAAAGTTGAACTCGGAGAAGCAGAGAGTGGAATGGTGGTCTTCAGGGGCCTGGAGTGATAGAAATGGGAAGATGTTGGTCAAAGATTTCAAAGTTACATTTATAGGATGAATTCTGGAGCTGTAAAGCATAGCATGGTGACTGTCCCAGAATAATAACAACAATTATTATTACAGGTAATAATGCTGTATTGTATACTTCCATTTTTTATTTTTTTTTGAGACACAGTCTCAATATGTCACCCTCGGTAGAGTGCGATGGCATCACAGCTCACAGCAACCTCAAACTTTTGGCTTAAGCAATTCTCTTGCCTCGGCCTCCCAAGTAGCTGAGACTACAGGCACCCACCACAACGCCCAGCTATTTTTTTTGTTATTGTTGTTGAAGTTGTCATTGTTGTTTAACAGGACCTGGCCGGTTTCAAACCTGCCATCCTTGGTGTATGTGGCTGGTGCCGTAATCACTGTGCTACGGGCACCGAGCTGTATACTTTCCACTTTTCTAAGAGAGTAGATGTTAAATGTTCTCACCACACATGGCCTCCATAGTTACCTGTGTGATGTGATGAATATGTTAAATAGCTTGATAATGGAAAGCATTTCACAATGTATACATATTTCAAAACATCACATTGTATATATCTTAAATATATAAAACTTTTTAATATATTTTATTTTTTATTTGTCAATTATATTTCAATAAAGCTGAAAAAAATAAATTTAAATAATCCCTATCACTTTTCTTAGCACTTTACATTAATTACATCATTTTATTCTCAAAGCAATAGTTGGTTTAATGACTTCAGATGAAGAAACCAAGGCTTATGAAATATTAAACAATTTAACATTTTGAAGAGTCAGAGCTTTTAAGAGACAATGGCAAAGGTTTATCAGATTGTAGAGCTGAAACTTCTAAATATGATCCTCTTTTATAGATTACTCCCTTAAGATAATGGTTCCCAAATTATGGGCTCTGGATGCTGGGGAGAGGGAGTTATAACATGAGCTTTGAGAGGTAATTAAATCCATATACATGGGAATCATTGTTTGCAAGCCAAATGATTATCTCATGCGTATTCATACTAGTCTTTTGAAATTTATATGTATAAAGTTATGGTGAATAAATATTTACTTATTAAATTATATTAGTATTTGCCATTAATGAATAAGTGTCCACTCTGTTCTAGACATTCCACCTTGTACTAGGCATATAATGTGAAGTTAATGAATGTGATCTTTGACCTCATGTTTTCTTTCTCAATGTATACTAAAAGGGTAGGTCGTATTACCATGTGGGATAAACACAATTTTTTGCTGTGGTAAAGAGCAGCTTGTTTTGGAAATGCCTGGGAGCTCCTACTTCTAGAATGAGTGCCTCTTGCCTTTATGGTCTTCTCTCCAAAGCTCACTGCCACTTGTCCTATGCTTGCCTCTATTATCCTCTCACTGGGACAATTATCTAACTACTAAGTGTATAACCATGCCTAATGGGTCCCATCCACCATTTTCTTTTGACTCCAAATCGTTTTCCATGCACTGCCAGGTTCTTCTTCCTAATGCTGAGCTTTGATAAATCATTTTCTCCTACTGAATAATGGTGAAGACTGACCAATTATAAGAATTAAGCTGTGTTTTTCTGTGTATAATGTGCCCAAAGTTTTGAGTGAAAAGGGTGCACATTATACATGGGTAGTAATAATTCCATATATATATATGTTTTTAATTCTTTTGTTTATGCTGATGCATTAAAAGTGTAACTCCAGCAAGCAATAATGATATCCACATGCAAAATAATACCCTGAAATATGGTAATTGGTTTTGTTGAACTTACAATGAACTCGCAGCAAAACCATTTTTAGCTAATGAACTGTGACATTTCTTTTCATACCCTTTTGGCGGGAGCTGGCAGTATATCTGATAGTTGTACAAAAGTTCCTTATAATAGAAAAAACAAGTACCTAATATAAACAAATAAAACTTTAAATTAATAAATTCATATGAAAGATTTTTTTTTCCTGAAAGTTTTGGGCCAAAAACATAGGTGTACATTACACATGGGTGCATACCTTTCTGTGACAGCAGCTTGTGATTAATCTTTATAACCTAATGTTACAACAATGGTGATCACCTATGGGGGTTTCCCAGTGGGGTTTTTGAACATTTCAAATGTTACTATTGCCTCATAAGAGGTCCCTCTTCTGCTCAAGGAAGGACCACTACTCAGTGGAGTAGGATCTATCTCCAGCTCAATGAAATTTCCTGTAGTTAGTTGGTTCACTCTTGAATTCTTTTTCTGTGTGAAGCCAAGAACCTAGAACTTGGTGAGTTCAGGGGGCTTTCCTACCTTCACTGGGACACCCTTGCATCACTTTCATCCTCCTCAAAATCAATCATACACCCCCCTGATACACACACTCCGAAACAAAGCAAAATCAAACAAAAATTGCCCAAACAACAAAAACAATTTTTTCAAGCATTTTCAACCTTTGGGGTAAGGAAAGATCCCACGTAACCAAAAGTTTAAGATGTGATACTTTCCAAATATTCTCCCAGAAAGTTGTGAGAATTTTCTGTCAGATGTAAAATTTGCATCATTTCCTAATCCCCATGCAATTTTCTCTTCATTTATATTATTTTCAAACATGATCCATGACTAAAAAACACCATAGTTTAAGCATCATATGCCAGATCTAGATAAATTGCTTGGTTGTTACCCCTCAGCTAATATGCTTTTTAAAATCAATTGGTATTTAAACTAAGAAAACCACCTTTTGAAATCTTAATGAGAACCTGTTCTGAGAGCATTAATCTGATGCTCTTTTCCTCCAGGATTGAAAGGTATTACTTCATATATGTGTAATTAGCATGTGCAATGGGAAGTTTTTTCATATTCATCTTCTGAAAGTGCTCTTTGAAAGGAAAGCACACAGTCTGGTTTTAAGAAACATGATCTGTATATTTCTGTTCATGGCGTAGAAAACGTCAAAGCAAATAAGGTATATTTTTGGGTATGATTTCTCATTTAGTGGGGCCAACGTAGACATTCCAGGACTAGGATGATGATAAAATTAAAAAAAAAAATCACAGAAGAGATGAGGGAGCCAGATCTCTTACCCCCCTCCTCATCAGGGCTCCAGCATTGTGCTCATTGTGCAAATGTTCCTGGCACACAGAACTTCCTGCCGGAGCTCCTGCTTGTAAAACCACATGCTAGCACTCCTTGGCTTCATTAATTGAAAGCAGGATAATTGAAGAGATCTCCATTAGATTTCAAAGCAAACATCTGGTTTGAAACATTTGTAATATTTTTTCCTTTTTCTTTCACACATGTGTCTGTGGTTTTTTGGCTTCCAAGGAGAACCTCATATTCAATACCAAGAAGGGGGTATAATTGAGGCCTCCCCTGCTGACAGTATAACTGCCTTTTATTGCTAAAGCACAAATAATTACTTATAAAATAGCAGGTGTCTACTTAAAAAAATCCAAATAAATGTTCTATGTATTTTTAGACATTCTCCTGGATGGAGTAGCCACTCTAAAAGACTCACTAGGCATGGCCAATACCCTGACAGCTGTTTCTATGTCTTCAACTTTATTTCTCCTTTCCTTTCTCACATGTTGGACATTGATTTTGTCCATTATCTAAAGCCACCTGCATCTGAATTATATCAAGTTCTGTGTTTTTATCATGTAATTATTTCTTCCAAAAACCCAGATGTGAACTTATTAGCTTATTGCATTTGCCTGTTTTCATCAGCTAAGAGAGATTGAGAAGTTAAGATTTGCTGGGTGCGTTGGCTCACACCTGTAATCATAGCACTCTGGGAGGCCAAGGCGGGTGGGTTGCTTGAGTTCAGGAGTTCAAGGCCACCCTGAGCAAGAGCAAAACCTCTACTCTACTAAAACAGAAAAACTAGCCAGGCTTAGTAGCCCACACTTGTATTCTAGCTTCTCGAGAGGCTGAGGCAAGAGGATCACTTAAGCCCAAGAGTTTGAGACTTCTGTGAGGAATGATGATGCCACCTTACTCTATTCAGAGCCACAGAGTAAGACTGTCTTAAAAGAAAGAGAGAGAGAGAAGTTAAAGGGTTTGTTTGTGAGAGGATGGAGTAGAGTTTAAAATTCAGCATATCAAGTTGGATTTAAGTGTGGCGCCAGATTCTAACCATATCTGAAAACTGATTTCTGTATTCATTGCACTGGTGTCTGTTTCTTTTTCAGTCTTGCCTTCTAAAAAAGTCCCCGAATTGTTGATTGTTACTGTAGCTACTGTGGTGAGGGAGGGGGGATTTCATAGATTATAAGCATGAGAAACCTACTCTGGCCAATTAAGCTTTATAAAATTTATTGGAAGGGTATTGACAAGATGTGGAATCAATGGGAAGGCTAGAGGATCAGTCATGGGCTTATGCAGAAAATAATTCATATTCTTCTACTTTTCAAGATTTAAAGTCCCAGCAAAGAAAAAACTCCTGCCTAAATTTAGGACATGTGTCCACCACTGAGCTTTACCTGGGTGATGAGCACGAATCTGGCAGAAATAACAAGAAGTTCTTCACTGTAGCAGTTTTTCTTAAGAAGTGTTCCTCATCTGAATTGTAGAATATAGAAAATGATTTATGTGGTAATTCTCTTAATTGTGCCAAGAACAGTATATAACTAGTACCCTTCTGTACACATGGGAAAGAAGTAATGATTTGCAACATTCAGACATTAAAGTTGATTCTTTCCTTGGACAAGTTGACTTCATTTTGTAAAGCAGCTATCTTAGTTTACCAGCCAGCTAATACTGCACTCACGAGGGAAAATATAATTCTCCAAAAGGAAATCAGAGTGCTATTAGAAAGGGGAAACTAAGCAGCTAGAAGGTAACAAATGTGCATTTTACTACGTAGGCAATAAATTGCTAACATTCACAAGGCTGCATCTTCCAAGGTCTTTTACTTAGAATACTAATACCCTTCATGTCACTGATAGATGTTCTAAGACAAAAGCATTCTTAGGGAAAGCATTTGGGAAATATTGTACGCTATAATCCTTTTTTAGGAGATTAACAATATGAAAATCTGTAAAAATTCTTACAACTAATAGTGAGGAGATCCGTTTGACTATGTTTCCCAAGCTTATCCGATTGTGGATAGTTTTCATAATACTTCCCACAGAATTGCCATTGCAAAGAATATATTTTAGAAAATAATAGTAAGAAATATATTCTGGTACTTTTCAGGAAATTTCCAATTTGGTAATATCATTATAGGGTTTAACTTCCCAGATTGAAATGATGATAGCCAAAATGGAGAAAGTTGAAATGATGACTAAATTATATTTTTATTATTCCCTTCCTGAAATAAATGAATAGCTACCATTTTCCCACATCTTTTCCTGTGGCCCTGTCCAGGAGGTGGGGGTAAAAGACTTTATGTGACACCCTTCCTTTACCTTGGCTGTACATTGAGAATTACCTGGGGAGCTTTAAAAATGAGTATCCTCCATCTTGACCTATGAACTTTACCCTAGGAGAAATGGTACCTTGAAAGAACAAGCAATGATAGTGGGAAGGCATAATGATTAGCAGAAATTTTTAAAATAACCTAACAAACTCAAATCTGGTTGCTTGTACCCTCACATTAACCTGAAATTTAAAAAAATACAAAAAATAATAAGCATATTGAACATGAAAAAATACTAAAACAATGGCTCTGAAATTTTAGCATGTATCAAAATCATCTGGAGGGCTTGGTAAAACTCAGAGGGCAGGGCCCCAACCCAGAGTGTCTGTTTAGCTATCTGGGGTGGGGCCCAGGAATCTGCATTTCTACCATATTTCCAGGTGATCTTGATGCTGCTGGTCCCCAGACAACACTTTTTAAGAATTGCTAAAATATAACATGAAGATAGATTTGTAAGTTATTTTCAGCCAGGTATTTCCATCTACTTCCCGGGTTCACACAAGTAATTTATTTGCGTGAGAACATACTGTCCCTTGTCAAGTGTTATGACCACTTACAGGTTTATTACCTTTCTTCACAGTAGAATACAATACATGTTAAAGCAGCATTGTATTGCCCAGACTTTTCCATCATACATTGAAGAAAAGTGATATAGTAAAATTTAAGCTTTAGGGAGAACCTAAATTTGTTTTTACTGGAATTTGGAGGTAATAGACACTATGTAAAATATATGTAGTAAGTATGTGATATCAAGGAAAGATGCCAAAATGGCTTTTTGTATATTCATCTAGAGACTTTGTTTCTTAAAGTAAGAAACAAAATCTCGTTCTAAGAACACTAATTGAGATAATTTTTGCTTTTGTGCAGATAACCCAAAATAAGAATCATGTTTTTGTGAGACTCTTTTTAGCTATTAAGTTTAATTATGAATATAAATAGAAATAAGAAACTTAAAACCAAAGCTTCCAATTTTTTTGCCAAAATGTGTTAAAAATATTTTAAATAAATAGTAGAACATTATTCTATCACATTTTATACCAGTAATTATAATATAAAATTTAGTCTTATTTTAGTATTTATTATGTAAACTTTCTTTTTAAATTATTTATTTTATCTTTGAAAACATTATTTTATAATACATGACATGTTAAAATAGTAGGGATCATATGTAATTTAAAGATAAAGAATTTTTCTCCCTTATGTGTTATTCATGGGTACAATGTACACTATTTGGGTAATGGGTCCATTAAAAGCCCTGACTTTACTTGAGAAAAAAACATTTGTGTCCTCTACATCTATTGGAATAGATTATTGAAAAAGTTTAGGTAACAATTCTCTAAGAAGCCCAAAATTTCATGGGGTTGCTATTTGGGATCTAGATTGTGTGTGTTTGTGTGTGTGTGTGCACACCAATCCATCTGAAGTGTACCAGGCCACATGTCAATACTAATTAAAATTACTCATTTCTGTATGTTGTCAATAGGTTAACTTGCAGTTGAATTGCCATTAAATCCTAAAACATTGGACGATGTTTTTTATCAAGAGGGTATTTATTTGAACCAGAGCTATTAACTGGCTTTAAACTCATAACACAGATGATCCTGTAAGAGTTTATTACCACATATTAAATTATAGTGGGCCATCTGCAGTAAAAGATGAGTGGTCTTCCCAAGTGCTAGTCATAATCAATGGTTGCTAAGTGAGGTTCAACCATAGTATCACCTTTTATTATCTAACTATCCAACTCTAAGCATAATTGACAGAAAAAAAAATTTAAAAAGGAAACATAGCAGGCTTGGTAATTATATGGGTAAAGGGAACCCCCAGAGTCCATTTCTGTTGTATTTCTGATTCCTGGAATATTAGAATTTTGGAGTAGGACATGTTTGATGTACTTGAAATAGATATAGCTTTTACTGTAGTCAAGGCACTGTTCTAAATACAGTAGAACCTCCATAGTAGATCATCTCCCTATATTGACCACCTCCGTAAATTGACCTAATTTTCATAGACCAGACATGCACCACTTGTACCTATCGGTACAGTAGGCCAAGTTCCCTACGTTGACCACCTCGATATGTTGACCAGTTTGTTACAATCCCTTGTGTGGTCAACTTACAGAGGTTCCACTGTATTTATTACCCCTTTAATTCTTAAAAATAATTCTAAAAGCTATATGCTACTACTATTCTCATTTGAATAGATAATGAATGAAACACATAAAAAGTGAAAGTGACTTCTCAAAAGGTAAACAACTATTCCATGGCATACATATACCACAATTTATTAATCCATTCGTGGATCGAAGGGCACTTGGGCTTCTTATATACAGCATGGAATATTATGCAGCCTTAAAGAAAGATGGAGACTTTACCTCTTTCATGTTTACATGGATGGAGCTGGAACATATTTTTCTTAGTAAAGTATCTCAAGATAGAAGAAAAAGTATCCAATGTACTCAGTCCTACTATTAAACTAATTTATAGCTTTCATAGCTATAACCCAATTATAACCTAAGAATATGGGGAGAGGGAGGAGGAGGGTGGAGGAAGGGTAATTGTTGGGACCACACCTACAGTGCATCTTATAAGGGTACATGTGAAACTTACTAAATGTAGAATATAAATGTCTTAACACAATAACTAAGAAAATGCCAGGAAGGCTATGTTAACCAGTGTGATGAAAATGTGTCAAATAGTATATAAAATCAGTGTATGGTGCCCCATGATTGCATTAATGTACACAGCTATGATTTAATAATAAAAAATAAATAAATAAGAAAAGGTAAACAACTAGTAAGTAGCAGAGATAAAATTCAAAATGAGGTAATCTGACTTCTTAAATTGGGCTTGCACACATCTCACTATGTTCAGTGGTCCTGTACCAAAGAGTAAATGTCACAATCAGAGGAGGGTGTTCTAAAAAATTACAAATTTTCAGGTGACTTAGATTCCATTGGAGATTCTAATATACAAACTTCCACTTTATCTACATTCACATTCACAAACTTTAACAACCTTAACAATTACTTTATCCAATTTCATTGTGTTGTGATTAGGCAAATGGAATCCTATCTGTGCAATATGGGCTTAACTCAGTAGCCCTGGGCTTTCCAAACCCCATATATTACAGAAGTCTTCACAACTGGCCCTTGACTAGCTCCTGGAAGGCAAGCTATAAACCCTTGCCATATCTTGCCTAAGAATGTTCTTGTATATTTGGGGACCTTGTCCATTTCAGGTAGTTTATACTAACAGTGTGACTTACGATGAATGCCTGCTTTTACAAAGCTGGAGCTTTGAGCCATGCTGTACAGCTTGGCTTTTCTGGTGGTGGTACTGAAGCATGAGCAGTGAAGGTCAGTCTTGGAGGTACTCATGCTTATGTGACTGATTTCCAACAAAAATCCCAGACACCAACTGAGTTTCTCTGGTTGCTAATACTTTCTACATATTGTTACACATTGTTTTTAAATGCTGTGTGTCTACAGTGGAAGAAGATAACTGGAAACTCATACCTGGTTTCTCCTGGACTCTGTCCTATATATCTTCTATGTTTGCTGACTTTAACCTGTATTCCTTAGTTGCAATAAACCTTGATCATGAATATAAAAGCTTTTCTGAGTGCTGTGAGCCTTAAATTATCAAATCTGAGGATGGTTTTGAAGCCCTCTGATACTCCATCAAACCTTCCACCTATCCATAATTTAATTTTATGAGGTCACAGAACATATTTGTTTTCTTGCTTGTTTTCTGTCTAGACTATGATAGATATTCCATAGGAATTTGTTTACAAAACAGATTCCATAATTAGGAAAGAAATGCTTTTCATGGTCCTATCTTTGCACCACTTATTCTTTCTGTGTCTTGGATTCTTCATTCTCCCCACTCAGAGACTTTAGACCTTTGTCAGTACCAACTCATCTCTTCTTCATTTCTTATAATCTGGAATAAATATAAAGTGGTCTTTCTTTTATTTAAATTCTATGACCTATAAGTGATGAAATTTTCCCTTAAACCATGTGTCATAGAAGTATAGAGTACATAGCAAAGGGCCATCTAAGGAAGAAGAGGTCACTTCAGCTGAGAGTGTAATGAAGAAAAGACAGAATTTTTACTGATTCTCAGAAAATACAGTGAAGTTAGTTACTTGAAAGCTGGTACAGTGGCTCACACTTGTAATCCTAGCACTTTGAAGGCCAAGTCTGGTGGATTGCTTGAGCTCCAGGTTTGAGACCAGACTGAGCAAAAGCAAGACCCCCATCTCTGCTAAAAATAAAAAAAAAAATAGCCAAGCATTGTGTCTGGCGCCTGTAGTCCCACCTATTCAGGAGGCTGGGGCAGGAGGATGGCTTAAACCCAGGAGTTTCAGGTTGCTGTTTAGATTTTATCCAAACTATGTTCTTGACACTCTTACTTTTTCTCTTGACACCAGAGAAACTCACCTGAGATTTGGTGTCTGGGATTTTTGTTGGAAATCAGTCACATAAGCATGAGTACCTCCATGACAGACCTTCACTACTTATTCTTCAGTACCACCACCAGAAAAGTCAAACTGATACCATGGTACTCTAGCCTGGGCAACAGAGTGACTCTCTGTCTAAAAAAAGAAAGAAAGAAAGAAAGAAACAAATTAGTTATTTGAAGAAGATGTGGAAAAAGAGCTTCCTAATACACACAAAAAAAATGAGTAGTCATCAAATTAGGAAAATGTTTTTCATAAATTGAGACTGTCAAGAACACAGTTTGGGTAAAATCTAAACAGTTATTAAGTAAGTAGTGATTAAAAAAATAGGCTGTGATTAGACCATGAATGGCATTACATGCCAAACTAAGACATTAGAATCATGTCCTTAAATCACTGGAGATATTTAAGCTTTAGAAGAAGAAAATGAAATAATAAAATTGCACTTTAAGAAATTGTGCATTAGATGAATTCCGATGAGAAAGAAACTACTGAAGAGAAAATGGTTAGGAGGCTGCTGCTGCAACAAAAGTCTGGGGCTGGAGAACAAAGAGCATCAGCAAAATCTGTTTTTTGTTTTTTGTTTTTTTTTTAGTCCTTAACCTACCAACAATCTGCAATAGAACTATGAGTTCCTGAATTATCAAAAGAAGCAACATGTTCATTCTTTTGGAGCCTTGAAACTGGCTTCCTTTTCCAAAGAAGCATTTTGAACCCATTGTAAAAGCGTACTTCAGCTGGGAACCACAGACTCCCCCTGACAATTTCCAAGGTCAACAGAGGAACTTAGGCAAGAATCCGGATGAAACCTCCTCCATCTTCATGCATGACAGAGTACAGGAGTGTCCCTTCTGTATCTTACTATTTCACACAGATGTGTTAGTAGATTTGCTGATTTTTATTGAGTCTAAACTTGGCAAAGTAGACATAGACCAAAACTGAGGCAATTATTAGGAAAGCCAAGCCAAAAATCCATTAAAATTCAGGGAATTAGTTGTTGGAGCCAGCTTTCTTAAGCTCAACTCATGATTAACAAAATCTCCATTACTTTCATTTCATATATATTCTCCCTAACTACCTCCTGCTCTATATTTATAATAACTCTACCTCTGCTACTTACTTACTGTAACAATCCGTTGACCCTACCAGGTCCTCCAATTCATGAATCCTCCCAAATTCTCTGTCTCATTATTTCCCTTGATGCCTTCACTATCCTTCTTATCCTATATCAACTTTTACAGTCACTCCCCCTTTTTTATGGCTTAGCAAAACTCATCTGGTTAAATCTAACTTTCCCCCTGCTCTAGGATATAACCTACTCTGGGGTTTTCCCTACATCACTGGCCATTTTCCGTTTTCTTTGCCGGTTCCTCTTCTTCCTGATAGGGTGGTCGTTTCATGTATACTCTGTTCTTTTTATTGGTATGTGCGTCTTTAGTGATCTCATCCCATTTGGCTGAACACCACGTATGTTCCGGGATACGCCTCATCTGAGACCTCTGTCATTATTTGTATATCCAATGGCCTCCCTCAGCATCTCCAATATTGTGCTGGTTATTCATATGAGTTTTAGTTTCAAATCTATTCTTTGAAACTCTGCTTATTGGTCCTGGTCCTGATACTGACATTGACACTCCCACACTACATATCCCAGATTCCCTTGCCTGTGATATTTATTCTCTTGGATTCTGTCAGAAGGAGTTATGAGAGAGAACGGAAGGTGAGTGTAGCAGATCCTTTGCATACCTTGCCTCGCATGCCCTGGATCTGCCTTTAGTCTCAGCTGCAGTACGACAGACGGTGCTGCGCATGCAGACAGTGTTCTATCAAAGGGCTTTCCGTTATCTGTCAGCTTTTACTCTGCAGGGCCCTCTTCCAAGCTGCAGGTCCCACTTAGTCTGTATTCAGACATGTACAGAAATTCAGGTAAGCTAACACTCCTGAAGAAATCCTTCAACCAATGGGACAGGCTACATACTCCAACTTCCTGGCCTTCAGATGTACAATTGTGGAAGGAATCCTGAATTCTTCTCATAAGAACAATCTAGCCTTTATTACTTAAAATCAACACTCTTCATAATAACATTTGTTTTTTGCTTGTTTTCCTTTTTTTTTTTTCCCATCTTATTCTTCCCATTTCCTCATTCTTGCTTCCTGGGATCATCCCCCAAATAAAATGTCTGTGCCAAAGTCCTTGTCATGCTCTGCTTTCAGGGAAACCCACACTAAAACAGTAGAAGCATCTTCTCTCATATTTTTTAATTTCCTTAGTCCTCTCAGGGTCATTCCAGAGTGGCAACAATCAACTCAGTCTCTGGCTTCTTTTAGTACTCCCAGGCACCCCCTAACCTGATCTTTCTTTTCTTTAATACACTTACAACCTAAATATGTAATCTGATTCACTTATTTTTTATCTTTATTGTATATGGTTTATCTAACTCTACTGTAATGTAAATTATAGAGGTCCTTAATAATTTTTTTCCCTAACATATTCTAAGGGCCAAACCGAGTGCCTAAACACATGATAAGCATTCAACAAATATTTGTTGACTAACAGAATGAATGACTTAACCACTTAATTATCCAAATGGAGAAAGTTATTTAGCATACTAAAGTTTCAATTATTTTTTTTTACTTTAAAAATAACTTCTTTAAGGTTTCAATTTCTTTACTTACAAAATGTGAAAAATAAAAGTGCTTCATCATAAGGTTATTACATAAACTAGATGAGTTATTAAAAGTAAAAGGCTTAGCACAGTGCCTGGCGCATAGCTCCTACTAGTGTAGACACTGTCTCTGTGGCATAACAGAAATTTGGAAATCAGATAGCCCACTCATGTCTCCTCAGGCACAATCTCTCAGCTAGAAAGAGAAGTTCATTGATTGTAGACAATCAGCATGGTTTATGCAGACCCAGCCCAGTTCTGTCGCCTCCTGTTCCTTCACCTTGGATCCATATTTCTTAGGGAGACATACTGCCTACCTTTCAGGTCAGTGGAAAATTTATAACTAGGAATATTTAGGTTTTGCATGATTAAAATTGAACCTTCAATTCATTCTCCCTTCAGGAAAAATTGGTTTATAAATAAAGACTCCATGCCAAGCAGCCAGATAAGAAGTTAATTAATTGAATGTTCCATATGTACAGTGGCCAGAACTTCCATGTTTTATAGAGTTTATTCCCCTTTCTAATCCAAAAATTTTCCCCTACCATTCATGGGCTGTTTCCTTTCTGTGCTGAAGTCACGGAGTCACTGAACATCTGAGGTTCACATTAGTCTACTTTAGCAATAGTATGCACTGGAGTAGAGGGCATCACTGATAAATCAAAAATATATCCAGTTTCCCCAAAAGACAGAGCCAAATGGGATACAAAATAAGCAAATAGAGACTATAAAAGGCAAACCAGTTTTCCAGACCTTTTACTAAGTAGATCAGTGGCACAGCCAAGACTGCTTGTTGATCTGACCCCTGATTGACAATACCAGTCTGTTTCCTTACATTTATGGAAATATTACATGCAATCTTTGAAAAATCAAAATCACAGGTAGAGTGGGAAATCTGCTTTAACTTTTTTTACAAGACTTTTTGAATCCCACCTCTATTGTTCAAGGGGGAGGGAAATAGGCTTTCATCTTCCTCCTCCTTTTCTATTGGGGTTGTTATCTTTTACATTTGTTAAAATGCTGTAGACGGAAAAAAAAAAAAATCCCCAAATGGACCACATACTGACAAGCTCCTAGTGTTGTCAAATGGAGCTGGAGCACTATGTTTCAAATTTCCTGGATGAGAACCCTGCCTTCTACAATGGTACTTTCAATCTGGGAGACTAAATGTTCCCTGGAGAAGGAGGTGGGGTGATATGAGGAAGCACCAAAAATCAAAAGCCTTGCTGTTAGGAAATGATGCCTTTGGTAGCCTAGACTCTTAGAAACCAGACTCTAATTTACAAGTATTTTGGAGTGCCTCACACATTCTGCCCATCAGGAACAGAATGATAATTTTCTTAGGCACATCAGCAGATGGGATTAAGCTGGAACTGGTGTCCTATCAGCTGTTCCCATCTGACAGTGAAGCTCTCCAAGCACTTACTACAAAAATCATATCAATCCCCATAAGTGCTCTCAGTTTTGTACCCAAGTTGAGTATCAAACTGTATTTTATAACTTTCTGTCAAGTCTAACCATGCTATTATGTTTGTTATGCCTCCTGTGAATCATGCTGTCTCTCGTCACCATGGCTACACATACAGGGTTCTCTCTACTGAGAACACTGTCTACCCTCACCGTGCCCATCATCTTCTTGCCTAGTGGTTAAGGGTACTCCTCCTTTAGTTCACATGCCAGGTCTTACATGCTGTGTAAAATTGTGGGAGAATTGCAGAACTTTGCTGTGCTTCCTTATCCAGAACATAGGAATAATCACAGTACCTGAAAAGTTTGTTGTGATAAATCAGTGATTTTCAACTGGTGTGCTGCAGAGTGCTAGTGGGCCAAGAGAGAATCTTAGATATGCTGGGAAAATTTGTAAAGATCATTAATTAAATTAGTTTTGAAAGAAATTCAAGACACAGTAAGTATATTCTTTTTTTTTAAACTCCTTTTTTTTTAATCAACACAATTTAAGTGCAAGTGTGCTATGAGATAAAACAGGTTGAAAAACACATAAATGAATCAGAAATCTGCCGAGGTAGAAAACTTAGAACAGTGCCTGGCACATGGTAAGTATGCAATAAATATTATTGTCGTTATTATTGTTTTTGTTAGTAAAATGCTTAGATTTTGAAGTCAAACACACTCAGATCTAATTTGAGCTCTGGCTTGGGCACCTGCTATGTAATCCTGAGTACATTATTTAAATTTCTGCTTCTGTAAGATGTGCATAATAATAATAATAATAATAATAAAACTTCTACTACACATCCATATGAATGATAAAACACAACTATAGTCCAGAAAGGAGGGGAGTGGAGGGAAAGTATTTGGTGGGACCTCACCTATTGTGCATAATGAGATAGTACATTTCAAAAGTACTAAGAGTACTAAGACTATAGTATAAATGTCTTACCACAACAGATAAGTGAGATGATGGTTAAAATTAATCAGTCTGATTTAAGCATTCCACATTGTATATCAAATCAGCACATTGTACTTCTTAATTGTTCACAGTTATGATTTAATAAAAAAACTTCTCCATAAAATGTTACAAAATTAAATGCATTAGAAGTATATCTAGGATATAATACACATGCCATACTTACTAATCTTTCTACTTATTCTTTTAAGTCTCAACTGTGATGTTACTTTTTCCAGAAAAATTTGTTACTCATTAGGTCCACGTAATATGCCCCTTGACTGAACTTCTACAGCACCCTGAAATTCCTTCTTTGGTGACTTGCCTTGCCATGTTGCAACTTCTGTTCTCTTGTCTCTTTACCATTTTAGTGGTAACTTCTGTTCTCTTGTCTCTTTACCATTTAGACTGTGTGCTTCACTGTAGCAGGAATGTTGACTGGTTTATTCCTCAGTGAGCATAAAGACAGGTGTACGGTAGGATCTGTAAAGAAACGAAAGTCTTTGGTGATATCTCTCTTATACTGATTTCTTTCTTCTGTTAAGGCACATATCTCTCTTAAAAATATGCTAAGAACCAGCTCCTGCTAAGGGCATGGGATTATAAGGCTTTTTATAAAATTAGATAACACAGAGTTTAAACATATTTGATTTAGATATCAATCATCTAAAAGCCTAACAATTTAATATTCAAAGCCAGATTTCTGGGTTCTCCTGAAAAATCGGACAGATTTGACACCACTGAGGCTCCTCTAGTTCTACTTTGCAGCAACCTGCTAAAGCTAAACAGTAGTTGCCCCCTTTCAGATAATTTGTGGTCATGTTCACTCAACCCATTGTACTCACCTGTGTGCAGGTTTGACCTTGAAACCTCCTGTTTTAAAGAATGTGCCCTTCAGCTACCTTGAATAAACAAACTGACTTTGCATAAAGGGGAAAAGTCAAAAATGTAAATAATTCCATAATCAAGAGGGGTAATTCTTTTATCTAAAAAAAATCTGCTTCCACATTTTTAAAATGATTATTTATTTATCTGCTGCTCACTATGGACAGTAATGTTGTACTAAGTCTCTAAAAATCATAATTCACCTACTCCCTTACTAATCCATTCTATTGGGTGAATAGCATCAATGGCAATGGGCCGGTACTGTCATGTGGCAGTGTTGCTGCTACCCTGCCATCAGAAACATGGTACCAACATTTCATGAAAGAGCAGGCTGATTTAATTTAAGCCTAGCAGGCTTCTGCTATGTGATACTGCTATTTAGTTTGATTTAATAAAAGTTAAGAGATCTTATTCTGGAATTGGACACACTGGGATTCAAAACATTTATTGAGAGAATGATCTTTGGCAAGTCTTGAAATTTCTATGCATTCAACGTCCTCTATTTAAAAGTAGGACAATCATATTACTGCCTCAACTTGTTATTAAATGAGACAATTCACCTAAATAACTTAACATATGCTCAGAGATGTAGCATGGTTTCAGGTGATAGGAGCCACAATAGTAGTGTGGGTATAAAGGGATTAGTTGCTGAAGAGTTTATAGAGTAGACCTTCTGAAGGATAAGAAGCCCTCCAAAGGCAATCACTTTGTTGAAGCAATGTTTTTTTTGAAGTAAGTACAATGACCATTGGGAGATAAATTATATTTCACACCCATGATACACTTCCTCTGATCCCTGACTAATAGGAACTGAAAGGAGTAGTAATTTACCTTATAACCAAAGAGTGGAAGCCTGGGAAGCATTGTGATTTTTATGGTTTGTTGGTAATTAACTTGTTGGAATAAGCAACAGAGGAAAGATGCTGATTAGGTCTTTAAAAAGATTTTTAGGAGAGGAGAGTGGACAAAATTACTCTTCTGGCTTTATTGATCTGTAGCTCCTTTGGTTGTTTTTGCAACACAGACACACACATACACACACATACAATCTTATACTTTCCAAGGCATTCCTTTTTTTTTTTTTTTTTCTAATTTCATCTGGATCTCCCCCTGCACTTTGTTCCAATTACCCTTGTTATACTAAATTTGGCATATACTCCAGTCATTTTTCACAGTTCTAGAACAGAGCTTCAATTGATCAATTTATTAATAAACTTCACTGGACTCATCAAGCTAGTAAGTACAGCAGTAATGTTGTACTAAGTCTCTAAAAATCATAATGCACCTACTCCCTTTCATATAATCTGTGATATTGGGTGAATATCGTCAATAGCATGGGCCAGTACTAACATCTGAAAGGTTGCTGCTACTGTGAAAAAAAAAATCTGACTAGTTAGCAAAGTAAAATGCTGCTATGTACAATAGACATACATAAATCAGAGCTTCAGGGAGGAGGGGGAAACGTTGGACCAGAAAAATGCAAATAAAAAGAAAGAAGAGGTCATGGCACTGTTATCTGACAGTGCTAAGTATAAAGAGAAGGCATGACAGAGAAAGGAGCCACTCATTCACAAGGAAAGTGTGCCAGTTGTTATGTCTTGATGCTCACTGGCACCGTAGTGACTTCAGAAAGCAGCACCACCAAAAGTGCAAAGCGGAATGGGCAGAGATACATTAATTATAAATCATTGTAACATGACACATTTCTCAGTCTAAGGAAAATCACAAACTTGGACAGAACTCACTCACAAAATAATTATGCCCAGTTTTTAGTGTTCAGAGGTTAACACTTATAAAACAAATTCAAGACAACTTGAAGAAGAGGCTCTCATTGGCCAAATATAGAACCATTTAAACATCAACAAAGATAATAATAACTGCAGAGGATTGAAACATATCAAAAATTTCTATATAAAGAATGGGAAAACGAACACCACATGTACTCACTATTAAACTCGAACTAACTAATGAGCACACATGTGCGTAGAAGGAAGTGAAACAGTGGAAATCAACCAGAGGATAGAGGGGAGAAGGCGAAGGGCAAACACATAACGAAAGGGTACTATGAACATTATTTGGGACTCAAGCATTGCAAACATGACTCATGTAACCTAAAACATTTGTACCCCCTTAATATTTTAAAATTTAAAAAAGTATCTAAATCTATTATGATACCCCAAACAAACAAACTTACTGGTCACTACTGCAGGTTGTTAAAATAGTAAACAAGTATTTTGAAAACTGTCTTTCCTATATGAACCATACTACCTGGTACACAAATAGATGAGAAATGTAAACTTCTCTTTATAGAAGTATAATGGCTAATAAATAAATATCATCCTTTTTCAGTCTGTAATGAATTAATGAGTCCAGGTATGTATCACAAAATGCCTGCTAACATCACAAAATAAAGAGTCAACCAGACCTGCTATGCCTCTTGATATAGGAATATGACATTATATATAAATTAGTCTTGTAAAAAAGAAAAATCAGTCCTTAATCTGATCAAGCCTTTAGAGGCAAATAATTTGCAAGAAACCCAGGGATACAAGCTGCAAAATCTAGACTTCATGAGCCTTTTTAAGGACAAATGATCTGGTTTATTTATTAAATAAAGTGGAAAAGAAAAGAAAGATAGACAAATGGAGAGGAACTTACAGATTAAAATAGATTTAAGACACAAATCAACCAATGTACAGACCTTTTTTGGATCCTTCTTGAAATAATAAAGAGAGAAAATACGAAATAATTGAAAATTGGGACATTGATTGTATATTTGCTCACATTTAAGAATGATTGCTAGCTTTTGATTTAGATGTTATAACTGTTCTTTTCTTTAAAAACAAAAAAAAATCTTATGTTTCTGAAATAAATACTGAAGTAGTTACAAAGGAAATGATACGATGTCTAAAACTTGCATCTAATAAGGAGGAAGCGGAAGAAACAGATAAAACAAGATTGGCTATGAGTTGGTAATTGTTAAAGCTGGCTGATGGATATGTGGGAGTTCATTATGCTATCCTATTCTTGTATAAATTTGAAATTTCTCATAATATAAAAGTTAATAAAAATTATATTGGTAAGTAGAATTAGGGCACAACCCTCATAAATATTACATGATTATTATTAATTAAATGATAAGAAAACGTTCCATTATCTCTGCTTTAACATACTTGAGATGACTCTAACACCAATAGAAAATAAAGAATACTAATAGGAGCAATAAATTTTCCTTTCTTTGCTTTTTAGATTCCTTCTGCCTTTCCAGACATTCATTCAGCTTGTAGTTATAGAGCTGCTGATATTGTAAAAATGTTGCTTAGCAACATGTTAATGGAGAAAAACACTCCTTAAAACATTAGGGTTTTTGTCTTTTGAAATGTACTAGTTCAGCATATGATACCTCCCTCAGCTCAGTTTAACAGGAGGAAAATATCAACTCTCTGAATATAGTGTTGTTTTTTATTTGTAACCTTCTTAGCTGGGTCTGAATTTAATAGGAATATCTAAGAAATGGAGTTTGATTATGACCCTGAACTGCACACGGTTCTGTGTTTCCCTTTGTTGTGAGTTGTTTGGAGGTAAAGGTCGGGAACTCTCTGCCTAATATCTAAGGTGGGAGTGGGGGTAGTGAAGAGAGGTGGGTATATAGTAGAAATACCTTATTTTATTTATTCATTTATTTTTTTGGTAGAGACAGAGTCTCACTGTACCACCCTCGGGTAGAGTGCCGTGGCATCACACGGCTCACAGCAACCTCTAACTCTTGGGCTTATGCAATTCTCTTGCCTCAGCCTCCCGCAGCTGGGACTACAGGTGCCCGCCACAACGCCCGGCTATTTTTTTTTTGTTGTTGTTGCAGTTTGGCCAGGGCTGGGTTTGAACCTGCCACCCTCGGCATATGGGGCCGGCGCCCTACTCACTGAGCCACCTTATTTTAATGATCTACTTGGGATTGTGATCCAAAGAACATGGACTGGATTTCAAGGGTCTAGAAGTTGGGCCCACTGAGTCACTATTTCTTTTTCAGGAAATCAGGGTATATGGCCAAATCCTCTTGAAAAGCATTTTTAACTCTCACTGCTATGTTTCCTTATGGAAGAGCTTCTTGAGGCAATGCTTTTTAAACATAAACTGTGTTGACTGTGCCTTTTCCAAACATCTTATAAAAATGCAGATTCTGATTTTGTAGGCCTGGAATGGGGGCTTAAGTTTTGACATTTCTCTCAATCTCCGATTCTGATGATCAGAAGGACCAAGTTTTCACAACAAGGCTCTCAGGCAACCTGAATTAGCAGGTCACTTGTTAGCCTTGCTGTGGCATGTGTTTAAGAAGGCAGCTGGAGGGTCAGAGTCCGAGGTTCAAATCTTGGCTCTGCTGTATGCTCACTGCACACCACTGGACATGTTACTGAAGTACCCTGAGCTTCAGACCCTTCATCTGCAAAAAAAGAAGCATGAGCATTTTCTGAGAAGACTGAATGAGATAACGACATCACCTGTAAGGTTCTTAGCTCAGGGCCTGGTACATAGTAGGTGCTTTGTAAAGAGCATTGTGAGTGCTCCATAAATCATTGTTTGTTGTTGGTATAAAGGTAAACAAATTTATTTATGAAGGATCTATGAGTTTTTGCCTTCTTCCGAGAGTGGACACTTGCTGAGTGCCTTCTAGAGCGGGGCTAAAAATTGGAAAGAGCACTGGCCTCTAATTCGGAGTGTAGGTTCTTGTCACTGCTGGAAAATCATACTGTGTACTTGGCCTCAGTTTACACGCTTATCCAATGAAAAGGATGAGCCCATCCCTTCCCAGTCCAAGCATCCTAGGGCTGTGTTTTAGCTGCCCTGACAACACAATGCTGCTCCAACAAGCTCCAAAGATTCAGCGAGGAGCCACCCTGGTGGCAGAAAGCTTATCAGAATTGGATGACGAGCCCAGATCCACAAGAATTTGCTAAGCAAGAGATCTATTTTAAAACCCAATCCTTTTTAGCAACAGAGAGCAAGGACAGTGATTTAATTACTGATGGCCTAAATCAGAGGCAAAATGAGAGCCAGCCAATCTGAATCAGGGCAAAGAACAAATTAACCAGCAGTCCTGAGGAGGATGGGTCCTCGCAACCTCACCATGACCTTTCCTGTTCATGCGTTTCCTTTGGTCTCTGCTGTGCAGAGCCATAAGTTTTTAGACAAATGTGCTTGGCGCTCTCTGATTTTGTCCATTTTTTAACGGATTTCCTAAGCGTCTGCCAGCTTCTGTCTGAATCAGACATAAACGTGTGTATGAATCATTTCCTTCCCATTTCACACCACGTTCCCCAGCCCCATTTTTTCAGACAGCCCCCACGACCAATTGAAAAGAATAAGTAAAGGAACTGAAGATTTTGTGGTAATTATCATACTAAAAATGTTCTTTTCTTAAAACCCCAGTTGCTAAGAATTACTTGGGGAGACTTCCCCAGAGGAGGGATTCTAAGGGATTCCTAACGGGGAGATCTGGCACTGAAAGAGCAGCTCATTCCTAAGACGTTTTGGCCACTGACATGATCAGTCTAAACTGGAAAGAGCTTGAGGGTCCTGAAAGCCTCAGCAAGAGTGTTAAGAAAATTCTGCATTGTTAGGGCCAAAAGGCATCCTAAAAATTAGTTAATGGAACCTAAGCACATGTGTTGAAGAGCAATTTGTTTGTCTTGGTCATTTGCCTATGTTTTAAAATTGAGAGATTTTAAAATTTGCATCATAATCGACATTTCTTTTCTTTTCTTTTTCTTTCTTTCTTTTTTTTTTTTTTTTTTTGATATGGAGTCTCACTATGTCGCGTTGGGTAGCCTTGGGTAGAATGCTATGGAGTCACAGCTTACAGCAACCCCAAACTCTTGGGCCTAAGGGATTCTCCTGCCTCTGCCTCCCAAGTAGATGGGAATATAGGCACTTGCCACAACACCCAGCCATTTTTTTGTTGCTGTTGCCATTGTTGTTTAGCTGGTCCGGCCAGGCTCAAACCCGCCAGCCTCCATGCATGTGGCTGGCAACATAACCACTGCTATGGGCGCTGAGCCAACAATCAACATTTCTTAAAACTTGTTGAAAAATCAGAAGATCGGACAAATGCCTGAGTGACAGTCTTAGCTGAAGCTGACACTGTCCCTTTTGTATAAGTCAGTTTTCCCTGCTTTGTCACAATCCTCACCACTCTCTGCAACTATCCCTGTTGCATTATTTACCTCATGTGCATTACCTTTTGTATTTGAGTCTGCTGTCTCTCGATATGGTGGCTAGACTATAACACCACACTTCACTGTGGTTTCTCTGACGATGGAAATCATGATTGTGTTATTAGACCCAGAAGCATCCACTAATATTTCAAGAGAATGCCATGTAACAGGGTTTAGCTGCCCATCTGGGGCACCTGCTCAGATCATGCTCAATTTTGAAAAATTTCATGTTTTCCCCACTTGCAGCACTCTGAGGGGAGCGGAGTTAGTTACACAGCACCAAGGTCCCATGTGAGACTGTCTACACTTTGGTCACATATGCATGGACGAGAAGTCAACACCTCATCCAAGTCAAACCAATCAGATTATTTTCCCCAGCAGTTCTGAACTGGAATACAGAAGAGCCAAGACTGCGGCTGATGATGGCAATACTAGAGCTGAAAGCTCTAGCTGAATTGGGGCTGGAAGGAGGTAAAAGGAAACAAAGCCCATGGCCAAGCAACCACAAGTTCCAGAAGAGCATGTGGTAGACAGGAGTCACCAGAGGAAGCCAGTTTGTCAGGAGAAACAGGAAAGCAGAGGAGATTGCAGAGAAGAGCAGTGGAAATAGCCATGTAGCCTCCCAAGACAAAGCACATCCATTCGCGATCTTCCAGTCCCTTGAGCGGGCAGACTGGCGGTAGTGCTTCCTCATCCTCAGCACTCATTCTCTCACTTTCTATTCTATTCCGTGTCATCGTCCTCTCCCATTCTTCTCCTGATCCTCAGAAGTCTCCCTTTATTCTTCTTTCTTGACTTCTTTTCCTACACTTGTCTCCTGGGCTCCATTTGATGTTCCCTTCTCATCTCCAGTCATGCTTACTCCTTAGAATATTTCAGTTGAACACTAGTTACATGCTGATGAACCTTTAAGTTTATATATGTATTTATTTTAAAAAAATTATCTCACCCTTTATTAGAATGTGGAGTTCAATCATGTTGGGGAAACGTCATCTCTCTGGCTCACAGCAGTACCCCACACAGTAGGCACTGAATAAACATGGGCTGAATGAATGAATGAATGGATGAGCTGGATTTGTGGCTTCTGCTCAGACCTAAGTCACTCCCCATACTTTGCATGATGCCCCCTGTCACCTGTGTAACTCTATTTTCTCTGATTTGCCAAGCTCTTTCTTGCCTCGGAGATTTGGAAATATACATGTATTCCCTCTGTCTACAAAGCTTTATCTGGGCCCTTCCTTCAAGTGTTGGCCAAAAACTTTCTACTCTGTGGTATCCCACCATTTCTCAGAAACTTTCTGTAATTACATCGTATTTTCTGCCTGCATAGCCATCAGCTAGTTTTCTTAATTTGTAAATATACATGAATCTATTTTTCTACCACATTTGCCTGTGTCCCAACCTAATTTTTGTTTTCTTATCTCAAATATGCTATTACCTTCTTTAGTCAAGGATTTGACTTACCTTAATATACTCACCACCCACCACAGTCTCCATAGCAGAATAAGTGTTCAATGAGTACATGTTTAAATGAATGGATACCCGTGATATACTTTTTCTTTTTCTATCCACAAACACCATGTTTACATGGGTGGCTTGATTTGGTTTTTGTTCTTTGCAATCTAAGATCTTTAAGCCTGGTAATTATAGTGACGAACAGAAATTTATACCTCATAGATGCTTTTGCAATTACCCTTTTGAGGGACTTGGAAGAAAAGGAATGACTTTCAGCAATGAGTTCATAATAACATTAATCACGTATATCTGTATAGTTTACAAAGTACATTTACATCTATTATCACAGTTAATTCTCACAACAGTTTTACACGGTAGAGGGCACTAGAGACAAAGAGGTCAAAACAGCTAATAGGAGCCCCCAGCACCCAAGTTTTCTGTGCATCATCACCTTGCTCTATTAATATACCACCTGGCCTCCATGTAAAAATTATATCGAATGACATTGCTATTTCTACTATGGCTACTTGTTGTGATTGATTGAATGTTTAATACAGCCTAGGCACTGAGTTACGTGTATTCCCTCAGTTTGATCAATTAATCTTTGCAACAATACCATGGGATGATACTTTCATTGTTCTCTTATGACAGGTGAAGAAACTGAGGCCTGGAGGTGTCAGAGAGCTAGTAAATTGGTAACCTGAAATGTGAGCACAGGTATTTCTTATCCTTGGAACCAAACTACAAACTACTATACATAGTTTCCCCCTTGCTACAAAAGGAAGTGGAAGAAGAACAGCTGGGACTTTTACTCATACTGAATAATCCAGGACTATCTTTTTGGTATAATTCCAAAAGCTTTGAAGTACAATGAGGAGTTCTTCATGTGATGGGAAGCCCAGAGAGATGTGAGTAAATGTGAGTCACTTCACCAACATCCTCTCAATTTGGTGATTTAATTAATGCATTTAATTGTTAAGAGATATGTAATGAGATTACCTGGGGCCTTGGCTGTGCACTTCTGTCCTATTGTTAACTATGTTAATTTGCAAAGATATACAAGATGCCATCTGAATGAAAATAGGCTAAATGAAAATTGTATTTTTTTTTCAGAGTAGAAGAAAAAGTAATCACAGTGGGTAATTTAATTTTGATGCACTGTTTTTCTTTCTCATTTTAAACACTCATACTCTTTAGAATTAGGTGAAGGTGTGTGATCACTGGTTGAGCACGGGAAGGCTAGAACTTCCTATGTATGTTGGCTTCCTGGATCATCTTCCATTCAGGCAAAAGAGGAGGGAGGGAGGGACAAAAGGAAGGAGGAAGTGACAAAGGAAACATATTTAACCACATATGATGTTGTCAAACATTGTGTCTGTATCTCTCACACCCATTCTTTATCTAAGTCTTTAGCTATGGGTACCCTCATTTTAAAGAAGAAAGGGGACATTGACTTGATTCATCCTGCAACTGAAACTGACAGAATCTAGAACTTTTACGTCTAGGAATATACCAAGGGGATGTAAAGAGATATAAAAAACAGAATAGAAAAGATAAATGGGGATAGTGGTGTGGGGTGTGGGGATGGAGTTATGTCATGTTAATTAACAGAAAAGTACCAATATTCTCAAACTAGATTTGATGACAATTGAATCAGATCATTGAACAAATGGTTAGACAGTTCAAGCTGTATTTGATTACCTAATTCAAACCTCTAATAATAATAGCAGTGATGGCTATAAAAACTTCTGTTTTCCAAGTTAAAAAAATGCCTCCCCCCATTGGTCTCTTCACATTTGAATACCTATATGGCCCTTTTTTAACCTTTCCCATCTGAGGCTTGGTTTTAAAAACAAACTATATAAAGAAAAGAGCCCAACCCTCTTTTTTCTAGACCTCATAAGGAATGGCTTTACAAATCTTTTTCTCAGTCAGTTCACACTCTGAAAGATAAACGAACTATGTTATATGCCCATTTCACAAGTCCCTCTGGGTTTAGCCCATCCTGAATATAAATCATTGTGTTTGCTATGTTTCCAAAATGCCCATTCATCATCCATCTCATATTGTTCAAAGAGACATGGGGTCAGTTCAGCCCTCACCTCCTCAAGGCATATGCTACTGTTTGTTCAGCCAAATGAGCACTGGAAACAATTAGCTACTCACTGCTGTGACTGCAGCCAAAGGTCTCCCCATGGGGATAAGAGGAGGCATCCTCAGGTAACGAGTGTGGCTCTTGGCCAGAAAGGCAGTGCCTCTTTCTTCCCTCCAAAACTGGTCTATCTTTTGTGTAGCAAGACAAAAGCAAACAATAGCCACCCTTTCTCTCCTGGAGGTGACAAGCAGGAGGAAAATATGAAGCGAGCCTTTGAAAACTCAACCATTGAACTACCTGCCACCCCAGGAACCTGACCTCAATCTACTTTCTGACAACCACAGGAGGCCATTGTCCTTTTCTTTAAGAAGCAGTCAATTTGGAAAAAGACCACCAAGAAGGAAAGGAATTGCCTTTCAAAAGGATCTTAAAAATATCAAAGCTCCAAGGTCTCAATGGTTATTGAGTGTCCAACCTCCCTAATTTATAAATGGCACCCCAAGGGCAAGAAGGATTTTAAGCTTTAAGCATAAAGTCCATTGCTGATTTTCTCAAATATTATCAGAACAGTCTGTTAAAAGTCAAAGCTGAGTTTATCACTTAACTGTTGTCAGAGAGAGCACTACCTTCTAGGTAGTCTTGATTTCATCTCAGAAAGGAAAGAGCAAATTCAAGGTACTTATTGAGACTTTTTTGAACCATAAATTAAGGTGTGTCCTTCAAAGCATTAGGAAGGTTTTGGTTAGGATTGAGTATGGATTGTAATACCATAATGTAAAGTTGGTAGACAGAGCCAGGCAAGGATTTGGAGACAAGGGATTGAAGGAGCCTTGGGAACAGTTGGCTGCTATTTTTCACTGAAAAATTGATGGGTCTTTCAGAAAATTCTTGCAATGAAAAATATGTTTGCAAATTTTACCTTTCTAGGCAAAATTTCCTGGAGTATTTGAAGTGGAATAATGAAGTTAGGCTGGTGAAGACAGGGGACTGGTGAAGTCAGATCAGTGCAGACAGTGAGCTGTGCAGGAGTGGATGGATTTGATTAGCAGAGTCACACCCAAACCCCCAATTCATAAATGAAACCCTGCTGAAAGTCACATAGTCCCTTCACTGCAGCAGATGAACAGGAAGCCAGGTTCAAAATTCACCTTCCACTGGTATTTATGACCAGGGAATCTATTACCTAAACTAGATGAATAAGAATTATTCTTGGATTTAAAAACAAAAACAAAAACAAAACTATGTTTTGAAAGATTGGGAGAAGAAAATGGAAGTGAGACAATGAATCAGAGTATGTGAATGAGAGCAGCCTGGATACACCAGCAGAGTTCTGCAAAGTCTCTATAAGTAGGTGACATTTGAGATGTGACCAGAATAGGCAAAGAAACTGGAGAGGAGCTCTCCAAGTTGAAAAAAATTAATTGCGAAAGAAAGAAACAACTTGAATTTCTGAGGAAATGAAAGAGTGGGTGTGAGTGGGGCCCAGTGAACAAAGGAGGAGGGCAGGAGAGGAGGTTAGACTGAAGGAGAAGGCCACATCACCAAGAGTCTTTGGGTGAAGTTCATCTGCTCTCAGAATGCCTGGCTGGGACAGGTTGGTCTTGGGGCCACCCATGCAAAATGCTGCTGGTTTGCCCTTTGGAAACTCATAGTTGCAGACAGAATTTCATGAATGATAAAGACGACCATGTCCAGATTCAAGGAAAGGGGCTGGGAAATACTCAGAAAATCAGTTATTCATTTTCTCCTGAGCAAAGTAAAGAATACATCAACCAAGCCATCTATGGGGCTGCACAAAACAGTAAATTATCTTTTTGTTTCCTTTTGGTTGTTTGTAAGAAATGCCTGTGATTCAAGGATATTCTCCTCTTATGCTTAGCCATTACCATGTTCCAACATCCATTTTCAATATCTAGTGTTGAGGTGATGTTTTTTATGACATCTCAGCTAAAGAAGAAGGGAAATGGACAAGGAAAATGAAAGATAGGGTTCATTTATTTGTTTGGGGGTACAAAGAGTACTCTTTTGTAGTTTTTCCTAAAGCATAAAAAAATACCAAAGTAGGATTTGATAAGAGATACCATTTTCTTTTTTTTATATACACACAGGCACTAAATAATTTTTTTGATATACACACAGGCACTAAATAATAATATTCTCAGTAGCTCTCATGTACACCATTATTATCAACAAGTGATGATTAAAAAATTTTAAGAGTATTGTTTGATTTTTACATGAAACTACTCAGTAATCTATGTGCAAGCCTACTGAAGCTTCGTGACAGATCTGAAAAGCCAGGAATTTGGTAACTAATAGAAAACAGGCACTCAATTCATCAACTAGAATACTGATTTTTTTTTGTATAAACTCAAACACAGGAGAGTATTTTTGTGCTGACATTTGGGTGTGTGTGAGCTGTTTCAAAATTCATTCTATTTTTATTAGTATATCTCAAGAAATGAACACCACCATTTCAGATAAAAACCACTGGGAAAAATCTGGAGAGCTTCAAGTGGTGTCTGTTTCAAGAGAGCTTTAACTTAGGACAGACTAGGACATCTTAAGTGATGTGAGAGGCAGGGTTGGCCTGCAGGCAAGGATGTGGATTTTCAGTCTAAACTTCATTTCTGTCTTAAACAACCGGTGTCATGAGCTTGAGAAGGTTATTTAACCCTGTGAGCTTCAGTCCCTCAGTCATTGAACAAGGGTAATAGCAGTAACTAGCTCACAGGGTGTCTCCAAGAATTAATTCAGACTATTTGTATAAAGCTTTTGACTTAAAACCTAACACTTTTTAAATCTTAGCTATTATTAGTATAGACTAATTAATTACAGCCAATTTCAGAAGAAATGGCTGCTGCCTCTGCGTGTGTGTATGTACACGTGTGCACGTGTTTAGACATAGGGATACATGTATATGGCAAAAAATCAAATAATATCCTGGAGTTTATGATGAAAAGTTCTTGTTCTCCTTTTCTTATTGCTTATTGCACTTCTTAGTGAAAACCTTTTTCAATTATTTCTATTTTTCTTTTTTCCAGTGGCACCCTGTATATCTAAATAATAAAACTGCATATCATTTCTTGATTCATCAAATTTAGACAATTTTTTTACTTCATTATAAAGAATTGAAAATTTATTTGTTCCATTATAAGTCCTTGTTATACCCTTGTCTTCCCTCTTAATCTTTGATGATTATACTAATATTCAAAATTTTTTGTTGCTCATATTTATAACTTTTGAATAATACACACACAAACAATAATAATATTATTATATAATATATAATATTATATATTATTAATATATAATATTATATATTATTAATATATAATAATATACACACGCACACACAGGGTGGCCATAAAGTTTATGGCAACTGCACATAAACTTTATGGCCACCATGTGTAATGTTCTACTGATTTGAGACACTATCTGGACTTTCCCTTATAAATTGAAGATCTTTGTTTCCCACTCTCTTCCTCCCTAATTTCTGAGTACCATCTCAGGGTATATTTAGAAGGCTTCTTAGGACAGGTTCCTTAAATAAAAGTAGGGCCCAAGATGGGGATTCATGCGCATGCAATTTGTGAAGGGTGTATTATCGGAGGGAATTTGTAAAGGAGCGAGATAAATAGGGCAGGGAAATGGAAGAAACTGGGAAAGACGGTGGTTTTCAGCTGGAGGGGGCAGTGCTGGAGAATGAATTGTACCATAGACGAAAGCCACTCTTTGGACTTCCCTGTCTAGCAGTCACTACAAGAGGAGGAGCATGGCTAATGCAGACCCTGCTAGCTAAGGGCCATGTTCCAGAGAAGTGGGCAGCTGTAGGCGATTACCAGCCAACATTCTCAGTAGCTGGGGAATGAATGCCCAACCCAGATAAGGGGCTCTAGGTAGAGTGTCAACAACCTGTCCCATATAAAGTGATGCAGGCAAGGACACTGATGATGTTTCCTCCTCCATCTTTTCCTCCTTCTCCTCCTCTGCTTCCTCATCATCAACTCTAACATTTATTTGAGATTCACTGTTCACAAAGCATTTTTACTATACATTTTTTAAATCTGGTCTTCACCCAAACACACACACACACCCCACTGACATCAACATCAACAAAACAATATCTTCCTATAGTGTTGGTGTTATTCTTTCTGTTTCATTTCTTGATTCATCAACGAGTGAGAACGGTAGCTGATTCTAGATGATGTCACTGCAAAGAGCATTTTATAGGAGCACTTTTGATTTTTTTCTTCATAGCATTTTGCATTAAACTCATTTGCCATATATTTGCCTTCCTCCATGATTGACCTATCTTTGTAGATTCACACTGTTCCCCAAATGTATTCTCTCTCTCTTTCTCTCTCTCTCTCATTATAGATCAGTCTCCTGGTCTTCTTAGCATTCTTACTCATTTTCATAATTTTCCTTTACTCTTCTATCAGCTAGAACACTTTTAAGTTACAAAGAACAGATTAATTAAACAATGGGAATATTTAGTATTTCACGTAAAAAATTCCAGAATCATAGTAGTTCCAGATCAACCTTGTCAAGTCATCAATGTCATGAAGACCAAAATTTCTACCTTTTTCCTCTGCCTTCTCTAGGTGGTGTCTCTTCTCTTCAGGCTAGTCATGCCAGGATGGCAAGGAGGTTTTTACCACTCCAAGCTTTACATTCTTGTGATGGAGTCCACATAAAGAAAAGGGACAAATTTCTCTTAAGAGGAGAAAGGGAACCTTTTTTGAGGCTCTAATGTTCCTCAGGCCCCACTGACCAAGATTAACCATTGTTAATTGTGCCTAAGCTGGAAATGAGGCAGAAAAATCAAAGGCCTGATGTTTTTCCACCTTGTGTGTATGTGTGTAGGGGGGTCTCTAACACCAAGGAAGGGGTAGAAATAATGAATAATTTTTTTATAGGTGACCAATAGCTTTTCTCTCTAGTATCTCTTCCCATCACTAACATACAAATACAGAGAGAGAGAGAGAGAGATGATAGATAGAGAGACGAATGATTCATTTAGCTTATCTCCTTTTTTTTGTATCACTGTTTGGTTTTCTGATAGTGACATACAGATTAATGATTTTAAAAAAAATCTTGAGGTTGTTCTAGTAGAAAACAAAGTGATGTGGCAGTAATTTTATAATTTTAATTAACGAAGCAGAATATACAATATTAGTCTGAAACCTATCCTACTTTAACACAGTACCTACAAGTGATGTGTGAATTTCCTCTTTCAGGGCCGACATTGGGAAATACATCATCAGCTATGGCAATTGCCTTGTCTGAATTATTCTCATTGGGAAATCAGAGGATGGAATTAAGAGAATGTACACTTTGGAGCAGAATTATGGAGATAGCATGTGCAACTAGGCATGGACATTTAATTTGGAGAGGATGAGAATTGATACATACAGTGTTGAAACAACTGTAGGCGAAAACAGTTGATCATCAGATGAGAGAAACACCCAGAGTGTGTTTCTTCAGAAACTGGCAAAAATAACTTGGTATATGAGAAGGAAGACTCTGGTAGAAAAATAGACTTCTGGAAGTCTCTGGAATGCTTGCTTTGTTGCAAGAAAACTCAACCAGCAGTTGATTATGCTGAAAGAACATTTATTGGCTCAGATAAATAAGAAAAACTAAACATAGCGGCATAACTTTCATCAGGCATTGCTGAAGTTAAAGGCTCAATACCGTCATCAGGACTAGTAATCCTCCATCCTCTCTAGATTGGCAAGTTTTGCAGATCTGTAGAATGGCAAGATGGCAGTAACAGCTCTCTTTTTACATACATTTATGTTCAAGTAGAGTGCAAAGAAGGGCACCTATTCTTTTAGTTACTTCTTCAAATTCACTGTTTGTCCAGTTTAGGTTGGCCTAGGGAAATCAATGTTTTGATGATCTTAGACCTGAGTAACTTTCAAGTTAGTGATGGTGTCCCACCAGGCCCTGGAAACTAGAAGTGGGGTTGAAAGTGACTTGCCAAAAGAAACATGAAGATGTAGAAAGTATAAACAATAGGCTTTTGAACCACAGATATCTACTATGGTGTTTTAAAGGAAAGAGTGACCTCTAAAGTCCAGAAAACTCAAGATCAATTTGATGGTTCTTCTGTGAAAGGGAATTTTATCAGCAAAGGAAATATTCTCATGTGCTGCTTTGAGTGCATCTCTGAAAGCACTTGTATTTGTATTCACAGAAGCTAAATAGTCCTGTCTTCAGAAGCATTATAACACGGCAAGTAAAAGATTGCAGTGCAGTTACATACCGCAGCCCACATGACTTGAGAAAGTGAAGCTAAGCGCCCTTACACCCATCTCTCTGCCAGAGCAAGTGGTAAATAAAACACAAACCACTTTTGTACATGCTTCAAATTTTGGTGTAGATGAAAGGCAATTTACTCTGGGCTGAAAGTGAAAGTCCTGGCAAAAAGCAATGCCTATTAAAAAATGGAACAGTCCCCCAACATGGAGGTGTGCAACCGGCACATTTGTCATTTTAACTCCAGGGGTAGACATGGGTATTTTAATCATGCTAAAGTAGAATTACAGGTAGAATCAGCATCATATTTTATATAGGAAAGAATATCAGTATAATCCCTTTGAATAGGTTACTTTCTACATGTACTCATAAATAATTTGATAAGAGAAATTGATATTCTATATTTGCTGTATACCTATATACACACACAAATATACATAGGAATGGCCACCTATTTTCAAATATATCTTTTCATCCTTATGCCTACAAATCACTCTCTCTGAATGCACTGTTCCAACCAAACTGTCTCTGTGCTCCAGTACCTTCCAAGGTTCTCTTTGCCCACAGACAGAAAGGCTCTGACTCCCTAGCCTTTCTCCAGAGTATTTTTCCAGTTTTAATTCCCATCATTTTTATATGAATCAAGAGAGGCTATTTTAGGTTGGGTCCCTTAGTTTTCTACTGTTGTATAATGAATGACCACAAACTTATCAGCTTAAAGTAACATACATTTATCATCTCACAGTTTCTGTGGGTTGAGACCTGGGCATGGTTTAATTGGGTCCTATGTTCAGGGTCTCACAGGCTAGATGTGGGCTGGGCTGCCATCCTTTCTGGAGCTTGGGGTCATTTTCCAAGCTTACATAATGGTTGTTGACAAAATTTAATTCCTTACTGTTGTATACAGGATACTCTGTCTTTCCTGTGGCTGTCAGCCTTGTCACTTTTAGCTCTTAAATGGCCACTCCACACACACAATTTCTTGCCATGTGGCTCACTCACAGGCCTGCTCATACATGAAAGCCTACTCTTTCAAAGCCAGTAGGAGAATCTTTTACTTTAATCTGCCTGGTGGAATCTTACATCACATAATATAACCACAATAGTAATCTTTCTGTTGCCTTTGCCATATTTTATTTGTTTGAAGTAGTTCACTACTCAAGGGGAAAGGATTACACAAAAGTCTGGATACCAGGAAGTGAGAATGATGGGGGCCATCTTAGAATTCTGCCTACCATACTTTTGTAACAACCTCTAGATTTCATACCTTTTAAAAATTTCTGGAAGATTGAGGGGGTACAAATATTTTTAGTTATGTATATGAACTACATAATGCTAAAGTCAGGTATTTTATTGATAGTATACCTGTCATCAGAATAGTGTACATTGTACCCGACAAGTAATTTTTATTCTCTCACACTCCTTATATCTTCCTCCTCTTCTTTGCTTCCACCGTCCATTATACTGCTTCATGATTCAGGGGTGTCCAACACGAGGACCACAGGCTGCATGCTGATTTTGTGAAGACAGTTTTTGCTTATCTATGGTATTGGATATCCTAAAAAATATGCACAGACCTCCTTTTTGCTAGTATTTGCGTATTTAATGTGTGGCCCAAGACAACTCTTCTTCAAATGTGCTACAAAGGGAAAAAAAGGTTGGACATTGTTTAGCTCCCACTTATGAATGAGAACATATGGTATTTGTTTTCCCATTCTTCAGATGCTTCACTTAGAATAATGTTCTTCAGTTCCATCCAAGTGGCAAAAGACATTATTTTATTCCTTTCTAAGGCCAAGTAATACTCCATGGAATGTATGTGTGTGCATGTGTATACATATATATGTGTGTGTGTATATATGTTCACACACTGGACACACACATATTGAACATGTTTTTCGTGTTTGTTGGTCATTGTACATCTTCCTTGAAAAAATTTTGTTCACTTCTTTTACCCACTTTATAATGGACTTTTTTTTCTGATTTCAGTTCTCTGTAGATTCTGTGTATTAGTCCTCGGTCACATGTATCGTTTATGAATATTTTTTGCCATTCTACAGGTTGTCTGTTTAATCTGTTGATTTTTTAAAAAAATTTTTTGCTATGCAGAAATTTTTTAGTTTAATTAAATTAGCTTAACTTTGTTGCTATATTTTCTTTGGGGGTGTTAGTCATAAAATCTTTGCCTAGACCAGTGTCTGGAAGAGTTTTTCCCATGTTTTCTTCTAGAACTTTTATGGTTTCAGGGCTTATATTTAAGTCTTTAATCCATCTTGAGTTAATTTTTGTATATGGTAAGAGATAGAGGTTCAATTTTATTTTTCTACATGAGGCGATCTTGTTTTCCCAGCACCATTTATTGAACAGAGTATCCTTACCTTAGTGTATGTTTTGTCTACTTTGTTGAAAATCAGTTGGTTTTAGCTGTTAGGCTTTATTTCTGGTTTCTCTATTCTGTTCTACTGTCTACCTTTATATCAGCATGATGCTGTTTTGGTTGTTATAACTTTGAATCATAATTTGCAGTCAGGTAATGTGATAAATCCAGATTTACTCTTTTTACTTAGGATTTCTATAGCTGTTTGGGCTCTTTTTTTGATTCCTTATAAAAGTAGGATTTTTTTTTTTTTTTTAGTTCTGTAAAAAATGGCATTGGTATTTCAATGGGAATTGTATAGATTCTATAAATCAGTTTAGGTGGCATGAACATTTTAACAATATTGATTCTTCTAATTCATAAGTATGGGATTTTTTTCCCATTTGTTTGTGTAACCTGATTTTTTTCCTCAGTGAAAAAAAATTTATAATTTATTTATTCATTTTGCTACTGGTGGACATTTTGGTTGACCTGGTCCCAATATTATATTGATGAAAATTTGCAAACATGAAAATTTAAAGAGTTATGCATTGAATGACCCATAACCTCCATCCATATTCTATAATCAACATTTCGTTGTATTTTCCTTATTACTCCATCCATATGTCTGTCCTTCCGTCTTGCTTTACTCCAGTTAAATATTTCAGATGTCTTTTCTCCTATACTGAACTATGAGCATCTTGAGGGCAGAAACCATGTCAAAGTTACAATCATTCCTTTAAAAGTATCCAATATAGGGCTGTCGTCAATGTGGTGGTAATGTAAAATTTATCTTGCTTCCAAAAATGTCTATTCACAAAGTTAGCATTTGGCCAACTTTTGAATTATTTAAGGAGTAGAATTGCTAATTCCCTTATTACATCATAAGTTCTAATTTTTTTCTAGTTAGACTCTTTTGTGAATATAACCTAAATTGCTCTCAAAGTGTTTTCTATTGTTTATCCATAATGAAGATCATAGATCACACAACACAGTTGGAAAAAAATCTTAAACATTGTCTACGTCAGTGATTTAAAAGTGTTTTTTTTTTAATTTTAAGAAGCTGATTCCTTTATTTAAACAAAATCTTAAGGTGAACCCATATTATGAAATAGCAATGATAATTAAAAAGCTGCTGCTCTGATTGAAGTAGGAATGGTAAGTCCAGGGTCCTGGTGACTTCTTATCTTCTGACTAGCTTCCAGTTCTCAGAGTCAGCATCTGAATATGTCTATGAAACACTGAACGTTTATTTTTAAATTCCTTGATGTTGACTCAACTTTTCATATTACAGATAGAAAAACTAAAACTAGAAAGATTAAGTATCTTATTTAAAACCACAAAATATATAGTTGGAGAATGTATTTTGATAAATATTTATGGAGCATTTACTATATATGAGTTTAGCTAATGACATAGATATAAACCACATATCTTAACTCTTTAGCCTCATGACTTATATATTCACAATAGTCAAGTCTTCCATTTCACTTGTGTCCATTTCTGTGGCTTACTGTCAAGGTTAAAGAATAAATAGTTAACTTTCAATTTTCAGTTTCTACAGTGGATCTAAGAGTCAAGTACACACTGAGTTCAAAGCCAGATGAGGTCCTAGCTCACAGTCAGAGTGTCCTGTGAAGTTACATGGCAGCTCTGTTTGTACACCTTGAATTCCTGGAACTCTCACTCTTGTCAAACACAGGAGAATATATCAGTCTCTTCCATGAGCTCACTCTCACTCTTTCTGCTGGAAATTCATTTATATTTTATGTAGATTGGTTTCCATGTGCATAAAAAAAGATCAGAAGGGATAAATTATCTTATTCATCCAGCTGCTCCTACATAGGAGTTGTGTGACTAATTATAATTAGAAGTTGACTTTCCCCATACATGTAAATAACTTCAATCCATTGGGATCCATTCAAAATCTTTTTTTGCCCACCATAATAGCTTACCATTTCCATATCATCATGAAACTTATAGATGCTGTTAGGGTTCAGAAAATATGCATAGGCAAAATAAGTGGAGAATATGTTAGTACCACATAGTAAAGTTGTATATTATTTAATGTGAGTTCTAACTGCTACTGGAGTTTGAAAATGGTACTAAGCCATGTATTAACATAATTGGTAGAAGTCTTCCACCTGGGGCAAATGTCACTGAGGGTCTTGAAGGATAAGTCAAATTTGAATTAGAAGGGTAGATGGAGGTCAAAGGAATTGGGTGCCATTTCAGGCTATAGATATCCTATAGGAAAGGCATGGAATAAACACATTGTCATAGTAACTAAACTAAATTGAGCACCTAAAATGTGTTAGGCTTTGTATTTCTCATTTAGTGATAATTTTCCCAATGACTTCATGAGGAGGTCTTCTTTTCAAATGAAGAACCATAAGTAATTAAGTACCTTGTATAAGATCACATAATTAGTGAATTGCAGAGCTAAGATTTAAACCTGAGTCTCTATGATATCAAAGACAACGTTATTAAACAAAGGCCTTTACTATCTTTTGACCACATACAGGAAATAATGAGAAGAACATGATTATACCAAGTGTGAGTATGTTGAAGAAAGAGTCATAACAATTTAGGTGGGTAAGATGTCAGCATAGACTAGTGGTTCTCAACTATGTTTCCCCCAAGAGACATAGGGCAATATCTAGAGACATTCTTGATTGTCACAACTTGCAGGGCCACAGCTATTTCTGGCATATCATAAATGAAGAGCCAGGATACTGATAATCATCCTATAATGCACAAGGTACACCCCCACAAGCAAAAAGTTGTTTGATCCCAGGTATCAACAGTGCTAAGAAATCATAGCATAGATAGATTGAGAAGTCTGGATTTTTTCTTTAGGCAGTGGGCCCTTGAATTGAGGACTGAAAAGGACCAAGTAGCCCTCTAGTTTTGACATCTCACATCAAACATTACTCAACAT